>NW_021604614.1:7213675-7239911 GCF_004785775.1 Grammomys surdaster | reverse complement strand
ACAATGCTCCACTGTTACATCACAGTGCTCCACTGTTACATCACAATGCACCATTGAGTCATCACAATGTACATTTTGACATCACAATTCCTCATTATGCCAACACAATGTGGCATAATAGGGGACATTATTTTGTGACATAATACAATTGTGGCATTACAATTCTCTGTGGTGACACCGGTAATATGTCAGTGTGACATCACAAGCCCCATTATGTGCTCACAATGCCCATTGCGAGATCAGAATGCTCAATCCTGGCATCCCCTTTTCCATTGTGTTATCACAGTTCTCTTGTGTGACATTCCAGTGCCGATTGTGACATGACAGTGACCGGCTCTGACTTCAAAAAGATGAATGGTTGTCTTAGGGTTACTATTGCTGTGATGAAACACCATGACCACAGCACAGTTTATCATAAAAGGAAGTCAGGAAAGGCACTCAAACAGAACAACAGCTCACAGAAGCCATGGAGAGTGCTGCTTACTGGCTTGCACACCCTGGCTTACTCAGCCTGCTTTCTTATAGCTCCCAGGACCCCTTCCCAGGAGTGGCCCCATTGACAATGGGCTGGGCCCTTCCCCGTCAGTCACTAATTAAGAAAATGCCCTATAGTAGATCTTAGGGAGGCATTTTCTCCACTGAGGCTCCCTCCTCTCCAGTGACTTTAGCTTGGGTCAAACTGACAGGAAACCAGCCAGCACAACCGACCCCTTGTCAACTTGACACACAAACATTACTACTAGGCCACAACCCTTCTTTTCCTATTCACCTCCAAGAATCCTTCTCACATTGATAGACACAACACAATATAAAATATTCCAAATAGTATAAGTGTTAGCATTTTTTGTAGGCTCTGCCTCACAGTTACTTGGCAACATCCAAGTGTGCCTGACTCACAATAAAAAGGGCTGCTTGCCCCTCCCTCTCTCTCTTGCCTTCTTGTACCTACTCTGTCCTCTTTCCCCTTCCCCCTCTCCCTATTCCCCCTCTCTCTCTCTCTCTCTCTCTCTCTCTCTCTCTCTCTCTCTCTCTCTCTCTCTCTCTCTCTCTCTCTCTCTCTCTATGTGCTCATAGCCGGCCTCTAGATTTCTACTTTCTCTTTGCCTTTCCCTGTCTCTACTACCCTCTCAACTCCCCAACAATAAGTCCCACAGTCTTTTTAAAAATTCAAACACCTAAAATTTCAGTCTCTTTAAAAAAAAAAAAAAGTCGGTTGGACATGGTAGCACAGGCCTTTTATCCCAGCACTCTCCGAGTTCAAGGCCAGCCTGATCCACAGAGCCATACAGGATCTCAACCCACAGTTGAAGAAGATGGACTGTCATTTATGCAATCAGAATGTGTTGTCTGAATGACAAAAACAAAGCAGTTGCCCTCGAAATGATCTTTCTCTAGCAGGATCTTGGCTATTAACTTTGTTTTCAAGACAGTTTCTTTGTGTAGCCCTGGCTGTCCTGAAACTCACTCTGTAGACCAGGCTGGCTAAGAACTCAAGTGAGCCATCTTGCCTCTGCCTCCTGAGTACTGGGATTAAAGGTGTGCTTACCACTCCTGGCAAGACGTTATCTAAAATAATAAAAACAAACAAAATAAAGTGTTTCTAGCTCAAGTTTTGATCCATTGTAACATTCTACACTGCAGCCTGAAGCTTTCTGAACGGTAGAATTATTTATAATACTCAATGTTATTTCTGCCTTCAAAGGCACAAGATTCTTCTCGTCACTTTCAGCGCCTCTCATGCAGGCTCCCGAGTTATTTCCCATCAACACTTCCTCCCCACCCACTCTTTCCAGAACTGAATCTTCAGAGTTCTCTGCCTCTCCCCCACTTACTGAGCCAAGCTGTCCTCCTCCTGGGGCTTGCTCCTGCCTTCCTGCCTTCCACCTACATAGCTTTAACGTCCGAGTTCCAAGATAGGCCAGGACTACACACAGAGACCCTGTCTTGAGGAAAAAGAAAATCTTTTAAAGTCCAAAGCCTTTTAAAATTCAAAGTCTCTCAACTGTGGGCTCCTGTTAACTAAGAAGAAAAAATAACTAAAAACTTTTACTTCAAGAGAGAAGAACCAGGGCACAGTCACAATCTGACCAAAGCAAAATTAAACTCCCAAATGGTAAATAACTGTATATCTGGGATTCACTCACCATCTTCTGGCTCCTCCAAGGGGCTTGGGTCAATTCTCCCCGGCTCTGCCCTTCACAACAAACATAGCTTGTCTGCTAGGCGCCTGCAGGTTCCCTAACGCTGCTGTTCTTGGTGGTCATCCACGGTACTGGCATCTCCAAAATGGCAGGGTCTTCTGCTGAGGCTGGGCTACACTTTGCACCAGTAGCCTCCCCTGGGCTCTCTCTTTATAATGCCAAGCCTCAACTTCTCAGCATGAGCCTTCAGTCCTGGATCTTCAAGTGCCACTGAGGCTGCACCTTCACCAATGGCCTCCCCTGCCTCTCACAGTGCTAAGCCTCAGCTGCTCTCCATGACCCCCGTCATGCCTTCAAACCCAGTACCACCTGGGTGACTCTTACACTACCAAGTTCTGTTACCAGCATGAGGTAGAACCTTGGTCACCTCTGGAACACAGCTTCTGCGTGCTGACTCTTAGGAAGCACTTCCCAGATCTCACCTCAGTGATGCTGGTCTCTTCTTAATCACTGTTAATCTCTCAGCTCCAGCCCACCAGCATCAATTGTCCCAGGAAAACAACGCTTTTACTTCAGTGGTGCTGGTCTCTTGTGAATCACAGCGGACTCTTCAACTCCAGCTGATCAGAACCACAGAATCTTCTTCACACAAATGGCCCGGGAGAGCCTTTGCTTCCCTCTGAAACCTCACAAGCCAGGCCTCCATCTTGTGCACTACTCTCAACATCCTTATCCTCCAGTCTCCTACAGAGCAGCTCACTGAGCCCACCACACTCAATGGCTCTTCTAGCCCAAAGTTCCAAAGTCCTTCCACAGTTCTCCCAAAACACACGGACTGGCCTGGCACAGCAATGCCCCGGCACAGCAATGCCCCACTATCCTGGTACCAACTTGTCATAGGGTTTCTGTTGCTGTGATAAAACACTATGAACAAAAGCAGCTTGGGGAGGAAAGGATTTATTTAGCTTACACTTCCACATCACTGTTCATCATTAAAGAAAGTCAGGACAGGAACTCAAAGAGAGCAGGAATCTGGAAGCAGGCACTAATGCAGAAGCCATGGAGGGGTGCTGCTTACTGGCTTGCTCAGCTCGGTTCTTATAGCACCCAGGACCACCAGCTCACGGAGGCCCCACCTACAATGGGCGGGGCCCTCCAACATCAATCACTTATTAAGAAAATGCACTACAGACTTGCTTACAATCCAGTCTTCTTGAGGAATTTTCTCAGCTGAGGCTCCCTCCTCTCCAGTGACCCTAGCTTGTGTCAAGTTGATGTAAAATGCTCACACATAAACGGATACATTATTCCAGCACAATACCCCAGTGTACCACTGTTATGTCCCATTATTCCAACGCTTCCTTGTGACACCACAATTCACCACTGTTAATATTATACTATTGTGTGGTGTGCTGGCTAGTTTTATGTCAACTGGCACAAGCTAGAGTCATCAGAGACACAATGTATCTGTCTTATGACACGATAAAGCTGCATTATAGCCAGCAGTAGTGGTGCATACCTTTAATCCCAGCGCTCGGGAGGCAGAGGCAGGTGGATCTCTGAGTTCAAGGCCAGCCTGGTCTACAGAATGAATTCCAGGACAGCCAGGGCTACACAGAGAAACCCTGTCTTGAAAACCAACACCTCCCCCCAAAAGAAAACCAATGCTGAGTGGTGACATTGTCATTCTGAAGCATCACAGTGCTTCATTTCACCATAAAAACATGTTGAAATTTGACATCACAACGTTGCTACACTGACATCACAACACTCCTCTGTGACATCACAACACTCCATTGTGACATCACTGAAGTTTCCATAATAGAGCTGCATGGTGACATCACAATGCTCCACAACGTCAGGCAAATGCTCAACTGCAACATCAAAATTCCCAGTTGTGCCACTGCAAAGAACCACTGTGACATTACAGCGTTCCCCTGCACTATCACTATGTTGAACCATAACATCTCAGTGTTGCATTGCGACGTTACAGTTTTCCATTGTGATGTCAAATTTTCCACTCTTGCGGTGTCCCACTGTGACACACGCTGAGTTTTCGCATCCCAATGCTCCACTAGTGGTGTGACATCACAAGGCCACATTTTCATATCCCTATGCTCCTCTTTCACATGACAATTCTCTTCGTGACTGTCTGTGTACTGCCTTAATTGGGGTTTTATTGTTGTTAGAGACACCGTGACCACAGCAACTCTTACAAAGGAAAACATTTAGTTGGGGCTGGCATACAGTTCAGAGGTTCAGTCCAGTATCATCATAGCTGGAAGAATGGCAACGTGTAGGCAGACACGGTGCTGGAGCAGGAGCTGAGAGTTTCTACATCTTGATTTGAAGGCAGCCAGGAAGAGACTCGCTTCCGCACTGGGTGGAGCCTGAGCATAGGAAACCTCAAAGCCCACCCCCACAGTGACAAATTTCCTCCAAGGAGACCACACACTTCCTGATAGTGCCACCACATACTTTCTAATAGTCCTACTCCGTATGGCCAGGCATTCAAATGTATGAGTCTATGGGGACCAAACCTATTCTAACCACCACAGGCACAGAATTGAGATGAGGGATTACAATACTCCATTGTGAAGGATAAAGTTTCACTGTGGCAGTGACCATTACTGATTAATTAATCAGTAATTAATTGATTTAACTAAGAGATTACGATCACTAGAAATGACAGTGCTCCGGTGTCAGATTACACGACCTTGTTGCTATAAAGAACTTCTCGTTGGTTTGGTTGGTTGGTTGGTTTGGTTTGAAGGAATATTTTGTTTGAAGGACTTCAGAACTTTGGATTAGGATAACCGTTGAACGCTGGATGAGGAACTTACCAATTTGTCTGGAAGACTACAGTGCTGATTATAACACAGATAGTGGAGACTCAGGTCACGGCATTGCAGGGCAGGGAGTGAGGACTCTATTGTGTTGGTGGCCATTTTTTATGATACCAGGGCAAAAAAATCTGACGATGCTGCCCATACCCTGATAATCTGCCTGAGTCTAAATTAGAGAGGAATGGCCCAGTATCTTTTGCAGAGGAAATTTCAAGTCCTGTGAGTCTGTGGTGTGGTCATTACTGGTTACCCTTATCAAGTCTACCGTGAAAAGGAGCAACAAGTGGGCCGAAATGAATACAAAATGTGCAGGTTGGAGAGGAAGGGGACAGGGGGAGCTTCTGAGTGCTAAAAAAGAGGCAGTGGCCATTACTGATTAATTAATCAGTAATTAATTGATTTAACTACGAGATTACGATCACCAGAAATGACTTGCTCTGCATCAGACAGACAGGGAGACGACCCTCAGGGATATCACCCAGCTCCAGTCTGTGAAAGAAATGAGCCTAAGGAGTTTTCTGATCCTAGAAAGCATAGGAAAACAGGTTCAATTGTAGCCAACGTGGTAAGGAGTCCGCCCAAGCTGAAAGATGAAACTGGCAGTGTCGCCTGTCGGGTAGTGTTCTCGGAGACTGAAGATGCAATATTCTGAAAATAACTTACATTCTTAGAGGCTGGAACTTTTGCTGGACCTCACAGCCAGAGTCAATAATACATCTTGAAGTCATGTAAGACTGCTAGTCTACCATGTACTCAAAGTGTTTGCTTAACCTGCCTCTAAGAGAAAAGTGTAACAATCACCTGTGCTTGCATTGGATTTCTTATATGATCAACGTTTACAGTGCAAGCTAAATGCATAGCTGTCATTTTTAAGGTAGGTACTCTCCTAAGCCCCGACACAGATAATGCGTGTAGATCATTTGCTGAAAGCAGCAGATACAGAAGCCGAAAACGACTTCCTAAAATCTACCAGAAAGGTTGGAAGCCATCACTGATACACAGCGGTGGAACTCAACACAGGCATCGATCCAGAGGCCATGCATGGAAGAGTGATGCTTTCTAGCTTGCTCAGCCTGCTTCCTTAGAGCAGCACCAACGACCACCATCCCAGGGCTGGTGGCACTGCCAGTGTGCAATCTCCTTGTACATCAATCATCAATCAAGAATACACACATCAAACATCAATCAAAAGGCCAATCTAGGGGAGGGTGTTTTCTCAACAGAGGTGTCCTCTCTCCAACTGACTCTAGTTAGTGTCAACTCGACATAAAACCAGCCAATAGCATTCTAATTCTTCAACTGCTCTTAAACCTTCTCCAAACCATCAGGGAGGACCCCATCCATCAAGCAAATGTGCGACTCCACACCACCTACAAGAAGACTGCCATCACGGAACTTCCCCACTCCCGGCACCAGTCCAGGAAGTCTCCCCTGAGTTACATGCAAGCTACCATGTCAATTTTCTATGCATCACACACACACACACAGAACTTCACTCTGGTTGTCTCGTTCCCCTGACCAGGCATACCACCATTGCTCTTCCCAAAAGCATCCTTGGTCTTGTCATATTCTGCCAGCTACACCAAGTGTTGCTAAAATTCCTTCTGGGGAATGTTCAGATAGAAACATCTATCCCTTCTCATAAAGTCCCGACAACAATCAGAGGTATGAATCCACCCAAGTTCACTCTAGAGGAAACAACACTGGGCTTCCTTACAGAACATACGTAAGGGGTTACTTATGGTGTGGGTGTTTTCCTCCTAAAGGCTGCACCAGAAAGTCTTTTTATTTTTTTAGGTTTTTTTTTCTCTCTCTTTTTTTTAATTGGGTATTTCATTTACACTTCAGATGTTATCCCTTTACCCCATTCCCCCCACCCCCTGCCCAGGAGCCCCCTATTCCATCCCCCCTCCTCCTGCTTCTATGAGGATGTGCCCCCCCAGCTATCCCCTCACTGCCACCTCCCCACCCTCGAATTCGCCCACACACAGTGTCCAGGCTTCATGGGACCAAGGATCTCCTCTCCCACCTATGCCCGACAAGGCCATCCTCTCTTACATATACAGCTGGAGTCATGGGTCCCTTCTGGTGCTCCCAGACTGGTGGTTTAGACCCTGAGGAGCTCTGGTTGGTTGGCACTGTTGCTCTCCTCATGGGGCCGAAAACCCTTTCAGCTCCTTCAGTCTTCACTCTAACTCCTCCATTGGGAACCCCTTGATCAGTTCAATGGTTAGCTGTGAGCATCTGCCTCTGAATATGTCAAACTCCGGCAGACCTCTAAGGACACAGCTATATCAGGCTCCTGACAGCATGCACTTCCTGCAGGACCTATCAGTCACAATAAGTCTTTATGCAAAGAGTGCAACAGCTTTCCCACAGCGACACAGATGAAGTCCCTCTTCCCCATCTTCTCTCTGACCTATGACCTATCCCCTCCTCGAGGCCACATGAACTTAGGGCAAAACTCCATATAACAGGCAGAATGCAGTACTGAAAACACAGATGAGGGTCCCATGACCTTCCCCCCACCCGCCCTCCTCCTATGAGGGGGTTAGTCAACAAACCCAGCTGGGCTGATGCTTTGCAAGCAGGCTCCGCTGAAGTTAATGGTTAACTGGCTCAGAGGCTAACCATGACCGACGACAGATGGTCACATAAACAGTCATAAGCTTGAACTCAGACATATGCCCTTCATGATTAACAGACGTAGAACCAGGAAGTCACTATTGTAAACAAAGAACATGGAGTTGTTTCAACAAGTTCCATTTAGACAAAATAGACTTATCCTCCCCCTCTATACACAAGGTTTCTACCTTGCCATAAATTATCAGCTCCCTTAAAACGATTTTTGGTTTTTCAACTTTCCTTTTATTTTTAATCATTACCCATGAACAGGGAGAACTTCTGTACTTCCATTCGTAAGGTTTGCCATGGGATTGTACATCACAGTCAACACAAATGAATACTAACATTTCCCTGTTCTGTGTGTGTGTGTGTGTGTGTGTGTGTGTGTGTGTGTATCTCCAAAGAAGTGATGTGTGCATAAAAACCTTGTGACAAAAGCCGAATGTATAAACGACTTAAGATTCAGAGAGCTAGGCCAGGCGGTGGTGGCGCACGCCTTTAATCCCAGCACTTGGGAGGCAGAGGCAGGCGGATTTCTGAATTCGAGGCCAGCCTGGTCTACAGAGTGAGTTTCAGGACAGCCCAGGCTACACAGAGAAACCCTGTCTCGAAAAACCAAAAAAAAAAAAAAAAGATTCAGAGAGCTAGAACACTTTATTATACTTTCACATCCTTTGTAATTTCTGGGTTAAGTGCAAAAAGGATGGATTAAAATATCACACTCGGGAAAATCCAAATCTATACATCTGTTTGAGGGATAAATACACTGGGAACAAGAGTTACCAGACATTCAGTATTCCTCAACAAAATATTACAAAGATCTGTTATGTACATGGTAAGGTGATTTAATCTCTGTGACAAAATATCATGTCAAACAACACATACCAGAGATAACTACTGAGGAGCCATTCACTCATGTATGTGCTAAAATAAAGTCTATACATAATACACAGTTTTCCAAAGTCAATTTTATGCTCTCTGGAAGAAACAGTTTAAAACTTCTCAGAAAGCAGGCTTATTTTTCTACTGAGACAGCCTGAGAACTGAACTTTGTAGTTTTTAAAGTGAGGTTACTTAGCAAATTTGGATGTATAACAAATTCCATCCTTTCAAAGACGAGTTCAAATCACTCTGACACCAGTGATATATTCTTTCCACCCATTGACTAATGACAAGCAGCAGTTCAAAATTTTGCCACATCTATATATTTGTAAGATTTCTGTCCTATGACAATCCTTTGTATACACCAAGTTTTGAGGTATAGGCTGGGCCTGTGGGTGTATGCCTTTGGTCCCAGTGCTCTGGATGCAGAGGCAGGCAGATCTCTGTGAGTCTGAGGCCAGCCTGGTCTACAGAGTGAGTTCTAGGGCTATTACAGAGATCCTGTCTCAGAAACAAACAAACAACCAAAAACAAAACAAAACAATTTGTTGAGGTACTAGTGAAAGTTATGTTACTTTTTTCATTTTATGAGGAGATTTATGGCATAGTGTTGGATTGTTCTGAGAGTTAGACATAGGACAATACTCTTTCCACTATGAATTTGCTACTTTGAAGAAGAGCTTTGGTCAAAGGCCAGGCCATATTATCCCATCTGTAATGGTTCTCAACTATGGGTTGTGTAGAACACAATCTGAAACAGTGCCACATTCCTCACACCTGCATGGTTTCCCCTCATACATGGGCCTTTTGGTGCAAACGGAAGATTCAGCAGTTGTTAAAGACATTAAGTGCACAAATAGGGTTTTTTCTCTTTTATGAAACACCCAGTAACAACTATCTTCCGACTAAGGCTTTGCTTATATACATATACACAAATTCTATTCACTGCTTGGTCTCAGTAGAGTGTGTTTCCTGGTGTCGCTTAAGGCTGGAAGAAGAAATGAAGGCCTTGCCACATTCTTTACATCTATAGGGTGTGTCTGTGGTATGGATTCGCTGATGTCGGTTAAGCTGGGAGGAAAAGTAGTAGGCTTTACCACAGTCTTTGCATTTGTATAACTTGTCTCCGGTATGGGTCATCTGGTGTTTAGTAAGGTATGAGGAGCAGTTAAAAGCTTTGCCACACTCTTTACACACAAAGGGTTTTTCTACAATATGGACCCGCTGATGCTTATTAAGGTAGGAAGAACAGTTGAAGGCCTTGCCACATTCCTTACATATGTAGGGTTTCTCCCCAGTATGGATCCTCTGATGTCGGTTAAGCTGTGAGGAAAAGTAGTAGGCTTTGCCACAGTCTTTGCATTTATAGAGTCTGTCTCCAACATGAATTCTCCGGTGTTTAGAAAGGTAGGAAGGACAGTTGAAGGCCTTGCCACAGTCCTTGCATACGTAGGGTTTCTCTGCGGAATGGATCCTCCGATGCTTAGTCAGGTAGGAAGTGCAGTTGAAGGCCTTGCCGCACTCCTTACATACGTAGGGTTTCTCTCCGCTGTGGATCCTCTGGTGTCGGATAAGCTGGGAAGAACACTTGAATGGCTTCCCACAGTCTTTGCACCGGTAGGGCACCTCTTCGAAATGGACCTTCATATGCTGGATTAAGTACGAGGAGCAGTAAAAGGCCCTGCCACACTCCTGACACTTGTAGGGCTTCTCTCCCGTGTGGATGACCTGGTGTCTAGTGAGGGTGGAACTGTTATTGAAAGCCTTGTCACACTCGGGGCATTTGTAGGGTTTCGTGCCGGTGTGAAGGATTTGGTGACGGGTGAGGTTAGACTGATACTTGAAGGTTTTGCCACACTCTTTACATATGTAGGGCTCCTCCCCAGTGTGGATCCTCTGGTGTCGGATAAGCTGGGAGGAGAGCCTGAACGGCTTCCCACAGTCTTTGCACCGGTAGGGCATCTCTTCGAAATGGATCTTCATATGCTGGATGAGGAAGGAGGAGCAGTAAAAGGCCCGGCCGCACTCCTGACACTTGTAGGGCTTCTCTCCCGTGTGGATGATCTGGTGCCGACTGAGGGTGGAACTGTTATTGAAGGCCTTGCCACACTCGGAACATTTGTAGGGTTTTGCACCCGTGTGAACAACCTGGTGTCGGGTAAGGGTTGACTGATACCTGAAGGCTTTCCCACACTCTCTGCATTGATAGGGCTTCTCTCCAGTGTGGATGACCTGGTGCTGTGTGAGAGACGACTGCTTAGTGAAGGCCCTGCCACACTCCTTACACTTGTACGGCTTCTCTCCATTATGAGTCACCTGGTGTTGACTGAGCGTGTGGCTTCTCTTGAAGGCTTTGCCACATTCCTGACACTTGTAGGGTTTGGCTTGGGTATGAATGACTTCGTGCTGAGTGAGGCTCGAATTATATTTGAAGGCTCTGCCGCATTCTTTACACTGGAAGGGCTTCTCTCCGGTGTGGGTGACACGGTGTTGAGTCAGGACAGAAAGCTTAGTGAAGGCTCTGCCGCACTCCTCACACTGGTGTGGTTTCCCTCTCTTGTGAATCGCCAGGTGCTGGGAGAGGTTTCTGCTTCTCTTAAAGGTTTTGCCGCACTCTTTACATGTGTAGGGTCTTGCGGCTGTGTGAATGACGTGGTGTTGGTTGAGGATGGAGCGGTATTTAAAGACTTTCCCACAGTCTTTGCATTTATGGGGCATGTCTCCTTTGTGCGCCCTGACGTGCTGCTTGGAAGCTGACTCACGTTCTTCCTGCTTGTATGGCTTCTCTTCGCTGTGTGTGCACTGACGGATGGTAAGTTCTGCGTGTTGATCAAAGTCTTTCACAGAGTTGTTGCAGTCAGAAAGAGTCTCTGGGGAGAAAAGAGGACGGACAATTTCATGGCTAAAGCTATGAATTTCACTAGACGAACAGCAGTTTCTCTCCCAGCCTCATTAATGTCCTACATCGTTACACATGGACTGGATTCACCAAGCACCCGCATGGGGATGTGGAAGCAGAGGAGGATTGATTGGGGGTGAACTGAGGGTGTGAGCTGTAAGCTCAGCACTGAGGAGGGTGAAGCAGAAAGATCAAGGCAAGTTCAAAGTTTGCAGAATTCCATACCAAGTACCAGGATAGCCTGGGCTACATGGTGAGACCTTGTCCCAAAACAAATAAACAACGACCAAACAAACAAACAACCCAACAACCCTGGCTTATAGTGTTTTACTGCTGTGAACAGACACCATGACCAAGGCGACTCTCATAAGGACAACATTTAATTGGGGCTGCCTTACAGGTTCAGAGGTTCAGTCCATTATCATCAAGGCCGGAATATGGTAGCATCCAGGCAGGCATGGTGCAGGAGGAGCTGAGAGTTCTATGTCTTGTTCCAAAGGCAAACATTAGATTGCCTTGCAAGCAGCTAGGAGGAGAGTCTAAAAGCCCATCTGTACACAGTTCCTCCAACAAGGCCACGCCTATTCTAACAAGGCCACACCTCCTAATAGTACCCCTCCCTCGGCCAACCATATTCAAAGCACCACAAACCCCAAAACAACAACACCGCTTCCTGCATGTGTTCAGCTGTATGCTGTAGTGCAGACAACAAAGCAACGAGGCCCTCAAAAGGACAGCAGTGCTCAAGATGTGTTCTTCATCCCCAGTCTCCTTCTAAAGGAAGGCCCGCTTCAAAGTTCAGTCCGGCTATATTTCACTCGTTCTAGTTCCTAACTGAAGCATGGAGCAGGTGCATTTTAAGAATAACCCAAACCTCGTGTAAGAGGAAACTTACGTTACCAGATGGGATGTGGCTAGTTAGTCAAACATACAGTCTCTTAACTGATTTTCTGACATGCTGTATGCTCTGGATCTCGGTTGGTAATGGGCTTTTTGTTGTGCAGGGTTGTCCCACACTGTAAAATGTACATTTGCAGGGCGTCTCTCCTGTATGAACTCCCTGGTGTCAACTAAGAGTTGAGTTATTATTGAAGGCTTCATTGTGCTCTTGGCATTCGTAGGCTTTGCCCTCATGGGAACAATTTTGAGTCCAGTAAGAGTTAGCTGACTTTTGAAGGTTTGCTACAGTCTTGTCTTTCTTTAATGCAAATTGTCAGGGTCATAACTCCCAAATATTCTCCCTATCATATTTTGGAATAAATGATTTTTGGGGTTTTTGTTGTTGTTGTTGTTGTTTTTGCTTTTGTTTTGGTTTTAGGTTTTTTGTCTGTTTAGTTGTTGTTGTTGTTGTTGTTTTGTCCTGCTCTAGTGAGAAGTCTAGGGATAATGAGAAGAAACACCGGCAGGAAATCAAAATAACCATCACCTCAGTTGCTACACTAAGGTGACTTACTTCTAACTCTAACATCAAAACCATGCCAAGAGGACATGCCCTCCGGATGGCAGAAGAGGAAACAGAGAAGCCTCTCCACTGCCCCAGAGGAACATGAAACTAACAAAAGATAACAGTCAACTGCCTTTGCGACAAATCCCCAGAGTACTTAATGCATGGAGGTACGAGCCCCATTGAGGAGAATAACTAAGGCTACCCAAGGGCAGTCTTTTTTATTTTGGTCATCAACCACAGCTCCTCTTTTCCAAAAACAGCATTCCATGGTCACACCAAAACATAAACAACTTCCGGCATCAGTCTGCTCTCTTGGGAGAGGAAAAAAGGGGTCCAATGCATGTGTGAGAGGTCTGAGGGCTGACAGGTAACTTCAGTATGGTCAGGAGAAGCAAATTTGGGTCATTCTCAACCACATAGACTTCCCTCCAGCCTAAGCCCAGGAGTCCTAAACAGATAAAGTTTAAAAAAAAAAAAAAGACCCTATAGAAAACAGAAAACCAAAATCTATTTGAAGGACTCTGACGAACTCTATGCAGTTCACCGGCGTATTACCTGGATGGCCCTGGTCCACGAGACAGGAACAGATGACAGACTTTACATTACTCTCGTTTTAATTCATTATTTGTAAACTTAAAGGTTATGTAGCTAGAGCCAAAGAGACAGCTCAGTTTCAAGAATGTGTAGCTCCTCCATAGGACCTGGGTTCAGTTCCCAGCATCCACATGGCAGCTCACAACTGCCTGTAACTCCAGCTCCAGGGGCTCCTGGAAAAGTCCTCTCCACTGAAACAGAGCTTTGGAATCCACATCTGAAGGCCAGGCATCTTCCTGTGTCTTCTGATCCATTCCTACCTACCTGGGTACATGGCTCCTGACTCCTGTCCCTTCACATCCCAAGGCTCTTGTCTCTGCTCCAGCAGTGTCACCAGGGAGGGCTTACACACAGCAAGACCTGTTTATTACAAACAGAGAACAGTGTTCAGTTAAGAGTCTCCTAGTAAGTAGTAACATTTCTCTGACCATACTGTGCTGGGAAAAGGAACTATTAAAGGAGGTTTGAGGAAATTATTTCCGCGATTATTCCCTGACATATACATTAGAGTGCGTGTGAGGGACTTTCAACCTGGAGATGCTAAGCTTCGCCTGCAGAGGAGGAGATGGACTGTAAGATACAGGCACAAAGCTTCAGCCAGTACGTTTCTGAAGTTACCCCTGATTTAGAGCAGTGATGCTCAACCTTCCTAATGATGCTCAACCTTCCTAATGATGCGACCCTTTGATACAGTTCCTGATGTTGTGATGACCCCCAACCATAGCATGATTTTGTTGCTACTTCCTAACTGTAATTTTAGTACTATCAGGAATCGTAATACAAGTATCTGCAAGCCCTGTCGGGGGGTCATGACCCACAGGTTAAGAACTGCTGACCTAGAGTGAAGATACTCCTCAAGAAAGGAGATTTTAAGATAAATACAATTAAAATGATCTACTGGCCATCAAACCCCTAAATTTCTCTTATGTGTGGGAATATGAACTACCTTCATACAAAATGGAAGCCCCTAATAAACTGTCTACAGAGAAAGGAAAGCAGCTGTTAAGAGGCAATTAAGAATTCTGTAGACAGAGATCCTCACCCAGGGAGACAAGGTTTCTGTAATTCTCCAACATCACATTTCTATACAAATTCCATCAAGCAGGGTCTAGGCATTCCCGCTCTTCTGGAGAGAAATCAACAGACACATCCTTGAATGACAACAGCTCCTGAAATATAAGTGGATAGCACAGAGAACTAAACAAAAAGAAAACAAATGACCTAATCAAAAGAGGACAGGATAAGGAACCGAACAGAGGATCCTCCAAGGAAGAACAGCCAAGAAGTACTTTAAAATGGCTCAGCATCCTCAGCCATCGGGGATATGCAAATGTAAAGTCCTTTCAGGTTCATCTCAGCACAATCGGAATGAGAAGCATCAAGAAAACATGGCAACAAAGGATGCCGAGGATGTGGGAAAGGAGACAACTCATCGCTGCTGATGCCAAGTGAAAACTGGAACAGCCACTGTGAGAACCAGGGGGAGGTTCCTGAAAGCTGAAGACAGACCACCACAGGTCCCGGCATAAACCCAGAGGGCTCCATCTACCACAGAGATACTTGCTCATCCATGACCATAGCTGATCTCATCCTAACAGCTGGGAAATGGACCAACCTAGCTGTCCATTAGCTGACAAATGGACAGTGAAGATGTGATACACACACACACACACACCAGGATTTTATTCACTTATGAAGGACAATGAAATTTACCAGTATGCTATCTTAGCTTTAAACTGTTAGAGCTGTACACTTCACTTGGGGTGTTTCTGGAGGTCAGGGAGACAGGGGCTGATGAAGGGGGTGAGGCCTCAACAGAGGAGGGATGGTGTAATAGTCGTGACATGAAAGTCTCGGGGTGGGGGCAGGGGTGCCCGGGCAGCACCTCCCACAGTGGATCGGGTCCTTTTGCATCAATCATCAATCAAGAGAAGGCCCTGTGTGCTTGCCCACAGGCCACTCTGATGGGGACATTTTCTCAACTGCACTTCCCTCCTCAGATGACAGCTCATGCCAAGTTGACAAAACCAAAACCACCTAACCAGGATGTGTTCTGACTGGAGAGCAGCACTGTGGAGCTGGAGAAATAGCTCAGTGCTTACCGCTCCCTGCAGAGGGTAAAGGTACTTCTGACCAAGCTTGAGTTCCATCCTGAGGACCCACCCTGTTGAAGGAGAGAACCAGCTCCCACAAGTTATCCTCTGACCTCCACAAGCATGACGTCATACAGCCCCATTCGTACATACACACAAACACACACGTGTGTACACACACAAGCAGACACAAATTAGATATAGTTAAAAAAATCAAACTTTCCCAATTATATAGAAAGGTAAAAGACACAGACTACTCAACACAACACTAGAAAAGAAGTTCACTGGACGGGCACTAGCTAACTTTAAGGATTTGACTAAAAGTTCTCTTTCCGTTCTGAGGTCTCTGAATCAAGAAAGGTCTAGAGAAATGATGAGAGTTCCTGGTTGTAGTAAAGGGGATAAATGCATCCACCCTGGGGCTGCCTCTGTCCAGAGCTATGGATGGGAGAGAACAGACGTGTCTGGCAAACACTGCCCACTCACTTTCAGTTTTCTCTCTCCAGAGATGTCTGAGTACCTGTTGGGGTTGGTCGGTTTATAATTCCTTTTACGCATACCCCACAACCACCCCAGAGAAACTAGGGAAGGCCCAAGAGATGCCTGTAGAAATCCTGTGTATCATGTCCTCACAGTTTTAAAAACCAGCTCTTCCTCCTTCTACCCTCAACGAGCAGCTGCAGCCTCGGCTCTCTAATGCACACCTTTGATGCCTAAACTCAGCTGCAGTTGAGGCTACTGGACACCAAAGCCCAATGCAGCTGACTCATTATATCTGATGAGAATACCTCTATCCTGGGAAAGCACAAAGAGGGAGCTAATTAGAGGTCATTTCTACGTAGATGTCGCCATAAACCTTTGTTACAGAGCCACAGACTTTTCAGTAAGTACTGTTGAGTGAGCTCATGAACGGAATAACTTAAAATGTAAATTCCTGTTCTCACCACACACACAGAAGCTAACGAACTGCGTGACAATCCATAGGAGTCACAGTTCCGAGCTGGCGGTGGCCTTAGAACTGAAACCACATCCCGAGAATTCATACAAGTTAAAACAGGGAACTTAAGGAAGAGAGATGGCTCCGTGGGCAAACATTTGCTACGAAGCATTCATGAAAATGTCACCTGAGCCTGGTGGCTTCCTTGGAATCCCAACTCTCAGGGGAGAGACCGGGGATCACTGGGGCAAGGTAGCTAGCTGGATTCGACAAATCAGCTCATTCACATTCTGGGTTCAAGGGAGAGCCTGTCTTAATAAGTCAGATTGAGACAGACACCAGACACCTGTACTTGGCCTCTGCAAACGTCATCGTGTGTGAGTGTGTGTGTGTCTGTACACACATCTATACCTACAGTCACATGTGACTATGCATACACAGTGCATATGCACAAAAAAGTTAATAAAAATCAAAGGAAGAAATGCAGACTTCTGAGTCCACCCATTTCAAAACTTAAACACAAGTAAGAGTCACAAGGCAATGGGAAATGAGCTATCCCATTAAAAATAGGCAACTATACTCATAACAACTGACAATTGCATCCATAAGGTAAAACAGAGGCAGGGTTACCAGAATGGAAAAATATCACAAGTCATTCCCAACACTCCCCCTGCCCCTGCACCCCCACCAACACATTCTGTGATTTTAAGGATGATGGAAAGATGCTCAAACTCTATCAGAAAATGAGAAGCACAGCCTATGGCACATGCCTATGGTCCTAGTACTCAAGAGGGTCAAATACAAGGAGCATGACATTGGGGCTAGCCTATGCTACTCAGCACATTCTCAACTAGGCAGGGCAGGATAATAACCCTACCTCACCACATCAAAAATGACTAAAGCATGAGTTACGTCTGCATGTCAGTATTATTTCCACATCATAGAATAACTTTGGGTCTGGGATGTAGCTCAGTGAAAGAGCATCTGCCTCATACGCATGAAGTCAAACCCCACTACTACCGAGAAAAAAGTCCTAACTTCACCAAAGACTGTGTAAGAAGCAACGGGCAATCACAACCACTGTAGTGTCTTCACATTCAAATTCTAGGTGACCCTTTCTGTGTTTCACATCTGCAGATTTACCCAGCACAAGATGATAGGAAGGACCGTGGGAAGATAACTGAGCTAAGCACACACTTCTCTCTTCATTACTCTGTACCAGTGCAGAAAAACTAATAGCTATGTAGTATTTCTATTACAGCAAGTGCTCTGAGAAATATCAAGTATCCCAGAGGATGTCTGGAGCTTGTTGGTGGATGCTGTCATCACACACACACTACTGGAGTACCTGCAGACTCTGGGTACCAAGGGACTAGACAAGACTCCACCATCTCCACTTCACCCATCATTTTGCTAACCAATGCAAATTACATTAGTCAAGGTGGTTCTCAGCCTTCCTAATGCTGTGACCCTTCAATATAGCTCCTTACGGTGGTGAACCCCAACCATAACATTATTTTTGTTGCTACTTCATAACTATAATTTTGCTAGTTCTAAATCATAATATAAATATTTTTGGAGCTAGAAGTTTGCCAGAGGGGTCACGGCCCACAGGTTAGTAACCACTGGTTTAGTGGCTTCCCTGATTCTGAAATGGCCATGAGACTTTCTTCTTGGAAAATCACCCAGAATACCTGAAACACAGATTGTCAGCTTAAAGGACCTTAACACATTGTATTAGTTAGGGTTCCCTAGAAAAAGCAGAACCAACAGAATAAATATATATCTTAAAAGGGAATTTACAAGGAGTTCTGGAGACTCTCAAAACATAAGCTACTACCACTGCCTTCTACAGAACACACTGTGTACTTCAGACACAGGACCCAGAGGGTCTGATCTGAAAGTCCCCTCTTGTGAGGACTTGCTTTCAAGGTCCCAGACGGTGCCATGCAAGTTTCCAAAGGAGAGAAGCAGACAACAGTGTTACAAGCTAGGATGCCTAAGGACGACACTGTGAGCAGCACGACATGATAAGCAACGCACAAATAGCTCGGAGGTAACCAACAACTCTAACTGAACTTGATGCTTCTAACCAAGAGGGAAATCATGCCTGCTACTGGGAACCTAACCAACTACCCAGAGCCAGGGACATCATGGACCTAGGAGGAGAACCTACAACTGTCACTTTCCTGGGCCAGCATAGCTTCTAACTGCATTCCAAATATTCATCCCTGTACTCCCAGATAAATGTAGCTCTCACCCATTGTCAACCTGTCTAAAAGCATATTACAGGTTCACAGAAGCAGTCAGAACACAATAGAGGCCTAGTCTACAAGTCTACAAGAAAAGGCAGGGTACATAAGAAGAGAGATTAGAAACTCGTATCATGGGTGACATGTATACAATGCGTGCCTACTGCCCTGATGTCAGACCTAGTGGGAGGTGGGTGGGGGGACTGAGTAGCCCAAATATCCCATCTTTCACTAAAGGGACCATATATGAACTGCCAAGATTTTGGGAACAAAGAAGATGAAAAGTCTCCCTAGACCTCGGGCAGGAACTATACATACATGTATAAGCACATGTCATAAGGTAGAAAAGCGAAAAAAATCACAGGTCCCTGTACAGTCCTAGCAAGTGTTTCTAGTAGACGCTTCCAGAAGCTACATAAAAGCATGGTCTCTCATTTATTTGCAATTGCAATTAAATGAAGGACTGGGAGCTCTTACCAAAAAGCTAATTCAACTCTCAGGAGGCATCAGCACAAACAAGGACACTTGCAGGCCAGCATGGGCTACCTGAAGAGATGTCCATCAATAGAAAAAAAAAGGAAGTGGGGTTCTAGGGAACATAAACACGGGGAGGGGCAGTCCTTGGGAACTATTGGCAAGATGACAAATTGACTATATGAATTTTTAAATAACGTGAAAGCTCTTGAAAAAAAAAAAGCCAAAGTGGAATTACTGTATGACCCAAAAGTCACAATACAGAGTAAGCATACCAGGATGAGGACACAGTTATATCACAGTAGTCAAGATATGTAAACAGAGGCAGTGTCTTCAGATAAAATATACTAAACGTTACCCCTATCCCCTTGGTATCCAACCTTAAAGACTGCGGGCTCACAGATCCGCCCTAGGACAGAATCCCAGGGACCTTAACAACTCCTATCCCGAGACATGGCACCAATAGTACCTAATATCTGCACTTGAGGTCAAAAGTACTGAAATCCAGTGTCCCCCCCCTCCCCCCCAAAAAAGGATGAAATAAAGACACATCACCTCTGAAATCAGCCAGGGAAAAGCTCAACCCAAAGATTGCGTGCTAAAGCGCCTGTGCCTAGGGAGAAGTGTAACGGGAGAAATTTTACCAGGAGTCTAATAACTGCCCTGTGCTTTCTGCACCGGTGCAAAGTCCATGAACACAAAACAAGTCCTTTCAAATTGCCACCTGATGTACACTGGGTAGCAGGGGGCCGGGAATATAAAAAGCACAGAGTCTGTTTGAAATCTACGCGAGGACAGTTTAATGTGATGACAGGAAGCTGGCATGGGAAATTCTCAGGAATTTACTGTCCTGAATGGACGCTGCCCCTGGTGTAGGGAGCTCAGGAGAAAGGGACGCGGAGCCAAGGCGAGACCTTTTCTCAGGCAGGACCCGCACACCGAGTGTCCCCAGTATCCCGCCATCGGGCTGCCAAACTTGTGCCCTCGCTGAGAGCCGACATAGCCGCCCCAGAAGGAGTCGACCCCGGCCTTGCCGCCGACCCCGCACGGCCGCATCTACAGAAAATGCCTCCATGCTCGGAGGCCGGGCCCCGACTCACCATGTCCGGATTCCGGAACGGATCGTTTTCGCGGTGTCCCGTTCCGTGATGTCCGGGTTCTCCAGTCTCCGGTTTCCTCAGGGTTCCGTTCCGGGGTATCTGAGTTCCCGGATCTCTGGGTTCCGCGGTGACCCGTTCCGGAGTGTCTGGGTTCCGTGGTGTCTAGAAATCTTCCCTGTGAGTCCTAGTTGTGAGGGCACAGGCTAGCCGGCAAGAACTGGATGAGAAGTGCAAATAGCAAACGGACTCCAATGTTGGTGGCAACCCACACAAAGCCCGCCAAGGCTAAAGCCTATCTCCATGGCAGTTCTCAATCTAAAGGACCTGAATGGATCCTGGCTTCCCACAGCCTTGATTGACAGTGCAAGTTACTCCTTCCAGGCCGACAAAATGACAGGTCTTTGGTGCATAGACTATTTTTGGCAATTCTCTTAAGAGTTTCGTACAGTGTATTTTGACCAATTTACTCCTTTATCTTTTTGCATTTCCAAATAGTTGCTTCAAATCCCTATTGGATATATATAAAATATCATGGCACGGCAACAGGACTCCCAATTTGTTCTGGAAAGACTACTCTGATGAATACTACTTTCTTTGGTAGAGGAGATTTCAAGACGGTCTAATATTGACTCTGCTGTGTGGTTATTAGTGATCACTCTTTGGGTGGGTGTACATGAAAAAGAGCAGGTGGGGCAAAAAGAAATACAAAATGTAGTTTGCGAAGAAAAAGAGCCCCAGGGAATTTAATGTGGGAGCCAAGGCAGGTACTGAAAGAGACAGAGATTTCAAGGAGAGGCTCGATCAGCATGGAACAAGAGAGGGGTGTCCTTGGGACAGGATCTCACCCAGATAAGCTTCCAACTTGTAAGAAAAGACTGAAGACACTTTCTGACCCTATGAAGGAAGAGCAAATTAAAGCTGCTGCAAACATGATTCGAAGGGGCTGGTTTCACTATGAGCTGATAGACAGACTTGGTAGTGTCGTCTCTGTGACGCTGGCTTTTGAAGCATGAAGGATACACTTGTAAGAGGGTGTTCGATTCTTCACCAGTCATTTTTGGAGAGCCACAGAGGACATGTATGTGGCGGGGGATGCCCTGCATGGAGGCCCTGAGAGGCCATTGTTTGAAAGTTGTGAAAGTGAAGCCAGTTTTCTGTTGGAGACTCTAAGATGTTAGAGGTGCCGGAGCCTTGGAATATCCAATAAGAAAAGCTACAGACATGGAGCAGGACTTGCCCTATCGAGAAGTTTGTACCAGGCAGCAAAGCTGGAAGAGCAGAGCCACTTAAGCCCTCTGACATCAGGCATGAAGTTACAAGATTTGAGATTTGCCCTGCTGGGTTTCATTCGTACCTTGGTCCAACATTTCCTCAGAATTCCACTATTCCTCCCTTTTGGAATGGTAATGCAAATTCTGTACATTGTATGTTGGGAAGTATGTTATTTGCTTTTTTGGTTTTATAGGGGGTTACCCTTAAGAGATTGCCTTGCGTCTCTCAGAGATTTTGAACTTTGGACTTTTAAATGGTGTTGACACTGAAAGACTATGGGGACTTTTGAAATTGGACTGATGCATTTTGCATTACGATACAGTCGGGAGTCTGTGGAGGCTAGAGAGTGGACTGTGGTGGTTTGAATAGACTTACATGTGTGAATGTAAGATGGTGGAACTGTTTCCAAAGGATTGGGAGGTGTGGCCTCACTGAAAAAAAAAAAAAGATGTGTCACTGGGGATGGACTTGGAGGTTTTAAAAGATTCTTGCCATTCCTACTGTGCTCTCTGTTTCCTCTTCGTGATTCAGTGTGTGAGCTCTCAGCTTCAGCTCTGCCGTGTCTGCCTCCTCCTACCTTGTTTCACTATCAAGGACTCTAAGCCCTTGGAACCAAATGCCCAACAAAATACTTTCTTTTAGAAGTGTCCTTGGTCATGGTATATTATCACAGCAATAGAAAAGCAACTAAGGTAATAACTTTGGGGTTTCTTAAACTTTCCCACTTTTTGACAAGAGAAATCTATGCATGACCCTGAATGTACATAGGGGTATAAAATAGACCTAAAAATCAAATATTTACTAATAGCAAATAGTGTGGACATTTACTTTAAAACAATGATTTGTTATTGGTAAATGTTTGATTTCTATGTCTATTTTTTATACACCTATATACATTCAGAATAGCTGAACTGAGGAGGAAGGGTGTACCCTGAAAGTTCATGATACACCACAGGCCAGGGCCCACCCTGGACAACAAAGGATAAAACAGAGCAGTAGTTAAGTGCCAGGATGAACTTCTCTGCTGCTGACTGTGGGTTTGGTGTGACCAGCCTCCTCATGTTTCTGTAGCCAGTTCCCAGCACTGGTGGACTAGACCAGCAAACTAAGCCAACATTAACCTACCCTTCTATATATTGCTTTTTCTTGGGTATTTTCTGACAGGAATGAGAAAAGTAACTAAGACTTTTATCAGAAACCTTTCAGAAACCATTGGGAATTCTATCCTAATGCTAAGCAAACATTCATTTAACACATTTCCATAAAACTCAAGTCAGCCGTCTGAACAACAGTTTTTAACATTTTATTTTATTTTATTTTATTTTATTTTATTTTATTTTATTTTATTTGAGACAGGATCTCACTGTGTATCCCTGGCAAACATGAAATTCACTATGTAGACCAGGCTGGCCTTGATCTCACAGAGATCCACTTTCGTCCCCCTCTGCCTCCTGAGTGGTGAGATTAAAGGCCTACTCAATCATACTGGGCTCAAATGACAATTTTTTTTACACAAAATGTTCTACTACATCACAATACAAAGAGACACTGCTTTGATACATGTTGAAGAAAGGTAGGAAAATAAAAGTCTGCTTTCTGTTATTAAACCATTATTTTTCACAGGAAATGCTGTGGACACTAAAGATTCCATGCTTCATAACATACAACATTTTTATTTTAATGTGTGTATAGGTGTTCGGTGTGAGTGTGGAGGTCAGAGGACAACCTCAGATGTCTGCATTCAGGGACATTCCACTTTTTTTTCTCTACCATTGGAGACAAGGTCCTTTGTTGGCCTGGAACATCAGTGCATAGACATGAAATTCACTATGTAGACCAGGCTGGCCTTGAACTCACAGAGATCTATCTTTGTCCCCCTCTGCCTCCTGAGCTTCAAGGGGTCTGCCTTCCTCCACCTCTCACCTTGACATCACAGACCTGGGATTATAGCCCCGCATTTATGTGCAGGCTTTTGTACTCCATAGCTTTTGTCAACTGCACATAAGATGATGTCATCTGGGGAGAGGGAACTTCCACTGAGAAAATGCCTCCATCAGATTGCCTATAGGCAGGTCCCTGAGACTTTTTCTCAGTTAATGGCTGATTTGAGAGGGCCAGACAACTAGGCAGTGCCACCCCTGGACTACCAGGTGGCCTTGGGTAGTACCAAAAAGGAAGCTGAGCAAGCAAGCCATGGGGAGCCAGCCAGTAAGCAGCATCCCTCCATGGCCTTTGCATCAGCACCTGCCTCCAGGTTTGTGCCTGAGTTCCTGACCCAACTTCTCTCAGTGATGGAGTGTGACCCAAGAGTTTTAAGATGAAATAAACCCTTTCCTCCCCAAGTAGCTTTTGGTCATGGAATGTCATCATAACCACAGAAACCTAACTGGAACGGCTTTGTACCTAGGATCTGGGAGGAGTGTGAGCTCAGGTCCTCAGACATGCAGACACAAGCATTTTACCCACTAAGTCATCTTCATGGCCTCGTGTGTCAGCCTAGAGCTAGAGCCAAGCTGCCTCAGGCAACTTCATTGGAGGCTCGGGCATGCGGGCAGGTGTGGTGAAAATGGTCACGTTTTTTTCAGTATTTGAGGACTGAAGCTGAGGTCGGGCCACACAAAGAAGTATGAGTTAGCACCACAAGGAATACCTCACATTCATTATGAGTTTGGCTTTTATTTTTTATTTTTTTTATTAGTATGTTAAAGGTGTACAGTGTGTGTGCATAGTTGTGTAGGCTAGGATGTGTGCATGTACGTGTGTGTTCATGTGTGAATGGGTGTATGCGTGAAACTTCTTTTACCATGGCTGGATTTTCCACAGCCCCACACTCTCCTATACAACCTGTGTATATGACTGCAGTCTAAAGGTAAGAAGCCCTGGTGTCCATGTCTTGAGTCTTTCTGGTCACAGGGCTGTTTCTCAGAGTTCATAAGGAAGAAGTAGGAAGAAGGCTAAGGTACTGTGCTAGTGTTCACTTAAAAGATTTTACTTCCTGAGCCACAGGTCACAAAAGCATAAATTATATGACATCACCAGAGGAAAAGATTTAAGGTCTTGTTTTAGACGTAGGCATTATTCCCTCCGTATGTTATGCACATCTTCCATGGGCGGGGGGAGGAAGGAACCAAGAATACTAGGTGTGGAGGGTTTTTATTCAACCCAGGGCCCTCTCCAGATGTGGTCAATAAAAAATGAGCTATGGCGTTAGCTTAGCAGCTGTCAGAATGAGGGAGCCAGTTCTACAGCATGCGTGGCAGCTCTGTCCTGTGCCTGGCAGGACACAGTCCAGCCTGGCTCCCTTCTGAGCTTGAGCCACACAGCAAACGCTGCATGTGGAGAGGTTGGCAGGAGGGAAGATGTGCGGCAGCCTGTGGCAGGAGCAACATCTGGGATGAGGCTGAGTGGCTGGTGCAATACGACTGTGGATTGGGTAGGCCTAGATGAGGTAGTGGCTCTCACACACTCTACTGTACCTGGTGCTGAGAGGCAGCAATGGAGGATCATGGGAACTCAATGTGCAACTGATCTAGCCAACTGGTAAGCACCAGACAGAGATCAGTAGAGGAAGACTGAGTCAAACTCTGGCTTCTACATACACATGCAGAAGTACACTACACACACACACACAAACACACCTCATAGACATGCACACACACACACTGTGCATGCACAGACACACAAACACACACATAGACACACACCATAATACACATTACATACAAAAATACCTCACAAGCACACATACGCCATACATACACACACAAAAACACACATACTATACATGTGTGCACACCATGGACATAGACAAACACATACATATCATGCACATACTACATACACAAGACTCATAGACACATACACACATTATGCATGTACACAAACACACAAACATACTATACATATACATACACCATAAGCACATACAACAAACACCACACACACACACACACACACCGTTTACACATACAAATGTGTAAGGACCTAATAGCAAAAAATATACATGAAAAAATGGATGGTCAACATCACCAATTATGAGGAAACCACAATAAAGTATCACCTTAGTACAGAAGAAATGGCTAATGTGAGAATGCAAACATGCATTGATAAGGGTGTGGAGAGAAAAGATCACTTACGTGATGTTCATGGAGAATAAGGACAGCCATTGCAGAGAATAGTATACATGTTCTTCAACAAACAAAAAGTGCCGTGCGGTCCAGTAAGCGCATTACTGGGTATCTACTGAAAGGGAGTGGGATGTTGAATACAGATGCGCCACTCCCAGGCTCACTGCAGTGCTGTTTACAATAGCTAAGAAATGGAAACAAAGTATCCATCAACAGATGACTCATAAAGGATATGGGGGGAGGGGAGGATGGACAAAATGGGATACTATTTATTAAATATTAAATTCTTTGATTTGCAACATGAATGACCTTGAGTGACTTCACTTTGTTAAAAGAGGAAGAGACAGACAGACAGGCAGGCAGGCAGGCAGACAGACAGACAGACAAGCAGGCAGACAGACAGACAGACAGGCACACAACACACACACACACAAGACAGAGAGAGAGACACAGAGAAAGAGAGAAACAGACAGAGAGAGAGAAACAAAGACAGGAGAGAGGAGAGAGAGAGAGAGAGAGAGAGAGAGAGAGAGAGAGAGAGAGAGAG
>NW_021604614.1:7209415-7213665 GCF_004785775.1 Grammomys surdaster | reverse complement strand
AGAGAGAGAGAGAGAGAGAGAGAGAGAGAGAGAGAGAGAGAGAGAGAAGAAGAAGAAGGAGGAGGGGGAGGAGGAGGAGGAGGAGGAGGAGGAGAGAAGAGAGATAGGAACTGAGTGTATATACCCTTGGATTGCTGTGTGAATCTGGACAGCCTCCATCTTGCAGCGATCTGCCTGCACTTGCCTCTGAGTACTGGCATTAGAGGCATGTAGCACCTTACCCAACACAAGAAACATCATAAGAAATCAATCTCCAAAACCTAGAAAATAGGACAGCTGTTTTCTCCTTGTATGTGTGTGCATGTGTGGTGTGTGTGTCTCTGTGAGGTGTTTGTATGTAATGTGTATTATGGTGTGTGTCTATGTGTGTGTTTGTGTGTCTGTGCGTGCACAGTGTGTGTGTGCATGTCTATGAGGTGTGTTTGTGTGTGTGTGTGTAGTGTACTTCTGCATGTGTATGTAGAAGCCAGAGTTTGACTCAGTCTTCCTCTACTGGTCTCTGTCTGGTGCTTACCAGTTGGCTAGATCAGTTGCACATTGAGTTCCCATGATCCTCCATTGCTGCCTCTCAGCACCAGGTACAGTAGAGTGTGCGAGAGCCACTACCTCATCTAGGCCTACCCAATCCACAGTCGTATTGCACCAGCCACTCAGCCTCATCCCAGATGTTGCTCCTGCCGTAGGCCACCGCACATCTTCCCGCCTGCCAACCTCTCCACATGCAGCGTTTGCTGTGTGGCTCAAGCTCAGAGGGGAGCCGGGCTGGACTGTGTCCTGCCAGGCACAGGACAGAGCTGCCACTCACAGCTGCTAGAACTGGCTCCCTCATTCTCACAAATGCTAAGTCAACACCATAGCTCATTTTTTATTGACCACATCTGGAGAGGGCCCTGGGTTGAATAAAAATCCTCCACACCTAGTATTCTTTCCCCGCCCCCCATGGAAGATGTGCATAACATACTAAGGGAATAATGCCTATGTCTAAAATATGAGTCAAAGCATTCATGTGCTATTTATTTTGTAAAAGAGTTTCTAAAATGAATAGGTGGCCCTTCTGAGGTATGGATATTGGGCAATGGTTTTTTTCTGAATCATTACACATAGACATTTTCTGGGACTAGACATATGTCTCAGTAGTTCGCACTGGCTGCTCTTCAGAGGACCTGGATTCAGTTCCCAGCATCCACATGGTGGCTCACAACTCTCTGTAACTCCAGGGGATTCAATGTCCTCTTCTGCCCTCCAAAGGCACTGCATGCATGTGGTGTACATGCGTACAAAACATCCAAACAAATCAAACTAATTAATATTTTTAATGTATGAAGTTTCTATCTAATAAGAATTGGCTTACATAAAATAATTGAATTTGATCCGTGTAAATCTATCAAATTCCATTCTATTATAAACTGGGTGTTCACTAACTTAAACATTTTGTCATTCTCTTTTTTTTTAATTACATGTATATGTGTGTTTGTGCGTGGGTATGTGCAAATATGTGCAGGTGCCCTTGGAGGCCAGAAGAGGGCGCTGGATCCCCAGAAGCTGAAGTTATTTATAAATGGTTCTCAGGTACCCAATATGAGTGTTGAGAACTGAACTCAGGTCCTCCGCAAAAGTGGTTCACACTCTTAACCACCGTGCCATCTACCCAGCTCCCTTTACCACACTCTTTACCGATGACATATCTCCCTCATGATGTGTCATCCTTCGATGATGCGTAAAAGTTAAAGTGGTCAAAGGCTTTCCCACATTGTTTGCGTTTATAGTGTCTTTCTCGTTATGAATTCTCTGGTGCCATGAAAGCGTCGCGCTGTCGTTAAAAGCTTTGTCACGCTCCTTACACTGCTTACATCGGTAGAGGCTGTCTCCAGTGTGTACTCTCTGATGCTGCTTGAGGTATGAAGAACAGGGATAGCCTTCGCCACATGCCTTGCACTTGTAGAGCTTCTCGGCAGCGTGACTTACCCGGTGTTAGTTAAGGTGTGAGAACAGCTAAAGGCTCAACTGCATTCCTTACACCTACAGGGTTTCTCTCCCGTATGAATCCTCTGATGCTGATTATTGTGTGAGGAACAACTAAAGGCTTTGCCACACACCTTACATGCAGATGGCTTCTCTCCAGCATGAATTCTCTGGTGCTGCTTAAAGTTCTGAGACACAACTAAAGGGTTTGCCACATTCTTTATATCTGTATGGGATCTCGTCAGAATGAAGTTTCTGGTGTTGGTTAAAGTATGAGGACCAGCTTTGTCACACACATTACATTTGTAGAGCTTCACTCCTGTGTGAATTATCTGGTGCAGGGTGAATGTTGAACGATTATTAAAAGCTTTGCCACATTCTTGACACGCATAGGGTTTCTCTCCTGTATGAATGATCTGGTGTCAGGTCAGGGTTGAATGCTTACTAAAAGCTTTGCCATGTTCCTGACATTGGTAAAGCTTCCGTCTTTTTTGAGCCCTCTGTTGTTGACTAGAAATTGTGTCATTCCTAAAAGCTCTGCCACGCTCTGTAGAGTTGCTAGGTTTCTCTTGAACATGTACACGTGGGTGGGCAGCGAGTTCTGAGTGTTGAATAAAGTCCTTCCCACGTGGGTTAGTTATATTTGCTGAGGTTCTCTGGGAAAAGAGTATGCTGATGTCTACAGGATTCGAACACTACTACAGTTGTGAATAGACTTGTAATAAGTATTTCTCTCTGATATAAATATCTTTTATAATTACCTAGGATAGGACTCTCTCTTATCTACCTACCCTCATCACACATGTAGTAAAGTTTCCCTGTGCCCTTATTTGGATTTAGGTTAGAAAAATGGAGTGACAAAATGGGTGTGGTGACTCACACCTATAACACTGGCTCGTGGGGAGCCAAGGCAAGAGAAGTATCATGAGTTCAAGCCTAGCCTGGGCTACATAGAAAATTCCAGAGCAGCCTAGTCTACAGAGTGAGACCCTACTTTTAAAGGGGGAAGGCTTCCTATATTTATTAAATGTGTACTTTGAGACACAAGGAAAAGTCATTTGTTACTGAGAGAGTTTTGACTCTTTCAAAAGAATCAGATCAATCACATTTAGAAATGTTTCACTGTGTGGGGAGAGGGTGTGGGGTGTGTACAAGTGTGATGTGTGCTTTTATGTGTGTGCAGAAAGAAGAGGAGGGCAGTGGGGTCCTTCTCTACAAATCTCTGACGTTTTGCTTTGAGACAGAGTCTCTCCTGAAACCAGAGCTCATGGTTTGTCTCTAACTGGCAGTCAGCAAGCCCCTAGTGAGCCCCCCATCTCGGTCCCACTTGATGCTGCAGTTACAGGGGTGTGTAGGACCACAGCCAACTTGTTACATGACAAGCTGAGATCCAGACTCCAGTACCCAGAACTGAGCAGCAAGTGCTCTTACCCACCAGACCATCTCTCTAGCTCCTGACTCTTCATTTTTTGACCTTTTTTTTTTTTCAATAAAAATGTCTAAATAAACCAGGCAGTGGTGGTGCATGCCTTTAATCCCAGCACTTGGGAGGCAGAGGCAGGCAGATTTCTGAGTTTGAGGCCAGTCTGGTCTACAGAGTAGGTTTCAGGACAGCCAGTGCTACACAGAGAAACCCTGTCTCGGAAGAAAAAAAAAGAAAAAAAAGAAAAAGTCTAAATAAAAGCTTAGTGTGCTGCTATATTTTAAATCACAGAAGGTATTAATTAAAGCATGAAAGTCACTCTTTTAGCTGACTCCCAAATATTCTTCGAAAAATACATGCCAGAGTATATATTTCTTTATATGAACACATTACTCCTTAATAACCGCTGTAAGCTGAGTTATTTTCTGGACTGCTCTATGCAGTGAGCCACTACTACCAGTGAGGTTATTGTTATGGACAGTTATTGCACTAGTATTTCCAGTTTCCCAAGCTTTCTGATCTCCACATTCACCAACGTATTCCCACTATTTCCCTAATGTCAACTGTCAAGGCTACAAGTTCCATATCTTTCCCTAAGGACATTTTTGGAGAAATAGTTTTCACCTTGCACTCATGCTAGAACAGTGAACAAAAGACCATGAGTGCTTTTTTCACATAGGCATATAAGACTGACAAAATGATAATTACTTTGTAAATAATTATCTTTATAGTTATTATGGGAAAAACTCCTAAAAATTCTTTAGAATTTCAATAAACCCCAAGTAAGTACAAAGCTTACAGGTAAGAAGGAGGAGAAGGAAGAAGAAGAAGAAGAAGAAGAAGAAGAAGAAGAAGAAGAAGAAGA
>NW_021604614.1:7179656-7209015 GCF_004785775.1 Grammomys surdaster | reverse complement strand
AAAACACTAATGCGCATAAAAATAAATAAATAAAAATAAATTAAAAATTTTAACAAGAAACATGTTTAAACTGTTCCAACAGGGAAAATAAAAAAAAAATAGAAGCCTATAGAACGCATACAACAAAAAAAAAATTTAGGGGCTCAAATAAACTCTAGCACACTTGATCAGTGTGAGCATTACCCAGATAATCTCTCAATCCACGGGATAGAGAAAAATTACAGATCTTTAATTTGAATGTTATTTATACAGTTAAATGTACTTTGCCATGCACATCATGAGGTTTTGAAATATGTAACATCGCTTCTGTGTTATTTCAAGCACTTTATAGAGTCTCTGTTAGAATTTCACAATGATATAGTATGCTAACCAGACTCAGTTTGTTGTAAGGTAGCTTTACTGCACATGTTAAGCCCAGTCAAATCAGATCTTGTAATGTCTGATTGACATTTCCCAACCACTTTCCCAAAACTCACAGGATTCTTGGAGACACCACTTATTCTTAATATATCTGAGATTCTATTTAGAGTCCACATAAAAACAGGTCATGTAGCTAGACTGAATGATTCAGGGTATTTTAGACATCATAAAGCTTAGAATGCTTCCTCGTATTACAACAAATGGTAGCACTTTGTCTTTTGATGGCAGACACCAGCTTTTGGAGTCATCACTCATTGCTGTGATGAGTTTTCAGAGATGCATCTGCTTCTTGGTCCTCCTCAATCCTGCAATGCTTCCTCCATACTCTCCCAAGTAACCCCAATCGCACTAAACTAAACTAAGTGAGTCACAGAGTCGTTTCCTTGGTCTGTGTTCAGTACCTTGCTGTGGTGAATAAGCGTCTAATTACATTTCCGTGTGAAGAGTCAAACAGCACAAAGGATCAAAGGTGAGTTTGGGAAGAGTAGTTGAATGTCCCAGCAACAGATGATGAGACATGGAACTGTTGCTGATCTGTGAGTGGGTTGTCCATGGAGGCCATCTCAATATGTCCACCTTGCCTCTCTTGATAAGGGATGATGTACCTCCTTGCCGTTGCAACGGTTGCATGCTCCCTGTGATGAGTGATAGGCTATCCAACCAAAGGCCAATCATCTCCTTGAGTATAGTATTCTTGAATGGGAATTCCAGAGTGGGCACCTAACTATGTGGCAAGGGGCAACATGCTGCCATGATGAATTAGGTGTGCCGTGTGAGTGTGAGGATGCTTCAAAATGGCGGATAAAGAATATCCAGCGGCCTCTGAAAGCAGCATGAATGGAATGGGCAGCAGCCTGTGGTGTCTTTCAGCCTCGTGGCCAAGAAGAAATGCAAAGGAGGCTCAGATGTCTCAAAATGAACTTGCCAGTGTACAAAAGGGGTTATGGCCTGTGGATGCTATCTGCTGCATGAGTGTCTACGTATGAGCAAAGGAAGTTGAAACTAGGGATTCAGATGGATGCATTAACTTGCAGTTTATTACAGATGCAAGGGAAAGTAAAAAAATTAGACCTAAGCTGAAGAGACCTTCCTTGGATTGAAATTCATGGTCCCCACGGGAAGGATCAGATGACGAACAGGAAAAACTCAATAGAAGTCGAGTACTATCTCTCACGAGAAGCATTTAAGAAGAGAGAGTCTAAGAGTTACTACCCAGACAAGAGCCTTGATAATGACCCCATACAAGAAACTATGATGACAAGAGAATACTTGGGACCTGTTTGAAGTCAGAAAGTCTTTAAGATTTTATTCTTATTCTGTGTTTGCCTACATAAATGTATATGCACCACAGGCATAGTTAGTGCCCACAGAGGCTCCGAGAGGGTGTTGGCTCTCCTGGAACTGGAGTTGCAGACAGGTGTGAGGAATTGAACCTGTGTCATCTGCAAGAACGGGAAATGCTCTCAATCGCTAAACCATCTCTCTAGCCCACCTGGGACACTTTTTGAAAGAAAGAAATGACAGTGTCCCTCCTACCCTGGCTCATGAGGCTGTGGGACACAGAACAGGAGGGATCCGTTGGAATACTGTTGAACCAAAGAAAGCACTTGAGATCAGAGATACAAACTCATGTAATGGGAGAGAAATTGGTTCTTAGTAGACTGTTATACAAGCTACTAGAGGTCAGGCAGTGGTGGCACATGCCTTTAATCCCAGCACTTGGGAGGCAGAGGCAGGTGGATTTCTGAGTTCAAGGCCATCCTGTTCTACAAAGTGAGTTCCAGGACAGCCAGTGCTACACAGAGAAACAAAACAAAAAGAAGGAGGAGGAGGAGGAGGAGGAGGAGAAGGAGGAGGAGAAGGAGGAGGAGAAGGAGGAGGAGGAGGAGGAGGAGGAGGAGGAGAAGGAGAAGGAGAAGGAGAAGGAGAAGGAGGAGAAGGAGGAGAAGAAGAAGAAGAAGAAGAAGAAGAAGAAGAAGAAGAAGAAGAAGCAGCCGCCACTAGAAATGCCTGGCTATCACTAACACAGGGTACTGTGAATATCAGGATCTAGAAAACAATAGACAAAAGACAGCCATAGTGAGAGTTGGGTTTGTGAGAGGCAGTGTTTCAATGCCCAGTTCACCTTGTCTGGTAGGCCTGTGTTCACAGAAGAGGCTTTGTGGATTTGTTTGTGTTTTTGTTTTTAAGAGGTTGATTTAGCTGAGATATCAGGAGTGGTGTGGGGCCTCATGGATGTTATGGACCTCAGGGGTGATATGGGACCTCAAGGTCACTAGGGACTTCAGAGGTTACCGGTACAGAGTTTTGCTGAGCACCATGGGAGAATATGATCTGTATGCAGAAGAAGAGTTCTGGCAGCTCTGAGTGAGGCTAGCGAGTCAGATACTCCAGCTTGCAAAATATAAGAGAAACCAAGAGGAGATGGGAGAAAGGTGCAGTGGACTCTGCAGTCTGCCTTGCACCCAGGGGCAAATATGATGTTTCGTGTCGAGCCAGAGTTCTTAGGGGGAAAAATTGAACAGAAAGCCATATGCTGTGCCCATCAATTTCTTAGTGATTTTAAAGCCTGAGCAGTTTGCAGAAGACATGAATGATGAAACAGTACAGATGGAAAAGGTAAGGCCTGGGCTAAGCAGATGAGCCATTAAGGGTACTAGGTTATCACCACCTAGAATAGGCTGTGGTGGTCACTCTTCCCCCACAGTCTGCAGTCTTTGCTTCCCCCTGTAAGAAGATATACTGGGCACGGAGAGTGGACATCTCCCAAACTGTACTGTAAGGCCCTAGCATATCTGTCTGGAATACCCACAGTCCAGCTCTGAGAGCCATGGCTCCTCTGAACTCAGGCGCGTGAGTGCCTCCTTTTCATGCCAGAGGTGAGGAAGTACCTTACCCTAACAACATGCCTTGTCAGGCACAAGATAGAGACGGTGCCCAAGACTGGAAAGAAAGCTACCACCACAAAGCATCCAAAGCTAGAATACTGCTTCATAGCTGATGATGATGATGATGATGATGATGATGATGATGATGGTGATGTTGATGATGGGTAACAGACCAATCCCTGGTTCAGAGGTCAGATGCCAATTATGGGAGTTCAGGAAGAGACAGCCCAATGTGTTCTGTGGTGTGCAAAGCGCTGGGCTCCAGATTGAAGGCAAACTTATCTTGCATCTTGGCTGTGGATCTAATGGTCAGACTGAGTTGCTTTTCCTCGTGCTGTGGCGTGCTCTCCATGTTTAAGGACCAACCATATGCACGCATTTGTAGAGCTCAAATTGTCAGAACTTTAGAATGGATGACTTTGGAGTCAGAGACTATAGGGTAGTTCCAGTTGCCGGAAAACGTGCATTCAACATGTTATTGTATTCTAGTAGCCTGTCAGGAACGGGAACATTAGCACTCAATCACAGTGTAGCAGTTTGAATAATGGCCCTCATAGGTTCATATGCTTGAATACCTGGTCCCCACTTGGTGGAGCTGTTTGGGAAGGATTAGGTGGTGGGACCATGTTGGAGGAGGTTGTGGTACTTGGGGCAGGCTTCAAGGTTTCGAGAGCCCATTCCTACCTAGCTGTTTGCCTTATGCTTGTAGATTAATATGTGAGGTCTCAGTCACTGCTTCAGTGCCAAATCTACCTGCCTGCTGCCACGCACCCTAAGATGAGAGTCATGGACTCTAACCTTCTGGAACTGTGAGTCCCTGTCACAAAGAATGTGGGTGGAGGGCTCTAAAGCTTCAAAACATCAATGTTGGAGGTGCTGGGAACAAGAAATGTTTTCTAAGCAAAGATACAGGGAATGAAGCCAGCCTAAGAAAGACCACAGGAGTAAGGCAGACAACAGCCATTGACAGTCAGACAAACCAACACATGAACAGACGCTGAGCATGGAGCTCGCCCTGCTGTTTCAGTTTCTTGGTTTGGCCTGATCCCTCTTTTCTATGCTCCCCACTTCTCTCCTTACAGAGGTATGATCTTTGGTATTTTATCTTGGATACAAAAACTTGGTGTTTTTTTTTTTTAATCTTACAAGGGATCACAGCTAAGAGTTTGTTTGCAGATACGGAAGAGATTATGAACTTAGGCACTGAGAAAATGTGATAAGAGATGCATCTTGGGTACTTTTGTAAATGGAGTAAATCCATCTCGTTTTATGAGATAGCCATACCATAATTGCTCCACTCATGTAACGCTATGGCTTGAATCTCAAATTGTCCCTATATATTCACATTTTTAAAGTTTGGGACTCAGTTGATGATGTTACTTCGGGAAGTCAAAAGGCCTTTAGAAAATGTGAGAACGCTGGGTGGTGGTGGTGCACGTCTTTAATCCCAGCACTTGGGAGGCAGAGGCGGGCGGATTTCTGAGTTCGAGGCCAGCCTGGTCTACAGAGTGAGTTCCAGGACAGCCAGGGCTACACAGAGAAACCCTGTCTCAAAAAACCAAAAAAAAAAAAAAGAAAAAGAAAAAGAAAAAGAAAAAAGAAAAAGAAAATGTGAGAACTAGAAGAAATTGGTGAACGGGAATGTATCTCAGCCACTTTCTGTCTTGATCTCTCTTTCCTAGCCCTCCATAATGTAAACTACGCTGGCTTGCATTCTTCCTCAACCATAATAAACTGGACCCTTGTATCCATGAGTTAGAATAGGGATTTCTCCTGTAAGATACTTACGTAATTTGGAAGAGGAGTGGAAAAATAACTAGCACACAACATGAATTTTATTGATTTTATTATCTAACACTGTCAGTACCAATTTTACAAGCAATGCATTAAGATGAAAGAATAGCAATATAAAAGTGTCCCAGCAGTATAACTCGCAGCCATGTTGAAAAGCAGTAACACAATATAAAATGTTTAAAGGTCAATTATCTGAATTAAACTATCCGTGCATAAAAGACAGGTAATACACTGCTTCAGGAGTTGTTTATTCAGCTAACAGCATTCACTGTGTGTCAAGAATTGTCCTAAGCCTAGGAATAGATGCATAAGTGATCAGAACAAAGATTTCTGTTCTTACATAGTTTCCACTACAATACCAATGTGTTACATTTGTTTCTCTTCCCATCTTAAGGTGACTTACCAACATATATGAGACTCATTGTGGATTTGTCTCTCTTTCTCGTTACTTTTCACATAAAAAGGAATTTTCTCCTCCTGACCATATCTGGTCATGCTATGCTATACATCCTTGACTATTTTGATTAATAAAAAATTTACTAGATATTACTGAGTATTAATCTATGCTGCATCATCTGATGAGATACACATGGTATCTTTGTTCCAGGATATTTGATTACACTGTGAATCCTGAGATTGTGTTATTTACTGGAAAAAAATTTTAGTTGTGCTATAGCTCAGCCTTAGCATACACCTTTAATCCAAGAGCTTTCTGCTTGAATATTATCAACAGGATTAAATAAAGTCAACCACAGGTCAAGAGGTAGAGAAAGCAACCAGTTGATAGGAATTAAGAAAGAAACATATAGAGTAAGAGAGAGTCAAAAGGACAGAGAAACACACAGGAAATAGAAGGGAGGGACAGTTTGAAGGAGATGGTTTGAGACAGTGTAAGAGGCAGGCATTGCTGGGGGGATGTTGACTGTGAAGGGTCAGCTGGGTGCTTTCTCTGCCCCTCTAAGCTAGCAGGCTTTCACCACAGCATCTGACTTCTGAGTCTTCATTGATAAAATTGAACAATTGAGATTCTGTTAAAAAAAAAATAACAACAGTTGGTGCCAACATGGGGCAGGACCACAGGGACCAAGAAATGGACAGAGAAATCACAATAGCTAAGGACAAACTGAGAAGCTATCAGATTTGGTAAGACACCAGAAGAGCCCTCAAGGGAAGAGTTAAGTAACATTAAAAGGAAAAATGTTTCTCATGTTAAGGATGGTAACTATCATAATATAGGGTGTTAGGACCTTGTATAGCGCTACTCTAGATGGCTTGACAATAGATGCAGAAAATAAAAAGATAAATGACCTAAGATTGACATAATACCGACTATAATTAGTATCAGTCTGGTAGCTCATATTTTTATCCTTAATACCGTATACATTATGCAAATTTGTTCCATGATATCTGATCACACTAAATCCAGAGACTGTATTATTTACGTTATGAATACAGAAATGTCATATTCATAATGGAAATATGAAAAATGGCTTGACAATTGTGCCACATATGAAAAGTAGATTGATAAGATACAAGCCTTAGAAAGACTTGTAGATGAAAATAAGAAAAATACTCAGATACAGACAGAATAATTTAGACAAGAACCTACTGTGCCACCTCATGGTGAAACTGAAGAAGGGCAGGTCAAGATTATGAGAAAACCAACCTTAGTTTATCCAGTTACTATACAAGAACTGCCACCAGACAGTAGGCAATACCAAGGTTATGGAGAAGTTAAATGGAGTCCTATAGATGTATTAGATTTGAGGACACTTAAGGAAGCTATCATTTCATACAGTATGCATTCACTCTCATGTGAAGCAAATACTAAATTCATGAGCAACTCAGAACAGAATTATCCCCCAAGATTGGAAAGATTTGGCAATAGCAACATTGGAAGCTGGTCCTTAGTTACAATGGCGAACATTGTGAAAAGAGGAAGCTAGGGCCAAAGAATGATATAAGGCTGGAGGTATTAATATTTATCAAAATCAGTTGCTAGGTGAAGGTTAATATGCTGAGTTTCAAAGGCAGCTTGAATTTGATGATCATCCCTTGTTGCTATGTTGTTTAGCAGCTTTAAATGCTTGGGATAAGGTTGAAGAATCAGAGAAGTCTGAGTCCTTTACTAAAATTACACAAGGCCCAAAAGAAGCCTTCATTGATTTACTGCATAGATTGACTTCGGCTGTAACTAGAATGGTATCAGATTCAGAGTCAGACAAATAGTGATCAAATCTTTGGCTTTTGAAAAAGCTAATTCAGAATACAAAAGGATGATTAGGCCTTTAAAGGCAAGATCAGAGCCAATAGATGAATGGATTAGAAATATGGCTTGTATTGACTCTCACAGCTATTATGCTACTCTGATAGGAGAAGTAATTTCTAAAAGTTTTAAGAAAAACCAAAATGGCATGTGTTTTACAAGGTCATTTGAAAAGAGACTGTAGGTATGGCATTCCTATAAACAATGTTTTTTCTAGCAATAATGCAAGAAGAAGGCCCCAGCCTTCGGGAGTATACTGAAGCGGTAGCAAAGGCCAGCACTGAACTAATTAATGCTGATTAAGAAGGGACAGAGAAGGTAACCATTTGCCATTGGCTCCAATATCAAATTTGATTCTATCATTCCTTGTTAGCACAAGAGAAACTCATCCACAGAACAATTAAAAGATTTAATGCCTGTTTAAAAACAACACTGCTCTGGATGTAATTTTGGACAGAACAGCTTCAGTAGATAAAACATAAAATTCAGGACAGACCAGAAAACAACTATTTTGGAAAATGGCTAGAAATGATCAAAAACCAAAGCTAAAAATACATATAACTGGTATTGAGATTGAAGGTTTAATAGACACAGGAGCAGATGTAACAATAATTTCACCAAAATCTTGGTATTCAGATCAGCTTCTTCAGGGGGTAAATTCTAGGGATGAGAACCTTATCTCAGGTGAAACAAAGTGCAGGATGGGTTGAGTGTATAGAGCCCAAAGGACAAATAGGAAAATTAAAACCATATGTGCCTACTATTGCTATAAACTTACAGGGACATGATTCATTGCAGCCATGAAAGACATGCATTAACATTTCTCCAATCTCAGAAACGGACCATAAAGAATGCTTCTGAGAAAAATGTTAAAATGTACAATCAAAAATAGTACAGATTATTCAGATTGTACATATGTAGGACACAACAGCTCTTGGTCTTTCAAAGGTACCAACTGCTCTACCTCTAAAATGATTAGCTGACAAACCTGTGTGGGTGGAACAATGGCCTTTGTCATCAGGAAAATTACAGACACTAGGACAGCTGCTACAGGAGCAGCAAAACGTTCAACATATTGAAGAATCAACCCATCCTTGGAATTCTCCTATATTAGTCATTAAAAAGAAATCTGAAAAATGGAGAATGTTAACATATTTAAGAGCCATAAATAAGGTAGTTCAACCAAAGGGCCCTCTACAGCCTAAAATTCCCTTGCCTTCTTTATTACCTAAGAGATGGGCCATTATAGTGATTTATTTAAAAGACTTGTTTTTTACTATACCTTTACAAGAAAAAAAATTGTCTTCACAGTGCTCACTTATAATGTTAAAAACTATTACTAGAAATACTTCCACAAGGAGTGTTAAATAGTCCAACACTGTCAATATTTTGTACAACAGCCATTAGAAATAAGTTTTATGCAGTTTCCTCAATCTAAAATTTATTATATGGATGGTATCTTACTGGCTGATTCAGATGCAGATCTCTTAGGAAAAACATTTGATGAAGTAAAGAGAATTTTCCCTTGCCAAGAATGAAAACTGTTCCTGAAAAATGCCAAGAGGAAGTTCTGTTAATTATCTAGGATACAAGATAGGTTCACAGAAAATGCAATCACATAAAGTACAAGTCAAGAGAGATTGATTACGAACTCTTAATGATTTTCAAAAATTGCTGGGAGATATTAAGTGACTACAGCTAATCATTGGAATAACTACTCAAGAGCTAAATAATTTATTTCAAACCTTACAAAGTTATAAGAACTTAAATAATCCAGGAAAATTATCAGCTGAGGCTGAGAGAGATTGGTTCTGGTAGAAAAGAGATTATAGGTGGCACATATGAATCACTTGGATCCGAAGCTAATTGTATTTTAGTTATTTTGCCTCCCATGAGAATTCTTAAACAGAGAGAAAATAATATCTTAGAATGGATAGTTTTAGCACACAAGGTTAAAAAATTAAAGACCTATGTAGAAAAGATATTTGAATTTATTCTGAAAGGAAAACTGAGACTTGGTCAATTAGCAGGAATAGATCAGTAGAAATTGTGGTACTGTTTACTAATGCTGAAATTGCCTCATTATGGGCAGGAAATAAACATTGGCAAAGAGCTTGTAGCAATTTTTGGGGAGAAATTAACAAATATCCCCAAAACATGAGACTTCAGTTTATAAAATTAACTAACTGGATTCTGCTCATATAGTAAAGCAACACCAATTTCTGAAGCCCCTACATTCTATACTGATGCAAATAAATCAGGAAAGGCAGGTTATAAGTCAAGAAAAATAAGTAAATTGCCATGTGGTATTATTAGACATTCTCGAATCTCTCAATATAGTTACTGACTCTCAATATGCCAGATATGTTATTTTACATATTGAAACCTTTGAACTTATTCCTGATGATTTAAATTTAGCTTCTGTATTTATTCAACAAGTAATCAGAAATAGAAATCATCCAGTGTATATTATACATATCAGATCCCATATGGGTCTACAAGGCCCCTTAGCACAAGGAAATGATGAGATTGATCAACTATTCATTAAAAAATATGCTAGAAGCCTCAGAATTTTATAAGAAACATCTTAACAGCAAAGGTTTGCAGAAAGATTTTTCTATCACTTGGGAGCAAGCCAAGAAATTATAAGTAAGTGTCTTAATTTTTCTTTGTATAACCAAACTCCACTACCTTCAGGAAGCAATCCAAAAGTTACCCAAAGAAATAAAATTTGGCAAATGGATGTGTTTCATTTTTCAGAGTTTGGAGAATTAAAGTATTTGTACTATACCATAATTACATATTCAGGATTTCAATAGGCAACTGCTTTAAGTTATAAAAAAGGCTGATTCTTTATTTACATGTTTATTAGAAATTGTGTCTATTCTGGGGATACCTGTACAAATTAAGAGTGACAGTGCTCCAGCATATGTCTCTGCTAAAATGAAAAATTTTGCATATTACAACATAAAGCATATTTCAGGTATACCACACAATCCTATCTAATTCATGGTGTGTGTGCAAAGGTTTAGCTATAGGGTCATCAAAATGGAAAACCACTAACTGGTAGATAAATGGCAAAGATATTTAGCGTGGGAGGTATGAGTGAAACTGGAAAGCCTATCAAAACTTAGCAAGAACATTAAATTTAATGCAGCTCATACAGGCAAGCCAGACAAAACATCTGAAAATAATAATATAGTTGATAAATTGGCATCCTGTTTAATTAAGACCAGAGTGTTAAAATTTGCCAGGCAACAAATTCAGAATGAATCAACAAGAATGATGGATTATACATTCAAAAACCTTAACACTAAAAAATAAGAGGAAATGGAGAACCAAATTAAACCAGGAAACCCCCATGAGATTGACTATTAAGAGGAATCCATAGCCAGGCAGTGGTTCCCACCTTTAATCCCAACACCTAGGAGACACACACCTTCAATCCCAACTCTTGAGAGGCAGGCACATAAGAATTACAGTTATTTTAATTTAAAAGCTTGCAAAAGGCAGGCTGAAATTTAAAATGAATCTTTTGTGATCTAAAAATAAATATATTTAAACCTCAAATCAATATACAAAGAGAAAGGGGAATATTGGTATATTTATCCATGTATACTAAGGTGTATTTAGTTCCAATTTTTCAAGAGTTTAATTTCAGTTGAAAGATAATACTTTCTCTGTTGCCAGAAAACATTCTGCCCTAGAAAAGATATAACCTGCCAAAATAGGAAACCCCCACTCACCCCCCCTAGAGTTAGGGGTGTGGTGGACTCCATGCAGGAAAGGCTGCAGTGGGCAAGTGAGCTTCTTGAAGATAGCCCATCATCTTGCTCAGCTACCATAGGTGTACCCCAGAAAGCCACAACACCAGGAGCTTCGTCCCAGGATAGCTTCTTGCTACTGATGGACAAACAGTGGACACCTTTGGGCTTGACTGCTATGTTCTATCTAGTCAGGATTGCTATTAATCTGACAAACACCACCCAAAGATCAGCTTCAGACTATGTACTGGCTGGTTTTATGTTAAGTTGACACAAGCTGGAGTTATCACAGAGAAAGGAGCCTCCCTTGAGGAAATGCCTCCACAAGATCCAGCTGTAAGGCATTTTCTCAATTAGTGATCAAGGGGAGAGCCCAATGGGTGGTGCCATCCTTGGGCTGGTAGTCCTGGGTTGTATAAGAAAGCAAGCTGAGCAAGCCAGGAGAAACAAGCCAGTAAGTAACATCCCTCCATGGCCTCTGCATCAGCTCCTGCATCCTGACCTGAGTTCCAGTCCTGACTTCGTTTGGTGATGAACAGCAATGTGGAAATATAATCTGAATAAACCCTTTCCTCCCTAACTTGCTTCTTGGTCATGATGTTTGTGCAGGAATAGAAACACTAACTAAGAAAGACTACAAACTACTAGGATGTTAAAACCTTTCCTTTTTATTTAGACAAAGATGGGAAAATGGTGCAGGATATTTGATCATACTGTGAACCCCAAGACTGTGATATTTATAGGAAAGCCTGTTTCTGGTTGTGGTGTAGCTCAGCCTTAGCACACACCTTTAATCCAAGAGCTTTCTACTTGAATATTGTAGACAGGATTAAATAAAGTCAACCACAGGTTAAGAGGTGGTGCAAGCGACCAGTTGACATGAAGTGAACACAGGACTATTAAGAAAGTTAAGAGAGTCAGGAGGACAGATAGAGGGACGCACAGGGAGTAGAAGGGAGGGACATTTTGCTTGGAGGTTATTTGAGGGGCTGGAGAAATGGCTCAGTGGTTAAGAGCTGTGGCTGCTCTTTCAGAGGACCTGGGTTTGATTCCCTTTGAGATGGCATGAGAGAGGGAAATTCAGTCTAGGGCACTTACTGAAGAGAAAGGTCACCTGGGTGCTCTCTCTGCCTCTCTAAGCTAGCAGGCTTTCACCCCAGCATCTGGCTCCCAAGCCTTCATTGGTAAAATTGAACAATTGAGACTTTATTTAAAAAAAAAAAACAAAACAAAAAACAAACATCTTCCTCCCATAATTGAAATTTTGTTAAAAAACAACATATCTTTCTCCCAAGGATTTGACACTCTCATGGAGAATGACATATGTTGAGTCATTTTTTAAAACATTAGAATTTCAGTCAAAGCTAAGTGCTATGAAGACAAGCTCATGGGAACACGAATAGAGGATAAAAGGGCTCCAAAATCAAATGGGATGGTAAGAGAAGATTATTTCTTACGATCTTTGTCCTTCTTTAAGTTGGTGCACACCTGCGCCTGTGCTGACTCCGAGGCGGCCTTCATCTTATAAAAATCTATGATTTGTTCTTCTAATTTTCTTCTCTCTTCTTCTAGTTTCAGGATCTCTTCCTGCTGGATTCTCTTAAGATGCTCGAACTTGTCCTGCAGCTATAAAATAAGAAGGGACCCTGTTGTCACAAAGATTTGTAAAATCCAAAAAGGCAGCTCCCCAGCCTCCCAACTTTCAACTCAACACTGTCCCCACCCCACACTCCTTCTGCTTGTTCATCCATTCTGTGACTAACGGGGGAGGGGGGGCTGGAGCAGGCTCCCTCCGAAATAGGCTGCTATTAATATAATATAATCCTTGAAAAACTTATTTAAAATCCTTGGTCTTCCACAAGGAATACAGGAGTTCTTGAGAGGAATCAAGGGTACCATTCCCCTACTCCTCAAGGTTTGGAAGTCCTTCGCAGTCACCTTTGTAATAGCCCAAAAACTGTCCAAAGATAACATTTTAAAAACTAAGCTTCTCAGTGGTGGTGCACACCTTTAATCCCAGCACTTGGGAGGCAGAGGCAGGCGGATTTCTGAGTTCAAGGCCAGCCTGGTCTACAGAGTGAGTTCCAGGACAGCCAGGGCTATACAGAGAAACCCTTTCTCAAAAAAATAAATAAATAAATAAATAGATAGATAGATAGATAGATAGATAGATAGATAGATAGATAAAAACTAAGCTTCTAATAATTCTAATAATTGGCTCTATTTCTGTTTCTAGAATCAGGCAATGGGCCATTCTAATGGACCTATTATATTAATATTTCATGTTATTATATAAAATATGCTGGAGTGCCAAGGGGATGAGCAAAGTGGGTGTTTAAAGGCAAAAAGAAGAGCAGAAAAAGCAGAAACCAGGAACAAAATCCCGATGAGTGTCTGAAAGTTGCTTTTCTTAGGGGTTTAAGAGAGAAGTTTCGTTACACTAACTCAAGTTGTCTATATTCTTTCAAGAGTTTTTTTGCAGTTGGTTCTTTCCTTCTACCATGGAGGTCCCAGGATCTGACTCAGGTCACCGGGCTCAGCATCAAGCACCCTTACTTGCTGAGCCACCTTGCTGAACTATAACTGTTCTGTGTTGAAGTTTCATTTGATTATATGCCATTTAACATGGGTGATTCCATTCTGGTTTAGTCTTGTTTTTTTAAAAAAAAATGTAAAAGATTATTATATTTATTAAATTATTTCCGATGGGATTTCAAGGATTCAGTTCAGGTCGTGAGGCTTGGTGGTAAGGGCAAAAGAGATATTTAATTAGCAAAACTCACAAGGTGCCGTATGGCTTTAAAAAAAAAACTACATATAGTAAAATGAGAGATGGCAGAGATTAAAGATTGAATTCATAAGTATTCATAACTAAGTAGAAATAGCAAAATTATCAAAATCTCAAATCAGCAATATAAGGAAGTTCTCAAAATAATGCTCTCAGGATATGTCCAAGTAACCCTTTGCTAAAAGATTAATATAGTTAGAAACCGGTTTTATTCATCAATATAATGAAGAATGGTCCTGAAGGGGTTGGGAGGTCTTGCAACAAACTTGGTATCCTGGAATTCACTACTGTGTACTTCCACAGTTCTCCTTAGTAATGCCAGCCAATATCAGTGAGACCAGGCATGGCTCCACCTGATGCCCTAGAAGGTACATATTATACATCTTGGGTTCTACCTGGTGACGCTAATTCTATGTACATGCACAAGGCAAGAGCTGTGGGATCAAGAAGTCTTCACATTGATCTCAAAAGATATAGGTAGCCCCGAGCCCTGTCACAGGATCATAGCTGCTGCAAAGGTACTCCTCTTACGACAAAGCCTAATGGACCTATGGAGATGAAGCAGTCCCCAAGATCCCGGTGGTGGTTTGAATAAAACTGGCCCCATAGGTCCATAGAAATGGCGTTATTAGGAGGTGTGACCTTGTTGGAGCGGGTGTGGCTTTGTTGGAGGAAATGCATCACTAGGGGGTGGGCTTTGAGGTCTCAGACGCTGAAGGCACACCTATTGTGTCTCTCTTCCTGTTTGTTGCCTGTGGCTCCAGATGTAGAAGACGGAGATGGAGAGGAGCTACCTGTCCAACGCTGGCTGCTTGCTTGTGTGTTGCAATGCTTCCTGTCATGATGATGAACTAAACCTCTGAACTGTAAGCCAGCCCCAGAGTGGCCATGGTCATGGGGTCTCTTCATAGCCCCCTAAACCCTAACTAAAACAATCCTCAATCTCTAGGGCTCCCAGCATGCAACTCTATGCTGGGAGAACTATACGCAGCCGAGGTGCAGGGTGAATGGAGAGTGTAGCCCCGTGCGCGATTATGTCAGAGACGCGGAGCATTTAAAAAGACAAACGCAAAATGCTCAGGAAAAAAAAGAGATACAATTTCAGCCTATAATTTCATAAAGGCTATATTAAGATTCTATGCAGTGAATAGCTGCTTTTAGAGACATGTAAAGTTTCTTCCAAAATAAAAATCCACTAGTCTCTAGAATGTATCCCCCAGAGGAACAGGAAGTGGAGAATGGGTGTGCAGTGGGTAGTACTTGCCTCCTTTTCCGCATCCTTGAAGGTCAGCTCCTTCTCCTTGACGCGCTGCATGAACGTCTGCTTGAGCTCTTCCTCCTCCCTCTGACACTGATCGTTTAACTCTTGTCTCTTAGCTTCATACATCTCTTGAAAACTGAAAGTGGGAAAGTTTGTTGTTCTTTGTTACTCTCGTAGTTAAATGGCTAGGGAGGCAACAGGGCAGGGCAGAGTTCTTGCTACGGAGCCGAAAGACCTGAGCTGACCCCGCAGTATCCGCATGGTAGGAGAAAACCAGCTCCTGCAAGTGGTCCTCTGACCTCCGCCATGTGTGCACACGCAGATGCATACAAAATAAATAAGGTGGGCTAGAGAGAAGGCTCAGTGGTTAAGGGCACCGTCTGCTCTTCCAGAGGTCCTGAGTTCAATTCCCAGCAACCTCATGGTGGCTCACAACCATCTGTAATGAGATTTAATGCCCTCTTCTGGTGTGTCTGAAGACAGTGACAGTGTACTCACATAAAATATATAAATCTTTAAAATAAATGAGGTTAAAAAAAAGTATTGTTAAATGCTAATGTGTATTAGCATGTGAACTATAAACCTGTGTTTCTAAAGTGACACCAGTAGTCTATGTAATGACACCCCAATTTTCCACATGAGGAGGTATAAAAACTAAAACATTAATTACGTGAGTATATGACTGAGCGCTAAAATTTGAAATACCATTATCAGTGATTTCTTACTCCCGTAGTTGATATTTTATTTCCCTGGAGGAATTGGGAGTTGGTACTTGTGGTGGTGGTGGTTTGGTTTAAAGGGTTTTTTTGTTTGTTTGTTTGTTTGTGATGCTTTCTTTTTGAGACAGAGTTTCACTATTCAGCTCTGGCTAGCCTGGAACTCACTATGCAGAAGAAGCTGTCCTTCAACTTTAAAAAGACTCACCCACCTCTGCCTCCCAAGTGCTGGGATTAAAGACACATACCACCACATCCAGCTCTTTCTTATCTTTTTATTATTATTATTACTTTGATTTTTTTACAGTCTGGCTGTTGCCCCCCTCCCCGTGCTCCCCCCCACAGTTCCTCATCCCATTCCTCTTCCCCTCATCTCCAAGAGGATGTTCTACCTCCCCACTCCCCCTCCAGGCCTCCTGACTCCCTGGGGCCTCAAGTCTCTGGAGAGTTAGGCCTGTCTTCTCCCCCTGAGGCCAGAGGAGGCAGTCCTCTGCTACATATGTTTCTTATCATTTGGGCAACAGTGTTTTAGGAAAATTAAGGTATGAGACCGTTTCCAAAATTATTCACATAAAGCAAGCAAGACAACCTTTAAAATATAATTCACTTGCCAAAGATTAGGATTGAGGAGAAGGTTTGGTTGTGCCGTGGTTCTCAATCTGTGGGTTGTGACCCCCACAGGGGTCCCATATCTGATATTTACATTATGATTCGTGACTAGCAAAATTGCAGGTATGAAGTAGTAACAAAATAATGTTATAGTTGGGGGGGGTCGTCACAATGTTGTGGTGACTTGTAAAGTGAAGGCTTTATGTCTGACTTTATGGCTTTATGGGAAGTAAAGCCTTTGTGTCAGGCTTTGACTGACATGTGTCAGTAAAGTCTTTGCTGTGTTTTGGGGTAATCAGTAGAGTTAATGAGACAACAATGAAGAATGTCCTCTCTCTGGGAGGACTGCACTTGGTACTACATGGGAGCTCGCAGCTGCACAGATCTTAGTCCTAAGACACTCCTGGCAAACTTGGGAGTTCTTAGTTTTGATTACGGCTAGCCATGGTCGGAAGGGACTGAGATTTGTGTGGGTCGTCTGCTCTCACGGGCAGCAAGGACAAGATAACTTTGGTAGCTGGAACCTTTCCCAGCCCCAGTTAACCTTGTAGAATGTTTAAATAAAAGGACTGGATTGAGCTAGCTGAGAATCAGTCTTTTCCAAGGCTGAACCACTCTGCTTCTTCCGAAAAGGAACACATCTTGATGAGCTTCTCTCTCTATGGTGGCACCTACGACCGACATCAATCAATACAAAACGGGAAACCGTATTAAAGGGTCACAGCATTAGGAAAGCTGAGAAGCACTGGCTCTGTCGGTAAAGTGGCCCCACCACACACCCTCACGAGGATCTAAGATTGGATCCTTAGAAGCCAAATGAAAAACCATCAAAGCTAGGGTGCAGGAGTATATGCCTATAATTCCAGGGCTGTGGAAACAGATTCCGGAGGATCCCTGTGGCTCGCTTGCCATAAAACCTAGCCAGATCTGCAAACTCCAGATTTAATGAGTGATCCTGTCTCAAAAAGTAAGACACAGATTGAATGAGGAAGACATTCAACAAGAACTTCTAGCACACAACAAATTGTTGTATTGTAGGGCATCGTCCTCCCAGTTGTGACATTCCCTCCAAATTAAAGTATTTGCCTCAGGAAGGAGTGGCAACCTCACAAAGGTGGTAAATAGGGGCTCTCATACCCAAGAGAACAAAAATAATAAAAACCCCAGAGATTTCGAAGAGTCCCTACCAACTGTGTAAAAGGAGTCAGCGGTTGCTGGGGGTGAAGGACACTCTGTGGGAAGAAATGTGCTTGACTATGGAATTAGCTTTGAGGTCAGGAGAGCCCCAGGGTGGTAGTTTCCATGAGTTGTCTTCATCTGTGTCCAAAAACTATTCAAAACATAAAAATTTATGAAGAGCCACAGCCTCGCTCTTGAATGAGCGTACCATATGGGTTTACGGACATCCTAAATGATGTAACAATTTTTCTTTTTAAAGATGCTTACTTTTAATTGTGTGTGTGTGTGTGTGTGTGTTGATTTACACATGTATGTCTTGTGCATGCCAGGTGTCCACACAAGCCAGAAGGGGCTGTTGGCTCACCTAGGACTGGAGTCACAGATGATCATAACTCACCATGCAGATGCTGGGAATTGAACCCAGGTCCTCTTCTACAGCGCTCCAAACCACAGAGCCATCTCTCCAGCCCACTAGCCATGTCTGCTTCACTAACCTCACTGGCTGGTTGTCCGGGCCCGTATCACTGAAGCCCAGTTTCTGCAGCCTGCTGCTCCTGTAACATTCATAATGCTGACTGTGGGTTTGATCTTTCAGATCTTCCATATTGGTGCACAGGAGCAAATCCCGGAGCTTCACAAAATCGCAGTGGTTTTCATTTTCCACTAGCCAAAAAAAAAAAAAAAAAAATCAGTAAGAAATGTATCATGGAGGGTTTCTGCTATTTTCCAGAATAAGCCACTTGGGGGTTCTCAACCCAAACATTTTGCTCTCTTTAGTGATGACTCCAAGTTTCCAAGTTTTCCTCTTTCATTTCCATTCTCTCTCTCTCTCTCTCTCTCTCTCTCTCTCTCTCTCTCTCCTTGTATATTTCAACAAAACTTACCAGCTCACTGTTTATTTCTCCTATTGATTTAACCTATGTGATATCTGACCTTGGTTATCAACCTGACATACCTGGGAAGGAATTGTCCCCATCAGACTGGCCTGTGGGCACATCTGCTGGGCAATTTCTTGATTACTAACTGATGTGGGAGGCCCCAGCCTTCCATGCTGGGCAAGTGGATGTAGGTGATGGCTCAGTGACACCTTTAGGTACTAATATTTATTCTCTAGCTTTGTGAAAGTGAGTCCCAGCATTGGGAATGGCATGTTTCAGGAAAACAGAGACCATGTGCATGTGACCCATTGGTTAAACACAGAACTTGGTAGCTATGGGTCTAAGTCTGCTGCTGGAAGTTTCCTACAGGAAAGGATCATAAACACTCTAAGTCAACAGTTCCTAACCTGTGGGTCCCGACCCCTTTAGGGGTCAAACAAGCCTTGCACAGAGGCTGCATATCAGATAGCCTGTATGTGAGGTATTTATACTGTTATTCATAACAGTGTCAAAACTACAGTTAAGAAGTAGCAATGAAAATAATTTGAAGGTTGGGGGTCATCACAACCTGAGGGACTGACTGTATTAAAAGGTCTCAGCATTACGAAGGTTGAGAACCAGTGTCGCATAGGAAGGGATCATAGTCACTCTAAAAGGAAACTTTTAGAGTTTCCAGCAGCTGCTAACTACAAGTTAGCTGGACTTGTATCAATGCTGGCTCCGATTAAAATGCTGTTTCAAGAGAACTGATGGCACAGTCCATACTGATTACATCGTCTTGAAACACAGTCTCTTATTTACCTTGCAAAACGCCCCAAGGGTAGTGGCGGCCTCTGACCATTCGTTTTCCAACTTTGACCTCCTCCATACTTCCTACCACGGCGAAGGGTAAGAGCCCCTGAACAGGCATAAATGATACAAGTTAAACTCCCTCCGAACAACACGACTGGCTCTGTTGCTTTTTCTTTCTTTCTGGGATATAAAGTACAGAGGTGAGGCTGGTCTAGTACATTTAACCACACAAATAATCTATCCTGTGTCAGATTTTAAAATGAAGCAGGAAATATGTACTAATTGATTTTTTATAAGCATTAAAGCCCAAGCTGGCATATAATTAAAAACTACCTACCTAGTATTTCCTAACACAAGGCATCCTGATGCATGCAGTACAAAGATTTAAAAGAATTGGATTGTTAATACATATAATTTTCTTCACATTATCTTTACACAAAACACAAAGACAATATTGTTGAGTTGATATGAAAACTATTTTTTCGTGTGCGTGCGTGCGTGTGTGTGTGTGTGTGTGTGTGTTTTCTTTTAGCTTTGTTTTTCAAAACACTTTCTCTTTGTAGCCCTGACTATCCTGGAACTTACTCTGAAAACCAGGCTAGCCCTCTCAAATGCAGGGATCAAAGATGTATGCCACCATGGCCAGCTGAAAACTATTTTTTTTAAAGATTTATTTATCTTGGGCGGTGGTGGCACACGCCTTTAATCCCAGCACTTGGGAGGCAGAGGCAGGCGGATTTCTGAGTTCGAGAGTTCGAGGCTAGCCTGGTCTACAGAGTGAGTTCCAGGACAACCAGGGCTACACAGAGAAACCCTGTCTCGAAAAACCAAGCCTCCCCCCCACCCAAAAAAAAGCTAGACTTAATGGTACACATGTTTAATCCCAGCACTAAGAAAACAGGCAGGTGGATCTCTGTGAGTTCAAAACCAGGCTGGTTTACAGAGTGAGTTCCAGGACTGCCCTGGCTAACTAGTGAGACCCTGCTCAAAATTTATTATTATTATTGTTGTTGTTGTTGTCATGGAAGAATGCTAGGGTGGTGAGGTAGGAATGGGTGGGTGTGGGGGGGTGAACCCTCATAGAATCAGGGGGAAGGAGAGGGGATGGGGGTTTGCGGAGGGAAAACTAGGAAGTGGGATAACATTTGAAATGTAAATAAATAGAATAATCAGTGAAAAATAAAGTAAAAATAAAAATATAGGTACAACAAATGAATCTCTGAACATTCAAATCTATTGCATCATTATTCACAATAAATAAGACAGCAAGTCAGAAAAGATGACCACAGACGGGTCAGAGGATCAAGAAAACATATTGGATATACACTCCTTTTAAAACAAACAAACAAACAAACATTTATTATATATACAGTGTTCTGCCTACATATATGCCCGAATGCCAGGAGAAGGCACCAGATCCCATTACAGATGGTTGTGAGCCATCATGTGGTTGCTGGGAATGGAACTCAGACCTCTAGAAGAGTAGTCGGTGCTCTTAAACGCTGAGCCGACTCTTCAGCCTGATATACATGCCCTTAATAATAAATAAGACCTATCACTTGCTGCAAAATGGAGCTGGGTAGGGCTGCAGAACTGGATCAGTGGTTAGGAGCACTGTCTGCTCTTCCCAAGGACACAGGCTCAGTTGCCAGCATGCACATAATAGCTCACCATCAGTCATCTGTGACTCCAGTTTCAAAGGATCTGATCTTCTCTGGCCTCCACCAGCACCAGGCCATGGGTACACAGACAAACATGCAGCCAAGTCACACGTGTGCATAAAATACTAACATTGTCAAGTGAGTGGAGCTAGAGGCTATTATGTTCTGTGAAACAGAAAACCAGGAGCTGCATGGTCAGTCTCTCATATAAGAATTTTGAAAATTCAAGAGTTGGGCATGGTAGCATATGCCTTTGACCCTGGCACTTGGAAGAAGGCAGAAGCGGGTGGCTCTCAGAGTTGGAGGCCAGCCTAGTCTACAGAGAGAGTTTCAGGATAGCCAGAGTTATACAGTGAAATCTTGTCAAGAAAGAAAGAAAGAAAGAAAAAGAAAGGAAGGGAGGGGGGAGAGAGAGAAAGGAAGGAAAAGGAAGGCCAATCCTTCCGTCTCAGGCAGGGATGGAGGTGAGCAGCCAGTGCTTACTTGTCTGGCATGTGGAAAGCTCAAGGTTCAAACCACACTACTGCAAAAACAAACAAAAAGCAAAACAAAAACTTTTTTCAATTTAAATGTATCACAGTGGTGACTGGTGTCTGGGAAGGAGGTGATTTGGGAGCTATAAAGAGACTGGATGATGTGTATAAAAAAGACCAATGTGTGGAATAATTTCAGTTACTTCCCAGCATGACAGGAACGGGAATCAAATGGAGTCAGAGACTCCAAGGAACCCTTGGAACTTACAAGAAAAAAGTCAACCTAAAATGAACAAAGAATCTGATTATCTGTTTCTCTCCAGGAAGACATAGACGTATACGTAAACATACAGAAAGACATTCCACATCTGTAGCCACTCAAAATGCACACCAAAACTACAGTGGAATCCACTTGCACTAAGTATCATAGCCAAACTTTTAAATTTTTATATACCATGAGTTGAGGTGAAGAAATGATATCAAAGCCCCTGAAGCCGGTGTTTTGGGAATCAAAAGAGATCTTCAAATGATTAAGTAGACTCATTGTATGACGTAAGGATTCTACTTCTAGAAATATACCCAGGAGAAATTAAAAGTATTTGCCAGCATAAACACTTGTACAGAAATGCTTAGAATAGCATTGTTCATAATAGCCAAAACATGGAATAAACATTGTATAGTCACACAATGGTGCATGGGCATACATTCACACACACACACATACACACACACAGATAAATGTGCACTACTGTAAATCTTGAAAACATTACCCTAATTGAAGGTAACAGATTAAAAAGTCTACATATGATTTATTCACATAAAACACCCAGAAGAGGAAACATATAATAAAAATACCTATAATACATAAGTTGGTACATAAATATACATATATAGCTTAAGTGATATTTTCCCATCTGGGCTGACCATGCCCCCTTTCCAAAAACCATCTACCAAAAAACCTCACTGCCAAGCATGAGAAGACCTTTTCAGTTGCTGGTCAGGGTTGTCCAAAGAACTTCCAAAACATTACGGGTTATTTCTGCTATCCTTGGTTGCCCCCTCAGAGGTGCTGAAGACTCCATGCCCTACAGACATAGGGTCCAGAGACCCTGAGCTGGAATTGACTTGAAAGCTTCCTGCTCAAGGACTTGGTTTCATGCTTCCAGAAGGTGCCATGCACATTTCCAAGGAAGGGAAGCAGCCAAAAGCCCTGCCCAAATATGACACCTCTGAACTACAATAACCATCGTGGAACAATAGCCTGACGTGCAGTAGTGGCACACGTACCTTAGCAGTAACCAACAGCTCTCTAATTGGACTTAAACCTGATTAACAAGAGGAAAGTATGTCTGAGCATTGAAACCCAGCCAGGGCCAGTGAAATCATGGATCTTGGAGAAGACTCCATAGTCACCACTTTACTAAACCAGCTTAAACCCTAAACTACTGTCTAAATATTTGTCCTTACACCCACAGATAAGTAGAGTTTTCGCCTCTCATCAAGGAGGAAGCTTCTCTTTGCAATGGATAAAGAGATCTTTATTTAAAAAAAAACACAACCAATAAAAATGGAGAGTTGGGGACTCCACCAGTCCCAACTGATGCATCTACAATACAACTCTGGGACAGAAATCCCAGTACTCAGGAGGTGAAATTAGGAGGATTGGGGATTTCGGGTCATTGGGTCAGCTTTTTCTGTGCTACAGTAAATTCAAGGCCAACTGGGCTATGTGAAACCCTGCCTAGAAAAGATGGAAGGGGAGGAAGGAAGGAGGAAAGGAGAGAGGGAGAAAGGGAGGGAAGAAAAGGGAGAGAAGGAGAGTGGAAGGGACAGAGGGGAGGCAAGAGAAGGGTACAAAACACTTCCCCACAATGTATTTTGAAGAAAAAATATATTGCTTGTCATATACAAGTGAGAAGAAAGCACGGGTGATATCACAAACATTTACCGAGGTGTTTACTTCAGCAGTAGCTTCGTCATCGGCCGGGAACTGATAGATCTGGATGCCATTGCTGTTCAGCTCACTCATTATATTGTTCTTGAACCTCTGTAGGTCGTTCTTGGAAATCGAGTCGGCTTTGGCAATCAAGGGTATGATGTTCACCTGTTAAGGAGGAAGAAGGACCAAATTTCAGTTATCTTTCAGTCTAAACCCCAACCTGGAAAAAAAAAAAACTCATGTGTACGGTTTGTTGCTGCTGCTACGATAGGTAGGACCTTCGATAGAATTCTGGGAAGAATGCTGGGCGTATCCACAGGTGTGCCCCATCATGCTTAGCCACAGAAAATTTCCTGTTCGGGTGAGTGCGGAGAACCTTGACGGTTCTAGGTAAACCTTCTACCTTTGAGATGTATTTTGAGCCTTCGTCTTTTATCAGAACTCAGGTTTAGAAGTCTTGATCTTGTATCTTTTCTAAAAATCCTATGCTCCCAACCCCCTGGAATTAGTATGATTTAAGTGGTAGAGTTCGATGGACCACTTACTTATCGAACCAAACGATGGAAAGACTCGCATTAAAATGTGTGTGGGGGGGAGAGTTTCTCTCTTAGCAGTCATTCATGTAACTGTTTCTCCGTAAATGTGCATTAACCAATATCTTTCATACACCTTTGCTCTGCCCAATTCAAGCTATGTATGTTTACGTCTGTTATATAGTGCAAAGGAATAGATAGCAGCTTTAAGCTCAATATCACATTTGTTCAAATCCTTGGGCAAATCCAATATTTTCCAAACATGCTACACTGAGGGGAAAAGCTAATAAATGAGTAGAAAAAAATAAATGAATAGAATGTATCTAAACTTGTAATTTACATTATATCATATATAATAGATAATATATTGTAGTATAGATATAGACCATAATGTATGCTATATATAATATAGTTAACCCGCTATGAGAATACATGCTCACAATAAATTCAAGCTGTGGAGTTTAGAAATGAAAGCCAAGGTTAGAAATGAAAGTGTTCTGGCATGAGTTCTGACCTTGAGGAGATTTGAGGATGCCTATGAGCAGTTTAGTGTGTGTCTTCATGCAACTGTATTATAAATGGTCACTTTTTTAAGATTAAAAACTTAATGGTCAAAAAAAACCTTAATGGTCTTATAGAAGCAGATGAAAACTTCAAATACAAGGTGTTAAAGAGATTGAGATAAAACCCCCATCATCTACTGCCCAATCCCTGTCCTTAGGAATAAGATGAACCTAGCCTTCAGTTAGCTCTTCCATACAGCATGGGCCTCTATGCAAACCGGAGAACAGACTGAATATGTTGGGGCAGAAGTACAGGGTCATGTGTGCTGTTAAGGACCTGGCCATACCTGCAGTACATTCTAGGTAAGAGGGAAAGTCACGTACATCATGTGGCTGCAGACACATGTAATGGGCATGAGCCTAGAGCCTCTCCATGCCTCAACTACAGGATGCCACTCCCTCAAGAACCAAGCCATTGGTTCTGGTGCCCAGAGCAAGGTCCTTATAGCAAGGACTCATAAAAATGTTAAGAATCTTCTAAAACCCTGGGGAATAAGAAGTCTGTCAAAGGAAGTTCAACTTCATATGGTAGCACCTGTAATCCCAACACCTGGGAGGCTGAGGCAGGAGGAACGTGAATTCTAGAACAACTTGAGCTCCTCTGTGAACAAAGCAAGTCTACATGTCTCTTAGTAGCCCCTGAGGTTTTGTCTGGAGTCTCTTTCTCTCTAGCAGGCTGCAGACCTGCGTGTCCTGTACTCTGTGTCTCCTCTGAGAGAATTTGAAGCCAGAATCAGAAAAACTTCATGTTTCCTCTGATCAGTCGTACCAGTCAAAAGGTTCATAGGATTATTTTGTAGGGGGCTGGAGAGATGGTTCAGTGGTTAAGAGTACTGACTGCTCTTCCAGAGGTCCTGAGTTCAATTCCCAGCAACCATATGGTGGCTCACAACCATCTGTAATGGGATCCGATGCTCTCTTCTGGGGTGTCTGAAGACAGTGACAGTGTACTCACATATATAAAAAAATTAATAAATCTTTTTTAAAAAAGGATTATTTTGTAGTACCATATAGTAAATTCAAAATATACTAAATTTAAAAATATATACAAATGGCTATCATCTGATTAGAATTTAGCCACAGGGGGGAAAAATCAAGTTTTATTTTAGTTTTTTTTTTCGTATATCTCTTTTTCTCCAGACAGGTAATATTGTTCTTGTTTTTGTCTTATTATTGCTGCTGTTGATTTCATTTTTTGAGACAAAGTCTCACTCTGCAACTCAGGCTGCCTGAAGACTACTGAGGTCCAGGCTGGCCTCAAACTCACAGTTATCCTCCTGTCTCATCCCTGCAAATGCTGAAATTACAGGTATGCATCCACATACTCAAAGCAGTCATTGTTTTAATTAATTTTACCTGAAATGATAGCTAAAGATGAATTCTATCAAATGTTAAATTTCCCTCCCCCTAAATATTATATATTGATGTCTTAACCTTCTATCTCTCAAAAATGTATCAGTACCTGCAGTAGAAACTTTCAGATTAGACTGCTATAGGAGAGTCTAATCCAGACTGATTATCAACCTTATGAGAAGGAGAAATTTGGCCTCATGTAATGGTGCATGCTTTTAATCCCAAAACCGAGGCAGGAAAGTCACGATGTCAAAGCCAACCTTAGCTACATAGCAAGTTCAAGGCCAGCCTGGGCTACATAAGACCCTGTCTCAAAAAAAAAAAATGTTGTACACTCAGACACCAGAAGATAGGTCATGTGAGGAAAAGCAAAGGGGTGTTTAAACCATCCACTCCATGTCATTTTGTTAGGAATGTTCTAGAAAGACCACTCAAATGCTTTGAAGAGCAACAAGAAAAAAATATTCAAATATATGCACATATGTATGCATATAAATACTTGAAGATGTCTTGAACCTTGAAGAGACTCATCAGCTCTCACCCTTCTGTCAATGTTCTTCATCGTTAGCAGGTCCAGGGACTTGAGGGAATGTCCTGTAGGTGCGATGAAGTAGAGGCATACATGGATGCGAGAATCGTGATAGTCAGCTAAGGAGCGCTTGATCTTCAGTTCCTCCTGGAGGTACGCTTCAAACTGAGCGTCTAGGTAGTCAACAACTGGCTGGTAGCTTAAAAAAAATTAAACATTTAGCATAACATTAATAAAATCAAAATCTGACGTCTTACTATAAGATTATCCATACTGTGTGCTCTGAACAGTTTGCCACTGGATAAAATTGATTCATTTCATGGCCATAAAATTTCAGGTCCAGGGGTAGGAGTGGTTCAGTCAGTAGAAGGCATGATATCCAAGTCCTGATCCCTAAGGAATGTGATTTTATTTTAGGGGAAATGGGATCATAATGACACATTCCTGTAATCCTAACACCAGGAAGCTGGGGCACAAGGACTGCTCTGAGACAGATTACCCTGGACTACTTAGTGAATTAAAATCTAGCCTGGTCTACATAGCAAATTCCAGGCTCAAGAAAGAAAGCAAGAGTCAAACTGTCTTAGTTAGGGTTTACTGCTGTGAACAGACACCATGACCAGGACAAGTCTTATTATAAAGGACAACTTTATGACCAGGGCTGGCTTACAGGTTCAGAGGTCCAGTCCATTATCATCAAGTGGGGAGCGTGGCAGTGTCCAGGCAGGCATGGAGCTGGAGGAGCTGAGAGTTCTACCTCTTGTTCTGAAGGCAGCTAGCAAAAGGCTACCCTCCAGACAGTTAGGATGAGGGTATTAAAGCCCACAGTGACACACCTACTCCAACAAGGCCACACCTCCTAATAGTGCCACTCCCTGGCCCAAGCATATATAAACCATCAGACAAACAAACAGAAATTTGAGAAAAGATCATGGGACCCTCTGTCCACATCCTCAGTCCAGTGACAGTTGTCCTTCAAGAAGAACCTCAACTGACAAAATGCCTCCTGCACACTGCCTGTGCAAAAGTCTGCAGGGCACTTTTTTTTTCTACTCATGACCAATGTAGGAGGGCAGGGTGCCCTCCTGGATGGTGGTACCTGGATGCTATAAGAAAGCAGGCTGAACAAGCCACCAGTTTAATGCTGAGCGAGCGTTATACTTCCATGGCTTCATGCTTCGGTTCCTGACTCCAGGCTGGCTTCCCCACAGGGGTCTGTGTTCTGGGATGTGTATGCCAACTTAACCCTTTTCTGCCCAAGTTGCTTTTGGTCATGGTTTTTTTTTTTTTTCATCACAGCAATAGAAACCAAACCAGGACAGTAGCCCAGGCTGGTCAAAAGCTCACAACAAATCCGCCTGCTTCTGGCACACCAGCTCTGACACCTTGATTCTGAATGTTTTGAACTGCAGAACCGTGAAGAAATGATGTAAAGGAATAGGTTTCTGTGGTTTGAAGCATCCGTTTAGGGTGATTTATTGTAATGGACCGCAGTAACTAATAGAAGACACACTGTGGTTCTTATTTTACCCTGGAACAAAGTGTGGAGAGCCAAACTAATTCCTAAGACAATGTTCATTTTCTACGAATAACTACATAAAGCCAACATGCCATGTGCCTTTGCTTCATCCCTTTTCTGCCTAGTCCTCGTTCAAAATGTGTCCTGAAACAGCAAAATAATAGTTTGTATTTAGTCTTCTCAGAAAAGGAAAAAATACTAATTTTTAGAGCTGGCTGGCTTCAAGTCAAGTATGGTGGCACACACCTTTAATCCCAGCACTTGGGAGGCAGAGGGAGGCAGATATCTGTGGGTTCAAGGTCAGCCTGATTCTATATAATGAGTTCCAACTCAGTTAGTGATGCATAGTAAGACCCTGTCTCAAAGAAAAAAAAAAGTAATCTCTGCCTCATTTTTAAAAAGAAAAACCATCATAATAAAGCCCAAATGCCTTTTGTGCTGACTTTAAAATTTAATGTAAAAAAGTAAGAAACCTCTAACCTGGCTTCCTTGTTTATCTGATCGCCATAGCCGACTGTCTTCACAACAGTCAATTTCAATGGAATATTTCTTTCCAGAAGTTCGTATGTCTTCACCTTCAGTCCAACCTTTGAGTAGAAATGGGAGGACTTGGTCTCTTTCAGATTCGTATTGAACAGTGTATTGATCAGGGTTGATTTTCCAATTCCAGTTTCTCCTGTAGGGAACATAAGCACGTCACCACAAAGGCAGAAGAGTATGCTGAACCTCACCCACCAGCTTCAGTGGGAGTGGCATTATTTGAGAAGGATTTGAGGGTGTGGCCTTTTGGAGGAGGTGTGTCACTGGGGTTGGGCCTTGAGGTTGCAAAAAGTCCAAGCTGGGCCCAAATCTGTCTGTCTATCTCTGTCTCAATGTCTGTCTCTGTCTGTCTCTATCTCTGTGTGTGTGTGTCTCTCTGTGTGTGTCTCTCTGTGTGTGTCTCTCTCTGTGTCTCTCTCTCTGTGTCTCTCTGTGTGTGTCTCTCTCTGTGTCTCTCTCTCTGTGTCTCTCTGTCTCTCTCTGTGTCTCTGTCTCCCTCTCTCTGTCTCTCTGACTTTCTCTGTGTGTCTCTCTCTGTGTGTCTGTATGTCTGTGTGTATGTCTCTGTCTCTCTGTCTCTCTGTGTGTCTCTCTCTGCATCTCTCTTTGTGTCTCTCTCTGTGTCTCTCTCTGTGTGTCTGTATGTCTGTGTGTGTGTCCCTTTCTGTGTCTCTGTCTCTCTGTGTGTCTCTGTGTGTCTCTCTGTGTCTGTGTGTCTGTATGTGTTTGAGTGTATCTATGTGTGTATTTGTCTCTGTGTGTGTTTGTGTGTGTCTCCCTATTTGTGTGTGTGTGTCTCTGTGTGTGTGTCTTTCTTTCTGTCTCTCTCTCTGAGTCTCTCTTTGCATCTCTCTCTCTCTCTCTCTCTCTCTCTCTCTCTCTCTCTCTCTCTCT
>NW_021604614.1:7006315-7179646 GCF_004785775.1 Grammomys surdaster | reverse complement strand
TCTCTCTCTCTCTCTCTCTCTCTCTCTCTCTCTCTCTCTCTCTCTCTCTGTTTCTCTGGTTTCTCTGGTGTCTGTGGATCAAGATGTAGAAAGAACTCTCAGGTATTTCTCCAGCACCTTGTCTGCCTACATGTTATACATACTTCCCACCATGATGATCATGGGGTAAACCTCTGGAACTGTAAGTCAGCCCCAATTAAATGCTTCCCTTTGTAAGAGTTGCCATGGTCATGGTGCCTCTTCACAGCAATAGAACACTGACTAGGACACACAGAGATCTATCTGCTCAGCTTTCTAAATTCCGAGATTAAAGCAATTTGCCACCAGGTGAGGCTGAAATGTTCTTAAGTATTTAAACAATGCAGCTAAGAAGGGGAAAAAAACAATATATATATGAAGAAATGGTCTTGAATTAACATCAATATTATGCTGTTTGGTACCAATTTAAATGAGTAAGAGATAAAGGAAACAATCATTTAAATGCGGTGTCTGGCACTTACCCACGCAGAGAATATTAAAAGAGAATCCTTTCTGGATCGATTTGTTCACCAGCTGAGTGGGCAAACATTCAAACCCAAAATGCCCAAGAGTGGTTAAGCAACGGATGTTCTCCTTTTGTTTAGGAACAGAAACAAAAAAGGTTCTCGTTAGAATCGGAAACAACATCATTTGAAAAGACAACACTGATTAGGTTTTAAAAAGATCAGGATTGGTTATCCCTCTATGGTCTGCACCATGCAAATGCAGGAAGTGAATTTGTGCATCTCAAAGATGCTGCCGTTAGTGATATAAATTGAATCAACCTTTAACCACACTCTTAAGAGGCCATGTCTCTAGAATATAAGGAAGAAACTGAAGAAAAGAAAACAGCATGAGAAACCCCAGGGAAGTTTTATAATATTCGGTGTGTATCTATAGTAAGAGAAGCTAAGGTAGGTATAGTGGTACACATCTGGGTTCCCAGCACTCAGGAAATCAAAGCAGAAAGATCAGGAGCTACAGACCAGCCTCAGCTACCTAGTGATTTAGAAGCCAGCCTACACATGAAATCTCTAAAGAAATTATCACCAGGTGTGGGGGTGCACATCTTTAATCTTGCAACTTGAGAGGGCAGAGGCAGGCAGATCTCAGAGTTGGAGGCAAGCCTGATCTACAGAGTGAGTTCCAGGACAGCCAGCGCTGTATAGGGAAACCCTGTTTTTAAAAAAAGAGGGGAAAAAATTGATAAAGAAAACCAATTACAAGCTGGGCGGTGGTGGCGCACGCACGCCTTTAATCCCAGCACTTGGAAGGCAGAGGCAGGCGGATTTCTGAGTTCGAGGCCAGCCTGGTCTACAGAGTGAGTTCCAGGACAGCCAGGGCTACATAGAGAAACCCTGTCTCGAAAAAAACAAAAAACAAACAAACAAAAAAACAATTACAGCCTGACATGGTGGAACACACCGTTAAACCCAGCACTTGAGGGATACAAAGGCAGGTGGTTCTCTGGGAGTTTAAGGTTAGCCTGGTCTACAAAGTGAATTCTAGGCCAGCCAAGACTACACACAGTAAACCCTTGTCTCAAAACGAAACAACAATTGCCTGTTAATATACGTGACTCAGACAAAATCAGTTGGAAGTGTAAAGCTAAGAAAGTGGTGGACTAGAGCGATGTCTCAGTGGTTAGGAGCACTTCCTGCCTTTTCAGAGGACTGGAGTCCGGTTTCCAGCACTCACATCCTCTATCTCCAGCTCCAGGGAATATGATACCCTCTTTTGGCCTCTAAGGGCATGTGTATGTGTGTGTATACACCCACCCACACATATACGCACAAACACATAAATATGAACCTTTAAAAAGCTATGCAGATGGCTTTACTTTAATTTTTATACACACTTTGAGAACCAAATTGCTAAAGAAGGCTTCTGCTAACATTACCTACCACCCAAGAGTATTAGATGATGCATCAATATTATACCTAAACAGCTGGCTAATTCTAAAAGGAAAAAATAATAATTCAAATAAATAATATATTTTGGGAATATCTAATTCATTTTACCCATGAAAATCTCTCACAAATTTACAAGTTCCACAAAAACATAATGAAGGTGTATTTATTATAGCGCTTCTTAAATGTTAACGCACATGAATTGTATAAATCAACGGATATCATGCGTGTTTCCACCCTGCACTGATCATGTCTATTTACTCTGCTCTCATTGTATGGTTGGGGGTCACCATATAAGAAACTATATAAAGATTAATTCCTGCAGTCCCAAGGTGATAGAATGGAAGTCTGTAAGGGATGGTTATGAGGCTCTGATAGAGAATCTGCATGTGAACGATGAAGGTCCTCTTCCCCACTTGGTTCTTGATCAATCAATAAAGATCCTAGTGGCCAATCAGCTGGGCAGAATTGGCGGGACTTCCAGTTTTCCCCAAAGGCAGGCTAGCAGACACAAGGGAGAAGACATTTTAATCATGCTTCAGAGGGAGAAAGAACCATCAGCCATGTGAGATCTCGGATGGAATGGCCATTGGCCGCTTCCCCAACTGGGCCTGGGGTAGCAGGTGGGAGATTTGAAATGCAACTAAGCTGAGGGCAGATTTAGGATGCTAGCTGGGAGTGAAAAGAAGGGCCAGATACCTGAAGAAGGCTTAGAAGAGCTCAGCCATTTAGCTAAAGCATATCAAAAATGTGTGTGTGTGTGTGTGTGTGTGTGTGTGTGTGTGTGTGTGTGTGTTTCATCTGCAGATCCAAGGGAACCTAGGTGTGGCTGGTAGTAGGAACTACATACTAGACTGTAGCCACAGATCTTCTGACCCTGTAGCTGAACCAGAGGCTCCATCAGTGGTACTGGCTTAAGATGGGACTGTGATAGTTCTCCCAGTGTTAGCTTTTACTCACCAGGCACTGGACTCTAAGCTGAAGTCCTGTGCTTACCATCTTGTTGTTTCTCTCTCTCTCTCTCTCTCTCTCTCTCTCTCTCTCTCTCTCTCTCTTCCCCTCTCTCCCTGTCTTTCTCTCTCCTTCCTTCCCCCTCTCTGTCTTTCTCTCCCTTTCCTTTTCCTTTCCTTCCTTTCTTTTTTTCTTTTTTTTTAGAAACAGGGTCTCTCTACATACTCCTGGTTATCCTGGAACTAATTATGTAGACCAGGCTGGCCTTGAACACAGAGATCCACCTGCCTCTGCCTCTTCCTTCTGAGTGCTGGGATTAAAGGTGTGTGCCACAGGCCTGACCCTGTCCAACTTTCAATGAATGGGATTTTGTCATGGTGCCTGAAGTTTGGGTACTGCTGCTCAAGGCAGTCTCTTGGTTACCATGGCTACTTACTAAGCTGATTCATGCCACAAAGGACCTTCACAGTCTTAGGGCCCATGTCTCAGATGGCAGTGTTGAAGCTCAAAATATGAGTCAATCATATTATGAAATGTCCCCAAAGCCATTAATTATAGCCACAGATGCTGTAGAGAGACAGTCATGTCCAGTTGGAATCAAAGCCAAGACACACACCAAATCAAACACCAAGATGCATACTGTGGCACTTTTAAATGTGGTCAAGACAACTGATCTACCACACATACAAATATAAATGTAGGTGCATACGAAATATGGTTTTTCAAGTAACCTGGTAATTCCAAAAATCTCTAGCAATAGTTCCCAAAGGAAATGGTATTGAAGTAATATCTGATGAAGAATTTTTAAATGTTTTACTATAGTTATTTAGTATGTGTTTTGGTGAAGAAAAATACAGAGAAGACTTGGGTAAACAAAATCAAAGATGAAAAGGGATACATTATAACAGACCTCATAGAAATATAAAAGGACATTAAACAGATCCAAGATGGCAGGTTAGAACCCGCGGCACTCACCAATTTCTCCTGTAGGTTGAATCAAAACACCTGGACGGCTGCCCAAAAGTTCAGACAGGCTTGGAGAAATTCAAGAGACCTTAGACAGTGGAATTGAGGGAGCCCCAGAACTAATGATGCATCCACTTAGCAGAGAACAGGGTCAGAAATGAGCAAGAACCTAAGTGGACCCATCACAGGAACCACATGCTGTGCTGAAATACTCTCTCTTCAGACAGTGGCAATAGGATCACCATAGAAACTGGCTCTCAAGAAGTTCTATGTTCTTGAGCCAGATCTGTGGTGGCCTGTGCCTTTAATCCCATCACTCATGAGGCAGAGGCAAGGGTAGGCAGAGCCAACCTGGTCTACAGAGTGAGTTCCAGGACAGCCAAGGCTGTCTCAAGAAAACAAAATGTGTTCTTTAAGATGATACTTACAGAAGCGATCTTGAGAAGACCCCTGAACTTGTTTCTCTAGGAGTCACAACTCTTGGTTTTCTTGTCACTGGGAGTCCCCTCAGCAGTATTATACCAACTCAGCCTAGAGGCACAGTTTTCCCTGGATGGAAAACATCTGCTACAAACCCACCAAGAGCTTCTTGCAGTTCAGAAACTGATCTGTGATACATCCAGCAAAAGAGGACGGATTTACTTTAAGACTGGCAGCTCAGGGAGCCAGCTGGAGTATCGGAAAGAGATGTTGCAAGTCATTTCAGGCAACTACTTTTGGCAACAAGGCCCCAGAATACCAGAGCTGTGGAGGGCAGATTGATGGGTAGGGTTTCAGTAAATTAGAAGTCTTCTGCACAGTGAAGAAAATGATTGACAAGTAAGGAAACAAACTACAGCATGGGAGAAAATCTGTTCCAGCTAGTCATCTGACTGGAGATTGATAAACTAGAACCTTCTAGTCTTAGGGACCCAGTGGTCAACACAAGTAGCTTTCAGAGAGGCAGATTCCACACTGCTGTAACAGGGCCTCCTGCCTTTTCTGGGCTTTCCCATCTGGGAGGAGGGGGCTGGGGAGCAGGGCTGGGGACAATATGAATAGCTCAGGACAGTGAGTGGGTCTCTGCACCTCTTTCTCCATGAAGTACTTTGTTACAATGATGCAAAAGTAATGACACCCCTAGAGTGACTTTAAATCTTGATTTAGTCTCCTTTGCTGTTAAATGAGAATGTTTTGCATGCACATGTGTACATACGTGTGTGTGTGTGTGTGAGTGTGTAAGTGCACACACACTCACACACACACACACACACAGTAACAGAATCAAGAAACATTCCAACAATTGTTTAAACCACCATTTACACTTAAATCTAACCAATAGTAAGGTTCATCTGTTTCCAAAGATAGCAAGCCTCTTTTGCTGTCTGGACCTGAATCAACATAGAGTCAATTATTTCGAAACTACTTATTGAAGTACAGAATGCATAGTGATATACAAAAAAAGCAAAAAGCACTCAACTGGATCTTCAGTGCCCGGTGTTTGCACCGACGTGTTAGTAGTTGGTTTTTCTGCCATGTCAGACCAAAAAGGCTGAAATAAAGAGAGAAAACTTGGTCAATTCCACCTACAAAGGTCCTATTCTTTAACCTTAGACCCCTCGAGAATTCAATACAGAAACTACCACAAACTATGTCATTCCACTCACCCTTCTGACTTCTTTGAAGTTGTGTCTTTCATTCTAAGCAAGCTTGTGTGTGCTCAAGTCAATATATAAAGTAACATCGCTTAACCAATGATATCCAAAAATAAAAAGGTTAAACTCTCTCAACATTTAAGAAATTACTGACATCATCTTTTTATGGATTGTTTTTAGCTAGCAATAAATTTCACTGGGACATTCCATACGTGTGTAAGAGTATACCCGGTCCTCCATTTAAACGGCTCTGAGCAGGAGAAAAAGAAGTCACAGGACAAGAAGACACTCAGAATGACTTTGATTCCCAGAGGGGCTTAAGCCTGAAGCTGAAACAACAGCCAGGAGAAGAGGGGAGATTAGGGATGCAAAAGGGAAGCAGGCTTCTAGAATCTCCACAAACTCTCTAGGAACCAAAGCCAATTTTTTTTTGTCATTTTTATGAAGCACCTTTATGCAGGTAGCATTGTGCTGGATGATTTACCTCCTGCAATAGTTAAAAGACATCTCAGATCTTCAGACTCAGAAATACCAAGTGACTTACCTGCCCCGGGTCTCAGCTGTGAAGTGTGCGGTCTGAACGGACTCCGAGTCTGGTGTGCTCTCCCTTGCTATCTGTGGATTTGGACCAAATTAATAGTCACTGCATTTGCAACAGTTGGGAACAAGGGAGGTAAGGTACAAAGGAGCGTGCTGTCCTAATTTCTAAGCAGAACAGTTGGAGAAGGCCATGCTAATCTACGTTTGAGTACAGCACAAAAATACTGTGGACATGAGGCTTTTTAAAACAAATTTATGTGTTTTTGTTTTATATATGTGAGTGTCATGCCTGCATGGATATATATATATACACATATGTATATGTATATGTATGTACGTATATATATATGGATATACATATATGTGTATATATGTATATATGTGTGTATACATATATACACATATATATACATATATATATATATATATATATATATATATATATATATATATCCACTATGTGCAAGTCTGATACCCTAGAGGTCAAACATTGGATGCCCTGGTGTTAGATTTATGGACACGTAAAAAAAAGAATCACACATACTTGTGAGCTGTCATGTGAGTGCTGGGAAACCCAGGTCTTCCGTAAAAACAGAAAATGTTTCTCTGGTATTTCAAGACAGGGTTTTTCTGTGTAGCTCTGCCTGTCCCAGAACTCATTCTGTAGATAAGGCTGGCCTGGAAATCTGCCTGCCTCTGCTTCCTAACCTAACAACCTAATCATGACCAAAATGTAAGTTGGGGAGGAAAGGGTTTATTCAGCTTACACTTCCATAACACTGTTCATCACCAAAGGAAATCAGGACAGGAACTCAAACAGGGCTGGAACCTGGAGGCAGGGGCTGATGTGGAGGCCATGGAGGGATGCTGCTTACTGGCTTGCTCCTCATGGCTTGCTCAGTCTGCTTTGTTTAGACCCTAGGACCACCAGCCCAGGGGTGGCACCCATAGTGAGCTAGGCCCTCCCGCCGTCAGTTACAATTAAGAAAAGGCTTGTATGCAGCCTGATCTTATGGAGGCATGCTCTTATTTAAGGGTCCCTCCTCTCAGATGAGCCCAGCGTGTGTCAAGTTGACATAAAACAATCTAACACAACTGATTCCTTGCCAACGTGACACAAACACATCATCATTAAAGCCACAGTCTTTCCTTTCCCACTCATCCTCAAGATCCCACATGAACGCTACCATCATAGAAAATATTTTACAAACTAACATTATTCCAGTTCACAAAGTTAGACACTTTAAAATTCAACCTCTTAAAAAACCCAAAGTCTCTTTTAAAACCTAAAATCTCAGCTGGCTGTGGGAGTGCACACCTTTGATCCCAGCACTCTGGAGGCAGAGGCAGGCAGATCTCTGAGTTTGAGGCCAGCCTCGTCTACAGAGTGAGTTTCAGGACAGCCAGGGCTACACAGAGAAACCCTGTCTCAAAAACAAAACATAAAAGCAAATAAACAAACAAAACCTCTAAAAATCTCTTTAAAAATTCAGTCAACTGTGGGCTCCTATAAAATAAAAAAATAACTTAAATATGTCCTTCAAGAGAGAAACACCAGGGCACAGTCAAAATTAGAAATCAAATCCAAGCAATGTCCACTGTTTGGAATTCACTCATTATCTTCTGGGCTCTTCCAAGGGGCTTGGGTCACCTTTCTGGCTCCGCCCTCTGCAGCAAACACAGCTTGTCTGCTAGGCTTCTGCAGGCTCTGTTCCGCCACTGTGGCTGTTCTTGGTGGTCATCCACGGTACTGGCGTCTCCAAAACGGCAGGGTCTTCTGCTGCGGCTGGGCTGCACTTTGCACCAATAGCCTCCCTTGGGCTCTCTTCATGATGCCAATCGTCAACTTCTCAGCATGACCCCTTCTATCCTGGGCCCTCAACTGCCACTAAGGCTGCATCTTCACCAACGGGTTCCCTGCCTCTCACAGTGCTAAGCCTCAGCTGCTCTCCATGACCCCCGTCATGCCTTCAAACCCAGTACCACCTGGGCGACTCTTACACTACCAAGTTCTGTTACCAGCATGAGGTAGAACCTTGATCACCTCTGGAACACAGCTTCTGTGTGCTGACTCTTAGGAAGCACTTCCCAGATCTCACCTCAGTGATGCTGGTCTCTTCTTAATCACTGTTAATCTCTCAGCTCCAGCCCACCAGCATCAATTGCCCCAGGAAAACAACGCTTTTACTTCAGTGGTGCTGGTCTCTTGTGAATCACAGCGGACTCTTCAACTCCAGCTGATCAGAACCACAGATTCTTCTTCACACAAATGGCCCGGGAGAGCCTTTGCTTCCCTCTGAAACCTCACAAGCCAGGCCTCCATCTTGTGCACTACTCTCAACATCCTTATCCTCCAGTCTCCTACAGAGCAGCTCACTGAGCCCACCACACTCAATGGCTCTTCTAGCCCAAAGTTCCAAAGTCCTTCCACAGTTCTCCCAAAACACACGGACTGGCCTGGCACAGCAATGCCCCGGCACAGCAATGCCCCACTATCCTGGTACCGACTTGTCATAGGGTTTCTCTTGCTGTGATAAAGCAGCATGACCAAAAAGCAAAGGTTAGTTCCACATCACCGTTTACCATCAAAGAAAGTCAGGACAGGAACTCACACAAGGCAGGAACCTGGAGACAGGAACTGATGCAGAGGCCATAAAGGAGTGCTGCTTACTGGCTTGTTCCTCATGGCTTGCCCAGCATGCTTTCTTATAACTCAGGACCACCAGCCCAGGGGATGGCACCACCCACAGTGGGCTGAACCCTTCCTGCCAGGCCCTAATTAAGAAAATGCCTCACAGGCTTGCCTATAACCGGATTTTATGGAGGCATTTTCTTAATTGAGGTTCCCTCCCCTGAGATGACTTTAGCTCCTGTCAAGTTAACATAAAACAATCCAGCACAGTCAGAGTCCAACATGAGCTATCCGAGACCCTGTCTCAAAATAAACAAAAGAATTTGAAGTAACTAGCTACAAATTGAAGACTGGCTACCTCTGCATAGCAGGTAACATTGTGGCAAGTGTGCTACACTAGAAATGTGAGCTCTGTGTTTAAAAGCCTAATGCCTAATTCCTAGTCACATGGTCGCTACTCTCCTGGGAGAAGCCCATACCTGTGCTCTCTTGTGAGTCTTCACTTCTTCCCAAAGGCCTCTCTTTTTCTTGTGCTTAAAAATCTGTGCTGAAAATGTGGTTTTTAATAAATTCCAACTTCTTCTAATAAAATAATGAATAAAGCCTAGTTACTGATGTCTTAAACAAACAAAGCTATTCTTCCAGCGTATAAATCTGGAGCAGAAGGGGGCTGGAGAGATAATTCAGTGGATAAGAGCATTTGCTGCTATTCCAGAGGACCCATGTTCAATTCCCAGCACTTGCGTCAGCCAGCTTGCAACCCTCTGTAACTCTAGCTCCAGGATAAAGCTCCAGCTCCAGGAGATCCAACATCTCTGGCCTCCACAGGATGCTGCAATCATGTGCACAGGCTCACATGTAAACACATACACTCCTACACACAGTTCAAAATAATAGAAAATGCTTTTTTTTTTTCGAGACAGGGTTTCTCTGTGTAGCCCTGGCCGTTAGAAAATGCTTTTTAAATGTAGAGCAAAACCTGTTTCTTTTATGGTACCCATGAGATCCTCGTGTTCCCCCCCCCACCCCCCAGTAATGCTAAGGTATGATTTGCTTTTTCTGTTCTGTTGAAATTTACACCAGTGATTCAAAAGCAACAGTGTTGCTGGCTACTACTGGTGGCGCAGGCCTTTCATCCCAACACTCAGGAGGTTGGATCTCTGAGTTGGAGGCCAGCCTGGTCTACAGAGCGAGTTGCAGGACAGCCAGGGCTACACAGAGAAATCCTGTCTTGAAAAAATAGTAACGGGGTGAGGGGGGGCAGGCTTAATGGCACACATGGGTCAAAGCAAGAAAACTTCAAGCCTGAAGCCAGCCTGAGATACTTAAGCGAGGTTTAGTTGAGGTACTTAGTGGGCTGCATTAAACAAGACTCGTCTGGAGGGAAAAATGGAGGAGGAGGAGGAGGAAGGGAAAGAGAACAGGAGAGGATATCGGTGAGAACAAAGTGGGGGAGAAGGTTCGGAACTACAGGATCTCCGAGGGCAGAACAGAGGCCCCATCATTCATCATTTTCACCTCCGCCAGGAAGAATCAAGGTAGCAATCCTATAGCTGCACCCCAAGTCAATGACCCTGGAAGACAACAGGACGTCAACGTCAACGCGAGCGTAAGCTTCTAAGATTCAGAAACAGGACTACCATCGCATACGGAGGGAAACAAATTATCCTGGCGTCTGCCATCCTCGCTCCCTATCTGGAAGAGCAGGGCAGCTCCCTTCGGCCAGGCAGGATAAGGTCAGAAGGGAGTCTCAGAACACTGTTATCATCTATACGGATGACAACAAGGATTCCAGCTCTGGGGAAGTTTCCCAAGCCTTGCGGTCTGGGGAGTTACCGAAATAGGCACAATTGTCTTTCTTTGTAAAAAGATCTCTCCTTATCTCCCAGCAAAGGTCCAGAGAGCGGAAGCCAGAGTCACCTTGAGAAGGCTTCCATTGTCTGACTCCAAATTGAACAGCTGGTCAGAAACCCCTCGGGTTCCTTCTTTTATTCCTCATCGCTGAGGGGAGGGGGAGGGTCCACTCACAAAAGCAGCTTGAGGGTGGTTTGCTTGGTTGGTTTTGATTTTTGTTTTGAGTCAGGTTTGAGGGTACAGTCAGTCATGGTGGGAATAAAGGTTTTATATTGTCAACCCAACAGGATGTAGATCCACCTAAGAAACGAGCCAATGGCTGTGCCTATAAGGTATTAATTATGTAAACCAGGTTAGCCTGTGTTGATGCTTCTGCTGTATTATCTACCAGAGCTTGATCTCTTAGCATTGCCACTGAGGTGGGAAGACCCATGGAAAATGGGCCACGCCATTCCCTAGCATTGGGTCTGGAACTACACAGAAAAGAAGACGGTCTCTAAACAGCAGCAGCAGCAACATACATGCATTTATGCATCTGTGGCTGCTTCTTGACTACAAGGTGCAAGGTGACCAGCTGCCTCAAGCTTCTATCGTGGTGGCTTTCCCATCTTGATTGATTGTGAGCCTCAAACCGTGAGCCAAAGGGAACGCTTCTGACAGGGTGATAAACCACAGCAACAGACACACTGGCTAGTATAGAAAGCTGGTGTGGAACGACAGGACAATTGTAATTAAACCTGACCTTGTGGTTTACTTAGGCCTTCATGGGAAGGACATGTTAGAGTTTGAAACTTTGGACCAGAAACGTCCTTGATCATTGTAAGCCTAGCTTAACAGCCCATTCTGGTAGCCTAGAAGACAAGAATGTTCAAAGACAAAGGTGGATAGTGTAGTCCCATCTTGTGAGGTTTCAGAGGGAAACAAGGATGGTATGAGGAACAGGGCTAATGACTTTAAGTGTTACAGCTCTGAGGGAAAAGGTTTTCCCCAATGGAAGTCTTATAGCTCTGAGGAGAAAGGTGCCTTGGCAGTCCGGAACCAAGGCATACCACAAAGTCACACCGCACACCAAACCTCACACAGATTTATTTAAAAAGACACAAAAGAGTGGCTATCCCTGTTCAAACAGGAAGCAGCAAAGAACTGAATGGGAAGTGGGCTTACATAGGGTTTCTGGGTACTGGTGTGGGGAGTGGAGACTTCACACTCAGGGATAGGTGGGTTTTCAAAACCCAGAAGTGAGTTTGGACTTTTTTTTAACCATACAGGAACCATTTGTGTGATGTTCTAGCCAAGGCTCTGGCCGCATTCTGCAAGTGCTCAGAGAACTTAGTAAGATTGAACTTCCGAGTACAGGCCGATGGTTTGGTGGAAGAACTATCAAGACAGGAGAATGTTCAGGCTGCGATGTGGCTATTGTTTACTAGGCTTGCCTGGGTCTACAGTGAAGGGAGGCAAAGCATTGGGCAGAAGAATATAGAAAAATACACAACCGGGAGAGAAAAAGAGTATCTGCAAGTTTGAAGTTATAGCAGAAGCAAGTGCTGAAAAAAAGACAGTAGCTGTTTGGGAGGAATCTCCCTCTCTGTGCTGGAACAATAAGGAGTCCTGAGGACATGTCCCTACCCATCAAAGGCTTGGGAGGAGGAGCAGCCTCTGTCAGAGTGCTTGCCTTCTATGTGGGAAGCCCTGGGCTTGATCCTCAGCACCACATAAAACAAGACATGGAGGTACATGCCTGTAATCCCAGCGCTCGGGAGGTAGAAACAGGAGGATCAGACATTCAAAGTCATCCTTGGCTACTTATTGAGTCCAAAGCTATTGTAGCTAAGTGAAACCATGGTTGGTTGGCTGGTTGGTTGGTTGGTTGGTTGGTTGGTTGGTTGGTTGATTAGTTGGTGGGTTTTTCAGACAGGGACAGGGTTTCTCTATCCTGGAACTCACTCTGTATACCTAGCTAGCTTCAAACTCAAGAAATACGCCTTCCTCTGCCTCCTGGGTGCTGGGATTAAAGGCATGTGCAAGCAGACCTGGCTTGTTTGTTTGTTATAAGAAGAGACTTATTATGGGGATTGTCTTGTGGATGGAAAAGCAGTGTGCACGTTGTCCGTTCATGCTTTAGGAAGCGTTTCCTTACTTCCATTTAAGCCTCTGTGTTCCTGCTACTCTTAATTAAAATATCATTCTCTCTCTTTTTTTTAACTACATTTTCTTTCCTTTTTTTTTTTTTTATAAATTATACTTGACCCACTTATCAAAGTTCATCAAAGAACTTCCAAAATATTTAATTTTCTTCATTCTTTAGGGATTATTCATTCACAAAGTAGGCTACCGTGTCATATCTTAAATCCCAGAGTTCTCATGCACTCCTTGTGGGCCTCAAAGAGATGTCCAGTGTTCTTCTTTCTCAATGATCACACACCTTGCGTGGGGCGGGGCTAGCAACCACCAGTCCCAGCATCTTTACAGCCGAAAGCAGCAATGAGCACACATACCCAAAGCTCCCAAACTCTGACCAACCTGACTAAAATACCGTTTTACACTAGTTATTTCAACCTGTGTTCCAATAGAGGATGGATAGAGGAGACCCCAACCCAAGAGGAGGAAGCCTTAAAGTCTAGACAATCCTGGCTAGGCCAAACTAAGATCCATGAACCTACTATAGATCTGTACCTGAGGGTTGCTACTATAAGATACTGAGAAATTGACACTGTTATTCAGCAAAACACAAACACGAGTGATACAATTCTTAAATAATTTTTTATCAAGAGATAGTTTGACTATTAAACTTGCAGAATCCTGTAGAGCTGAGTTGTTTGGTGTTTAAAGAAGGATCTGGGAAGATGACCCAGTGAGTCTGTGAACAATAGTGTTTGTTCTGCATTCGGAAGGGTTCAGAGCCCATTAATCACCATGAACCTGTAATTCTGATGTTGGAGAATAGAGACAGGAAGATTGCTGGGATTTGATGGCTACCAGCCAGCTCCAGTTTTAGTGAGAGACAGCCTTAAAGGAAGTAATGTGCACACACATGTACACTCACATGCATGTCTAGAACAAAGAATATTTTTCAAACTCAAGCTATAGTTTTTTTGTACTGTTTTCCGCCTTCGCTGACATCGAAAAGACAATGTAGTATTTAAAAATCCATTTTTGTGACTGAGGAGCTCCCACCAAGCCTTCAAGTGACTGTCATTAGTCTGTATTAATAAAAGGCAAGCGTCTACAGAAGGACATTATAGAGCTACGTAAACACAGCCCAAGCAATGAACACACTCAAGTTAAATGGAATGCTTGTGGGTCAGTATTCAGTAGTTCCTGGCTGCAAAGCCTTTCAGAGATGAAATATGTAAAATCCGCTTATGATTAGCGTTAGTTGGCAGGCCACTCTTTACACTCAATTTTAGTAATAAAGAGTGCTAAGTTTAACATGGTCATGGTGGCTCAGGCCTGTAATCCCAGCACACGGGAAGCTGAACAATGGTACCATGAATGCCAAGCCAGCCTGGGCTAGTTAAAATTTTAAAAATGTAAATAAATAAATAATAATAAACTGTCTGTAAGCAAACAGAAAGGGAGAGGGGCTGGAGTGAGGAAGAAAAGGAACATTGAGCCATTTACTGTGAATTCTAGCTAAACAAGAATGCACTGTAGCTGAGCCGGACGCTGCAGGTCTATAGTGCCAGTTAAGAGGCTGAAGCAGGGTGACAAGTTCAAGGCCTGTCTGGGTTCCCTAGACCTGTCTCATAAAAATGAAAAGGAGGAAGAGGAAGAGAAGGAGGAGGAGGAAAAAAGAGGCAGAAAGGGATGGGAAGGAAAAGAAAAAAAACAAACAAACATGGGGCTGGAGTTATAACTCAGTGGTTAAGAGTACTTTTTGCACCCAGGTATGGTGTCACACACCTTTAATCCCAGCACTCAGGAGGCAGAGGCAGGCAAGTCTCTGTGAGTTCGAGGCCAGGCTGGTCTACAAAGTGAGTCCAGGACAGCCAGTGCTCTGTTACACACACTGCGCCCTTTTGATCCTCTGGGGATCCACAACACCAGGTCCAGGGGGATCGGATCAAATAATCTTCTGACTTCAGCAGGCACCAGGCACAGTGTGCACACACAGACATGCAGGCAAAACATTCAGACAAATAAATATTTTTTTTAAATTTTTTAGTGAAAAAGGACAGGGTATATAACTCAGTAGAGAAGAGTTTGCCTAGACCTGGGCTTAATCCTGCAAAGCACACACTCAGACACACACACACATACATACACACACACACGAATTCCATCAGTGGACCTGGAATTAGATTTCTTTCTTTCTTTTTTTTTTTTTTTGGTATATTTCAATTTCATCAGTGAAAATCGACAGATGGGGGGGATATGGAGATGGCTCCAGGATGAGGTGAATTACGGCTGAATCATCACCTTGAGAATAAAATGACGTCTGAAAATAATGTTTCTGATTGACAAGGGCTATTCAACAGATCCTGTGTTCACCCACTTGGGGCACTCGGAACAGGAATTCCTGTGGAAAGTTAAAGGAGAAGAGGTCTGCAGCTCCCTAGGGAAGGATAGACTTGCTTGGAAGCTGGGGTGAGAGGCCAAGAGCAGAGAGAGACGAGGCTGGCGCATGCGCGTTCGCGATCTGAAGCCAGCAATGGGATACCCATTGCGCCCAGGCCCTGGAAAGGCCTGGCTCTGGCAGCTGATCCAGCCCCAGGGGCCCAGTCACTGGGCATCACTGTCTCAAGTCAGGACCATCTGCATTGTCAGCACCTTCTCCCTCCTGGATCCAGGCTCATGGAGCAGAGCTGCCCCAGGACCCTGTGTCTTTGGAGACTGGTGAGTGCCCTTCTGGGCGGCCTGCCGAGCCTCTCTCCTGGCGCCCCTCTAGAACTTGGGTCTTTTACGCATAAAATCTTTCCTATCCCAATATTATAAACTTATTTTCCGTATTTTTTTTTCTGGATGCTGTGCCTAGAAGGGATGTGGGATCCCTACCCCGTCTCCCCATCACGTCTGACCCTGTGCTTCTCTCTGTATCTGTCTTAAGTGACATAAATTTATTTATTGTTTTGTTTGGGTACTGGGGGTTGAACCCAAGGCTTCCCCATGCATGCAAGGCAGCCAAGCCGCTCTACCACTAAGCTGTATGTATCTTCAGTCCTCTTCCCCGCCCCTCCCCCCACCCACCACTATGTTTTAAATGTTGAGGTAGGACCTAAGTTGCTCGTGTTAGTCTTGGGTTTGCAGTCTTCTTGCAACTTCTCTGAATGCTGGAATTAGGCCTACACCACCAGCAGGCTCAGAACAACCCCATGCAGCTCCATGGTGACTCTACCAACCAAACCATTTGTATGGCAACCCCGATGCTGTATCCGACGAGAGTTAATAATACAATCGAAGCCCGTTTGACCTGCGTGAGGTCCTGCCTCAAAAAACAAAATAAAAATAAATAAGGTCAGTATACAGGACGTAGAAAATTTAGGCTGTTTTATTCCTTTTGGTTTGTTTGTTTTGTTTTTTTGCTGAAATATATTATGTTGTGTGTTTAAGTCTAATATAAATCATACTAAAACTAGAGATACAGTAAACCTCTGTACAGGAAGAACTGAAGCATTTACTAGGCCACGTGAGTGGTTCCCTGGTGCATTGGTTCATTGCGTTATAATTTATGTCAGTGTCTTGCTGTTAGATACACAGAGTATCTGACATATCTCTGTCACTGTAAAGTCACAGTGAGAAAAAAAGGTGCTTCCTGAGCAAGGAAAATGTAAATGAGGGTCGCATCAGGTCTGTGACATCATTGGGTCTATGATGTCATTGGGCCTGTGGCCTCGAGTCTGTGACATCATTGGGTTTATGACGTCATTGGGTCTTGGTGTCTTTTTGGTTTGTGACTTCCACGGTCATTGTGCTCATGATGTTGTCAGGTTTATGACGTCATTGGGCCTGTGGCCTCAGGTCTATGGCATCATTAGACCTATGACATCAGAAACTTCAGATTTAAGCTCTTTCACAAACAACATGTGTATACCAGGGCTGATGAGATAGCTCCAAGGATAAAGTGCTTGCCACTGAGTCCAATCCCAGAACCCATGTAAATATGTGAGGAGAATACCAACTCATGTACACCACGGCACATGCCCTGCACACACACACACACACACACACACACACACACACAATGATACTAAATGAAGTTTTTTAAAGTAAAAATACCATAAAATGTTTTTCAAATTAAATGTATTTGGAAAATATTTCATACAGTATATATCAGCATCTCTCTATCTAATGAGGCTTTGGTTGGATTTTATAGTGTATATCACAGTACAAAATATTTTAAGAGGAGCCTGGAGGTGGTGGTGAATGCCTTCAATACCAGCACTCAGGAGGCAGAGGCAAGTAGATCTCTGTGAGTTTGAGGCCAGCCTGATCTACAGGGTTAGCTCCAAGACATCCAGGGCAAACCACACACACAGTTTGTGTGTGTGTGTGTGTGTGTGTGTGTGTATTAAAGAGATGTAACAAAGAAACTTACTTAGCCTGGCATGGCACAAGCCTTTAGTCCCAGCACTTGGGAGGCAAAGGCAGTTGGATCTCTATGAGTTCCAGGCCAGCCTGGGCTTCATGGTGAGTTCCAGTGAACTCTGTATCTTATTTAATTATGTGTATTTGTGTATATCTCTGTGGGATATCCTAGTCATTTGGAACTTTTTCCATCACACACAGCAGGGTATTATTTAGCATGCTTTAGGAAAACCTTAACTTAGTGACCTCAGAGTCCTTCTCAGTTTGTATACATTAAAGAAGAGACTCTACCCTGACTGACTTAATAGATGTAGGGCTTTTGTTGTTTGGGCTTTTTTTTTTAATTATTTGTATTTTATATATATAAATGTTTCGCCTGCATATATGTATATGTGTATTTTGTATATGCCTGATGTTGGCAGAGGCCAGAACAGGGTGCCAAATCTCTTAGAACTTGAGTTGCAGAGAGTTGCACCCTACCATGTGGATGCTAAGAAGTGAACCTGTGCCCTTAACCACTGAGCTGACGTCTCTCCAACCTGGATGAATGTAGTTGTTGGTCTCACATTTGGCTTTGAGATCACTGAGTCTGAAATTTAAGGATATTTTAAATTAATTTTAATCTGGCTCTTTTTTTTCTTGAGAGTTTACATGTGGTAAAATAAGAACCTAGATCCTAAAGTATTTATTTATTTATTTATTTACTTTTTTATTTATTTGATGCAGTATGTATGGAAATCCGAAGACAACGTACAGGAGTCAGAAATAGAACTCAAGCCATCAGCCTTGGCAGCACACACTTTTACCCTGCTGACCTGGTACATAAGGTGCTCCCCCACCTTTTCCCAGCAGCTCTGCCTCTGTAGCCTTGGCTGGCCTGGAACTTGCTCTGTAAACCAGTGAACTCACAGTGATCCACCCGCCTCTTCCTCCCGAGTGCTGGGCTTATAAGTATGCACGACAATGCCTGGATTCTAAAGTGCTTTTAGATTAATCTAAGAAGGACCGCCTCTTAGTGAATTAGCCTTGAAGTTTTAGGATTGGTGTCATGTCTCAGGCAGTGAGTGGCATGTCTCAAGGCTCACTTATCTATTGGGGCTAGTCTACAGAGACAGCTGGCTTTCTCTCTCTCAGTAGAAAAATGCTTTACGGGCTGGAGAGATGGCTTAGTGGTTAAGAGCACTGACTGCTCTTCCAGAGGTCCTGAGTTCAAATCCCAGCAACCACATGGTGGCTCGCAACCATCTGTAATGAGATCTGATGCCCTCTTCTGGTGTGTCTGAAGACAGCTACAGTGTATTCATATATAATAAATAAATAAATCTTAAAAAAAAAAAAAAGAAAAATGCTTTACAGAAATGCTTTTGTGGGAGTGGGGGAGTACATGAAAATGCAATGATGAAATCCATTATTGTTTATAATTAATATATGCTGATTTTTTTTTTAAAAAAGGGGCTTTCTAAGAAAAGAATTGGCGTCTTCATTTCCGCCACTGACTGATTTTCCAGAGCATCTTTGTGAGCAGACAGAGACTGTCCTTCATGTAATTAGCAAATCTATCCATTTCACTCTGCTGTTGAAATGCCTGGTTTAATCCTCCCCTTCCTCTCCTGCTTCCTTCTCCCCGCTCCACATGTAAGGCAGAGTCTTATGTTTCCCACGCACTCACTATGTAGCCAAGGATGACCTTCCTCCCTAATCCTCCTGCCTGTGCTGGGGATGGAGCTCGGGGCTTCATGAGCGCTGGCCAAGTGCTATATCGATTGAACTACAGCCAGCTCTGGGTTCCTCCCTTTCTAAGGGGGAAAAAAATTTAATCTTTCTGAAGACTTTCAACTAATTAGACAAGGACACTGTGCTCTCTGCTCTGGGAAAATGTAATGAAAAGATCCAGACTAAGCCTCTCAAAGTTGATAACATTTATAGCCCCTCTGGGGTTTTGTTTCTTTTTGCTTTTGGGGGGGGAGGGTAAGAGATCTCTCTATGGAACCCTGGCTGGCCTAAAGCTCGCTTTGTAAACCAGGCTGGCCTCAAACTCATACAGATCCACCTGGCTGTGTTGGGATTAAAGACTTGTACCCCAATGCCTGGCAACCTCTGGTTTTTAAAATCTGTGAATCAGATATCTAAAAGTCCAAGAATGACAGTAATTCATGTCGTTCCTGTCGTTCCTGCACTAGGGAGACTGAAGCAGAAAGATTTCTATAGGCATAAATTCTTTGCAACCTACTTTTAATAGGGGTTCAACCTCTCTCTAGTCTACCACCCAGCAGAGGTAGTGGAAAAGTTACTAGGATATCGGGGAAGGAGACCTGTTCAGCAGTAATTCTTTGGGGGCGAGCTTGTTCTTCTTTGGCAGCAGTTCAGTCCCGTAGCAAACACCAAATATGATTCATCAACTACAGACCGGTCCTCTAGGCAGGCAGACACCAGCATGAACCAGCAGCTGTAGTTTGATCCTGAAGAAACTGCAAAGCTCTCGAGCCGTTCTTAGGCAGGTTTCTTTTGATGGCTTCATTACCACAAGTGGAGCTCAACAACACTAGGTAAGGAGAACCAATATGTTCCTGTTGTTAGCAAAGAATAGTGAGGAGGAGCAAACCAAAGCTCAGTGCTCCTCTCTCACTGCCCGTGGGGTCATATTTATACTCCTTCATTAAACAGCCTTTCAGATGTCTGCTCTATCCAAACATCCTTTCACCTGCGTCTGCTTCAGGAAAACAGTCTTTCACATGCTTGGTTTAGCAAGATGTCCTTTCGCCTGTGTGGCCCAGCAAACCATCATTTGACAGAACTAACTTTCCAAAGAACTAGAAGTTTCCACTTCAGATGACCAAGAGTTTAAAGCCAACCTGGGCTACAAAGAGACAGAGAGAGAGAGAGAGAGAGAGAGAGAGAGAGAGAGAGAGAGAGAGAGAGAGAGAGAGAGAGAGAGAGGAGAGATGAGACTGAGAATGTTTTAAATACTTTTTCTTTATTTTAAAGAACATCAGCCAGGCAATGGTGGCATGTGCCCTTAATCCCGCACTTGGGCGGCAGAGGCAAGTGGATCTCTAAGTTTGAGGCCAGCTTGGTCTTCAGAATAAGTTCCGGAACATCCAGGGCTACACAGGAAAACAAACAGACAAACAAACCAACAGTCAAAGCTTGCTGTGCTCTGTCTTAAGGAGTAGGTGGTCCTTCTCTTTGTGGACTCCATAGGTCTCTTCTGACCAAGACTTCTCAATTGCTTCCGCTTCTTGTGGTGCCCCTCATTATAGGTCCCCAATCTGAAATTCCATTGTACCAGATCTCTGCCAAAAGACAATCAGAATATCATAGCAGTGCCTACACAAATGAGCTATGTCTTTAGACACAGGGGAAGTAATAGCCATTGTCAGGACCCTGTACACCTCAAGTCTAAGCATGCCGAGATTCATTTTGGGGAAGCAGAAACGGTTGCTGTGGTGTCGGTTAAAGCCTCAGGCTCTCGTCGCCTCACAAGTGTCTGATGTCTACAATGCCCAGATAAAGGAGTTTGCAAGAACTGCCAGGGAACTGCAGTTACTGCCCTGCATCGGTGGGAGGGGCTGTGTTGGAAAACTACAGTGACTTTATAGCACTGGAACCTTGAAGAGGGGTAGTGATTCTGGTGGGGAACTTAATGCAGATGCTCAAGCAGGAAGGTCCCTGTTCTGAAAAAGGATAGGAGTGCAGCCACCTGTATAGAATGATGACTTAGAGGAGAAACAGATCACAGAGGTCTAACTTTTGAGGTGAGTTTAGCCTGTGGTAAGGATTAAGAATACAAATAAGAAGCTTCCGTGTAGCTTAATAATGGAGCCCTTGCCTAGCATGTGCAAGGCCAGATGTTTCCCCTCTGCCGGTATAAAAAGAAAAGAATTGGGCACTATTTGTTGGGTGATTGTAGCTTCTTTCGTTGTTGTTTGTTTTGGTTTTTGAGATAGGGTTTCTCTGTATAGCCCTGGCTGTCCTGGAACTTACTCTGTAGACCAGGCTGGCCTCAGAACTCAGAGATCAGCCTGCCTGTCCCTCCCAAGTGCTGGAATTAAAGGCGTGCACCACCACTGCCTGATTTGGTTGTAGCCTCTTATGTCTGTCATCCCAACACTTGGAGGAGCTGGGGAGGAGGGTTGTTAGCTTAAGGCTGTCTTGTGCTTCGTAGTAAGGACCTTATCTCAAAAACCAAAAACTAGCCAGGTGGTGGTGGCGTATGCCTTTGATCCCAGCACTCAGGAGCAAAGGCAGGCAGATCTTTGTGAGTTTAAGGCCAGCCTGGTCTACAGAGTGAGTTCCAGGACAGCCAAGTCTACACAGAGAAATCATGTCACAAAAAAGCCAAAAGTTTTTAAATTAAATAAAAAAATAAAATAAAACACTGTTACCCAGGCCCAGGACACATCAATTAAATAAGTCTCTTAAAGCAGGAGCAGAGCCTTGGTATTCTTTCTAATTTCCCCAAGTATATAAGCAGGCTGAAAACTGTTACACTTCCCATACGAAACAATGTAAACACTTGTGGGGGAAAGAGGGAGCCCGGCAGGGGATCCTCCATACAATTACCCAATGTAATGGAAAAGCAAGGGTGAGCTGAGTATGGTGTAACCTCAGAGTTTAGGAGGGGGTGACAGGAGAATCAGGAGGTCAAGATTATCCTTGACTACAAGGTAAATTTGAAGCATATAATGATTTCTATATGCTTAGGTCAGGGAGTAGCATTATTAGGAGGTGTGGCCTTGTCAAAACTGCTATAGACTATAGGAGCTTTGGGGTTGGACTAAATGTATTTTGCCTTAGGTATGACCCCCATAGGCTCATATGTTTAAATTAGCCTATAGGGACTAGGGAGTAGAATGTGATGGTTTATATATGCTTGGCCCAGGGAGTGGCTCTATTAGGAGGTATGGCCTTGTTGGAGGATGTTGTTGTTGTGGGAGTGGACTTTGAGACCCTCCTCCTTGCCATATGGGAGATATGGGAGACAGTCTGCTCTTAGCGTCCTTTAGATGAAGATGCAGAACTCTCAGCTCCTCCTGCACCATGCCTGCCTGGATGCTGCCATCTTCCCACCTTGATGATAATGGACTGAACCTCTGAACCTGTAAGCCAGCCCCAATTAAATGTTGTCCTTTATAGGACTTGCCTTGGTCATGGTGTCTGTTCACAGCAGTAAAACTCAAACTAAGACAGGGCCAGATTGGGCTTCACATAATCCTCCTTCAAGTAAATAACACCAAGCTGGAGAGATGACTCAGTAGTTAAGAACACTTGGGCTTGGTTCCTAGCACTCACATGGCAGATCTATTAGCTACAGTTTCAGTGGCTGTATGGTTACCCAGCACATACATGGTACACATACATGTGTTTATAGGCAGGCAAAACACTCATACACATATTTTTTTCTCAAGACAGGGTTTCTCTGTATAGCTCTGGCTATGTTAGACCTCGCTCTGTAGACCAGGCTGGCCTCGAACTTAGAGATCTACCTGCCTCTGCCTCCCGATTGCTGAGATTAAACGCATGCGCCACCACCACCTGGCAAGGGAAATTTTTTTTTTTTTATAGGAACGATGATCTTTTATTGGGGGAGGGTTCATCAATCCTTCTTGGCCGCCGCCTTCCTCATGGCTGCCAACGCGTTGCTCAGGTCCTCCCGCTTTCTCTTGGCGCGGATGTGCGTGCCCACCCTCTTCTTGATGAACTTGAGTGCGCGCTTGTCCTTGGACACTTTGAACAACTCCATGGCGCGGTGCTTGTAGGGCACGAAGCCGCAGACCTCCCGGATCATGTCCCGCACGAACTTGGTGTGCTTGGTGAGGCGCCCGCGGCGCCGGCTGTGTCTCGGCTTGCTGACGTTCTTCGTCACTCTGTGGCCCTTGTTGAGGCCCACGGCCATAGGGTAACGCAGGGCCATAGCTGCTGCTCTCCCATGGCGGCCAGGACAGGAAGCGAGAAATAATTTTTTTGTTTTTGTTTTTGTTTTGTTTTGTTTTCGAGACAGGGTTTCTCTATGTAGCCCTGGCTGTCCTGGAACTCACTCTGTAGACCAGGCTGGCCTCGAACTCAGAAATTCACCTGTCTCTGCCTCCCAAGTGCTGGGATTAAAGGCGTGCGCCACCACTGCCCGGCGAGAAATAATTTAAAAAAAAAAATAGTAAAAGAAAAACTGATGTTATAGTTTTCTAACTTTTAAGCTTGGATCTTTGAAGGCGTCTTTGTGTATTGTCTGCCATAACAGGATGTTCCAAGATTTAAAATGAGATTTAATGCTGTATATTAACAATGTGTTTCCTTTACCTTTCTCCCTCCCCCCACCCGCCATTAGACTCTCTCAGAATGCTTTACTTTCTGAGGAGGAGAAAATGAGGGAGAAAGAAGTGAATGATAGATTCCAGATAGGTGCCAGGTAAATTTAATTTCCTCTCCTCTAAAATGCTATTATTGTAGGGAGAGATTGCTCAGACATTAAGAGGACTTGTTCTTGCAGGGGACTGGGATTCAATTTCCAGAACCTACCTGGCAGCTAATGTCTGTAACTCCAGTCCCCAGGGATCCAGTGCCATCTTCTGGCCTCTCTGGGTACTGCATACACAGGGTGCACGGACATACTTGCAGACAAAAACACCCATACACATAAAAATAATTTTTTAAAAAAATCTACTGTAAAGTTGGAAAATAGTGCTTGCCTAGCCTACATAAGGCCCTGGGTTCAATTCCCACTATTGGGAAAATCTATTATCTAATTGCTGTGTGGTACCTCCATCAGTAACTGCCTGCCTTATAAGCACGAGGACTGACTTTGGCCCCCAGAATCTGTTGTGTAGATATGAAGAACCTGAGTTCAGATCCCTTGGAGCCATGTGAATGTCAGCTGCAGTAGTGCACATTTGTGATCCCAGTGTTTCTATGGCAAGAAGGGGGGAAGAGACAGGAGAGGCCCTGTAGCTTACCTGGTGGATATGGCTATACCTGGTGTGTATACAGCTAGCCTGGTGTGTATACAGCTAGCCTGGTATGCATACAGCTAGCCTGGTGTGCATACAGCTAGCCTGGTGTTCATACAGCTAGCTTAGTGTGTATACAGCTAGCCTGGTGTATGTGGCTAGCCTGATACATAGAGCATCAAACAGGAGACCCTGTGAGGATCAACACCTAAAGTTGTACTATGCACCATGGCACATGTATTTTCCCGTGCACACATGCACATGCACAAACACACAAATATATATGCATGTATATATACCTATACATTATATACATATGCATATACATATATACACACACATATGTATACATGTCAGGAATGGTGGCCCCATGCTGGGGAAGCACAGACAAGAAGATCCTTGGAACTAAGTTGCCAGTCTAGTCTACTAAGAAGCTCCAGGGCCAGTGAGGGACCCTGTCTCAAAAAGAAAAAGTGTTACCTAAGAAACAATGAAGTTGTCCTCTAAGAAACTACATGAAGTTGTCCCCTGACTTTTACACTATTATATGACAGACTTCTTAGAGAGACATAACACACACACCTAAAATGAACCCCAAGTAACATGACAGCCCCAAGTAACCTCTGTGCCAACATCCACCTTAGTGAACCAATAATTTTTTATTGGAGTTATTAATATGAGTATAGAGGAAGATTACTTTTTTGTCTTGTTTTGGTTTTGGTGTTTTGAGACAGGGTTTCTCTCTGTAGCCCTGACTGTCCTAGAACTCATGCTGTAGACCAGATTGACCTCGAACTCAGAGATCCACCTGCCTTTACCTCCCAAGTGCTGAAATTCAAGGCATGTACTGTTGCCACCCAACTAGATGAGGGGCTGTTTAGTGGAAGCAGGGATGTGCAAAGCAGCTGTGTGACCAAAGAGCCCACCCTGGCGTGAGTGGCAACTCACAAAGGTAGTCCTGGAGCATTCTGCACAGCTTGCAGGTGGCTCAACAGCCCGAGAATCTCTCTCTGTGTTTTGGGTGATTGAGCCTTCCCACCTTAACGTTGTCTACTCCTGGGCACAGTGGGGAGGGGTCCTAGAGAATCTTCCAGGTTTCTATTCTGCTAGCCATATGGTGGTTTGTTTATCTCCTGCATCTCGTGAGCCTTTCCGTCCCTCCCTCCTTCCCTCTCTACCTCCCTCCCTCCTCCCTCCCTCCTGGAGAGAAGGTTTCAGTTTGGAGGAAACTGACATACAATAGCATGCAGCCATGGGCATATGTATACCTATACATACATGAACATACATGTATACATGTATAACATACATGTGTGTGCACACACAGAGGAAAGCAATCTTCCAAAACCTGTTTGAGCCTATGGTTACAATTCTACAATATAATTAAGTATTGTGTCAGCCAATGAGACGGAAGTACCCCCAAGACATTGTTTCTATGAAAACTAGTCAAATAATTTGGTATAACTCAATAAATGCCCTTCACTTTAAAAAAAAAATGACTGTCAAATTAGGTGTGAGCGAGGAGGGGTGTGCTTGGTGTTCCAGGAGTTGCTGACATTCCAGGATGTGGCTGTGGACTTCACCAGAGAGGAGTGGGCACAGCTGACCCTGGCTCAGAAGATGCTCTATTGAAACACGATGCTGGAGAACTATAGGAATCTGGTTGCACTGGGTGAGCTTGGCACACCCAGTTGGGACAGGAGAGACCACTTCAGTTGAACTTATTTCCTTAGGTTGTAAGGAGTGTCAAAAAAAAAACCTTGGGGAATACAGTTTAAGCCATTCAGAAGAATGCTAGCCAGCTTTTTGTCTGTTTGTTTCCAGACAGAGTCTCTCTGCATAGTTTTGGCATTCCCAGAACTCATTCTGTAGACCAGGCTGGCCTCGAACTCAGAGATCTGCCTGCCTGTGCCTCTTAAGTGCTGGGATTAAAGTTGGGGCTCACCACCTCCCCTCAGCTGAGTGCTGACCCATTTTGGAGACAGTTATTTGTCTGCTGTTCTTTCCCTCTGGTAAAAGACTGACTTTGTTGAGGTTGACTTTTTTCTTTTTCTTTTCTTCTTTTATTTTTCTCTTTGGAGACAAGTTCTCATTACATATCCTAGCCTGGCCCTAAACTTGTGGCATTGCTTGTGCCTTAGCCTCCTGAGTGCTGAGACGGTGGATAATGAGTGAACCAGCTGACTTGGAAGTGGTCCCGGAAAAGACAAAAAATCCCTATAAACATGTAAGACATATATTTTCCCCCATGACCAAGCACCAGCTTTATAAGCCAGAAGCAATCGCACAGTTGGAACAGGAGGTGCGGTGGCACCAGCAGCCAGCTGGATCCACTTTTCCAGGTGAGACGCAAACTCAATGGGAAAACAGCTCCTTTTCAAGGATTCAGTAGAGTGTGCTTTCTGTGGGATGGAAAGAATATTTAAAACAGTCAGCTTTCTGTTCACACTGTATTATTTACTCAAAGTGGAAATAGCTGTCTCCTCCCCATCCCCCTAGAAGAGAAAATATTACATTTGTTATGGGAAAAAAAAACATCGATATTATGGATGTGAAAGTTTTTGAACTTCTATGAACACTGTTACAGATCGCCCCCTAGTGTTTACTCTATTTTCTCCAAATAGCTTGTTCTTATTCTTTTTATTTTTTTCTGTTTTATATTATGTGTGCGGGTGTTGGCCTGCATTTGTCTGTGCACCAAGCACATGTGGTACTCCAGGAGGCCAGAAGAGGCCATCAGACACCCTGGGACTGGGAGTTACTGACAGTTGTGAGCCACCATGTAGGAGCTGGGAATTGAACCTGGGTCCTCTGAAAGAGCAGCCAGTGCTCCTAACCACTGAGCCCCCAAGCTCCTCCTTTCAGTGTTTTTTTTTTTTTTTAATCTTTCCGTATCAAAACTTCTGTTTTATGCTGGGCCCAGAGAGCAGCACTAGTAAAAGGTGTAGCCCTGTTGGAGTAGGTGTGTCACTGTGGGTGTGGGCTATAAGACCCTCACCCTAGCTGCCTAGAAATCATTCTTCTGATAGCTGAAGATAGAGAACTCTCAGCTCTGCCTGCACCATGCCTGCCTGGATGCTGCCATGTTTTTGCCTTGATAATAATGAACTGAACCTCTGAACCTGTAAGCCAGCCCCAATTAAATGTTGTCCTTTATAAGAGTTGCCTTGGTCATGGTGTCTGTTCACAGCAGTAAAACTCTAACCAAGACAGTGTGTGTATGTGTGCATGTGTGTACATGAGCCACAGCACAAAGTGGAAATTGAAGGACAGTTTTGGGGATTAGGTTCTTTCTTCCACTATGTGAATTGTGAGACTTGAAACCGGGCAGTCAGGCTCGGTGGTGAGCATCTTCACCTGCTCAACTGTCTTAAAGGCTCTTCTTTTTTTTTTTTCATTTGTACATGCTTGTGTGTGTGTGTGTGTGTCTGTGTCTGTGTGTGTGCACGCGCACTCATGTGTTGGTGCCCATGTGTGTGCACATTTGTATGGAGACCAGAGGTTAATTAACGTCAGGTGTCTTCCTTAATCGCAAGGATTCACACTTGAACCCAGAGCTCACAGGTTAGGCTAGTCTGCTTAGCCAGTTTGCTGTGGGGATTCCTCTGCCTCTGCCTCCTGAGCACTGGGATTGCAGGTGAGCCGCCACACCAGCCCCACATTTACATAGACGCTGGGATCAACCATACTCGTCACAACTGCACAGCAGCAAGCGCTCTACCCACTGTGCTAACTCCAGGAGCTCCAATGGTTCCTCTTAAGGGACTGAGTGGGGGCTATGCCTCGTGTGGCTGAATTTCGCCATGCCCTCTGCAATATCACACAATTCATTGTTATTGACACTGCCTGATACCTGTTTATCTAGAACGTCTGCATAGCTAAGAAGGACCTGGAGTGAATCCAGTGGACTGAACAGCTGGGAGGGTGATCATTATATTAGTGAAAGAAATGATAGGGCGTGATTAGAACAGTTGGTTTCTAAGTGTGAACTAGAGGTTACAAACAAACAACACCCAGAGCCAGCAAGAAGGTTTGAAGGTTTAGTTTATAAAGGTGATTGCCATGACAACCTTTGAGTTTGATCCCCAAAACCCACAGAGTAAGAGAGAGCGACTCCTACTTCCACACATATGTGGTGGCCTATGTACCAATTAAGAATTAAAAATAAAGAACTGTCAGACATTGAGCTTGTGGGCACAGTGGTACCCACCAGCAATACCAGCACTCAAGAGGCTCAAGTAGGAGGATTTTGTGAAACTAGACTACCCAGACAACATAAAGACTTCCAGGCCAGCCTGGGCTACATAGTAAGAATCTGTCTTTAAATAAACAAAAACAGAAAGTGCTGGGCCTGGTGGTGCACACCTGTGATCCCATCACTCAAGAGACAGAGGAAGAGAGTGAGGAGTTGGTGACCAACCTTGGCAACATAGGGAGACCCTGTCTAAGAAAAGAGGGTGGGCTACTTTAACATAAGGATGTCGTAGATTAATCAAGGGGCTTTCCTCCTGGATAACTTACTTAGCACTATAGATTCTTTGAATGAAGAAAACATAGCTGGACTTATGTTTCTGGTCTGGGCAAGAATCATGCAGCAGTTTCTCTATCGAAGCTTAGATTTATACCAGTTGACCCATACGAGACACTCATGATTAGACATCCCAGCAAAACTTGGGTCATGCAGAATAGTCCTGTCTCAGCAGCGTCTCCAGTCTCACCCATTGAAGTGATCCATTAGTTATGTTGGGGCCTTGGACTTTTGGAGTGGGAGTCTGCCCTGGCCTTCTCAGAGGTGAGCAGTGCATATAGTCTTGTTCTTGTGGGACATATGTCAGAGCTGTGTGGGACATCCTAAAGACACTTATAAGTGCCTTAACAGTTATGTCTGAGGCTGGGGGTAGCCACAGTTGTCTGCAGACCTAGCACTCAGGAAGCTGAGGCAGGAGGATCATCAGTTTTAAGACAAGTCTGGGCTACACAGGGAGACTCTAGCTCAAAGAAACAAAACATAAAAGTGGGTGGAAAGCAAAATGAAATTGTTTGTCATACTTATAAGCAATGCTTGCTTAAAATAGGGTTTTTTGTATAAAACCAGGCAGAATAACTTCTAAAGTATCAACAATGATTTTTTTTTTTTTTTGGTTTTTCGAGACAGGGTTTCTCTGTGTAGCCCTGGATGTCCTGGAACTCACTCTGTAGACCAGGCTGGCCTCGAACTCAGAAATCCGCCTGCCTCTGCCTCCCAAGTGCTGGGATTAAAGGCATGCACCACCACTGCCTGACAACAATAATTATTTTTAGGGAATGTGTGTTTTAGAAATTTTTAATCCCAATCCAGTGTTTCTACCTCACCTAGGTCATTCCAGTCCCTGGATAAAAGACACACAACTTTTATATTTACAATAAGCCTTAAACAGCACAAGAGCTGGGCAAAAATCTACCTTCTGCTGTTAGAATCTACTTTTCTATCCACAACTCCAAGTTATTACTTAGTATGTTTCATCTGGGCTGCTCTTAACTCCAATTGGCCAGCCCTTGAGACTACGTTTTCATGGACTCTCAAACCATGGCATCTCTCTCTTCCTCCTTCACCTTCCCTCCCTCGTGGTTCTCCAGGCCTGAGGACACTAATCCCCGCCTATGTCTCTTCTGCCCAGCTATTGGATATTACCATCTTTATTTATCAATCAAAAATAACTTAGGAGCAAGGTCACATAGTGTCACTTGGGTCTACATGCGGACTACATATTGTCTCTCTGGGGCAACCAGGTCTTAAGGGCCTTCACTTAGCTTTACAATACATAGCAAAAGACCAAACATCAATAGATGTGACTTTTTTTTTGTTTTGTTTTGTTTTGTTTTGTTTTGTTTTTCGAGACATGGTTTCTCTGTGTAGCCCTGGCTGTCCTGGAACTCACTCTGTAGACCAGGCCTCGAACTCAGAAATCCGCCTGCCTCTGCCTCCCAAGTGCTGGGATTAAAGGCATGCGCCACCACTGCCTGGCATAGATCTGCCTTCTGAAAACACAGATGTCCCTCTGGAATCTCCCATAGTCCTTTAACATTTCTTTCTCTATTATCCTTTCAACCATGGATACTTTTGGATGGCCATTGTCTTGCTCTGGCTTCCATACATGTATTTTCAATGTCTCCATGTTCACTGTCTCCTCCTTTCTTAGCCTTCCTGCTTGTTTTATGTTCATATTGTAAAATGTTCATTATGTGACCCATTAGGGTTATCCGATAATTCTGCGTGTAATGGTTTTCTTTTCAAAGCCTAATGTCGGAAAGGATTTGTACATTTTGAATACCCTTTAGATGGGGTGGACAGACCTGAAATGAAGAAGATGTTGCTCCTGCACAACACATCCGATGAAAATCAGCTCTGTGAGGGTCGTAATAGAAAGACTAACAGGAGGCACTTTCTGGTACTCCCTCTTAGGAGGACTCTGGGATTTTGATCATCAGTTAGAACTGAACCAAGAAAAGCAGCAGAAGCATTTGGAACAAGCATCTTTCACGCACTGAACAACTACACAAAAAAGCATAGGATATAATAACTTTGAGGAAAACTATAATCTGAACTCACACCTTGTGCACCACGAATCCCTCCCATTAAGAAATCTCTCTGTTATGACACAGAAGAAAAGAGCAGCAAACGGCATTCGGATTTGATGTATTGTCATGAAAACTACCTAAGAGAGAACCCCTATGAAGATAAGGAGTATAGGAAAATCTTCAGTCGGCATCCTCTTCTTACTATTGTATTCTCAGAGAGAAACACCGTGAATGTGAAGAGGCCTTCAACCAAAACTCAACTCATAACAATTTCAGGTCAGTTGGGGACTGCATTTGTGGGAACTGCCTTGCCATCCTTTGGAGGGTAATTCCTGTTCAGCTCTGACCAGAACAAAACAGTAACTTCCAAGTGATGGTGAACAGGGTGTGTGTGTGTGTGTGTGTGTGTGTGTGTGTGTGTGTGTAGAAATGTCCACTGTATTTACACTCTTCTACTACCTATTTCATACCTGGCTTGAGTTTTGTTTTGTTTTTATTTGCCTCTAGTAGACTGTGGGCGCTCTTTTATTCATCTTTTCTCTACAATGCCTAGCACAGATTCTTAGAATATATGTTCTGTAAATGTTTGCTTTAAAAAAAAATGGGTTGGACAGATTGATGCTTTGTTTTTATTGTTGTTATTTTAATACTGGGGATTGTTTCCAGGACGTAGTACTTGAAAGAAAAACCTCTGGCCATTTCTGGCTGTATTTCTGTGCCACCACATCCATCTTTAATATTAACTTGAAATTTCTTGACTTGCATATTATTCATACTTATGAAATACAGTGTGGTATTGCAGTGTACACCTACAGTAATATCCGGGTAGTTGGCATATTTACACTTACCACATCTTTGCCTGAAAAATCTTCAGAAGCACCTATAACCGATACTTTGACCCATGCAAATATCACACTATGCAACGAGACATTACAAATTGTTGCAAAGCATGCCTGTAATCCAACACTGGAAAGGCGGAGGCAAGCCAGATGTAGTGTGAGACTGAAAAAAAAAAAGGAGTTTCTGTCTGACAAATACACGGTCCTTTTATTTGAAGACAAGTCCAATCTATTGCTGGGAAATCAAAAGAGCAGGAAACAAAATGGATAGGAAAAGATAGGAACCTCCTGCGCATCTACAGCAGTACCTACGGAGAAAGCATAAGCAGGACACACTTAACCCCGGACTTCCGCCGGAGGTGCGGTTTCAAAATAGATTGGGCGGGTTCTTATCTTTAGCCCCGCCTAAGACAGGACTAGAGCCCTGTGAAAAGGGACGGGTGGGGCTAGCGTGCTATGTACGTCATCACGCTGCGTCCATGCTCCGTCGGCCTTGTTCCGAGAGGTAGTCTCCAGAGGTGAGCGAGGGTTCCAGGTCTGGGTATTAGGGGTCAGCGATGTTGCATCTCTTGTCTGTTTCCCTGGTGGTTTCGGTAGCGACTGATTCCCAAAGCTGCTCCGAGTCAGAGTCCCGTCGTTCCTGTACAGGAAGCTGGCTGACCGGCCGAGGTCTTGCAGTGAGCCCTTGTGTGTTTGGTAGCGGGCTGTAATGGCTATAATTGAGACAGAAAGCTGCAATAAATGCTGTGAGCTTGAGACCGTGCCCTGGTAACGACAAGGAATAAACCCCGTAGACTCAGGAGTTAAGCGCTTCAAACAACGCCGTTTATTATAATACTCCCTAATTGGGGACCAGTTCCAAGAAAGGACACCAAGTGACACGGACGAAGTGTTTCTAAATGGTTACAGAACAAAGAATAGTGGGTAAAAAGTAAATAAGGTGACTTGTCTTGTAGTGATCTAGTAGGCACCTCATAGGTAGAAGAGCTTTGGTCTGTAGAGCATCTATGATCGGCAGCAAGGGAATTTTCCAGATGATTAGGTAGAGACGCACTGAAGCTGGACCTTTAACTGCATATTTTCCCGTTGTATCCCTCCTCATTTGGAGAGAGGGACTCCGCTGTGGCCAGTTTACTTGTATGCTTGCACACTAATAGTTCACAAAACACTTGTGAGCAGGTCATGTTATTCCTAACTTTCCATATAGGGAATCCGAGGGTTAGATTCATTTTTTACTTTGTAAACATTAATAACGATAAAACCTGGAAGCATCTCTGACCCGGCTAGTTCAGAAAGGTAGAAAAAATGACTACTGGACACCAGCATTGCTGCTGACCACATCCACTTGGTAAGCCCTAAGCACCAGAATGCTAGTTTAAATGGTGTATTGTGACACCAGCCTGTGTATAATCTCAGAGGATCCCCTGGAACTGGTGCTACGTAAGGTATCCTTGAAAGCCACCATAAGGGTGCTGGAAACTGAACCCAGGTCCTCTGGAAGAGCAGCCAGCGCTTAGCTGCTTAGGCGTCTCTCCAGCCCAACTCATGGGAGGCTAACATAGAAGGATCTCCCAGGGCTGGAGAGATGGCTCAGCGGTTAAGAACACAGACTGCTCTTCCAGAGGTCCTGAGTTCAAATCCCAGCAACCACATGGTGGCTCACAACCATCCGTAATGAGATTGGATGCCCTCTTCTGGTGTGTCTGAAGACAGCTACAATGTACTCATCAATAAAATAAATAAATAAATAAATAAAAAAAAAAAGGATCTCCCAGTTTAAGGCAAGCCTGGGCTACAGTGGAGAAAGGTAAACTTCAGGAAAAAGAAACAGCCATTGGTTTGCTCATGGATAGGGGAAAGGGGGCAAGACTGTCTTAACAATGTTAGGCTGTGAGAGTTTGTGTTTGTTTAATTTTAGGTGCTCACAGACACATAATGTCAATAGTCCGATCATCCGTCCATGCAAAATGGGTTGTGGGGAAGGTGATTGGTACAGCAATGGTAAAAACTGCTAAAGTAAGAGCAACCAGACTCGTGTTGGATCCCTACTTACTGAAGGTAAGGATCAACACTTGTTCTAAAGTGCCATTGATAAGTTACCAAGGGTCTGCTGTGGCAGTTCTCAGCCTGGGGGTCGTGACCCCTTTGGGAGTCACATATCAAATGTTTACATTTTGATTCATAACAGGGACAACATTACAACTAGGAGGTAGCAAGTTATGGTTGGGGAGCGCCACACCATGAGGAACTGAGTTAAAGGGTCGCAGCATCAGGAAGGTTGAGGACCACTGCTTTAGGGTCTGAGCAGAAAAGCATTTTCCCATCAATAAGAGATAAGTTGAGCCGGCAGTGGTGGTGCACGCCTTTAATCCCAGCACTTGGGAGGCAGAGGCAGGCAGATTTCTGAGTTCGAGGCCAGCCTGGTCTACAGAGTGAGTTCCAGGACAGCCCGGGCTATACAGAGAAACCTTGTCTTGAAAAAAAAAAAAAAAAAGTTGAACATCTGCAGCATTCTGCTACACCCTGTGCTGACCTGTAGGTGTAACCTGGTTCATAGGAGGCTTTCGGGAACACGCAGTTTATTTTGATATTTTCTATAGTGTCTAGCTGGGCAGAACAGCCTGGAACAGAGGACAAGACACTTCATTCCTTCTTCCCAGGTTGCCATAAGAGATATCCCAGTAAAGAGACGTTTGAGCTGGCCCTCCAGTACAGTTCTATTCCTGGGCCAGGTAGCAAGAAGTCACTGCACCTTGATGAATACAATGTGTGGTTCTTTCAACTGTGATAGGGCACAGCCTCCTGCAGAAATAGCAAGTGGTTGCACCCATCGAGGCCATGGGTTGGTATTCTAGTTTAAGGAATGCAAGGACAGTCGGAGGTGGACTGCAAAGGGTCCTTTGTGCATTGTTGCTTTGTTTCGTTTTTGGGACAGGGACACTCTGGGTAGCCCTGGCTGTCCCGGAACTCAGTATGTAGTCCAGACTGGCTTTGAACCCACAGAGATCCACTTGCCTCTGCCAGGAGTCTACACCAGTATAGCCAGAAATCCACTGTGTATTGATTTCATCCTTTAAATAAAGAAAAGACTGAGTCTACGAGATAAGGACCAGCGTCAGGAGTTAGGAAGAGGATTTTGCAAAACTGTGGCGTAGAAATGATAAGGGCCTGAACTAAAGTGGCAGCGGCACTGGGAATGCAGTGGGCAACGCAGACCCGGGAAGAAGAGGCTGAGCTGTGGTTTGTTAGATGAATGGGAGGGGGATCTGGGTTCAATTCCCAGCACCCACATGGCAGCTCACGACTCTCTGTAATTCCAGATCCACACAGATATACATGCAGGCGAAACAGCAATGCACATAAAAAAAAAATTAATGAAAAAAAGCAAGTACATATTAAGGGCTCTCTTCAAAATTAAAAAATATTTAAAAAAAAAAAAAAGAATAGGAAGGGGGGCAGCTTCCCAGGAGTTGTTTTTTCGAACCACAGATCACAGATGGGAGTTACTGATCTGCCCCTCTCCTTCTTTCCACAGTACTTTAATAAGCGGAAAACCTACTTCGCTCACGATGCCCTTCAGCAGTGCAGCGTCGGGGACATCGTGCTCCTCAGAGCTTTGCCCGTCCCACGATCAAAGCATGTGAAACACGAACTGGCTGAGATCATCTTCAAAGTCGGCCGAGTTATCGACCCGGTCACAGGAAAGCCCTGTGCAGGAACCGCCTACCTAGAGAGCCCCCTCGTTTCAGAAGCCACTCCCCTCAGCGAAACTCCGGAAGAGCTCAAGGTCTCCTGAACCTAGGGAAGAAGGAGCCAGAGAGATTTCTCTCTATAGGTTTGCTCAATGGCTTTCATTACTGTCCAGTTTCTCCTGTGACATCAGACATAGTAAGCGAAGTAAAGAGCTTAGTGTTCCACAAGGGTCTGCATCCTTTTTCAGATTCTCTGAACAGAACTTCCTGATTACTCCATGTGCCTAAGTGTACTGCATCATTCTGTAAGCTCACTGTCTTAGATCATGTGTATCGTTTCCTTTGTTTTACTTCACTCAAAGAAATCTTGGACTTAGCACCTTTATTTTAAAAGGAGAAAACCTTTTGATAATGACATAAAAGATTAAACTTAGTTTTGATAGCTTAATTTTTCAAAAGGTATTATGTGTGTCCACGATGCCTGTGTGGGCACAGACGTGCCCCCGAATACTGTGTGAGCCAGAGGACAGCTTTGCGGAGTCTACGCTCCCTTCACTCTTACAGGGTTTCCAGGTATCACACTCAGATGGCCAGGTTTGCACAGCTAGCACCTGCATCCGCTGAACATCCTGCTGGCACAGAGTTTAAATGGTTCATATTCAAAGTAAGTTAAATTTGGGCTGTTTTGCTGTATTTTTGGAGACAGGATTTTTCTGTATGGCCTTGGCTGTCCTGGAACTTGCTCTGTAGACCAGGCTGGTCTCCAAATCACAGAGATCTACCTGCCTCTGCCTCTGAAGTGGTGGGATTAAAGGTGTTCGCCACCAATGCTGCTAGTAAATTTAATTTTTTCCCCTCTGATTTCACCAACTCCCAAGGGGAAATGTTTTAAATGCTGTAAAGATTTTTACTGCAGAAACTTTGGCCTATATATTTCATTTTTTCTGACTCCTGAGAAGGAGACTTGGGGTATATTTCAACTTGAGCTAATATTTATGTTATATGTGTGTTTCTTTGTTTAGTTGTTTTGAAATTGTGCCTCAGTATATAAAGCCCAGGTGAGCCTTGAATTTTTAGTCCTACCTCATGCTCCAGGTAGCTGGGATTAGTAGGTGTGTGGCATAGGGCCTAGTTAATAGAAGATATTAGTAATAAGCACAGGCACTCATGGATCATCAGGACGAAAGTGGAGAGGGACCCATAGGTGCCCTCATAACAGATAGGACCCATGGAGGGTGAGCGGCAAGAGACCAGATAAGGGAAAGGGGAATGAAGGAAGACTCTGCAGACTAGTAAATGGTGGGTATGGAGAAGGCAGTTCAAGCAGAGGCAAAAGTGTGAAGTCCTGAGTAATAACATGGCTAGTGAAGCTGGAGAGATGGCCCAGTGGTTAGGAACTCTTGGGGTCTAGGAATCACCTCATAAACCACGCAAACACAGATCTCAGACAAGGATAGTTTATTGAGCATATGCCTCAGGGCCACAGTCCAGATTCGGGAACTGAACTGTGACCCCAAGTTAAGATCCTACAGGGTTTTTAAGCCCAATAACCACAGCCAAGTTATTTTACCAATCAGGATTTAGGAATAGGGGGTTTCCTTAGGAACATGTCTTCGTTGTATACGTACCTGTTTCCATTGGTTGGGGTATTCAACTGTGGCAGGAGAATTGCCTTGTTTAATACTCATATTCTGATGTGTCTACCGGGATGGGACTTGTCTAACATTCCTGTCTTAACTTGCCATCCAGGTTGTCAGTTTCCCATGTACATGTCTCTTTCTGCCAAGTAGGATGTCAGTTCCCAGAGAGGTCTTGGGAACTTAAACTTTACTGAACCGCTACTCAAAATGGAAGTCTTATTCCAAATAGTTTCTTATATTGGTACAGGTGTCTCTCTTGTGTTAGGGTCCATCCCAGGGCCGGCTTATAAAATCAAATGCCATAAAAGCTTACACACAGGTGCAGAAAGTACTACTAGGTGGTTGGTTTGGGTCCAAGCTTATTGTGGGTAACAATACAAACCGCTCTACTGAGTTCTATCATGATTGGTTTCCAGGGGCACAGAACATAACAGAATATGTAATCAATCTTGGCATTAGAAAGTTTCCTAGTAACAGCAGAAACATTTGAGAAAGTTTCATTATAATGGCAGGCTAGGGCTGGAGAGATGGCTCAGCAGTTAAGAGCACTGGCTGCTCTCCCAGAGATCTTGAGTTCAATTCCCAGAAACCACATGGTGGCTCACAACCATTTGTAATGGGATCCAACACCCTCTTCTGGCGTGTCTGAAGACAGCTACAGTGTACTCATATTCATAAAATAAGTCTTTATTATTATTAAAAAGCAATGGCAGACTAGCCAGGTAATTGTTACTTAGGACTTAACAGGAACACAGGCTGCTTTTGCAAAGGACCCAGGTTCAGTCCTCGGTACCCGTGTCACATGGCAGTTCAAAACTGTTAACTCCAATTCCAGATCTGGTGCCCTCTTCTGTTCTCCATTAGCACTGCATGCATTTGGTAGGCATACAGACTGACAAAGCTCCAAGGTTTGTTTTGTTTTGTTTTGTTGTTGGTTTTTTTTTTTTAACAAAGCATAACCAGGAGTTTTTGAAGCAGAATTTCTGGGACATTTTGAATATAGGTAGACATTAGAGAAATAAGATAATGGATTATTTAAGGTCAGAGAAAAGGATTACAAAGTTAAACAGCACCAGTGTAGAGAACTGGATAAAATAAGATGAAGGGCTAGGAGCTGGGTGGTGGTTGCGCACGCCTTTAATCCCAGCACTTGGGAGGCAGAGACAGGCGGACTTCTGAGTTCGAGGCCAACCTGGTCTACAGAATGAGTTCCAGGACAGCCAGGACTACACAGAGAAACCCTGTCTCGAAAAACCAAAAAAAAAAAAAAAAAAAAGAACATCCTGACGGTGCTCATCTGTAAGCTAGCAACCTTGCCACCAAGCCTGACAACCCAAATGGGTCCGAGTTCCTGGGACCCACATGGTAAAAGGAAAGAACAACTCCCAGAATTTTTTCTGAGTCCTGCGCATGCTTCTTGTCATGGCCCAAGTACCCACACACGTGCACAAGTAAATACATGTAATCTATAAATTTAACTTTTTTAAAATTAGGCTTCAGGAAGACTCTTGTAATGAGAAATATGAGCCTGGTAGTACACACCTTTAATCTCAGCACTCAGACAGAGGCCAGCCTGGTCTACATTGTTGAGTTCCAGGCCAGCTAAGGCTACATAGTGATTCTCAATCTTCCTAATGCTGTGACTATTCAATATTCTAGATATGTCTGTGGGTGTGTCTGCCTGTGAGCAGACCCGCCTGAGGAGGATAGAAGAGTACTGTCTCAGTTCCCAAATCTATCTTCATCTTCGGTGGTTGTCTTCGGAGACCTCTTTGAAAAGGTCATTGGACAGCAATGGTGTCTCGACTCACAGATTGAGAACCACTAGGGCCTAAACCTTGGGTACTAGTATACACTTATTATAACACAGCACTCAGGAGGCTGAGGCAGAGAACAGCAAGTTCAAGGCAAGCCTAGGCAACTTGGTAGGACCTATTTCCAAAACAGACTGAAGAAGCACAGCTCATTGGTAGAGCACATGCCTAGCATATACAAGGCCCTAAGTAGTCACCAGTACTTGGGAGGAGAGCACTGGACCAAAGAACTAATGAAACTCCAGAACAAAAGGGCATTGGGGGTGGGGGTGGGGAAAATACAGGAAAAAAAATGGCCTAACGCTAAGTAGCACAAAAGCAGAGTCATTAAAGAAATGCATAAACGCCAAGTTGCATTCCAAGAGAGAGAGTTGAAACTCCTAACATATAAAGTTGAGTCAAGTGCAATAATGCATATCTGTGATCCACCTCAGTACTGCAGAGGTGGAGGCACGAGCCGTGAGAGTTTGAGGCCATCCTGAACTGAATAATGAGGTCCAGTAACTAAACCGGTTCTGAAAACTCATGCAAGTAATCTCAGGACCCAGAAGAGTAACAGGACCCAAGAATGGAGTCCTGTAAGGGGAATTCTGAATGCTTGTGAGAAACTCCAAGAGAGCAAGGGTCTTGTAACCTCAGTTTCTTCACACCCCTCCCAGGTGTAGTGAACAGCAGTGAGTTCAACTCCAGATTACTCATTCCTGCTTGCTGTTATATGCCTCTGTGGAAAATCCTTATTTTGACACCTGGGTCTTGTCCTTGTGTGTTGTACACTTAAATTGTGTGATTCTTCTAAACCCTCAGAGTATAAATTGTCGGATGCTCTGAATAAAGCCTATTGAGACTTTAGTCCACCTCATTTTTAGGCTCCATTCTCCCAGGTTCAGCCCCCATCAGGAGCAGTAAACAGATCACCATCAGTTCAAGGCTGGACAGGGCTTCACATAAAGATCCTGTCTCAGCTAAGTTGAGAACTGGAGGATCTGTATAACAAAGGCAGGGCTCAGCCACACTTGAAGAGGCCCTGCCCCCAGCGAGTCTTGTATCTGTCTCCCACAGATGTATGGAACTCTCTCAGACTCATGCACATTCAAAGGAACAAGTGCCTCTCCCAGCTTGAACTACTCCTCTACCACCCGTTAAGACCAGCATTCGGCTTGTTAGAAAACTACCCATGGGGCTGGAGAGATGGTTCAGCGATTAAGAGCACTGGCTGCTCTTCCAGAGGACCAGGGTACAATACCCAGCACCCACATGGCAGCTCATAACTGTCTGCAACTCCAGTTCCAGGGGCCCCACACTCTCAGACATACATGCAGGCAAAACACTAACGATGCACATAGACTAGAAAGAGAAATTTTAAAAGATAAAGAAAACCACACCTCTTGAGCTTCAAGAGTACAGGTGGTGAAGAGTCAGTCACTGTTATGATCCTCTTTACCCAGAACCCGGGCGGCCACCAATTGGAGTGTCTTTCTCTTGGCCTCTGCAAGTAACCGAGGCCCAGGCTGCTCCCCATTTCTCTGATTCCTCGGGATCTAGTTCTGTTTCTACCTCCTCTTGTCTTGCTGACGTTTCATGCTCTTTTACTATCCCTATAGAATACGTTTTCCCCTGTACCAGTGGTTCTCAACTTTCCTGATGCTGCTACACTTTAACACGTTTCCTCACTTTGTGGTGACCCTCGACCATAAAATCAGGTTCTGGATTCTCTTATGCACAGATCTGCTCCTTTCTCATGGATCTCCCCGTGTACATGTCAGAGAAGTTCCTTTCTCACACCCATTTCGGGACACTGAGCTCCCCTCGCAGGATCTATGGTTGTTTTCAGCAACTGCTTGACGCGCCCCCTAGCGGCAGCACCGCGGCGGCACGCTGCTCCCCCTAGCGGCCGCGCCCCCTCACTACAGAGGCCTAGCGCCCTGCCCCGCCCCGCCCCAGCCTGGTCGGCCCGGCCGGGGGAGGGGTCGCGGCAGCGGCGGCGTCACCGACACCGAGGCGGTAGGAGCTTCAGGCTCCGGAGCAAGATGGCGGCGCGGGTACTGCTCGCGCGAGGAGGCCTGCTGCGGCCAGCCGCCCCCGGCAGCTTCCTGCCCGGGCTCCGGTGAGCAGCGCCGCCCTTTCCGGGGCCCGGCCGGGGAGGGGCCGCCGTGGGGCGAAGGGCGCGGGGTCCCCGGGGCGGGGAGGGGACGCCGGGGGCCGGCCTCCGAGTCCCAGGCGACGGAGGGCTGGCGTGGCTGCAGCGCCTTCCCGGGCCCCCGTGGGGCTCAAGGTCACCGTCCCGCCGGCGCCGCCCTTGCGGGGAACGCCCGGGCTCGCGGGCCGTGTCCGCCCGCAGCCTCCGCGCGCTGCGCCCCCCGCAGTAGCGACGCCTCGCCCCAGGTCGGAAAGAGAAGCGAAAGGATGGCGGGTCCCCCCGGGGAAGCTGCACCCCGAGGTCCCCACTCGGGACAGCCCTTAAATTTGAAAGCGGAGTGGATCAAAAAAAAAAAAAAAGTAACCGACGATGGGCAGCTGTAGTAGATGGCGGAGTACGCTGTCGAAACTTTTTCTTTTCCTAACCACCGAGGAGTCTGTTTGGTTGTGTCAACCTGTCACCTTGACATCCCCACGTTTAAATAAGGAAAGGCCATCCGAATTCACCGACGGATTTGTTTTCCCTTCTTTCCTTCCTTTGTATGATTATTTGATGTTTAAACGGGTTTTTTTTAGGATTTATTTTTTTATTTCATGTGTTTAAGTGTTCGCCTACATGGGTGGCTGTCACATAGGTGCCGGGGGCAGCCAGAAGGTTTTGGATCCCCAGGAACCGGAGTTACAGAGGGTTGTGAGCCGCCATGTGGGGGCTAGGAATCAAATCTGGGTCCCCTTTAGAGCAGCAAGTGTTCTTAACTCCTGAGCCATCTCTCCAGCCCCTACTTATTTTTTTTGAAACAGAATATTGCTACGTATATCCCTGGCTGGCCTTGAACTTTCTGCAAACCTGCAGTTGCAGGTATGCACTACCAAGGCCAGCCTTGGGTAATTGAAATGTTGCTTTAAAAAAAAAAAAAAAAAACTCTCAGCACGCGTGCACAGGTGTGTGTAATTGATTTTCTTCTACCCTGTGGGTCTGGGAAATTGAATGTAGTTCATCAAACTTAGCAGCCAGTTTCTTTACCCCTTAATCCATCTCACCAGCCCCAGAACTTTTCCGAAGATTTCTTTTGTTTGTGTGTAAAGTGTTTTTACCTGCGTATATGTACGTGTACCGTGTGCATGCCTAGGGCCTACAGGGATCAGAAGAAAGTATCTGATCCTCTGGAACTACAGTTACAGAAATGCTTGTGAGCACGCGTGGGCACTGGGAATGGAACTCGGCTCCTCTAGGAAAGAAACAAGTGGTCTGAGCTATGAAGCCATCTTTCCAGCACTATAGGAGTACCGTATAATGTGACTTGTTTAATTCAGTGCCAATCTTAAGTAGTGGGGTACGCATCTCACACAGACATACAGACAAGAGAGAGATCTCTGGGGAAAAGTGTGCGAACGCTTTTGTTTCAGGACAGATGCAACTTGTAGATGCAAATTATTTAAATCACCTGTAATGTTTCCAAGCAGAACGAACAACTCACTTTGACATCTGTCGTTACTGCGCAAGCAATCTGAACCCCTAAAGTTTGCAGTTTGTTCCTTGGAAAACAGGCAGCTGAAACCCAAAGTGTTCCCTCAAGACCTAATGCTCAAAGTTGTAAAGCTGGTAAACTAGAGAGGTACCCATACTTGGAACTAAATGCTGTCTACCCTGTGATTCCTTGAAGACACTCGCAGCCTCCTCTCTCCCTTTCTGCCCATCCTCTCTGGGAGCTATTTAAAGAGGAGGAAGAAGAGAGGGTCCAGAGTAGTTTGGAACCTTGTAAAAGTCTGAGGTGTAGGCTGTTCAAATGGAAAATCCAGATGTCTGAGCTATAGGCAACTGGTGGGAATTAGCGTATAAGAATGCTGACAAATACCTGGATTTCATTATATTGTTTGTGTTTTTACTGAGTTTTATTTATTTATTTGGTGGTTTTGTTTTTCTGTGGGTTTTTAGTTGGTTGGTTGGGTTTTGGGGTTTCTTTTGGGTTTTTTTTTGGGGGGGGGGGCTGAGGATTTGAGACACAGTAACCCTGGCTGTACTGGAACACAATCTATATATCAGGCTGCTAAGCCTGCCTCTGCTTCCCTAGTGCCGAGATTAAAGGTGTATGCCACCACCATCTGGCTTGTTTTTGGTTGGTTTTAAGGCCACAGTGATGGATGGAATTGTTTTAAGGAGAGACTGTGGCCAGTGAAGAAGCTGAGAAGCAAGCCCCAGTGTGTGTCAACATTGACAGGCTGTTGAGTAGAGAAGGAGCCAGCAAGGAAGCTGGGGAAAGAGCAGCCAGAACCATCATTATGTGACAGGCGTCAGAGAGGGGATATTTATCAGACTGGTCAGCCATGCCTGATCCTAGCTAAAAGGTTAAGTAAGATGACAGGGAAAAAAAAAAAAAAACAGATTTGCCTACAGGGATGTTGGGGTGACCTTGCAACATGAGTTTCAGAAGGGAATCGGGAGGTCCTTGTAGGCGCCTCAGATTGTGGGTCGAGACCCCCTGGGGCAGGGTATCCGGCATATCAGCCATTTACAAATCCTCACAGTAGCCAAACCACAGTTAGGAAGTAGCAGTGTAATAATGTCATGGCTGGAGGTCACCACAGCATGAGGGACTGTATTAAAGGGCCACAGCCTTAGGAAGACTGAGAACCAATGCTCTAGTTCATCTTACTGAGCTATGGATTGTATTAAGCCCAGAGTTCTCAGCTGATTACTAGACAGTCGCCTGGAAAGAAAGGTACAAAGGATTTCATCCATGGTCCTCCCATAAAACCTGGTTGCTCTCTTCCCAGTCATGGCCCGTCTCCCATCGTCCAGGCCAGGAATCGGGCCGTCTCCAAGCCTATGCTGCCACCCTCCCAGCCTTCTCATTTCGCTGTTAGATCTGTCATTTTTGCTTCCCGATGCTAGGCTCCACCGTCTTTGTTCCCATCACCCTTAGCCGTCAGCAACGCTTGTCTGGATTCCTCTGAAGACTGTGAACTTGATCCCATCATTGAAGGAAATAGATTATAAAAAAGAAAAAAAGAAAAAAATTCTAAGAGGCCATTTTCCCATTATCAGAATCTCCATTAACCAACCTGTGCTGGCAGGAGAGACGGCTCAGCAGTTAAGGGCGTGCACCTGAGTTCGTATCCCATAGCACCCATACCACATACTCATATTCCCCTCCCCATGCATATACACATAATTAAAGGTGGAAGTCTTTAAAAACCTGCCTATAGTCAGTAAGTACTTGGGAAAGCGTGGTAAGAGGGTTGTGAGTTGGAGGCTAGCCTGGGCTACATAAAGAGGATTCCCCTCCCCCCAACCTCCCCATACAGACTGGATCCTAACCCTTCCCTTCCTTCTCCAACATCCCTCCCAAGGGATTTAGAAGACAATGCAAACATTTAGTAGAGTTCGGATGTAGATGTTTTGGAACAGCTGCATTTCTTCGATGTGACAATGGCAAAGGGGATTGATCTTTGTTCTCTGGAGTTAAAGTAGTCATTTACTTATTGATTGAGACAAGGTCTCATCCATTGCACTGCCCAGCCTGGAACTCTCATTGCAGACCAGGCTGCCCTTAAACTCAGAGATCTTCCCGAGTCTGCCTCCTAAGTGCTGGAACTAAAGGTCTGACCACACCACGCGTGGCATATGCCGAAGTGTTAAAGTTGTGTGTGTCTATACAATTTCCAAATCTATAAAAGTTTTTTTATAAAAAAAAACTTACATAACACATTAATTTTTCTTATCTACATGGAGTGTGTAAATTATTTCAACTTCTCATGACTTTGAAGCTTTTCTAAACCAGAAATGGGCAACAGGGTCTCTGTAGCAGCTGTACAGGAGTTAGGTTTATGGGAGTATCGCTTTAATAGGAGACATCTCAGAACTTATCTGCCGCCCTCCCCTGCCCGTGCTTCCTCACTGAAATATTTACTCCTGGCTTTGCCCTTACTAGCTCCTAAAATGCTCTGTCTCCCCTGGATATCCAACTGACAGATGTGTCCTCCTCCTGTCAGTGGTTCTCAACCTGTTCGTCAAGACCTCTTTGGGTTGCATATCAGATACTTACATTACAATTCATAACAGCAGAATTACTGCTATAAAGTAGCAAACAAAAATCATTGTATGGTTGGGGGATCACCACAACATGAGGGACTGTATTAAAGTCGCAGTGTTAGGAAGGCTGAGAGCCACTGATGGACATCATTACCGTTAGCTCAAGAGTTACTTCTTCCTGGTACCTCATCTCCAGGCCACCTGAGACCCTGCCTCCTCCACCCTGCCTCCTGCATCTTACCACCCGGGCCTCTGTCCCAGAGCTTATCTCTGGGCGCTTGTGATCCTGTTCCCCTAAGTGCCCCTGCTCTCGAGTTGCCCTGCCCTCGCCTGCAGACTCAGCTCTTTGGGGTCAGAGCTGAGTTCGTTCTCTGTATGTCCTTCTACAGCTAGCCCAACCCCTAACACATATCATGATGCAGTTAGCAAATATTTGTGGGTCAAATGGGTGGGTGAGTCTCGCTGTGCTGCTTCTGCCGTGGTCTGGATGTTAAATGTTTCCCTCTGTTTGCTCTCACTAAACCTTAGTGCTGTCTCTCACCTGGTCAGCATGGTTTCCACCTCCCGGTTTGGGGAGGGGGGGAGTGTTAGGGGTCAGGGAGTGTGTTTTGTCTTATTGTTTTGCTGTAGTTGGGTTTGTGTTTTGTTTTCTTTTGTTTTCTTTTCAAACTAGCCTCAAACCCAGATCACCCAGACTTTAAGCCTAGCCCTGGGGCTAGAACCCAGGGTCTCAGTCATACTAGCCAGTAAGCTACACCCCAACCCCCAGGGGTTTCTTTTGAAAGTATTGTTTCCCTCGGTCTTTATATCCCACATCTGAACAGTAGACAGTCCTTTGTCCCATCCACTGAGTGGTTTGTTTCTTTGTTTTTGTCTTACAAAACAGGATTTCTCTGTGTGGAACTCACTACATAGACCAGGCTGGTCTCGAACTCAAATCACCTGCCTCTGCCTCTCAATTGCTGGGTGTGAGCCACCTCCTCTGGCTCAGTCTTTGGTTTTGGGTTTTTGAGGTTTTGCTTTGTTTTGTTTCTAAGGCTTCCTTCAAAAAAAGGTCCGGCTAGCCTTGGCAGGAGACAGTCCAGGAACTGCATTCCCTGCCCTTGGGGCTGGCTCAGTACTTTCAGACTGCTTTTCCTGCTTGTTCTGAAAACCTGCCTCCATCACGCCATATCCAGGTGTAACGTGCAACAATATAGCGCCCCGCCCACGCTGAGGTTTTACCGCCAACCCCCTTCTTCTCACTCTGCTGCCTTACAGAAGTGTGCAGTGGATTTCCCGACCCTGTGTCCTTGTACATGTTGTTCTCTCCAGCTAGAATTAGCACCTGCCTTGTCCATCTGTCCTGCTTGGCCTCCAGCGCAGAGCTTCGGATTCTCCACTGGAGTCTCTTGCTTGAGTCCAAGCCGGTGATTCATTCCCCTGAACTCTGGCAGTGTGTCCTCTTTGGGATCTCTGGCTGTTTCCCCCCCGGGGAGACTGAACTGACTTAGCATCTGGTAGAACTTGATATCAACAGAGCCTGGTACACAATGCTCATTCTCCAGTCCAGTATTTGATAAAAGTAGGAACTCTCCAGCCTGTGTGTCTGTCTGTGTCTCTGTATGTTTCCATGTATGTGTCTGTGTATGTGTGTGTATCTGTGTATATAATCTGTTTGTGTGCTATGTGTGTATATGTCTGTGTCTCTATATGTTTATATACATGTATATTTGTGTATGTCTGTTTTATGTGTGTGTGTGTCTGTTTTATTGTGTGTGTCTGTGCATGTTTATATGGGTGTCTGTATGTACCTGTGTGTATGTCTATGTATGTGTGTATGTCTGTGTGTGAATCTGTGTGTGTGTGTGTGTGTCTGTGTGTGTGTCTGTCTATCTGTCTGTGTCTGCACGTGTTTGTGTCTGCCAGTAAGAACCCAGGCCTTGCCTGGATCCAGTCACTCTGGCAGCTGTTGGCATAGTTCTCTCCATATTTGGCCTAGACAGTGAGTGACTGGATGACGCGTCATCACACAACCTGTCCCCAGAACTGGGCACATCATACCAGCTTTTGTCAGCTGGAACCTGACACTCAAACAAGATTTCAGAGTTTGACCCTCAAAGCCAGGCTCGCAGGTTGAGCTGGAGATGACATCCCCGATGAGCAGAAGCATTTTGAATGTAGTTCGTTCTTGGAAACTTCTGAGCCCGTTGCTTAGTCTCTTGGAACCAGACTGTCCTTGCCGGCTCTCCTTTGCTGCTGCTTTGAGGCTCTAATGAGATGACTTAGGCAAATGACCTCGAGCAGGCCACAGTAAGAAACATGTCTTTATTAACTGTTAATACCCTCGAGCCTTAAGGAAGACGAGAAAAGCGTCACTGGGTTTTTCCACTCTATATTTAGTCTGCAAATAATTCTTTCTTAGATTCACAAATATAAAGTATTGAATGCAATAAAAATTAGTCATATTTGCACACGTAAAAGGCATGCTTGTCCGCATTTTTGAAGGATACATGAAAAACAACTGAGGTAGGCCACAGTGGCACATAATCTGATTGTGAGCACCATGGAGGCAAAGACATCAAGAGTTCAAAGCTAGCCTCAGCTACATAGTGAACTTCAGGTCATTCTGGGCTTCATGAGGCTAGATCTAAAGATAAACAACCAAATACACTGTAAATATTGATGGGGAAGAAAATAAATTATAGTTACTGCTTTGGTTGTAAGTGAAATTCCTAGTGCATTAATTTATTTTTAACGTTTTCATTGTGCTTGGGTTGGTTGTGGTGGTGGTATTATTGGGTACATATGGGTACAGTGCTTTATCATATCCTCCTTCCCACTCATCCGAGGCCCCGAGGTCCGGACCCGCGGTCACATCCTCCTCCCGGCTGCATGTCTTTTCATTGTTTTATTTTTTGGGTTTTTTTTTTTTTTTTTTTTTTTTTTTTTTGGTTTTTTCGAGACAGGGTGTCTCTGTGTAGCCCTGGCTGTCCTGGAACTCACTCTGTAGACCAGGCTGGCCTCGAACTCAGAAATCCGCCTGCCTCTGCCTCCCAAGTGCTGGGATTAAAGGCGTGCGCCACCACCGCCCGGCTTGCACGTCTTTTCTATTCCTAGTCCACTGAGTTCAGTTAGTAGTCCTCATATGCACACAGCTGTGGCCCATCCATTAAACCAGCAGCTCTCACCCGGACCCAGCCCGGTGAAGAGAGCTGATGGCTCATGGTGAAAACAAACGTGTGCTCTTGCAGAGGGCATGGGATTGGTTCCTGGCACCCACGTGGTACTCACAGCCATACATGACTCTACTTCCAGGGATGTGCTGCCTTCTTTGAGCTCTTTCATGTGTGAACACTAGGCACACACACACGGTACACGTGCATACACTCAAGCACATGAGATAAATTGTAATCTCCAAAGAATTAAATAAAAACATTTAAAAAGAAAACTGATGCCGGGTGGTGGTGGCGCACGCCTTTAATCCCAGCACTTGGGAGGCAGAGGCAGGTGGATTTCTGAGTTCGAGGCTAGCTTGGTGTACAGAGTGAGTTCCAGGACAGCCAGGGCTACACAGAGAAACCCTGTCTCGAATAAACCAAAACCAAAAAAAAAAAAAAAAAAGAAAAGAAAGAAAGAAAACTGACTCAGCTGGGTGTAGTGGTGTATGCCTTTAATCCCAACACTCAGGAGGCAGAGGCAGGTGGGTCTCTGAGTTTGAGGCTAGCCTGGTCTACAGAGTGAGTTCTAGGACAGCCAGGGCTACCAGAGAAACCCTCGAAAAACAAAAACAAAAAAACAACCCTGACTGTTCCTTCTCCAGCAGGTTTTGATTACCAGGAGCTCCTTGGCTACTAGGTGAGGCTTCAGGAGCCCCTCCCTGTATTTGCATGCGTGCATGTGTGCTCACATTCAGCACCCAGAACAGAGCATCTAGTGCCCTCTTCTATCGTGCCTGCTCTCAGGCAGAGTCCCTTCCCGAACTCACAGGGTTTGCATCTGAGCTAGGCTGGAAGCCAGCAAGCCCCAGCGGGTCTGTCTCCACTTCTCTCTGAGCTGGTAGGTGTATTTAGGGGATGCCCAGCTTGTGACTCGGGATTCTGGGGTCCAAACTCCAGTCCTCACAATTACAGAGCGAGTCCCCTTAGCCCCTGAAGCAGCATCTCTCCGGCCCCATCACTCACAGGTTTGCCATTTGCTACATCGTAGTGTCAAACAAATACCCAAATGTGTTGTGTTCCAAGCTGGTTATGATGGTATACACCTATAATCTTAGTATTTCAGAGGCTGAGGCAGGGGGATTGAGAGCTTGAGGCCAGCCTGGGGTACTCAGGAAGACCCTGTCTATAAAACATATTTTTCTGTATATGAGTACAGTGTAGCTGTTTTCAGACACATCAGAAGACGGCATCAGATGGCATTACAGATGGTTGTGAGCCACCATGTGGTTGCTGGGAATTGAACTCAGGACCTCTGGAAGAGCAGTCAGTGCTCTTAACTGCTGAGCCATCTCTCCAGCCCCCAAAAACATATTTCATATTTTTCTAAAGATAGGCTCAGGCTATGTTGCTCAGGCTGGCCTGAAACTTGCTGTGTAGACTAGGGGTGCTTCAAACTTGGTAATCCTCCCGTCTCAGCCTCCCAAGTGCTAGAATACTTGGTGTGTACCTTGATGCCTGGCCTAAACTATTAATTTATGTGGGAACAAGGAGCTGGATGGGCAAGTCTGTGACCTGCTGTTTTCAAAGGCAGGCCCCTGTTGGTCATGGGGCCAGGAGACCAGGCAAGCAAGTGCTAGGTACCACTGATCTTTACCTGGTCCTGGGCATGAAGCACAAGGCATTGTGGCAAAGTCTAACATAACTACCACAAAGTCTCCCTACAACTGGACCTTAGCCAGGTGGCCAGGAGTCAAGACGAGGTTGCCTCCCACCATTTCCACAGCCTGGAATAAGTCTGTGAAAACCAGTACCAGAACTGGAATGTATGATAGAGGTAACACGTTGGAAAGCATCTAGAGAGGTCATTCTGGTTTCATTTGGTTTGGTTTTTTGAGACAGTTTCTCTGTATAGCCATGGCTGTCCTGGAACTAGCTCTGTAAACCAGGCTGGCTTTGAACTTGCAGAGATTCGTCTGCCTCTGCCTCCTGAGTGCTGGGATTTAAAGATGAGCTGCCACCACCTGGCAAGACAGTTCAGTTTTTTAAAAGATAAGCAAAGGCTGTGGAAAGAGCTAGCTGGTACTAAGCAGGCCAGTCTACTTGGGCAGAGGCCAGAAAGATGGATTCTGCGCACTGTGTACAGTTCACAGAGGAGTCAGGAGGGGAATTGATGATCATTAAACAAGCTACTGGTGCCAGAGGCCCCACCCAAGAGTGCTCTTGGATCTGCTGTCTTGTTCAGGGAGGGACTGAAAGAACACATTGGGGTACACGGATAAAAGCTCATTCAGAGCAGACGAGTGGGTCAGCAAAAGACGGCAGCAGACTTCCCAAAGGAGGAGGGGGAACTGTCCTTCGAAAATCCATCAGCTTTCCCTGGTGCGAGCATAGGTTTGGTGCAGTCAAGATTTGATTACCCTCATCATCTAAAGCACGGAGTTCTCGCCCCACCCTCCTTGCCGACAGCCATTGGAACAGGCGCTTCATCTGAGTAGCGTCAAGACACCTGCCAAGCAGCTGTCTTCCCTGTCATGGCCTCCTTTGGGTCTGAATAATCTCCTGTACTCTGAAGAATAGGGGAAACAAGTACTCAGATTACTTCAGACACATGAAACTTGTAAATACCCAAATAAACAAGACTTTAGAAAAATGCTTTTAAAAAAATTATGGCTGGGCGGTGGTGGCGCACGCCTTTAATCCCAGCACTTGGGAGGCAGAGGCAGGCGGATTTCTGAGTTCGAGGCCAGCCTGGTCTACAGAGTGAGTTCCAGGACAGCCAGAACTACACAGAGAAACCCTGTCTCGAAAAAACCAAAAAAAAAAAAAATTATGTATGTGAGTGCTTTGCCTGCATGTATGCCTGTGTACCACCTGCATGCCCAGTGCCTGTGAAGGAAAGCCGGAAGAGGGTCTCAGGGTCCCTGAAGCTGGGGTTACAGAAGGCTGTAAGCTGCCATGTGGGTGCTAGAAATTGAACCCTGAACCCTGGGAGAGCAGCCAGTGCTCTTAACTGCTGAGCCAAAAAGCAAGTAATCTGTATTTAAAACACTTAAAGCCAGACACATAGTACGCACCTTTAATCCTAGCATTCACAAGTCAGGCTGGTGGGTCTGTGAATTGAGTTCAAAGGCAGCCTGGTCTATACAACAAGTTTCAGGTCCCACCCAGGACAACATAGTGAGACCGTGTCTCTTATAACAACAAAACCAAGCTGGGCATAGTGATACACACCTGTACTGAAGGATATACTCCTGTTGTGGATTGCCACAAATTTGAAGCCATCCTGGTCTATATAAGGAAGTCCAGGCTAGTCAAAGATATATGACTGTCTTTAAAAAAAAAAAAAATTATATGCCGGGCGGTGGTGGCGCACGCCTTTAATCCCAGCACTTGGGAGGCAGAGGCAGGAGGATCTGAGTTCGAGGCCAGCCTGGTCTACAGAGTGAGTTCCAGGACAGCCAGGGCTACACAGAGAAACCCTGTCTCGAAAAACCAAAAAAAAAAAAAAAAAAAAAAAAAAATTTACATTTAAAAAAAATTATATGAATTAAAAATTTAATTTTGTATTGAAATAAAATGTGCTATCATTCATTTTAAGATTCTTCAAAATAAGTTTATTTTTTATTTCAAGAATGGATTGACGATTAAAAAAAAAGAAGCACTGTATGACTTCAAAGGAAAAAAATCTCTGTGTAGCCCAGGCTAGCCTCACGCTTCCTGTTTCCCAGCCTTAGCCTCTGGAGGGTTGAGATAATTAAGATTTGATGTTTACCATCTTTAGTGATGTCACTGTGTGTCGGTATATACATGTGAGTGCAGCGCCCACAGAGGCCAGAGCTGTTAGGTCCCTTGGAGCCACCCAGTGTGGATGCTGGGAATTGAACTCGGATCCTCTCAGAAAGAGTCCATGCTCTTAACCATGGAGCTGTACCTGCAGACCTCAGAAACAACGTTTTAAGCCGTTTTCCATATATCAGATGCTATTCTTAGATCTTTAGGTGTGTTATCTGGAAGCATGCACAGGTTTGCACCCAAACCTGTACAAGAACAGGGCCAGCAAAATGGCTCAATGGGTAAAAGCATTTGACACACAATTCTGATTAACCTGAGTTCAATCCTCAAAACTCACCTTTAAAAGCCACCTGTATGCCAGGCAGTGGTGGCGCATGCCTTTAATCCCAGCACTTGGGAGGCAGAGGCAGGTGGATCTCTGTGAGTTTGAGGCTAGCCTGGTCTACAGAGTTGTACCCATCTATAATCCCAGCTCACCTATATTGAGACAGGAGGTGAAGACAGGAGAATTGCCCAGAAATTTGAGGACCAGTTAGCTTGGAGTATAATGCAGCAAATCAGAAACAAGAGAGAGCTTTGTCAACAAGATGAAAAGAAAGGACTCCCAACAGCTGTTCTGACCTCAAGTGCCCTGTGGCACTCACACACCCCTACAGTCAGACACCAACACAGAATAAGAAATAACACATTTTGAAGTACAAGGCAGGCTGACGAGACAGCGCAGAGGGTAAAGTACCTCGCCGCCACGCCTGACAACCTGAATTTGACCCTCGGTCCTCCGAGGTGGAAGGAGAGAGAGAGAGCTGACCTTCTGTTACATGCATCCACACAAATAAATGTGATAATAAAATCGATAAAGCACAAAAGTAAGGAATTCGCTGCAGAAATAAGTGGGGTAGACACCTTCTGTCCTTGTGAAAGTGACATTAACCCATAACAAAGAAGCTTTGACACATGGTATAGCAAAATGGAAGAGTAGCCCACTCTTCAGGTTTTGGTTTTCAAGGCAGGGTTTGTCCTGTGTCGCCCTGGCTGTCCCAGAACTCACTCTATAGACCAGGCTGGCCTTGAACTCAGAGGTCTGTCTGCCTCTGCCTCCCGAGTGCTGGGATTAAAGGCCTGAGAGGTCATACCCAGCATGGCCCACGTTCTCTTTTTAGAAAGAGTCAGATGTGGCATGTGCTTATAATCCAGCACTGGGGAAGCAGAGACAAGCTGTTCCCTCCCTGCCCCGGTCCTGTTGGTCAGTCCCACTGGCCTGTTTGATGCCTCCCAAGCCAGCAAGAGACCTTGTCTCAAACAAACAAACAAACAAACCAGACTGGACCAGGTGATGCATGCCTTTAGATCCAGCATTTGGGAAGCAGAGGGAAGAGGATCTCTGTGAGTTCAAGGCCAGTCTGGTTTATATAGCATTCCCAGCCAGCCAGGGCTATACAATGAGACCATGTCTCAAAAAAAAAATTTTTTTTAAGCAGGCTGGGGCTGTTGGTCAGGTCACTTGCCTAATATTTGTAAAGCCCTAAATTCAGTCTCCAGTACTGAAAAGGGAAGGGGAGAATAGAACCTGAGGAATGACACCCAAGCTTGTCTTCTGACTTCCACATGTGAATATGGACGAGTAACCATACAAACACATACACATACAAATACATACACATGCACATAAAATATATATTCACACACTTATCACAAAGTCTAGGTTATAAAATGAAATGGGAAAGATATCATTTCCCACCCATTCCCACATTCCAGATTCTGTGTATATGGCACCATACTGAATCTGTATTTCCCACTGAATTTATCTCAGAGATTCCAATCCAGCATGTTAGAATATCATCAGTGCATGTAGTATTGTCTCTTTTTAAAATTATGTTTTACATTTCTTTTGGGTTTTGCCATGTGATCTCTTGTAGCCCAGAATGTTCTTGAACTTGATAGACACCAGGGCTACCCTTCCACTCCTGCTGTCCCTGCCTCTGCCTCCCAAGTGCTGTAGTTAAGGTGTGCTACACAATAACCATCTTTGGAACTACCTTATTTCTTTCGTGTATATGAGTGGTCAGGGGTCAACCCTTGGGAGTCGGTTCTCTGCTGCCACCTGGTAGGACCTGTGAATTGACCTCAGGTCACCAGGCCTGGGGCTGGCACCTCGGCCTGCTAAGCCAAAGGCCCCAGAACCATTTTCTAATAATTTTTTTTTTTTGGTTGTGTACAAAGTGAGTTTAATTTCTTATTTATTTTGTTCTAATGATGGATTTCTTGTATTTATCCTTGTGTCTTGCTCATCTTGCCCCAGGGGTAGGCGTTTATGCTTCCGGGAGTGTGGACAGTACCTGAGAACATGAAGGTCTCCACACTTGTGAAGAGATTCAGAGCACTGTTTTTATTCTTCCCTAGGAGAGTGACGTCCTCAAGTCACCGAGCTCGGGAAGATAGCTGGCTAAAGTCCTTATTTGTCAGAAAGGTCGATCCGAGAAAAGATGCCCACTCCAACCTCCTAGCCAAAAAGGAAACGAGCAGTCTGTACAAGTTACAGTGTGAGTAGCAGCCCTACTGTCCTCAAGGTTGGCTCCGTCAGTCTGTCTGTCTGTCTACCCATCTGTCTGTCCATCCATCCATCTGTCCATTAAGTTTATCATTGCATTTTCTCTCGTTTCAGTTCACAACGTTAAACCGGAATGCCTAGACGCATACAACAAAATTTGGTGTGTATCTCAAACTACCATTTCCTGGGAGGAAGGGGTACATGGGAATGACTTTCATATGTGTTGGCTCCGCTGACACGAAATAGCACAGGAGAGATCTTTGATCCCCCTAAAGCTAAGTGTTCAAAGGTTAGCCTGGGGGGTGGGGGAGATGAAGACTGCCAGTGGCACTTGGGAGGGATGGGGGGGCACTGCTAGTGACACCTTGGTTTTAAGCACTCACAGCTCGCTCATCAGGACCCTGGAAGTCTGTCTGATCTGTCTGTGATTTGAATCTGTTCAGGCCTTCCTGGCTACCTGTGTGTAAAGAACTCCCTTCCCTGGCCAGCTTAGAATGTTAGCAATTACAAGTATTAAGTAGAATTAAGCTCACCACCCTGAAGGCCTGTGTGAGGACCTGGGGTGGCCTTGGTAACAAGGCCTGTAATGCCAGCTCAGAAAGGTAAAGACAGAAGGACAGGAGTTCAGAGTCATTCTTGACCTCACAGTGAATTCCCAGCTGGAGGGCAGCACGGACTGTAGTGTGAAATCCTTTCTAAAACTTTAAAAAATTAGCCAGATGTAATGGTGTGCGCGCTTTTAATGCCAGCCCTTGGGAGGCAGGGCTCTGTGGATTCCTGGCCAGTGTAGTCTACATATCAAGCTCCAGGCCAGTCAGGGCCACATACTGACACCCTGTCTGGCTAATTTTTTTTTCCAATCAATTAACGATAAAGGAGCTAGAGGGATGGCTCAGTGGTTAGGATTGCTTGTTGTTCTTGCAGAGGATCCGGGTTCGGTTCCCGGTACCCACATGGCGGACAATAACTGTCTTTAGTTACTTTCCTATGGCTGTGCTATGATAGCATGACCATGGTAACTTACAGGAGAAGCATCTTACTGGGGGCTTACTGTTTCAGAGGGTGTGTCTGTGGCCATCATGGCTGGGAGCGTGGCAAGCAGACAGGCAGGTAGGTAGCTGGTAGAGCAGTGGCCCATAGCTGACATCCCATTCACAAGTATGAGAGCTAACTGGGAATAGCGTGGGCTTTTGAAGCCTCAAAGTCTAACCCCCCCCCACACACACACACCTCCTCCAACAAAACCACACTTTCTAATCCTTCCCTAACAAAGTTTCACCAACTGGGGACCCGGCATTCAAATACATGAGCCTATGGGGTCCATTCTCATTTAAAACTCCACCAATTCCAAGGGATCCAGCGCCCTCTTCTGGCCTCCACAGGCACTGCATGCACATGGTGCACAGACATACCTACAGGTAGAACTGCACACTCAGGTAAAATAAAAATCAATCTTGGCCACATGTGGTGGCACATGGCTTTATTTCTAGCACTTGGCAGATAGAGTCATGCAGACCTCTTAAGTTCAAGGCCAGCCTGCTCTACAGAGAAAGAACTGGGATAGCCAGGGCTACACAGAGAAATCCCATTTCCAAACAATAACAGTGAACTTTTAGAGTAAATTGATGTGACCAAAACCAAAGATGGTTTATCTCTTAGTTTTCCCTCACAAAATGGCATATTCCCTGTGCCATGCCTCCCTGAGTCATCTTTCTTGTCCTGTTTGTGTCCTGTCTTAGATTCCTGGCTGTGTGTCTTCCATGTCCTTAATGAGTTTACTCTCATTTCAGACTCCACACCCCAAATCACCAGCTCTCCTCCTGTCCCTGCCATGTTACATTTAACCCTTCCCTGGGTTCTTGGAGATGAGTCACTGAGGGCTGGCATTCTTCATGTGCCTTATATCAGGGTGGCCTGTAGTCTCTCTCCTCCCCCGACTCGCTTTCAGCCTACCCAAGCCCCGTCCCCAGGTTAACTTCATTTCTACCTGCCCTCCTGGGCTGGCATGACAGGCCTGTTGACCTGTTACCCCAAACTGTCAGACTGATCTGTAGCCAGACTCTTGGCTACCTTACAGGTTCTTTTTTCTTCCACCTTTTCCACTCTTTCAACCCCAACACTAGATAGGAGAGGAGAAAGTATGGGGGAGGGGACAATGTTATCCTTAGACTTCTTCCTGCTGATTGGGGGCATTGAGTTCTTTTTGGGCCAAGTTTGATCTTTGCCGTCAAAAACTCTAATTTTTTTCTTCTTATTTCTTCTTTTAACACAATTACTTAACGAACAGGAACCAACAGTAAGAGCAAACAACCAACGCCACACCCCACTTCTGGGGGTCCTACCATTTATACACCCTCTGAAAAGTCCTCAAAATTCCAGACATTACACAATTGCAGAAACCATCTGCCGCTGGCGAAATCACGCCCCTGCTAAAGCATGAGGCAAATCATAGTCAGCAGCTGTGGACAGTCCAAAGCAACCCCTTATCTCCCACCTGGGATTGAGCTGAAAACATCCCATAATAGTTCCATGTTTCTCAAAGAAACCAAAATTCTCACTGCCTCAGTCTCCTTGAGTTCTGTTTTCTTTCCACACTGTGGTCGGTCTTTCTTTCTTTCTTTGATCCTTCTTTGTTTCTTTCTTTGTTTCTTTCTTTCTTTGTTTTTCTTTTCTATAAAACTTAGAGCAGCACCTGTACCCATAACCTAACTGCCACCTTTAGAGGCCCCTGTTAGGAGACTCTGCCCACTCACCCATCCAGTTCTCAGTACAAGTACTGCCTGCCTCACAGCCCCTGCCTAGATAAGGCCAGGCTTGTCAGAGCAAGTGTGGGGCCCTGCACAAAGAACCAACCGATTCCATATCCGAGTCTATGTAGCTGAGAAGCCTAGGGCCCACTGTCAGCCCCACCCTACCCTCATCCCACCCCCGTACCTCTCTGGTCCCCACCTTGATCGTCCATACTGATGTCACTCCTCTCCAGTAGCTCCACTACACAGTTGTTTGCTTCCTGCTCACCTCAGGGCAAGCACGCAAACACACACAAAGCCCTCATCCTCAGTTCGTCCTCTCCAACCCCAGGTTTGCGTTGTTTCTAAGCAGTCCTGGGTTATATATCAGGCACATTTAATAGCAGATGTTAAGTTAAAAAAAAAAATCAGTGGGGCTGGAGAGATGGCTCAGTGGTTAAGAACACTGACTGTTCTTCTAGATGTCCTAAGTTCAATTCCCATCAGCCACATGGTGGCTCACAACCACCCTGTAATAGGATTTGATGCCTGACGCCCTCTTTTGGTGTGTCTGAAGACAGCTACAGTGTACTCATACACATAAAAAAATTAATCTTTTTTTTTTAAATCAATGTACTCACCTCTTAAGAAATGCACATGGGCTGTCTGTGGTGGTGCATGCCTGTGAGTCCAGAATTCCAGGGTCTGAGGCAGGGTCATGAGTTCAAGGCCAGCCAGGAGTATGTAGTAATAAGACCTTGTCTCAAAAGCAACAACAAAGTTAAGGGGATGTGATCCCACATGACTGAAGTCCAGACATTGACACAAAGGAGGGTAGGGCCAGAGGCAGGAGGATCATTGCAAGTTAGAAGGTTGTGTGGTTTATATAGCAAGTTCCAGGATGGCCAGGGCTGCACAGCAAAATCCTGTATCCAAAAAACAAACAAACAAACACTAAAAACCGTGTAGCACTTGTCACCAGCCCACTGTAATCACAATGTGTTGTCAGCAGATACACTGATCAAGTAGCATTTCTTTTTTCCTTTGATTTTTGGAGACAGGGTCTAGTGTCAGTGTTCTGTATAGCCAGGCATAGTGGCACATACCTATAATGCCAGCACCTAGGAAGGATCAGTCCCCAGTTTAAGGTCATTACTGGCTACATGAGACCGTGGCTACACCGTAGGAAGGTTTTGTGGAGTCAAGCTTGGATATGACACCTATTAAAAGTCACACGTGGCCATGACTTGTCAAGGCTCAGGCACCGGTCCCGTTCCTGGTGGTCCTTAATTGGTTGGTGTGTTCTTTGTGAGACCTCTGAGGTACCCGAGCTGGCTGAGTCACGTTGTTGCTTCACGTGTGTGTTTCATTTTGATTCAGCCACTGTTAGGTCAGGGACCTTGGGGACCACGACAGCCAGCTGGCTCCACAACACTGGATCTGGAGGTTTCCCCCTAAGACCTGCTACCAGTGCCTCGCTCTGCTGAGCTGCCTATCGCTCCCCCTCTGTCTCGAGTGCTTCTCCGCACGCTGATCTCTTCCATGGCCTTGTGTGTAATTCCTGATTTTGATTTTTTTATGGAAAGCAACAGAACTTAACTTTTGCAAGCATCACATTCCTAAATAGCTGTTTTCTTTCTCCTAAAATAGCAAACAGTGGAGTTGTAGCTCCTGGACCCTGGGACCTTTGGTCCTTTGTAAACACCTCTCTCAGCGTGCAGGAGTTGCTTGGAACTCTTGCAGATAGCCTGGGTTAAACCCTAAACTGCTGATAAGTCGGGGGCTGATAGAGAGCAGAATGGGGCTGACACTCCAGTTCCCGACATCATCTTACACATCTCCTGTGGAGGGCTGGAGAAATGACTCAGTGGCTTCGACTTGTTGCTCTTCCCAGAAGACTCAGATTCGAGTCCCAGAGCTCACACGATGGTTTGAAACCATTCATAACTCTAGTTCCATGAGATCCGATGCTCTCCTCTGGCCTCTGTGGGCGCCAGACACATAAGTGGTCCACAGATAGACATGCAGATAAAACACTCAGATCTAAAACACAAAACAAAACATGTATGCTGTGGAAACAGTTGGCAGAACACACAGTCAGTGGTTTGCAGTCCAGGGGATGCTCCTGTGTGCTCTTCAGGGGAAATCTCTCCCCTGTTTAACCGGTGTTGCTGTCTGTTTCTCTTTAAGTCAAGAAGTGTTACCAAAGATCCATGAGGACAAGCAGTACCCTTGTACCTTGGTGGGGACGTGGAACACGTGGTACGGCGAGCAGGATCAAGCCGGTAGGAAGCATAAGTCTTTGGGATAGATACCTTTCCTCCTGCTGCTTTGCAGTCATTTGCACTGTCTGATCATTGAATGCCTGTTTTGGCAATCCTTCTGAAGTCCCTCTGCTTTCACGGATCAAATGACTGGTTTCTTCAGTCACTATCTGTGACATGACTTCTTTTAAAAAAAAATGCTCGAATATGTTATGGAAACGTAATATAATTCAAGGGTGGATACAAGGCACACTGCAATGTTTTACCATGTTCACATGGTAGATACAAGGCACACTGCAATGTCGTCCTGTGTTCAGGTGGTGGATACAAGGCGCAGTACGATGCTGCACCATGTCATGTGGTGTGTATGTGATAGACTCCAGTGCTGCTCCGTGTTCACATAGCATGGACCTATATTGTCAAGGTAAGAGTTCCGTGACACTAAATATCTACTGTCCTTTAAAATCCATTTCAGTCCACCTCTGGAGGTATGAAGGAGGCTATCCAGCCCTCACGGAGGTCATGAATAAACTCAGAGAAAACCAGGTAACGATTTTGAAAAATATACGTGTTTGTGTGTGTGTGTGCATGCGTGCCTGCAGTCTAATGATATGTGGTATATTCACACAGAACTTCATGACAACACTGTTATCAGCTTTCGTTATTAAGCCAGTCAGCCTTCATAGTAGACATTTCATTGCAGGAACTCTTAAAGTTGTATATAAGCATGAAACTGCCAGGGTTTTGTTTTTGGTTTTTTGGTTTTTTTTTATTTTTTTTGGTTTTTGTTTTTTTGTTTTGTTTTTGGTTTTTCTAGACAGGGTTTCTCTGTGTAGCCCTGGCTGTCCTGGAACTCACTCTGTAGACCAGGCTGGCCTCAAACTCAGAAATCCACCTGCCTCTGCCTCCCAAGTGTTGGGATTAAAGGCATGCACCACCACTGTCCACTGCGGGACTGTGATTTTGATGGTATTAAAACTGGCAGTTTCCAGCCGGGCGGTGGTGGCACACGCCTTTAATCCCAGCACTTTGGAGGCAGAGGCAGGTGGATTTCTGAGTTCGAGGCCAGCCTGGTCTACAGAGTGAGTTCCAGGACAGCCAGGGCTACACAGAGAAACCTTGTCTCGAAAAACCAAAAAAAAAAAAAAAAAAAAAAAAAAACCACAGTCCCTCCATGATCCCACACTGCAACTGACGAGACAGTGCTTTAACACTGGCTAAGCTGCGTGCTAGACACAGCCCTCAGCAGCAGCTCAGCCACTTACTTACTGGTTGTTTTCTTTTTGAAGTTTTGTTTGTTTGCTTGCTTGCTTGAGACAGTCTCATATAGCCCAGGCTAGCCTCAAATTCCTTATGTACCCAGAGATGGCCTTGAGCTCCTGATTCTCCTGCCTCCCAAATGTTGGGAACATAAGTGTGTCCCGTCCCCACCCCAACCCCGTCACCCCACACCTGGCTTATGTGGTGCTGGGAATCAGCCCCCGGGTCGTGGTTTAAAGGACTTGTTCTTGTTGAAGACCAAGGCTTGGTTCCCACACTGACATATCAGCTCACAACCATATGCATAACATATACATATAACCGTATGCATATCATATACATATAACCATATACATATCATAACATATCAGCTCACAACTCCAGTTTAGGAGATCCTAAGCCCTCTTCTGACCTCCTTGGGTGCTGAGCATATGCGTGGTACATATACATGCAGACAGGCAGAACATTCATACACAAGAAGTAAAATAAATAAATCTTTAAAACAAGCAGAAGACCTGGTATACATTAGGAAGTTAATTCATTAGTTAGGAATTTCATTGCCGTCCATTAAAAACTAAGACAGAAGTTGGGCATGGTGGCACACACCTTAGAGGCCAGCCTGGTCTACAGAGAGTTCCAGGACAGCCAGGACTACCCAGAGAAACCCTGTCTCTGGAAACAAACAAAAAAACTAAGAAGGTCTTATTTATAACTATATCCTGTGCAATGTAGGTGCTATTAAAGTATGTCTTTATGTAAGTGTCTGAAGATTTCATAAGCATATTTTTTTTCACCCAAAGGAATTTGTAAATTTCCGTAAGGCTAGAAGCGACATGCTTCTCTCCAGGAAGAATCAGCTGCTGTTGGAGTTCAGCTTCTGGAATGAGCCGGTGCCGAGATCAGGCCCCAACATATACGAACTCAGGTCCTACCAACTCCGAGTAAGTAGCCCAGGCTGGCCTCGAACTTGAGCTCCTTTGCGGTAGTCTCCTGAGTGCCGGCGTTACAGGCATCCACCACCACTTCCACCTTATATTTTGATTTGACTTGTTCCTGGCTCCCCATACCCCTACACCCCCACACACCCCCACCCCCACACACCCCCACACACCCACCCCCACACCCTACACCCTACAGCCCACCCCCAACCATGTCTAATCTTTTTTGTTTTACTTTTTTTTTCTTTCCCATCTCTTCTCTTCTAGCAAGTTCTTTTATATTTAATTCATTATGTATAATGTCTATTACTTGATGTTTTTCCAGATAACTTTTTTTTTTTTGAGGTAGACCTCAAACTGTATGTAGCCAGGGATAGCCCTGATTTTTTTTTTTTTTACCTATTCACTTTACATCCCTCTCATTGCCCCCTCCCGTCACCCCTTCCTATAATCTTTCCCCATCCCCCTCCCTTTCTCCTCTGAGGGGGTGGGGTCCCTGGCATCCTCCCACCCTGGGACCTCAGGTCTCTTCGATAGCCCTGAACTCTTGATCCTCCTACCTCTACTTCCTGAACCCTGAGATCCCAGGTGTGCCCCACCACACCGGTGTACACAGGCAAACAGTAGAAACTGAGCTACAGTATAGCCCCACCCTCACGTAACAGTTTGTTTTCAAGAAGAAAGACATCAAGTACAGAGCCAGGCACCATAGATAGCAACGGCCCTTGTCAAACTAGAATGTCAACAGAGTGTTGGCACAGCTGGGACAAAAAGGCAGGCAAATCTCTCTGAGTTCAAAGCCACCCTGGTCTATATAGCAAGTTCCAGGCCAGCCATGGCTACAGAGAGAAATCCTGTCTCAAAACAACAACAACAACAACAAATAATAATAATAATAATAATAATAATAATAATTGAATTAAAAACTTTAAAATGGGGCTGGAGAGATGGCTCAGCGGTTAAGAGCACTGACTGCTCTTCCAGAGGTCCTGAGTTCAATTCCCAGCACCCACATGGTGGCTCACAACCATCTGCAATGGGGTCTGATGCCCTCTTCTGGTGTGTCTGAAGAGAGCAATGGTGAATACATAAAATAAAAAATAAATTAAAAAGCTTTTTTTAAAAAAAAGTTTAAAATGTGTGACCTAGATAGAGCCTCATTTTTCTGGTAGCCTCTAATTGTACTTATAATAGAAACCATGGTTGATTGTGTCCATTGGCCACCTTCTCCATGTGCACACTGTTCATCCGTCCCAGCCTCCAGCGGCAACAGCTAAAGGGTGGTCTAACGATGACCTTTGTACTGGGGAAGATGGAGAGAGATCCTTCAGAGCGCCACGGAAGGACTAACAGTGGTTTAATCACCAATGTGGACGACTCACCCTTATACTAAACAAAGGTTGTCTGTTCATGTAACACCATAAAATATTAAGTCAGGCACAGAAACACAACACGAAGTCACGGTTCTGTTCCTGTTCTGTTTTTTTTTTTTTTTCATACAACTAACCAAACTCTAAATTCCCTTTCAGCCAGGAACGATGATCGAGTGGGGCAATTACTGGTAAGTGTATTACTGTGTTGCGTCTGTTGTCTTGTTAATAGGTTTTTTCAAGCCACAGCAAGAATTATTTCTGTTTGTGTTGCTTTTTTGAGACAATCTCATATCCCAGCCTACCTTCAAACTCACCATATAACCAAGACAGGCCCCGAACTCCTGACCTGTGTGCTTCTGCCTCCCAGATTCCTGGATTTACAGGTGTGGACCACCACACCTGCTTCAAGCAGTAAATCCTTAGGTTAAAAAAAAATAATAAACAAAACAAAAAAAAATGTCTAAATGCCTTGTCTTGATGCTGCACTTTTTCATAACTTATTTATCTTTATCTTATGCACATTGGTGTTTTTTTCTGCATGTATCCCTGTGTGAGGGTGTCAGACCTTGCAGTTACAGACAGTCGTGAGCTGCTGTGTGAGTGTTGGGAATCGAACCTGGGTCCTCTGGAAGAGCAGTCAGTGTTCTTAACCATTGAGCCATCCTGCCAGCCTCTACCTGATTTGTTTTCTTTTTACTACATCTTTGCTTGCTTATTGGTAAGGCATATGGTGAACGTGGAGGTCAGGACAGCTTCTAAGAGTTGCCTCTCTCCTTCCGCCATCTGGATCCCAAGGATGACACTCAGGGCATCCATCAAATTTGACAGCAAGTGCCTTTAACCCTGAGCTGCTTGCTGGCCCTGTTTAGATACGCAAGACTACAGCGAACAATATAATGGACCCCCATTCTATTCTCATGCCTAGTTTCCAGAATTACTAACACAAGCCACACACCACTCATAATCCCACCATTCAGGAGGCCAAAGTGGGACCATCAGAAGACATAACAAGAAAAACAACAACCACACACTAACACATGGGCAGTGTTGCTCAGCCCTGACTCCTCCAGTCCAGACTCTTGTGCTGTTCAGTCCGTAACCACTTCAGCATATAGCTCTTCAACAGAAGGGCTTGCATGCAAAGTCCCAGTACTCTGTGAAACTATCCTATACCCTTCTTGGGGGGGGGGGGGGGCCTGTCTCCCCATGAATCTGGGTTTTGCATTAACAGAGCAGTTGGCATTGATGAAACAGTTGTTTTTCTTTTTGTCATGTGAGTATCAAAGTACCACCGCAAACTTAGATGGACATGCAGGAAGACTGACCCTTCTTCCTGAAAGCTGGTTTTGTAACCCTCTGCTGTGCCTTATGCCTGTGATGCTAGCACGCGGGTGGCCAAAGCAGGAAGGTTTCTACAGGTTAGACACCAGCCTGGGATACAGTCATAAAAGAAAAAAAGTATAGTCTTGGCACACAGACAAGCATGCAGATCAGTGGCATAGAACTGAAGGACTAGAAATTAACACTTGATTCATTCGTGGGCAAGTATGCCAAGGTAAATCTTCCTTCATTGAGGGAAGAGAATTATTTCATCAAAAGATGCTGGGGAAACTCGGCATATGAAAAAAAAAAAAAAAAAGATGAATTTACACTCCTGCCTCACATGAAAAAAAAATACAAAGGAACTCAAGAGGCAAGAGAGACAGCTCAGAGGAGAAGAGCATTTGCTGTTCTTGTAGAGGACTCAGGTTGGGCTCTTAGCACCCATGACAGCTCACAGCCATCTGTCACTCCAGTTCCAGGGCATCTGATGCCCTCTCCTCACCTCTGAGAGCACTGTGCACACACAGTGCAGGTACATCCATGCGAGTAAACACTCATCCATGTAAAGTAAACAGCTCCTTTAAATGAAAGAGCTGACCCATGAAGCCTTTTGTTCCAGGCCATCTGATGCCCTCTCCTCACCTCTGAGGGCACTGTGCACACACAGTGCAGGTACATCCATGCGAGTAAACACTCATCCATGTAAAATAAACAGCTTCTTTAAATGAAAGAGCTGACACATGAAGCCTTTCGATAAAAGCTTAGGGAAAGTCGGTATGGCTCTGAACTAGCACAAGTTCTCAGGCTCTGTGAAAAGTTCAGTCAAGCTAGGTGTGGTAGCACACACTGTGCTCCCAGCATTCAGGAGGTAGAGGCAGAAGGATCAGGAGATCAAGGCTATCCTTAGCTACATAGCAAGGATATTCTAGCCCAGGCTACTGAGACCCTGTCTCAAACAAGCAAAATAAAGGTACATATTTGGTTATATACTATGATAGGCACCATTTTTATCAAGGAGGTTTTATTCATGGTTTTGAGCCGTTCCTTTTATGCCAGTGCTTTTCACCCTTCTGAACTCTGCAGCCCTTTGACCCAGTTCCTCATGTTGTGGTGACCCCCAACCGTGACATTGTTTCATTCCTACTTCATAACTAATTTTGCTCCTGTTATGAGTTGTAATGTAAACATTAATGTTTTCTGATGCTCTTAGGTGACCCCTATGAACAGGTCATTTGACCACCAGCACCACCCAAGGGGTTGCCGCCTGCAGGTTGAGGACCACTGTTTTAGCCAATAACTATAGACATTCATAGAACTAAGATGGTACTGATGAAGGTTTCTTTTTCCACAGAGACTCCACAGGATATGTTGAGGTTACTTGGTTATTTTAAGCTTTCTGTGTAGTAGCGTGTTCAGCATTTGATTTGTATTTTGCACGTAGGGTAACTGTTAAGATGGCGGTCCCCTCCGCAGCACACGCTTGGCATTATTACCAGGCTACGGCAAGTATATTTTCTTTGCCTTTCATAACCAAATTGGAAAACTTCAGAATGAAATGAATCATCCAGAATATCTCATCACAATCACTGAAAACCTCTCTTCCTAACCTCCTGAGCAGTTACAGTGCACAGTTCAGCTGATTTCCTTAATTCGAGATAATTGATCGTATTTGTAATTTTGTGACAATATCTGTACAATGTATTGATAATCCATGGGTCATTTCCAGCAGAGGAAACTGGCAGCTTGGGTGGGGTTATGGTTGGGATGCTCTCTCCACGTGAACAAGAGTCGGGTGTACAAAGTGGTCTTCAGCAGGCTGGCTTCGTCGTTAACAGGATAGGGCACTCCTCTGGTTCTGAGCCCCTTTAAGGTGTTCAAATTCTTTTTTGTTGTTGTTGTTTTTTTGTTTGTTTGTTTGTTTTTGTTTTTCGAGACAGGGTTTCTCTGGGTAGACCTGGCTGTCCTGGAACTCACTCTGTAGACCAGGCTGGCCTCGAACTCAGGAATCCGCCTGCCTCTGCCTCCCAAGTGCTGGGATTAAAGGCGTGCGCCACCACCACCGCCCGGTGTTCAAATTCAGTATGAAAGGTTTCCCACCATTAAGAGAAGGCACTGGTCAGACCAGTGGGAGAATCTTATTCCTTCCTGGGCGTGGCGATATACATCTATAGTGTTAGCTAGCATTTAGCAAGGTGAGGCAAGATCATGATTTCAAGGCCAGCCTGGGATAATATAGTAAGACTCTATTTCAAAAAAAAAATTAAAATAGCCTGCCCCTTAAGGGTTATTTTTCTTACAGTACATGTTAGTAGCTTATTTTTCAGGTCCCGGTCATTTAGATAAATGAGGATGAATCTGTCTCCCCAAACTTTACTTCTGCTAAACCCTTTGTGTGTCTGAGACCAGGTCAGAGCCATGGATAGACTCCAACTTTGCTCTCCTTCTCGGATGAGAGCACTACATCCTTTGAAGCCCCTGCCTTCATTTTTATCTGAGATGACAGAAAATTGAATTTGGGAAAAATACATTTTGAACGTTGTCAGGATTTCAGATGATCTCACTGAATTTGAAAGCAGAGTGTCTGGTGTCAGTAAAAGATGATGTTTAAGATTTTTTTTAAAAAAAACTGTGCTTTTTTTTTGAGGTGTTAAATTTTTGAGGTGTTAAATCTTGAAAGGGAAGAGGGTTAGTTAGCTGGTTGGTTTCACAGGGCTTTTTCTTTTTTAAAGGATTTGGTTTTGTCAGTTTTAAATGTGTACCTGTGTCTGTGTGTGCACATGCATGCACCTGTGGGTGCCAGCAGAGGGCGTCAGACTCCTTGAAGCCTAGGGTCCAGATGTTGATGAGCCCTGGGACAGGGGTACAGAGAATCAATGTTCAGATCCTCTAGAAGAGCAGCTCTTAACACCGAGCCGCCTCTGCAGACCCCAGATACCCATTTTAAGCCATTTCGCTCTTGGCTCTGTGCTGTGTGCATCAGTCACCCACGTGTATGCACTTCCTGTGTATTATGAGAAACATGGTTCTCTCCGGAAAGAGAAAAAGCCACAGGCAGCTGCATGGATATTAGTGAGAGTCCTGACTACAGCACTGAGCATACTGCCAAGAAGGGACCTCCTTACAGGACCCCCTGTGCTATCCAGAAGGCCACGGAGTCTCTTGGTGCTGGGAAAGTGTATGCCCTTATGTCTGTTTCAACACACAGGAAAGGTGTCCCCATAAATATCATGCCCTTTGTCATCTTAGGTGTTGTCTATCCGAGGTTCCTCTCTTTCTTCTAATGAAACAATTCATGCACACACTCTCTCACACACACTGGCTGTCCTGGAACTCACTCTGTAGACCAAGCTGGCTTCACACTCACAGAGATCCTCCTGCCTCTGTGTCCTGAGTGCTGGGATGAGAAGCGTGCACCTCCACAACCTTTTTATTCTCTTAGAGTTTTATACAGCTAGGAGTGGGACACCCATCCTCCCCTCCGCCATGCTGGGGCCTTGTGTGCCTTGAGCTTTTGCAGGTCTTGTGCTGTCGCAGTCTCTGTGAGTTCGTACATGCATTTCCAGTTCATGTCTGGGAGACAGTTTCCCCAAAGTCATCACCACCTCTGCCTCTCACAATCTTCCTACCACCTCTTCCGCAGAGATCCTTGAGTTTTGTATGTTTCTAGAGATTCCAGAGGACTGGCCACTCCCAAGCTCCTCACTCTCTGCGTGTTGACCAGTTGTGGGTCTCTGTGTTAATGGCCGTCTACAAGGGTTGAGTGATGTACTCATCTCCGGGCCTGGCATAAGTCATTAGGAGTCATTTTACTGCTGTGTCCACTTAACAGAACAATAGTAGAGGCTGTCCTCATCAGTAGTGTCAAGTGTGGATTCCTCTCGTGGAATAGGTCTTAAATCCAACCAGGAAGTGGCCAATTGTCCCATAATGCTGGTGCCACCGTTATGCCAGCGGACATAGCTTGTGAGGAGAATCATTGTAGATTACAAAGTTAGCCATGAAGTAATTCCTTTTAACAGATCTCCTCCCTTCCTGTGTCTTTCACATGTTAGAAGTATATATTTAAGACTAATAATAAGCAGAAGTGTCTTTATGTTGCTGTTTTAATTTTTAGAAAGTCAAGATTAAATATTATCTACTTCTCACAAAAGTAATTGAGGTCATTGGGTTATATACGTTCTAAGCTAGCCCAGAGTACAGAATAAGGTCTTAACTTCTCCCCAAAACTAAATAAGACAAAAACTTAATTGCATTTAATAACTTGATATGTGTTAAACCAGTCTTCATTCCTAACAGCTGGCTCTGTGTGGAAAACGTAGTATGATTCTTTGCTGTGTCTAGAAAGGGTCTCACTACATAGCCCGGGTTAGCCTGGACTCACAGGTGTGCATGAGCCCCCCCCCCCCCGTCCCCCGTCCCCCGTCCCCCGACCCCCGACCCCCGAGCGTCCTCCTGACTCTCCTTAACCGTCAGAACGCTGCTCTTCTCTCGCAGGGCCCGGGCCATTCGCTTTAGACAAGACAGTAATGAGGCAGTTGGGGGATTCTTCTCTCAAATTGGGCAGCTATATATGGTGCACCATCTTTGGGGTATGTGTATGTTCCCTTCTTTTGCGATTTGCTTGGATTGAAGAATTCATAGTTAAGTTATAGTCGTGGGATAAATCTGGACTCTGTGATAACCTTGAACCCTATAGGAAACGCAAACATCACAGGTGGCTGGTAAATGCTGGCCTATCTAGAAAAAGGCCGATAACAAGAGGTCAGTGGGGTCACAGCTTAGAAACAGGTACAGGTTGGGCTGAAGTCAGATGAGTTAGCACATGGCTATAGTTCAGGAAGCTGAGGCAGGAGGATTGAGAGTTCACCATCAGCAAGGACTGTATGGCATGTTCCAGACCGGCCTTGAGCTAGAAAGCAAGACAGGGTCAGAAAAATGGGCTGCTGGGGAGGGTACAGAGCATTGGGAGGGGGAACTGGGGGGGGAGTAGATATAATCCTATGTCATTGCATGCATGTATGTAAATAAAAATTAAACCTGGAAAAACAACCACACCAGGATCTGGAGGGATAACGCAGCAATTAAGAACTCACTATTCTTTCAGAGAACCGGAATGCAGTAACTTCAGTCTCGGGGGTCTGATGCCCTTCCGGCCTCTGCAGGCAACTGCACTGACAGGATATACTCACATCACACAAGCATACATGTAAATACAGGAGAAAGAAGCAGGGGTATGGCTCAGTGACAGCACAGTTACCTAGCACGTATAAGGCCCTGGGTTCAACTTTCATCAGAAAGCAAACAAACAAATCCCCACAAACAGTGCAGACTGGTTACATAGTAGCATAGCCCCGGGGAAGCTTAACCTCAGCAGATACATTGAGGCAAAAAGGGTCACTTCTGTATTCTGTCTCCCTCCCAGAACCCCCTGCTGCTGCCAGGGCTCTTCTCAGCTTAGCTTGCCTGGTACTTAAGAAACGAAACCCTGCGCTAATGATAGAGTGTACCAGTCACCACCCTTCATCCTCACTGCCCCGACTCAGCCTTGTCCAAAACCGGGCATTGACTGCTGAGCAGAGACTTAGCCCACAGAGATCAGAGTTTTCAAAGGGACAGAGTTTATAAACAAATATCAAAAGACAAATAACAACCAAACACTGTGTGTTCTAGAGCTGGTGAGATGACTTCACTGGTTGAGGGCTCTTGGGGAGGACCCAGTACGTTTACCAACATCCACATGGTGACTCCAGCGCCAGAGAATCTGTGGCTCTCTCCTGGCCTCCATGGCATGCACAGACTGCCACATATAAACATACATATACGTACAAACATACATATAGACACACACACAGACTGCACATACAAACACACATATAGACACACACACACAGGCAGGCAGGCAAAACATCCTTACACATAGATTTAAATTTTAAAAACCAAAACAAAAGCACATGTTCTACCCAGATCACATTGCATATGCCTGTAAACTTGAGAGGCAGAGACAAGAGGATTGTGAGTCTAAGACCGTTGGTTGTTTATCTGGCTAGCCGAGGACTGCGCTTCTAGAATGTGGACATTGGGCCTGACTCAGACCGTATTCCTGTGCTTCTGTTTAAGCTTATAAAGACCTTCAGACCAGGGAGGACATACGGAACGCAGCCTGGCACAAGCATGGCTGGGAGGAGCTTGTGTACTATACAGGTAAGCTGCTAGTGACCCCTTACGCATTCTGGCTTTGAGTGTGCATTTGTGAACATTCAGGTGTGATAGTCTAGGCTGTGAAGGTAAGGCTAGCAAGACATGAGATAGACCAGTGGTTCTTCCTTAAATGCTGACTTGACTTTGTTTCAAATTACAAGTCTTGATTCTTTGACCCAGCGTGGTGACTCATGACTGTAATTCCAGCACCTTGGGAAGCTGAGGTAGGAAAGTTACAAGCAGAGGTCCACCCTAGCCTACAGAGTTAGACCCTGTCTAAGAAAAAAAAAAAAGCAGAAAAGGGGGCTGGAAAGATTGGCTGTTCTTCCAGAGGACATGGGTCTAATTCCCAGCACCCTCATGGTGGCTCACAGCCACCTGTAACTCTAGGTCAAGGTCAAGGGATCCAGTGCCTTTTTTTTTTTTTTTTTAGCCTCCATGGGCACAAGATATATAGACATACAAACACAGAACACCCATATGCATATAATTAACAAATTACTTTTAAAGCAGAGGACAGACAAAATAAAAATATTGATTACATTACATATATTTTATAATATTCTGTTATATTGTCTAGTAGAGTTTTCAGACATGTGGATAGCTTTTTTTTTTAATTTAATTATTTTATTCCTTGGCTCTCCTAGAACTCAACTATGCAGACCAGACTGGCCTCAAACTCACAGAGATCCACCTGCCTCTGCTTCCCAAGTTCTGGGATCAAAGGAGTGTACCACCATACTGGGCTAGCTTAAATAATAATAAAAATAATAATTATTATTATAAGATTTTTGTTCTCTGAAAGAATATTACATTGTTTTTCTAAAATTTTCTTCATTAAAGCCATCAGTTTCCCAAATAATTTAACACATAATTAAAAAGAATATTTTTGTAAATATGTATGGTGGCACACACATTTTAAAGGCTAAGCATAAAAGAATGCTCCAAGATAGCTGGGCAGTGGTGGCACACGCCTTTAATCCCAGCACTTGGGAGGCAGAGGTAGGCGGATTTCTGAGTTCGAGGCCAGCCTGGTCTACAGAGTGAGTTCCAGGACAGCCAAGCTTTCACAGAGAAACCCTGTCTCGAAAAAAAAAAAACAAAAAACAAAAAACAAAAGAATGCTCCAAGATAAGCTGGGCTAACAAGTGCCAGCAGTAAGAATAAAGACAGAGATAATTAACTTAGGGCTGAGGGCATGGCTCAACCCTGCCCCTCAAAACCAAAAGTAGTCAGAAAGTTAATCCTTGGTTGGTTGGTTTTCCCAGACAGCATCTCACTATGTAGCCCTGGCTATCCTGGAACTCACTTATGTAGACCAGGCTGGCCTCAAAATCACAGAGATTGCATAAAGTTAACTCGGTGAGTGTTTAAGCTGCAAACTTACTGAGAAGGTAAGAGAGCAGCCTACTAAGTAGAAACAGCTTATCTTTTAGTTTAAAACAAAAATCCCGTAATTGAGCCAGGCCTGGTGCAGGCTGGCTCCCTCGGCACTCTGAAGTGCAGGTAGGAGGCTACAGATCAGTGGCTTCCTTGGTTACATAGAAAGTGAATCAGTGGGAAGTGCAGCTGCTTGTCTTGGGCGAGATGGCTTCAAGGTTACTTCTCGGAGTAGGCGTCTTGGCTGCGCAGGCCCTGAGGCCCCCGTGGCGCAGCGGCGACCCGCTCCATGGCTTCTGGAGGCGGTGTCCCTACTGATGAGGACCAGGCTACCGGGCTGGAGAGGGAGATCATGATAGCAGCACAGAAGGGACTGGACCCATACAATATGCTACCTCCAAAGGCAGCTTCAGGCACCAAGGAAGACCCTAATTTAGTCCCATCCATCAGCAACAAGAGAATAGTGGGCTGCATCTGTGAAGAGGACAACTGTACTGTCATCTGGTTTTGGCTGCACAAAGGCGAGAGTCAGCGGTGCCCAAACTGTGGAACCCATTACAACCTGGTGCCCCACCAAATGGCCCACTGAGCCCCTGCGTTAACTTTTCAGAATGTAAAGGATAATCTCTCTCTAATAAAGACTAGCCATTGCACTGGCCAAAAAAGAAAAAAGAAAAGAAAGTGAATCAGTCACAAAAGAAACAAAACCGTGTGGCTGTACGCACTGTTGTGTTTTATTCTTGCATCATTTGATGCAGGGTCTCTCTCCCTATAGCCCAGGCTGGCCTCCCACACACTGGGGTGACAGGTGTGAGCACCGTGCCTCCTTATGCTCTCCTCCTAAGCTGCTCGTCAGTTTCCAGAGTAGTGTGTTTTGGTCCATGGAAGTCGTTTTTACAAATTTTTTATCTCTCTCTCTCTTTTTTTTTTTCAAGACAGGGTTTCTCTGTGTAGCCCTGGCTGTCCTGGAACTCACTCTGTAGACCAGGCTGGCCTCAAAGTCAGAAACCCTCCTGCCTCTGCCTCCCAAGTGCTGGGATTAAAGGCATGTGCCACCACCGCCTGGCTACAAATTTTTTAAGTAAAAAAAATTGTTTTTCTTTTCCATGTATTTCCACGTCTATTTCACTTTTCTGTAGGATACATTTAGATCCAGTATTATTTGGGGTTTTGTTTGTCAGTTTTAGTGTAAAGAACCTTCTGAGAAAGAGCTCTTTTCATAACCAAGACTTTTCTAATTTCCCATAAAAAGAGGCTGTCCCGGCCGACTCTCGGGTTCTGTAACATCCTAGGTGGTGGTGTCAGGATTTCTGGCCCCTTTGTTCGACTCCCCACTTCTTAACAGCGCAACTTTCTGGCCTGAGCAGACGCAGTGTCATCTTCACCCCGAGGTTTGGACATGAGGCAGTAACCTCTGGCTTCTTTTCAGTCCCGCTCATTCAGGAAATGGAGTCCAGGATCATGATCCCGCTCAAGACCTCCCCGCTCCAGTGATGCTTCCGTGTGCCTATGCAGATGTCTGTGACGAATATGTGTCATGATTTCATCTCACCCAGTCACCGAGTGGAAAGCAAGCCGAGGTGTAAACCGCTGTACATAGCTTTGTAAGATCTCTTTTCTTTAAAATTTAATAATCATGCACCGGGAACTCTGGAGGGTTGAGCTACCGGAAACAGTCTCTGTTCACCAACCGCTCCTTAGCCTCCGGCCCTTCAGGAAACAGGATCATTTGAAGCCGGGTGTGGTAGTTTAGCACTCAGGGAGCTGAGACAGGAGAATTCCAATAAGTCCTAGACCAATCTTGGCTACGTATAGAGTTTCAGACCAGCTTGGACCTTGTGAGACCCTGTCTCAATAACCAAAATTAAAGTTTGAATTTTCTCTGAGTAAAATCCCAGCTATAAAAAAGAATCAGCTATTTCTCGCTATTAAAAAAAAAATCCTGTTTTACAATTACAGATTTTTACAAATTTCCTTCCTTCAGGAAGAAATACAAATGAAGTCATGTTTCCTGAGCAGTTTCTCTGAATCTCAAACTAGAAACAAATGTACCCAATGGCTGTGGCTGCGAATGCTATGACTTTGTGACTTCTGGTCAGTCAGTCAGCAGGCCGGGAGTGTACCCTGAGCTGGAAGGGGGGGTCACCGTGCACCTAGCCAGCCATGCAGGCTCCAGCAGGCACTGTGTCCCAGAGGGTTGGCATGAACCAGTGTACCACCTGTGATTTTGAAATAAACCTCAACTAGCACTAATTTTATTTGCAATATTTTTCTATAAAACAAGTAGCTCTTGGAAAAGAGGTTTTATTTTCTAAGCCACTGTTCGTGACCTCTGACCTCTGGTTCTATTTTGGTAAGCACCCAGCAAACACTTCCAAGACCTTGTACCAAGGGCAGTGCACACTGGGCCTAAGTTGGCGTAAAGCTTCATATTCTGTCTGTTTGGTTTTCTTTTTTAATATAGTGTGCCAACTTTGTGACTATAATCATGTGAAAACCCCATTGAACCGAAGAATGATGTCTGCCCTACAAATTGATTTGTGTAAAATAAAGTATAACTAAATCTCCTATGAGATGCCTAATTTTTACATGCGAATGGTTTTCTTCAAGAACATATTAAAGTAAATAAAGCCCTCTTAATTTTCACGTTTTGCACGATTGAGACCTTTTTGTTTGTTCATTTACTTAGCTCGGTTTGATGTTTTTGGACCCAGGGTCTAAGTATGTAGTGGAGTGTAGCCCCTAAATCCTGCCTCCACCACGCCTCACTAGAATGGCATGCGGGCGGGCACAGCACAGGAGCTCAGGAGACCGCTCTGTTGTTTATGTTGTATGGGGGTTGGGCACGTGAACCACATGAGCCACACTGCACATGGAAATCCGGACAACGTGGAGTTCCTCCTTCCACCATGTGCATCTCTGGGACTGAACTCAGACTGTCAGGTTTGTCGGCAGGTGCCTCTACCCACTGAGCCGTATTGCTTGTTCTTGAACTTGTGCTTCCAAGGACTTGTACTGGAGCCATGAACTCAGGAGGACAATTAGGGCATAGCACAGAAAACATGCGCTGTCTGTTTAGTTGGTTTGATTTTGTGTGTTTTTTTTCTATAACCCATGCTGGCTCAAAACACTCAGATCCTCTGGCCTTTCCTTCCCCCAGGTGCTGGGATTATGTACAGGAGCCCCTGCACCTTAACCCCCTCTCTCATCTTCAGAATGAGGGAAATCTGTATTCCTCTTTGATTTTTTGTGAAAATTACAATCTTTAAAATTTTAACTGTTGCCGGGCGGTGGTGGCGCACGCCTTTAATCACAGCACTTGGGAGGCAGAGGCAGGCGGATTTCTGAGTTCGAGGCCAGCCTGGTCTACAGAGTGAGTTCCAGGACAGCCAGGGATATACAGAGAAACCCTGTCTCGAAAAAAAAAAATTTTTAACTGTTGTTGTAATTACGTGTGTGTGTGTGTGTGTGTGTGTGTGTGTCCTTTCATGGGTACACAGTATGTGGAGGTCAGAAGACAACTGTAGAGTTACCCTCTCCTTCAGCCATGTGGATCCCAGAGACTACACTCAGGTCATGAGGCTTAGCAGTGTGTGTCTTTTTCACTGAGTCATCATCTCACTGGCTGCTTGTTTTGACACAGGGTCTTACTGTACCCCAGGTTGGCTCTACATCACAGCAATCCTCCTGCCTCAGACTCCTGAGTGATAGGATTGCAAGTATGTGCCAACAGGTTTAGCTACGGGTTTTTTGCTTTTAAGCAAAAAAGACCAGGGCTGAGGATACAGGTCATTTGATAGACTGTTTGTCTAGCACGCATGTCTCAGTTAGGGTTTTACTGCTGTGAACAGACACCATGACCAAGGCAACTCTTATAAGGACAACATTTAATTGGGGCTGGCTTACAGGTTCAGAGATTCAGTCCCTTATCATCAAGGCAGGAACATGGCAGCATCCAGGCAGGCCTGGTGCTGGAGGAGCTGAGAGTTCTACATCTTCATCTGAAGGCTGTTTGCAGAATACTGACTTCCAGGCAGCTAGGATGATGGTCTTAAAGTCCACACCCATAGTGCCATGCCTACTCACACAAGGCCACACCTCCTAATAGTGTCATTCCCTGAGCATATACAAACCATCACAGTGCACAAGAGCACAAGTTCAGTCAATCCCAGCAGCACACCTATACGAGGCTTCAAGGTCATCCACAGCTACCTAATAGTTTGTAGCTAGCCTGGGCTACATGAAACCCCATCTCCAAATGAGGCAAAAATAAAACAAAAACCATGACGTCACTCCCATCATGCTCCCAGGCAGTCTCCAGATGACCCCATGCTTTAATGAACTTTCTGTATGACTCCTCCCCCCCATGCCTAAGTACTTCTCCATGATTGGATAATAGGGAGACCCCCATTCCACAAGAGCAGCAGCGGCAGTGAGCGAGCGAGATTCCAGAGATTCAAGGAGCTACCTTAGTGACGGCAGAGAGATGCTTGCTTTTGCCCACACAGCCCTCAGAATCTTAATGGCCGGATTCATTCGGACGAGTGAGTGACCCGTCCACAGGTCACGTGAGTTCTGCTCACAGCCTCCAAAGTGTTTTCACACTTCTTGTGTAATTCTATAGTCCCGACATCAGCAGTCCGAGAATCGCTGTCTTCAACGGAGAGATACGCTCCCTAGTTACTGACAGCCACAGGTCACATCCACAGCTGACGCCATTTCCACGGCATTCGTTCCTTACTTAATGCATTACCAGAGTTAACAATTTACCTAAACCAGGGTTAGCCACCCTAGCCTAATACTTATTAATGCTGGCTGCAGCATTAAAGCATTAATACAAGGGAGGAAGTCCTACTCCCTAGGGTTCTAATGAAAGCCAGTGCTAGGATTACGGTCTGTGTAAGCCCATCTGCAGTTCTGTGGTTCTGGGGATGGACCCCTAGGGCCTTGTGCATGCTAGGCAAGCACTCTACCAAATGAGCTCCTAAAACTCCACACCCTTAAAAAAAAATGGAGTTGGTGTGGTAAGTGGTGTCTCCCTTTAATCCTACAGCGCCCTGGAGGCAGAGGAGGGTGGATCTCTGTAAATTAGAGGCTAGCCTGGTCTGCAGAAGGAGTTCCAGGACAGTCAGGGCTGTTAACACAGAGAAGCCCCATCTCAAACAAACAAATAAATAAAAGGTATCTGTGTGTCTGTATGAGTGCACACATGTTATGGCGTGCATGAGGAGACCAGAGGACATCCAAGACTCTGGTCTCTCCTTTCACCATGTGGGTCCCTGGGATCACACTCAGGTGGTCAGGTCATCAGGGTTGACGGCAAGAGCCTGTACGTGCTGAGCCAAGACACTGGTCCTTGCTTCCCTTTCCTCTTTAGGTGCGTGCGTGCGTGTGTGTGTGTGTGTGTGTGTGTGTGTGTGTGTATGTGCACTGCATACATGCAGATGCCTTCAGAGGACAGAAAAGAGCACTGGATCTCCTGGAACTGGAATTACATGTAGGTGGTTGTAGGCAAGGCCATGTGGTGCTAGGAGCTAAATTGTCTTTAAGAACAGTAAATACACTTAACTAAACCATCTCTCTAACCCCCCAAAAATGTTTGGTTTTATGTTTCTGTGTTTTAGGGCACGTGTGTGTGTCTGTCTGTCTGTCTCTGTGTGTTGTGTCTGTGTGTGTGTCTGTGTGTGTGTGTTGTGTCTGTGTGTGTGTGTTGAAATCAGAAGACTGTCTTGTGAAGTGGGTTCTCTCCATCTGTATGTGGATTCTGGGGATAGAACCAGAATCCTTTACCTACTGGCCCTGTTGAGACAGGGTTTCAGGCTGCCCAGGCAGGCTGGCCTCAACAAGGCAGGCCTTGAAATCCTCTTCCTCTTCCTCTGCTGGAATCATAGGCATACACCACCATACCTGCTTGCTTCTTTTTTTAATACCATATCTTGGCTCAGAGTCTGTTCTTGCCTGGAGCCCCAGACCCCCCTGCCTCAGGCCCCAGAGTGCTAGGATTACAAGTATATCCCACTATTCCTAGCTACAAGGGTTTGTATTGCTTCAACTTAATACAAAGACAAACTTCAGTTCCTTTCTCTGGGTATAGAAACCGTTTTCATAGATTGAAAAATGGCATCCCACCCAGGAGCTGTAAACCACTTTGGGTACCCAGCCTATTGTATCTCCGCATGGGTCTCACCTCTGAGAGAAATACTTGCTGGCTGCTTCCAGCCAGCCTACAATTGGAAAAGCATGGGAAAAGAAAAAAAAAAACCACGCCAGTACGGTTCCTGCCTCATCCATATTCACCCCTGACACAACAAAGAAGACACTGTCCTGCGGGGGGGGGGGGGGCTGAGCTCAGAGCCTATGGCCCACAGAACTATTGGTAGAATTGTAAACTGTTCTTCATCAGATCATAACCTCAATTGCATCTCTATCTGATTTCCTCTGGGGCAAATTCATCGTGCACCTGTGCAGGTCACTGCCCTGTCAAAGCCGGGCTTTTGTCACCAGCTCGGTGGCAGGGTCACCTCCTGCACCTCTGCTCAGGCTTTGTGTGCTCCAAGCGGTGACGAAAACTGAGACTCTTTGTAGAACACTCTGCGAGACCCAGCAAGCCTGGTTTGGTCCTGCCCGTTTTTTTGCAGCGCTCAAATGTGCAAACCCACAAAGCAGCATCTAGGAGAACTGCCAGGAAGTGCTTACGACTGGGGAACAACAGCCTTGTTGTTTGGATGCCTGTGTGACCGCTGCCAAACATGTTCCTCCATGCCTCTCCTACAGAACCTGGGGGGGGGGGGGGGGGTATTTTGTTTTTTGTTGTTTTTTGTTGTTGTTTTGTTTTGTTGGTTTTGGGGGTTGTTGTTGTTGTTTGGTTTTGGGGTTATTGTTGTTTGGTTTGGTTTTTTGAGCCAGGACCTCACTATACATTGGTCCTCCTGCCTCAGCCTCTTGAGTGCTGAAGTTTCCAGGCATGTTTCATGCTCAGCCATCTTCAGCGGATTTCGTAATCGGACGAATTTGATCTGTTTGGCTAAGTTATAATGTTTTTTCTCCAAATACTTTACACTAGTTAACTTCCGGAAGAGGAGGCTAAGGCTAGGGCTCGGGTGGTAGACGGTTTGCCTGGCGCGTGTGGAGCTTCGCCTTCAGTCCTCAGCCTGAGTAACCCAGGGCATGCCGATGCACACCTGTGACCCCAGCGGGAGACAACACGAGGGGGAGTTTAAGGTCATCTTCAGGAACATAGCTGAGATACGCAAGACGCTACCATTTAAAATAAAATTAACTAAAGTAAAAGGCCCTGGGGTAGAAAGAGTGCTTACCTCAAATGTGCAAACCTTCAAGGCAGTGGTGACATATGCCTTTCGTGCCAGCACTCAAGAGGCAGAGGCAGGCAAATCTCTGTAAGGTTAAGGTCACCCTGGTCTACAGAGAGTTCCAGGACAACCGGGGTTACATAGTGCAAAAGGCTACCCTGTCTCGAAACAAAAAAAGGGCAAATCCTGGGCTCCATTCCTAGCACTAGTGAAAAAAAAGCAATAAAACCCCCAAAATCTGTATGCCTTCCCTACTTAATGAGCCAATAGTGGTGGCTACATGTGTCTTCCTTTTTTTTTTTTTTTTTTTTGGTTTTTCAAGACGGTTTCTCTGTGTAGCCCTGGCTGTCCTAGAACTCACTCTGTAGACCAGGCTGGCCTTGAACTCAGAAATCCGCCTGCCTCTGCCTCCCAAGTGCTGGGATTAAAGGTGTGCGCCGCCACCGCCTGGCTACATGTGTCTTCCTAAACTATGTCCTTCCCCTCTGCCTACATTTTCAAGAGGGTAAACATTCGCATCCTTTTAAAGCGATACCTGCCTCTTCATATATCTTTAAATAACCATGAATCTTTCCTGTCTTTCTTTCCAAGTCATCTGTGAAAAGGAACTCAGTGTGTATTCCTGTGTACGTGTGTATGGTATATGTTTGTGTGTATGTATTTGTCTGGTGTGTGTGTGTGTGGTTTGGGGGCCAGGTGCACACAAGTCACAGCACACACGTAGAGGTTAGAAGACAACTTTTCCCCCCTTCCCTTCTCCCTCTCACTCCAGCCCCGCTCACTCCACCCCAAAGGCTTATTTATTTATTATATGTAAGTACACTGTAGCTGTCTTCAGACAACTCATAAGAGGGTATCAGATCCCATTACAGATGGTTGTGAGTCACCATGTGGCTGCTGGGATTTGAACTCAGGACCTCCGGAAGAGCAGTCAGTGCTCTTAGCCACTGAGCCATCTCTCCGGCCCAGGAGACAACTTTTGAGAGTTCTCTCCTCTATTGTAAGTTCCAGGGATTGAACTCTAGTGGCCAGAATTTTGCACCTTTTACCTACTGAGCCATCTCTTAGGCCCAAGAACTGTGTTATTAGAAAAATGTCCCCCTCTTCGTGATTTGTAAACTTTATACGTTGGCTGTAAGTTTCAAAACATACACATGCCTTTATTTCCTGTTTTATTTTTTGAGACAGTCTCGCTTTGTGGCTCTGGCTGTAGAATAGACAAGGTTGGTCTCAAATGTGCCAATGATCCCCCTGCCTCTGCCTCCTGAGTGCTGGGATTACAGATAGGAGCTATCACTTCTGGCCCAAAATCAAGTATTTTTTTGTTTTGTTTTGTTTTTTAAAAAGACTGGTACTTTTATTTAAGCTTCTATTGTTGCTTATGTTTGTTTGTTTAAGTTGATTTTTTTTCTTATTTTTATTTTACTTATATGAGTATACTGTTGCTATCTTCAGACACACCAGAAGATGTGGTTGCTGGGAACTGAACCCAAGACCTCTGGAAGGGCAGTCAATGTTCTTAACCTCTGATCCATCTCTCCAGCCCTTTTTTTATTATTTTCAATTGTGTGTATGTGTGTTTCTGCAGGTGGGTCCATGCACATGAACCCAGGTGCCTGAGGAGGCCGGAGACATCAGATCCCTCTAGACCTGGAGTTACAGACAGTTATAAACCATCAGTTGTGGGTGCTAGGAACTAAACTCAGGTCTTTTATAAGAGCAGCAAATGCCTTTAATCCCAGCACTCAGGAGTCAGAGGCAGGCAGATCTCTGTGAGTTCGAGGCTAGCTCTGTCTACAAAGTGACTTCCAGGACAACTAGGGCTACACAGAGAAACCCTGTCTCAAAAAAAACCAAAACAAAAAAAAAACCAATTAATTAATTAATAAGATATAATACTTCTTTTTATTCTGTTTTGAGGACATAGGCTCTTACTCTGGCTGGCCTGGAACTCTCCATCCTCCTGCCTCAGCCTTCTAACTGCTGGGATTATGTGTATGTACCACCATAGGCAACGTGATGGGGAAAAAGGAGGTCCTCACCTCTGAGGCAGTGTTTCCAGTAATGAGGTGGGGTCAGGGCAGTATGTCAGTGCTGTGAACGGAGAAACCCCATCAACTCTCTTCCTGCCGTGGGGTGGTTTGTGCTTATACACACACAGCTCCTGAAGTGCTAGTCACAGAAATTCCTTAGAGGCAGAATTAAACTTAAATCAGCTGGCTGTGGTGACATGTACTTTTAATCCAGTACTTGGGAGACAGGAGGATCTCTATGAATATGAGGCCAGCCCAGGCTGCATGAGATCCTGTCTCAAAAAAGAAAACAGAAAACTGAACTGTCTGTTCTGAAAAACTTTTTTCCCCCCAACAAACAGGGTTTCTCTGTGTAGCCCTGGCTGTCCAGGAACTCACTCTGTAGACCAGGCTGGCCTGGAACTCAGAGATCTACCTGCCTCTGCCTCCCAAGTGCTGGGATTAAAGGTGTGCGCCACCATCACCCAGTACAAATGTTCTTTATATACCAAAAAGAAACCCAAAATTCACTTAAAGCTGCTGAATCCATGTTGCAAGAGTAAAAGCATTTAATTTACTATGCCCCTCCAAAAGCTCCAGGTAAAATATTTGTAGGAATATACACAAAGAATTCAGAATATAAAACTCTCCATGTAATTAGTAGTCATATTAATATTGGAACTACAGTAGGAAAAAAAAACCAGCTGTCTCCTAGACTCTCCCAGGAGCCTAACTGCGGAGCTTTGAGACGGTGGAGTGGTTCTGTGTGAGTGGGGAGTCGAGATCATTCTTCCAGTTCTCCCAGCAGCTCAACAAAGTCAGTGATGTACCACTTGGCGTTGTCCTTCACCTGCTGTCTGATCACATTGCCTCCAAAACCAATGAAGGCGTCCTAGGGAGGAAGGGGAGGGGAGATGAGTGTCTTAAAGTGGCACACCCAGGCCGGGTGGTGGTGGTGCATGCCTTTAATCCCAGCACTTGGGAGGCAGAGGCAGGCGGATTTCTGAGTTCGAGGCCAGCCTGGTCTACAGAGTGAGATCCAGGACAGCCAGGGCTACACAGAGAAACCCTGTCTCGAAAAATCCAAAAAAAAAAAAAAAGTGGCATACCCAGATAAACATAAAATACACTCAAGTGAAAATGTACCTATATACTTAAAACATACACACACACACACACACACACAAACACACACATGCATACACATCCAGTCTCACTCTCTCTTGCTGATGCCAGTGCTCAGGTACTGCTCGAGCGCCCTGCCTGCCTGCCGCCATGCTGCCTGCCATGAGGATGATAGAGTTAACCCTCTGAAACTGTAAGCCAGGCTTCAGTGAAATGTTGTATTCCCTAAGTTGCCTTGGTCATAGCGCCTCTTCACAGCCATAGAACAGCGCCTTACGGTAGTTACTCATAATTAGTTCTAGACTGAATGTCTTTCAGTTGCTTTGTGTTCTTATCATGATATTTAGCTGTTCTTACTTAACTTCGGTTGTAAACTTTCAGCCAGACCTAGAAAACAAAATTACCAATTTAGAAAAACAAGAAAAAAAACACTGAGTACGTACAGCCGGAGGGCAGGCTTCCATGTCCGTCGCCCCGTCTCCAATCATGATGATTTTCTTAAAGTGAAATTTCTCCTTTAAAAATCGAATAACCTTTCCTTTCCCGCCTGACTCTGCTGTCGGCTGCATCTCGTCAAAACCTGCGTACTCACCTGAGGAGGAGACGGGGGAAGTGATTAGATTCGCAGAGGCATTTTACTCGGACTAGCTTGTTTATACCACTGATACCTGGATTCAAATTATCAGTATTAAGTCTAAAATAGCCCTGGGCACAGTCACACAGCATGGGACCTGACCCCTGCTCATGAGGAGGTCGCTCTAGTGGGGCCCCTTCAGTTCAATTAGCTCCATCTTCTAAGCTTCTGGTGTAGCAATTCTAAACTTTGTTGAGATAGCAGAGCATCATAATTATAGCAATACACTAGTTTATCACAGTCATATACTGCTAACGTTACCTAAAGGAAATGCCAACTTATTCTCTTTTTTTTTTTTGAAATGGGATCTCATGTGGACCAGGCTATCCTTGAACTTACTATGTCTTAGGATGAGTCTGAATGTCTGATCCTCCAGCTTCCACCTCTGGACTGCCCCGATACCAGGTGTGCATGCACACTCATGCCTGGTTTTTGCAGGGCTGGGGATGGAACTCAGGGCTAGACTGCAGGTTTAGGCAAGCACCCTTCCAACCGAATTCCATTCCCAGCTCCAAATTTATTTCTATTCTTACAGGTGTTAACACATTCACTAATGGGTTTTGGGTTGGTCTGGTGTGTTTGAGACTGGGAGACACTTTGTAGCTCAGGCTGGTATAGGACTTGAAACAATCCCGGCGGGGGGGCCCCCCCCCCGGCCTCGGCCTCCCAGGTATTAAGAGCCAGTGCCCAGGGCTGGTTCACTCATCAAGTTTGACAGTTTGGTGGTTGTTGTCGTTGGCTTACTTTATTTTTAAAGATGGAGTCTAAGTAGCCAAAGATGACCTGTGATTGCTAATTCTCCTGGCTCTGCTTCCCAAATGTTGGGATTACATGGGTCTTCCCTTCCTAGGCTCCATGCTTTCTTCAATCAGCAGCATGGAGTGCGCCTGTGTGGAGATCAGCAGCAACAGGCTAGCAGTCAGGTCTCACCTTCCATCTTTATGTGGGTTCCAGGAACTGAATTCCAGTCAGGCTTCTTTGGGGAGCACCTTTATCTGCTGAGCCGTCTCACTGGCCCTCACTTGATTTTAAGACTACCAGCTACCCAAGGAGGGGATGGTGCTGCATGCCTTTAATCCCACCATTCGAAAAGCAGAGGCAGGAGGATTTCTGAGTTCAAGGCTAGCCTGGTCTACAGATGAAGTCCCAGGACAGCCAGGGCTACACAGAGAAACCCTGTCTCAAAAACCAAACAGCCAAAAAGATTACTAGCTACCCCATGACATAGCCGAGAGCCCTTTTGTGTGTGTGTTTTGAGACATGGTTTCACACAGCCCAGGCTATACTCGAACTTACTATGTATACTATGTTCAAAGACCCTGAACTCCGGGTCTTCCTGCTCCGACCTGGGATTGCAGGTAGGAGCCATTCTGCCTGGTTTGTGTGTCAACCCAGTGCTTCAGACAGGCTGGGCAAGAGCTCTACCACAGGGCCCCAGCCCAGCCCGAGTGCTTTTGTTTGCTGTTTATTTTATTTTTTATCATTTATTTATTAAGATTATTTTTATTGTTTTTAGAGAGAGAGTGTGTGTATGTGTATGTGTGTTTGTGTGTGTGTGTATGTGTGTTTGTGTGTGTGTGTATGTGTGTATATGTGTGTGTGTATGTGTGTGTATATGTGTGTTTGTGTGTGTGTATATGTGTGTGAGTGCAGATGTGTGGAATCCAGACTAGTGCTAGCTGCCAACCAGCACTCTGCTTACAGCCAAATCCAGGTCCTCCGAATGAACAGCCTGTACTCTTAACCACTGAGCCGTGTCTCATCCTGGTTTTGGTTTTTTAGAGACAAGGTTTTGTTCTATATCCCAAACTGGACTCCAACTTGAAATTCTCCTGCCTCATCATCTCAAGAGTGCAGCATAACTGGAGCCTCCTGAGATGATGTAAAACATAGCTGTGACCGCGGGTGACTCAAGGGCAGTGGTAGAGCTGCAACTCACTAGCCCAACTCCTTCTCCGGTCTAAACTGTTCCAGCTACAGTAAGAAAAAAAATGCAACGGGTCGACAGTACGTATGCAGAGTCAAGCCAGGACAGGTGACAACTCCAGCCTGTTCTGCAGAGCGAAGAACACCCGAGTGCAGATGGTATCAGAAGAGCCATTCATAACGGGCTGGAGAGAAGGCTCAGCAGGTCAGAGTGCAGGGGACTCTTGCAGGGAACCTGAGTTCAGTTCCCAGATCCCACATCAGGTGTCTTAGCCTGTAACTCCAGCTGCAGATCTGATCCCCTCTTCTGGTCTCCAAGGGCACTTGTTTGTCACACAGGTTTGTTTTGAAGATTTATTTACTTTCATTTATATGTGTGTGTATTCTGCCTGCATGCTTGTTTACATACTACATGAGTGCCTGGTGCCTTCAGAGGCCAGATGAGGGAGTGGGATTCCCTGGAACTGGTAGCGGTGGATTGTCCAATATGAGTGCTAGAAACTGAACCAGGGTCCTCTGGAAGAGCAGCTGGTGCTCTGACCCCTAAACCACCTTTCTAGTCCCCATAAAAAATTTTTTAAAAGAATAATTCATGTGGGGCTGAAGAGATGGCTCAGAGGTTAAGAGCACTGACTGCTCTTCTAAAGGGGGTTCAGTTCCCAGCACCCACATGATGGCTCACAACTGTCTCTAATTCCAGTTCCAGGGGTCTGGCACCTTCACACAGACAGACAGACAGACAGACAGACAGACAGACAGACATAAAGGCAAAACACCAATGCACATAAAATAAAAATAAATCTTTAGGAATAATAATTATTAGTATTATTGTTGTTGTTGTTATTGTTATTATTCATGTAACTCTTAACTCCAGGGCCACCAGTCTTTAAGTTACATTCCAAAAGACACTACCTAGAATACCAAACAGTAGGAACAGAAAAGCAAGAGAATATACTACCATTCAAATCTTACCATTAAAGTAGAATTTCAGCCTGTTGGCAAATACATTGGTGGTTGGGATATTAAGCTTTGCGGCCACATGCTCCACAATACTCCTAAAGCCTCCAGAGATGAGGAAGACCTGGACATTGCGCTCCTGCAGGCGGCTTACCAGCTCCCTACGAAAACAAACCATAACACCAAGGTCATCAGTTACAAGAAGGAAACATGAAAAAGATGTTAGGGCTTTTTTTCCTGGATCCAAAGCTGGTGGTCTGTCTATAAGGATCATATCTATGAACTTAACGTCTCGTATGTTTTTCCCTTTTTTTTTTTTTTTTGATTGGTGGTAGGGTGTTCATTTGGGTTTTGTGTGTTCAAATAAAATGACTTTACTGAACTTGTAGCTGATCAGAGCAGTCATTCTGAAGTCAGAAACCTCTCTGCATGTTCAGTACCAAACACCTCTTTAGTTATGTGCCCACTTTTGTTGTCCTTCGTTGTGAGGCTGTTACTGTGGTGTGGCTGTCGTTTTTGTTGTTTTTGATTTGGTGGTTTGTTTTTAAGACAGATTCTTGCTGTGTAGCCCGACTGGCTTGGAACTCTCAACACTCATCCTACCTCGGCTACCTCACTAGTATTTCAGACGTGAACCACTACAGCTGGTCTTGGGTTTTTTGTTGGCTTGTCTGTTTTGTTGGCTGCTTTTGAGATAGGATCTCATGTGTCTGTGGATTATTTTAAATTTGTGATAACCTACCCCCACCTCCCATGTGCTACGAGTACAGGGATATGTCACACAGACATCCAGCTTGTGTGTGTATGCGTGTGTGTTCTGAGACAAGGTCTCGCTCTGTAGCCCAGGCTGGCCCTAAACTCACAATCCTCCTGTCTCAGCTTCCTGACTCCTTGCGTCACAATGGGCACCATCATTCTCTGCTTTATATGTGCTTTCCAGCTGCACTTAGAGATAAATGGGTGGAGCTCTGGGGAACCATTGCACCAACACTAAGATAGATTATGAAACCCTAGAGAGGCTTGGAGAAGGCGGGATGATGGGAGTAAGACCAGTGGGTAAGATCAGAGCAGACGTAAGTCAGACAGCCACTCAGAAGGGAGCCCAACAATGGCATCCTCTCAGGAGGAAAGAGCCTCACAAGCCCCGAGCTGGTAAGAAGCCCATGTGCCAAGAGCTGAGCTTACCTTATGCCAGGGGTCAGGTGTGGCGGGTGCTCAGCTAGGAGCCTCTGTACCTGATCCCTGGAGGGCTGGATCAGTGCCAGGCGCTGAGTGAGCGCGTCTTTGAAAGGCAACGCTCCTCCCATGGCTCTCCGTGTCCTAGGAGGAAGACCCAAGGATCAGGTCATAGGTGTCCTTGAGAAGTCGACATGCCTTCCCATGCCAGGACATTGTGATAACCATCAGGAAGAGGGTAGTGCCACAGCCCAACTCCACACAGATGTGCTGTGTGCTGTGACGGGAGGTCTGCTGGGGAATCCCACTGACACTCGGACGACATGTACTGTGAACCCACAAACGAGTCAGGAACCCACACATCCCATACACAAGCATACCTCCCATACACAAGCACCTTGCTTGCAAACCGTGAACTCTTATAACCCAGAGAGCAAGCCAAGGCTGAAAGCTCCTGCAGCAAATGGAGCTGAGCAGGTGACAGCTAGCACTCAGGAAGGTGTCACTGCTGTACAGTGGGGACAGCAAAGAGAAGGGACAGAAGGTTCTGGCCTGGATCTCGTGCCACTGAAGCAGTAAGGCTGCACTTTCAACCTTGACAGAAGGCACTGGATGTTTAGAGCCTGGGGCCATCTTTTTGGATTAATCATTTCCCAAGCCTGTCTCATCCGCAGAGACAACCCTGTTTTGCTTCCTTTGTTCTTGCTGGAATGTTTGCAGATGGATAATAAAGACGGTGATCTAGCAAATTCGGTTCTAAGTAGCGGTGTGTGTGTGTGTGTGTGCGTGTGTGTGTATACCTAGTGCTTTGTCTTAGCACTGGGCCAAAACCAGAACCTAGGAACTGAGACCCTAACCCAGCCTTTCATCCAGTCATTCTTTTTTTTTTTTTTAAAGATAAACTCTTTACCATATCTTACAGGGAATACAGACAGTTAGTTCATACATTTCAGACACCGCGGCCTCCACACCACAGAATTTGGCCAGCTCATCAATTCCTTCTTCTCTGATGACTGTGCTATCAACATCAAAGCACACTGCGTCTGCTGAACAGAAGAGCTTCCTCAGCTCCGAGTGGGAGACCATCCTGGGAAAAATTTTCCTCCTAGAAGAGGAAAAGAGAAAGGAGCTTAAAGAGGCTCTGTAGTAGAGTGTTTGGCCCTGAATCTCACCCCAGGGAGGTGATCTCGCCTCCTAGTCAGGTGCAGTGGGGTATGCCTGTGATCTCAGCTCAGGAGTGGAGGCAGGAGGATCAAGAGTTACCACTGGGACTGAAGAGATGGTTCCCTGGTTAAGAGTATTTGTGGCTCTTCCAAAAGACCCAACTCCAGTTCCCAGCACCCACATCAGACAGCTCACAACTCTACCTGTAATTCCAGCTCCAAGGGACCCATAATCCTCTTCTGGCACACACACATGCACCTCTAAATAAAAATAGCAACAATAATCTTTTAAAAAGAGAGTTGCCGGGCAGTGTTTGCACTCATTTCGAGTCCAAGCACTTGCACACACAGAGTTTAAGATCATCTTTAGCTACATATCAAGTCTGAGGCCAGCCTGGGCTACACCAGACCCTGTCTCAAGCAAAAATGGTAGCGGGGAGTTGATCAATAAGGAAAGAAGCCTGCAGCCAAACCTCAGTGCCTGGAAACCACATGGTGGAGATGAACAGAGGGATCACGCAAAGTTCCCCTGATCCCCACAATCACGGTGCTACACAATGCATCCCCACTCACACCGCAACACGAGGGAGGGAAGGAGGGAGGGAGGGAGGGAGGGACGGAGGGAGGGACGGAGGGAGGGAGGGAGCAGGCAGGCAAGAAGCGCACTCCCCAAATCCATCATGTCAGTCAGCTGAGCAGGACAATGAGGCCAGGTTGAGGGAAAGCGAGCCAGGAAGATTCAGTTATGTAAGAGCTGAAGAGAGGCAGTGACAGGGTAACTGACAGGACCTGGAGTCTCACAACCAGTGAGAACAGGAAGCCAGGTCAGGCGCCAGCATGGAACCTGGGAGGAAACCAAAATGTCCTTAAGACGGTCCCAGTATTTCAGAGAGGCTGGGCGTGGCGGCTGTGCTTGCAGTCTCAGCACTGGGGAGGGGAGGAGAGGAGGATCAGGAGTTAAGGGTCTATCCTTAGGTATGTGATGAGTTTGAGTTAATAAGGTCAAGGCAAGCCTGGGCTCGAGATCCGATCTCTAAGTAACAGAGTAAGTGAATAAATAAGTCGTTATGGATGGTGACGCACACCTGCGTTCCCAGCACTAAGGAGGCTGAGGCAGGAGGATCAAGAGCTCAAAGCTAGGCTGGTGCTACACAGTGAGACTAGTCTAAAAATAAAAAATTAAATAAAATAAATGGGGGTTGGGGAGTCTGGAGAGATGGCTCAGTGATAAAAAGCACTTGGCTACTCTACTAGAGGACCGGAATTCAATTCCCAGCACCCACAGGGCAGCTCATAACGGTCTGAAACTCCAGCTCCAGGGATCCATGGCACCAGGCATGCACATGGTGCACACTCATAATGTAAAAAAATAAATCTTTCAAAAAAAGATCCTTGGCTATAGGGAAAGCAACCTGCTAAGTTCAGTTCCTTCAAAGTAAACTGTGTACACTAGACCTTCACAGAGAGAAAAGTCACCGCTGGGACCTGGACTCTGAAACCTTCACATCTGGCTTTTGGGGGAAGGGAAGGCCAGGGCCCAGGGGCTGGAGAGAGTTCAGGCAGAAAGTTCTATGTTCAAACATAGGCCCAGGCCCACCCCATAGCGTCTGTGCTGCTTGGCCTTCTGTGGTACAGACTGTGGATCCATTCAACTTCATTTTTAAAAGTGTGCTGATAAGGTGTTCTTAACCATGGCTCCAAAGTGAAAACACATTCCTTCATGGCTGGATTTAGGCCTGAAATGGGTGAGAGGGGAAAAAAATCTCCTTGCTCAAACAGATGGCAGCCTTTCCACACCTAAGATCACCTCTTTCATCACCAGGTACACTGATCTCTTATCTTCAAAGATGGATCTTATCTGCATTCAAACAGATAACAACAGGGGTGCTGGTGCCAGTCTGCCATCCCAGCATGTGGAAGGTGGAAAAAAGAGGTTCAGGGCTGCCACACTGTGAATCCAGCACCACCCACTATGAACCCAGCACCACCGAGGAGACAGAAGCAGGTGGATCTCTGAGTTTGAGGCTAACCTGGTCTACAGAGTGAGTTCCAGGACAGCCAGGGCTATACAGAGAAACCCTGTCTCAAGAAAAAATAAATGAGTTCAGGGCCAATGGGGCTACAAGAGACCCTGCCTCAAACTAAAAGGCAGTTAAGATCAGCACAGTGAGCGAGCCTGGAACAGCAGTGGCTATTCTTACAGAGGACCCAGGTTCAGTTCTCAGCACCCACATGGCAGCTCTACTCCCAGGAAATCCAGTGCCTTCTTCTGCCTTCATACATAACATAAAAATAAGTAAATCTTTAAAGTGGCCACAGAGGCTAAGCACATCAGAAAAAAACAGGATCCCTAAACAGTGCAAAATAGATTGTGAGAAACTTCCAGATTCACACATCAAAGACCAGCTCTGAAGTAGGGGAAAGGTTATAGGCCAGCTTTTGTTGTTGTTATCTGTTGTTGCAGAAGATTTTGTCCGATAGCCCAGGCTGGTATGGAACTCCTCCAGCAGCCTGTCTAGGCTATGCTGAATGTAAGACCTTCATGCCTTAGTTAAAGTGCTAAGATTACAGGCATACAGCACTACACCTGGCCATTTCCTTTTTACGATTAAATAAACAGCTATTATGGGTGAGCGAGAGGGTGCAATGGAGATACAGGACTCTGCAGCCAAGCTTGACAGCCTGAGTTCTGTCTCCAGGACCGATATCCTACAGGGAGAGAACTGACTCTCAAATGTTGTGTTCTGACTTCCACAATGTACCACGGACCCGTGCACCCACCGACACACACATCAATCAGCCAATCAACCAATCAGCCAATCAACCAATGTAAATGTTTAAGGAGAAAAAAATCAGAGTTGGGGGGATGTCCTGATGTTAGAAGTGTCCATGCAAACACACACACACATACGCGCACGCGCGCGCACACACACATACACACACACTTTTTAAAATGTAAATTTACAAAAGAAACAAAGAGCTAGAGAAATGGCTCAGCAGTTAAGAGCGCTTGTTCTTGCTGAGGACCAGCTCCAGATAGTTTAGTTCTGGGAACTCAGGAGAGGGTCTAAATGCCAGAGCTCTGAGAGGGGAGAGAGGCACTCGGAAGATGAAGAAGGCCGTTGCCACTTCCTGATGCTACTTTTGGCTGCTGTTGAGGTCTGTCAAGGGATCATGAGCAAAAAGACAAGAAAGTTAAAGTTATCCTAACGACAAAGATTGGACTTGCTGAGCTGGAGGGATTGCTCAGTGGTTAAGAGCACTGACTGCTATTTCAGAGGTCCTGAGTTCAAATCCCAGCAACCAAACAGTGGGTTATACCATCTGTAGTAGGATCTGGTGCCTTCTTCTAATGTGTCTGAAGATAGCTAAAGTGTTCTCACAGAAAGAGAGAGAGAGAGAGAGAGAGAGAGAGAGAGAGAGAGAGAGAGACAGAGAGACAGAGAGACAGAGAGACAGAGAGAGAGAGAGATTGGATTTGCCCCTAGGAACTCAACAGCCCTAATCTACAAGAAGTAGCCTACAGAGGTCTCCGAGCCCTTTCCACTCTAACCTTCCTCCTTTGCTCCTTCCCAGTGTTGGAGAGTTGGAAGAGGTTAAGGTGATAAATGTTAAGAACATAATAAAACAGCCGGGTGGTAGTGGCTCACACCTTTAATCCCAGCACTTGGGAGGCAGAGGCAGGCAGATTTCTGAGTTCAAGAGTTCAAGGCTAGCCTGGTCTACAAAGTGAGTTCCAGGACAGCCAGGGCTACACAGAGAAACCCTGTCTCGAAAAAAAAAACACCAAAAAACAAAAAAAAACATAATAAAATAATAAAACAAATAAGCCAACACCTCTACATAGCCCTGGCTGTCCTGGAACTCACTGGGTAGACCAGGGTGGCCTCAAATTCACAGTGATCCGCCTGTCTCTGCACCCCAAGTGCTGGGATTAAAGTGTGTACCACTATACAGGCAAAATGAGTAAGTCTTTTTGAGAAAGAAAGCTAGCTATTCAAGCCATGAATAATAATTTGCATCTGAAATGTCAAAACTCAGGAGGCTGTGGCAGGAGAGTTACTGTGAATTACAGACCAAGTTCAAATACAGAAGGAGACTTTGCCACAAAATAATAAATAAGTAAATAAATAAATAAATAAATAATTCGGGGGCTGGAGAAATGGCTCTTCCAGGGGCTATGATATTGATTCCAATACCCATACGGTAGCTCACAACCGACTATACCTCTAGTTCCAGAGAATCTGATCTCTCTTCCGGCCTCTTCAGGCACCAGCCATGCAAGTGGTGCACAAATATGCATGTGGGCAAAACACAGGCAAAGCATGTGCACTAACCACTAAGCTACACCCGAAACCCAACAGATAATACTGTTCACTGAGGTGAGGAGGTTAGCTCGCAGGCAAGCCCAAGGACCAAAAGCATGGAGCTGTCTGGTACTCAAGATTCTCCAGGTGCTGAAGTCTTTCTCTTCCCCTTCCTTTGTTGGTTAAAAATGCACCATAAACCTCAGCTTAGAGGTTTTCAAAGGAAGATCTGTGGGTTTTGCAAGAGACTAAAAAACAAAACATGAGAAAATAAACAACCAGGAAGAGACTCGCAAGGTGGTAGAGGGGCTAAGGATTGTGGCCCGGTTGGCTTGCACGCAGCAAACTGGGGGTTCTGCCCTCTGAAGAGCATAAACCACAGTCAATGACCTATACCTGTAACCCCAGCACTCAGGGGCAGAATCAGGTCAGAGGGTCAGAAGTTCAAGGTCATTTTAGCCTACATAGGGAGTTTATGGTTGAAGGTAAGCCTGGATTAATTGCGGTTGATTGACCTCCTAGCAATATTGTTCCAACAATGGTTCAAACCCAAAACTGCTCCCCCTGGGGGATGCTGGAGCACTGCAGAGAAGTAGCTAAGGTCTATCACTTCTGCTCTGCCACATCCTGGAGCTACCATACCTATGAGCAGATTACAGAGAGAAGGTTCAGAAAGAGGACCCTGCGGTGAGAACAACAAACCAGCTGGAGTCTGTGGCAGACCCAACAGTCCCTGCAGCAGACCCAACTGTCCCTGCTGCCTTCAGAACAAGACACACATGTGTATGGTGCCTCATACCTGAAAGTTCAACATTAGAGGAGTTAAGGAAGGCTGAGGTAGGAGAATTGCACTGAGTTTTATAGGTTTATTATTATTATTTATTTATTTATATGAGTACACTATACCTATCTTCAGACATACCAGAAAAGAGCATCAGATCTCATCACAGATGGTTGTGAGCCACCATGTGGTTGCTGGGAATTGAACTCAGGACCTTTGGAAGAGCAGTCAGTGCCCTTGACCGCTGAGCCATCTCTCCAGCCCTGAGCTGAGTTTTAATCCTGTCTCAAAAACTGGGAAACAGCCGGGCAGTGGTGGCGCACACCTTTAATCCCAGCACTTGGGAGGCAGAGGCAGGCGGATTTCTGAGTTTGAGGCCAGCCTGATCTACAGAGTGAGTTCCAGGACAGCCAGGGCTATGCAGAGAAACTCTGTCTCAAAAAAAAAACAAAAAACAAACAAACAAAAAACAAAAAAACCTGGGAAATATAGAATAAGGGAAGAGGAGCTAACTGTAGGTGTGGCAGTGGAGCGCACTGCCTCGTGTGCCATGTCCAACACCACAGAATAATTTAATCAATTAAGTACAAGTTGGGGAAACAAAGTCAAGGCCAATGGAGGAGGAGTCAGAAAATGATTCTGGGATTGGCAAGATGGCTCTGTAGATAAAGATGCCTTGAAACTCTGGTGAAAGCTGGACACCTTGGTGAAAGGAGAGAACTGACTCTTGAAAGTCTCTGATCTCCATAGGCATCACGGCACACTCGGGTCCACACCCATACATACAATAACAATAAATGCATATTTTTAAGCCGGGCAGTGGTGGCGCACACCTTTAATCCCAGCACTTATGAGGCAGAGGCAGGCAGATAACTGAGTTCGAAGCCAGCCTGGTCTACAGAGTAAGTTCCAGGACAACCAGGGCTATGCAGAGAAACCCTGTCTCAAAACAAACAAACAAACAAACAAACAAACAAACTGCAAATAGCTGGGCACAAGCCCAGAATCTCAGCAGTCAGAAAAATAAAGCACAGAGGTGTTAAATTTAAACCCAGGCTCTGCTGCTGCAAGAGCCTGTCAAAGAATAAATAAAATAAAACAACGAGGTGGGGGTAAGAAAAACGGCTCAAACAGTAAGAGTCCAACCTAAGTTTAATTGGTAGAATATGTTTTTTTAAAAAGCTAGGAGATGGTCAAACATCTCAGTGGGTAGAAAGCCCTCGCCGTGTAAATCTGATGAGTTCGAATCCCAGAGCCTAGAATATCCTAGAAAAAGAATTGATTCTAAAGTTGTCTTCTGACTTAATACAAGCACCACAGCACTTGCATACTACAGGTGCACAAGAGTACACACACACACACACACACACACACACACTAAACATTAAAAACAAACAAACAAAAAAACCTAGCATATTGCACAGGTTTGTAATCCCAGTGCTAAGAACTAGGAGAAAGGTAGACTCCTGAGCTTAGCCAACTCAGCCTAATTGGCAAGTCCTCAAGCAGGTGAACAACCCTGACAGTGGTGGCACAGATGTTTAATCCCAGCACTTGGGAGGCAGAGGCAGGCAGATCTCTGAGTTTGAGGCCAGCCTGGTCTACAGAGGGAGTTCCAGGACAGCCAGGGCTATGTAAGTATTGAGAGTTTGAGCGAAGATACAAGGACTGAGGACACACAGCAGTCAGAACTCACGTGCACTGCTGGGAGCGAAAACTGCAGCACATTTCTGGTAGGTTAGACAAGAAACCAGCAGCCCTGCTCTTAGAGAGTCACCAAGAAAAAGGAAGGCTGGTGGGAGAGAAACATTTTAACGGGGGTTTTGGGGTGTGATTGGCCAAATGTCCACCAACCTATAAGCTTTAAACACTTGGGAAATGGAAGCGAGAGGATCAGGAGTTCCAGGTCAGCCTGTCACCCTGTGCTAACACACACACACACACACACACACACACACACACACACTCGATAATATGATAATATGCAAGACTCACATAAAGAAAGTATAATCGGGGCTGGAGAGATGGGTCAGTGGTTAAGCATGCTTGCTGTTCTTGCAGAGAATAGGAGTTTGCTTCCCAGCACCAACCTGGGTCACAGGGGTCAGTTCACAACTTTCTGTAACTCCAGCTCCTGGGGATCTGACACCTTTGGCCTCTGAAGGTACACACACACAAACACACACACATACACACACACAAACTTAAAGAAAACGAACAAATTTAATGAATGAAAGATTTAACACCCAAATTAAAGCTATTCCCTTATAATTGTATATGGTTAATTATTTCAAATTCTATTTCTAATGGAAATGATGACAAAGTCAAGCCACTTCAGCTCCCGGTTTGGAGAATTTTCTTATCTTCTACAGATGATCCTCCTGTGCCAGATTGCATCATTCATTCAGGCTGTTTGCCGTGGAGTATGAAAAAAGTGAAGCTATCTAAAATATGAACCAGCCTTAGAATACCAGGGCATAATCTACCTATCCAATAAAGAATCAGAGAGGAGATAGCCAGGGGCAGAGAGAGTACTGGTGCATCAGAAAGCTGGACACAGGGCAGACCGGTGCGAGCGGGGAACTCACCGCGGTTCCTGGGCCGCGCTGTTCCTCTCGGTTCCGGTACCTGTAACTTTCCGGTAGCAGTGGGGTCTGGAGCTGCTACAACGTGCGAGCGCTGAGTCCTGAGTGAGGTGACCCGTAAGGCAGATCACAGCCCTCACTCAAGGCTCCTCTCGGATCTGCTGATGCCTCCGGCGACTACAGAGCACTTTGGCATGTGTGCTTCCAACTGGAGAAGCCAGATCTCAGCTCTGCAAAACCGGGTTGGAAGACCGCCTTGGTCCAGCCCCCAGGGGCGGGGCTTTCCGATCCCGCCCCCAACCCCTTCCTTCCAAGGGGCTCGGCGCCTGCAAAGCTACACTCACCGTGAGATCTGTGATCCCTAGTTTGTTGAGTTGGCTCGAAAGAGCTCCCGGACTTTCAGAAGCTGCGTCCCAACGCCAGATCCCTGCACACGAGAGAAGCGAAGGACCTCTGTACTGATTTTGCAATGTACGAGGCTCCTTGTGAGCCCTTTCTGAAATCCACATTTTCTATGCTACCCCTGCAGGAATGCAGGTGCCAAGAGAATTACAAAATCTACATACTCGCGGGCAAAGTAACTCAGTTGGCAGAGTGTTTGCCTAGCGTGCAAAACTTGGATTCCGCCAGGGCAGTGGTACGCCCCCTCCTTTAATCCCAGCATTCAAGAGGCAGAGACAGGTGGTCGAGGCTAGCTTGGTCTACAGAATTCCAGGACAGCCATGACTGTTACACAGAGAACCCCGATTACACGTGCTTGCAATTCTAGCACTCTGGAGGTAGAGAGATAGGAGGATCATACCTTCAGTCATCCTGACACTATGAATTTAAGGCCAGCCTGAACCACTAGAGGGACCCCTGTCTAAGAAAGTAAAAATACTTCGTTCACACCTCAAGTTCAAAATCTTGGGCTGGGAAAGGGCCCTGAAATTAAGGAGTGCATGCTGCCCTTACAGAAAGGATCCAGGTTTGGATCCCAGCCCCAGCTCGGTGAGAGCTAATGCCTATTAGCCTCTGAGAGCATCAGTACACATGCAGGAAAATGCATACATATAGGTAAAAATAATTCTTTATAACTTAAACATGGGGAGGGGCAGTTGGAGGCAGGGTTTCTCTGTGTAGCCCTGCTATCCTGGAACTTGCTCTGTAGAACAGGCTGTCCTCGAACTCAAAGAGATCTGCCTGCCTCTGCCTTAAAATTCTTATTTAATATATATGTGTGCTCTGTCTGCATTGAAGACTGGCACTTCTGTCATGCCTGGTACCTGTTGAGGCCAGAAGGAAGCATCTGATCTTCTGGAGGTGGAGTTACAGGAGGTTGTGAGCTGCCATATGGTTGCTGGGAATCAAACCTAGGTCCTCTGGAGAGCAGCCAGTGCTCTTAACTACTGAGACACCCCTCCAGCGCCTATCCTTTTGTTTGTTATCTTTGCGATCAATTTTTTTTCCCTCGTGCGTTTACTTGTGTGGTGTGCATGCTCATTTTCCTGTGTGTGACAGGTGCATGTGTGTATACGCTGGAGGACCAAGGTTCCGGGCAGGTGTCTTTCTCAATTGCTTGCCACCTTATTCATAAGGCAGAATCCCTTTATTGAACCCAGAGCTCAATAAGCCACCGAGCCCACTTGCTTTGAGGATCCCATTTCTCCCTTCCCAGTGGTGAATTTCAGACAGGCCTCCACTCCCACCCTGCATTTATGTGGGTTCTATGAATCTAAACTTCCGATTGTGGACTTGAATGGCAAATACATTAACCACTGAGCCATCTTCTCAGTCCCCATGTCTGTTTGTTTTATATGTCCACTTGGTTGGCTTGGGGTAAGCGAGTTGTTGAGGGACAAAGAGGGAAGAGGGAGAGGTAGGGAGAGGGAGATAGAGATAGAGATAGAGATAGAGATAGAGATAGAGATAGAGATAGAGATAGAGATAGAGATAGAGATAGAGATAGAGAGAGAGAGATCAGCACTTGGAATTATGAACCTAGGGCTTTACACATACTAGTCAAATGTTCTAGTGAGAATTTTAGCCCTAGCCTTCTTACTACTTCATAATTTGGAAATGAGTCTACGTTGCCTAAGCTAGTCTTCAACTCACTCTGTAGCCTCGTCAGTCCCTAACCGTGTGATCCTCCTCTCTCAGCCTCCTGGATGCTGGAACGACAGGCCCGAATCACCACGTCCTGCATGCTCCTATTCTGTTCTGTGCTACCAGTCCCCTTCCAGATGTCACCTGTCCAGCCATTCTCTTAGCATACCCAGTAAGGAGTGGGGTTCCCAAATATTTACATTGCAGGAAGCTGGCCGGCATTAGGAAATGAGGCCCAACCGAAGGTCCCCTGAGCCTCCGGTACTGACCATGTTTCTCCAAGCAGAGGAGGTACCATGGCTACAGGGAGGCTTCTAGCCACAACAACCACTCTCTGAGCCAGAGAAGCTCTCAAACTACACACTTCAGACCAGTGGTACAAAATTTTAATCCCAGCATTTAAGAGGGAAGCAGAGGCAAGTGGTTCTCTGTGAGTTCCAGGCCAGGCTACAGTTATGTAGTGAAACTCTGTCTCAAAACAAACAAACAAGCCAGGCAGTGGTGGCGCACGCCTTTGATCCCAGCACTTGGGAGGCAGAGGCAGGCGGATTTCTGAGTTCGAGGCCAGCCTGGTCTACAGAGTGAGTTCCAGGACAGCCAGGACTATACAGAGAAACCCTGTCTCGAAAAAACAAAAAAACAAAAAAACAAAAAACAAAACAAAACAAACAAACAAACAAAAAATCATACAATTCAATCCAGTAACTAAAGTCCCCATAGTCTTTGATCAAAGGTGACTTTTAAGCTTACTATCCCAGAATGCACTCACTCAAAAACAGCTACAAGAGTAGGGCAAGCAAGTTCTCCTGTGTCCACTGGAAGTGAGCTTCCTTTATGTTACATTTATTTAACTATTGAGGGGTGGGCTCCCACAGTGAGCATGCAGAGGTCAGAGGACAACTTTAAGGAGTCAGTTTTCTCCCTCCACCATGGGTGTCCTGGGGATCAAAACTCGTGTCATTAGGCTTGGTGACAAATGCTCTTATCAGCTGAGCCATCTAGCCATTCTCAGGGATGGCTTTGATGAGGGAGGGTGCTTGCCTAGGTTCAATCCCCAATATCAGATGTAAACATAGGCAAATTAGGAGTTTTGAAATAACACTTGGTAGTAACTTTAAAAGAAGTATACTAAAGGGTGCAAGATACTGAACACTTAACATATGTATTTTCGTCTAGACAGCAATAGGAATTTTTATTTCAAAAGGGAACACTTAACTACTACAAATATGAGTGATTACATGAGTTCATTTGTGCTATTTATTCCTACAATGCATATTTATCAAATAAGTACCAGACATTTAAATAAAATGTATCAGCTGTTCCTGGTCCTTATAGCCTCATCTCATGCCCGCACAATGTTTGGGCACAAGATGGCAGTGTTGATGCTCAAGCAGAGCACAGAATACATCTTTAAAGCAATGCCTCCTCCCAACACTTGGGAAGCAGAGACAGGCAATCTTTGTGAGTTGCAAGTCAGCCAGGACTGCACAGTGAGACACAGTGAGACTATCTAAACAAGCAACAAATAGACATAGATAAAAATAGACAAATAAGTGTCATAGAAATAGCAACAACAAATTCATTAATAAATGCTAAAACAGTGGTTCTCAACCTGTGGGTCTCCACCCCACAGGGGTTGTATATCAGGTATTTCCATTACGATTCATAACAGCAGCAGAATTACAGTTAGGAAGTAGCAATGAAAATAATGTCATGGTTGGGGGGTCACCACAACATGAGGATTAAACTCATGAGGATTAAAGGGCGCAGCGGTGGGCCCACTGGGCTAAAGAAGTATGCAGCATGGTGAAAATCAGGATATTTATAGAGCTTCTCACAGGCTACTGACTGAATAAAAAGAGCAATTTTATTTTTAGAGATGTATTTGTATTATTTTGTAGTTATGTAGGGGACTACGTGTCTGCATGTGAGCATGTGCCCATGAGTGCAGGCCAGAGGTGTCAGAGTCCCCCTGCAGCAGGAGTTACAGGTGGTTGTGAGCTGCCTGCTGTGGTGCTGGGATCCAAGCCCAGCTCCTCTGTGAGAGCAGAGGCAAGTGCTCTTAAGCACTGAGCCATCTCTCCTCCAGCACCAAAGAGAAAAAAATTGCAGCTTTACAATAATCTGGCGACTTTCAAATAAATGACCGAAGTTAACAGCGTGAACAATGGGATAACCTGGAATCACATGACTCTCCTTAAGCCACATGGACACACCATCTCTGAAATGTTGCCAGAAAGAAATTTAATCATTAGAAAACATCAAGCCACACAAAACTAAGTCTTTAAAATAACCACTCCATACTCATGCCAAGTTCAAGCCAGGGAGAGTGGCACAGATTTGTTGATCTCGGTACTCTAGAATCTGAGACGAGTGGACTGCTGGCCTCTGAAATGAATGGTATGCAGATATACAATATATACACAGAACACCTATATATATTAAATAAACAAACAAAGAAAGAAATAGGAAGCCGGGCGGTGGTGGCGCACGCCTTTAATCCCAGCACTCGGGAGGCAGAGGCAGGCGGATTTCTGAGTTCGAGGCCAGCCTGGTCTACAGAGTGAGTTCCAGGACAGCCCGGGCTATACAGAGAAACCCTGTCTCGAAAAACCAAAAAAAAAAAAAGAAAGAAATAGGAGGTAAGTAGAGGCAGGAGGATCAGGACTTCAAGGCTAGCTTTGTCTACATAGTAAGACCTTGTCTCAAAAACAGAACAAACCACAAACAAACAAAAAACAGCTCCAATATATTTTTCACTGATGTTTAAGGAATATTATATTAAGGAATATCAGTGTCAGCAGTGAGTTTTCCTGGGCAGTCTTGAATTTTCCAACTCAATCCAACATCTACGTGTCCTGTTCCCTACTCCATCAGCAGACAACTGACTCTGAAAGTCTTCCTGTGCATCACTCACCAGCAGCGATAATGAAACTGCATCCCCACCAAGCGGTCTATATAAGTAAACAGGAGTCTTCTGCATGCCATGTACCATATGTACGGCTTTTGTGATTTTTCAAATCTACAGACCTACTTAAAAACATTACACTAGCATACTTACTGCAGGCAGAATAGCTGAGGTTGGAAATAAATAAATATCGGCCATATGATAGGTTCTCTTACATTTTTAAATTTCCTGTTTTCACGACCTTTGCACCTGCTAAATCAGCACTCAACCACGGAGCTACATACCTACCCTATAGGTGTGTTTTCTTTAGACAGGGTCTCGCTAGGTAGTCATGGCTGGCCTGGAACTTGTTATGCAGATCAGGCTGGCCTTGAACTCACAGAGATCTGCTTGCCTCCCATGTTCTGGGATTAAAGGCATGTGCCACTATGCCTGGCTCTGTATCATCCCGGTAATGAGGAGCACACAGATGTTGAGGAGAACGAGAATTTCTTATTCCTACCAAAATGGCTAAACCTTCAGTATAAATCAATAGAATACATCCAATGGTATTATGAGTTGTCATCTGTGTCGAGAAGTGCTTCATATTCATATACATGTTTAAATAGTCAGCATGTATCGATATCTAAGTGCTCAGACATACAGGCAGGAGAAACACCTATACGCTTAACATTCTTCTTCTTTTAATGTTTAAAGGAATGCTTTCAAAGACTGGGTACCACCGTCCAGCCATGGTTGAGTTTTTAGCAGGCTCAGTAGCTCATTACCACTTTGGAGGTTGAAGCAGGAGGATTGCTACGAGTTAGATACCATTCTGCCTACACAGTGAGTTGTCTAGCCGGGACACAGAGTGAATCCTTGTTTCATATTAGAAAAAAAAAAATAAGAAAACAAAAAGCACCCCGGGTCTTTAAACCTGCCTCAATGACCTGGGCCCTAAGAACAGATTGATTGTTGAGTCTCTTTAACGCCCATCGCACCACTCCTAAAGCCATCTAGTATTTTCTGCCTAGCATATTCCTCTCGCCAACCCCTGGGGTCTTAAAACGACCAGGATACAGGGGAAGGGTCCTTTTTCTGTGTTCCCACATTTACAGATAAAACAGACAAGAAAAATGAACCTGGGAAACCTCGCGAGAGTGTGAGGGAAACATCCCGGAGTCCAGTAGCTAGAGACAACACAGAAATAGGGGCCGACGCCTCTGCTTCCTGTCACGCCCAGTCGAGTGCTGAGGCCGAAGCATCCCTCACACACGAGCTGTAGGGCTTTTCCTTCAAAGCTGGCCGCGAAACCGCCACGCTGCAATCCTTAAATAGCAGAACCGCAACGAAGGGCGGCGAGCACAACGGAACCTTAAGATTCGGAGTGCAGATTACCGGAGAACAAGTTTCTCGGATGCGCAATGACGTCGCAACTGGGCGTGATGGGCGGGGCCTAGAGAGACCGGCGTCCGGTTGACCCAATCAGCGGGCACCAGGAACGCTGCAACCCAATGGTGGTGCCCTTTGGGCGCGCTGGGGGCGGGCCAGATTCGTAAGACTTTTCGAGAAGACCCGCATAGAGCACGTTGTTCTCGGCCTCTCCCTGAGCTAGGCCAGCCATGGCGGCGGTGAAGACCCTAAATCCTAAGGCCGAGGTGGCCCGGGCGCAGGCAGCGCTGGCGGTGAACATCAGCGCGGCACGGGGCCTGCAGGATGTTCTGAGGACCAATTTGGGGCCTAAGGGCACCATGAAGATGTAAGCCTGGGCTGGCGGGAGGGCGGGCCTGGCAGGTCAATGGCCGCAAACTCCAGTCGCTGCTCTCAGGCCTTCGCGCTGGCGTTTTCTACAATGTCTGTGCTGCATCCCATCCAAGCCACCCCGATTCGCGCCTTTCGAGGTTGCCGATTGCACACACTTCCTTTGGAGGAAGAGAATGGCGTGTGCACTGCTCCTGAACCCAGCCCCGCGGCCGCGAATTTACTAGGATGTAGGAGTAAGGTCCAAATTTCAGAGGATCTATTTTCGTTACCTTATTAGGAAGCAAATTAATGAAGCGCTTTGATATTTAACTCTGCTCTTATTTACTCCCTGTCTTTCTCGCCTCTAGTATCCGTTCCTCAAATAACGCCTGCTTTGGAGTCATATTTCGTAGCCTCCTTTTGTCCCCTTTACACCTCTTGTTAAACTTTTCATTATGTATTTAGTTGAGGTAGGGTCTGAGTGACAAGTTATGGGTTGTCTCGAACTCCCAGAGATTCACTTCAAGAGGGGTTGGGGGATATACATCACTTCCCCTTGGCTGCTTTATGGAATTCTTCGTTTTGTATTGAAAAAGTCACATTTTTGGCTCATCAATTCCTACCCATTTGACAGGCTTGTGTCTGGTGCTGGAGACATCAAACTTACTAAAGATGGCAATGTGCTGCTTCACGAAATGGTAAGAGTTTTGCCGTGCTAGGTAAAAAAAAAATCTTGATCTCCTATTCCATCTGAGGTGGATAAAATTCTCCATCCAGTCATCATGCCTTTCAATCAGAAATATAAGAAGTGCTTTTAGTGAGTGAAGAACTATAGAATTTGACACATGTTTGGATCCTTGGGGATTTTTTTGTTTTTTTCCTTTTTGTTTTTGTCCTACTTTGTAGGCTGGGCTTTTGAAAATTTGTATAAAAGAAGATTGCTATGTCTACTTCAGCTAAATTTTGTAACACAGCTCTAATCCTGGTACTTAGCCAGCTCTCTGGGTTCAAAGCCAGCAGAGCTGCGGACGAATAGTGAGATCCTGTCAGAAACAGGGCAGTGGGAAAGAAAAGCAAAGTAAACGCTAATCTTTCCACTCAACTGCAGAGGAAGTGAAAACCTCCTTACGTTTGTTTGTTTGTTTGTTTGTTTGTGATGAATCTCACCATGTAGCCCTGGCTGACCCCAAACTCACAATGATCACCTGCTTTCTGCCTCCTGAATGCTGGGATTAAAGCTGTGCATCTCACACCAGGCTATCTTCCAGTTATTATTTTTGTCCCAGGGGTCATATTAAATTGACCCAACTACCCATTTCCTCACCAGAACTCTCAGGTCCTATAGTTCAATCCTAGTGAAGGGACTTAGTTGAATATCCAAGCAAAATGTGGCCACGCTGTGCAGTCTTATAAAGTAGGCTTTAAAAGAAGCCTGTCCTATGTTTTACCCTAAGTAATGTTTTAAGTCATTTAAATACTTCTTTTTCTACCTACAGCAAATTCAACACCCAACAGCCTCTTTGATAGCGAAAGTGGCTACAGCCCAGGATGACATAACTGGCGATGGCACTACATCCAATGTCCTCATCATTGGGGAGCTGCTCAAACAGGCGGACCTCTACATTTCCGAGGTACACATGATTCTTGTTTCTGTGCTGTGGTGTTGTGTGGGCTGTTGGTGCCGATTGATGTGAAGCTAGCTGAGGGCGCTCCATAGAATGGCCGGGCTGCTTAGCTCTGGAGCCTGTGGCTCTCTGTAACTTGGTCTCAAATGAATGGGAAAAGTCAGTTATATGTAAGTGATTACATATTTATATTTAACGGGCTAGCCTCACACTCAACAGAGATCTGCCTGCTACTGCTCCCACACCCAGCCTACTCTCTGATTTCTTTTTTCAAATATTTCAAAATTATGTGAATTGGTTTGAGATTATGTAGATGAGAGAAGAAGCAGGCTCTTGCAGCAAAGTGTTAGAAGCCAATATTGTGTTTGTGGATTGCACAGTGAACACCCAAGTGTGCTCTGTAGTTCCCTTGGTCTTGACTCTGTGCTAGAGTAAAGTCTGTTCTTTTCCTCTGCATTGAAAGGAGTACTGTGTCCTTTTAAATGTATTCAGAAAATCAGCACACCATCGTAATTATAGTAAGTATGAGTGGCCCGAGGTGTCCCTCCAGACATTACTGGACTTAGTGGATTTTAGCAGTATCTAGTTGAAGATGCAAGTGTTGGCAGTGGATTTTATAACTGTTTGGGTTATAGGGCCTTCATCCCAGAATAATAACTGAAGGTTTTGAAGCTGCCAAGGAAAAGGCACTCCAGTTTTTGGAACAAGTCAAAGTAAGCAAAGAGATGGACAGAGAAACACTCATCGATGTTGCCAGGACATCTCTGCGGACCAAAGTTCACGCGGAACTTGCAGATGTCTTGACAGAGGTGTGTATTAAACATAGTTGGGCGCCTGTGGTACAGTACATGGGGAAAGCCTATGCACACATAGGCTCTTCACGGGATGCCGTGTAGAAGAAAAGATTCGGGTTTTTCCTATGCAGTGATGATCTAATCTGTCTTTAATGTGGAAAGATGGAATTGTTAACAGGCCAGGCTTAGGAAGGAGAATTGCCACTGTTGAACAAAGTCTCTAGTCATCGTGGTTTGGCTTCCCTGCTCCCCCTGCACATTAAAGGGAACTGGTAGTTTGGTGTGTGTTGCAGTCAGATCAGGCTGATGAGCATTGTTCTCTAATACTTTCTTTGGGGGACTTTGGAACTCATCTGCTAGTTCACAATACAGTCTACATTGTCATAAGGTGTGGTTACACCTTGAGGGATGAGGTGGCTTTAAAATGGGGCTGGGATTGGAGGTCTGTGCCACCATAAAATAGTGCTTGTGTCACAGGTTGGGGTTTTGGACACAATGTTCTTAAGCCTTTTTACACTCTTCTGAACAACTAAAGTGTGTCAACCTCTGCACATTAAATTTATTAATGGTTGTCTCATAGGCTGTGGTGGACTCCATTTTGGCCATTAGGAAGAAAGATGAGCCCATTGACCTCTTCATGGTGGAGATCATGGAGATGAAGCATAAATCGGAAACTGATACAAGGTAGGTAAGAGAAGGGTTTGACATGCTTTCTACCCGTGAGCTGCTCCCCGCCCTGATCAGGTTCATGCTGGATAGGTTACTCAGTATGCCATTTGCTCTAGCTGGCGAACACTGGAAATGAGGGAGAACTGTCCTGTGTTTGTGGTCGTGAAATATGAACATGTATTGATGTGCTTGAGTACAGTGTGTAGAAGGAAAGACTTTGTTCAAAGATAATAGTTTGAAAATAAATTCTTTTAAAGATTTGTTTATTTTATGTATGAGTGCTCTGTCTGTATGTATACCTGCATCAGATCCCAGTACAGATGGTTGTGAGCCACCACGTGGTTCCTGGGAGTTCAGTACTCAGGACCTCTGGAAGAATGGCCGGTATTCTTAACCTCTGAGCCATCTCTCCAGCACTGAAAACATTTCTTTAAAGGAGTAAACGTGATCACAGTTTGATAGCCTGCTGGTTGTAGACATGCACACTTGTTATTATTGTTGGGTGGCCTGTCTTGGGTCTTAGAGCACTCCCTTTTCACATTTGACTTTAGGTTTAACTGAAAAGTTGTTGCATAACTTTAGAAACTAGTGAATGTGTATGAAAATTAGCACTGTAACACTTATTTTATTAGTATGTGTCACTCTCCCATCTGTGCATGTTAATAGAAGTGGGAAATTTTCCTGTTTTATAGCTTAATCAGAGGGCTTGTTTTGGATCACGGGGCACGGCATCCTGACATGAAGAAGAGAGTAGAAAATGCCTACATCCTCACATGCAACGTGTCCTTAGAGTATGAGAAAACGTGAGTCTATGGCCCCTTCAGGGTGGGAGGAAGTTGACATTCATTTTCCGCACTGTGAGGACAGTAATCCAGACATGGGGGCTTGGGTTATGTGGAGCCCACTGGTGCAGCACTTGCTTAGAATGTGTCTAATGCAAGCCCCTTAGGAAACTAAGATGACACGTAAATCTCTCCTTTGCTTTTTTTTTTTAAATAGAGAAGTGAATTCTGGATTTTTTTACAAGAGTGCAGAAGAGAGAGAAAAGCTAGTAAAGGCTGAAAGAAAATTCATTGAAGATAGAGTTAAAAAAATCATAGATCTGAAAAAGAAAGTCTGTGGTGACTCAGATAAAGGATTTGTCGTTATTAATCAAAAGGTAAGAACTTAAAATTAATGAATTAGTCTTATTTATTTTTAAGGTGAAGGCTATTGAAAAATGTTTGTTTTTATTCAGGGGATTGACCCCTTTTCTTTAGATGCCCTTGCAAAAGAAGGCATTGTAGCTCTGCGCAGAGCCAAGAGGAGGAACATGGAAAGGTGAGTGGAGCCAACTTAATACTTTGCGTGCGAGTTAGAGTTTTGCCCTGTGTACTTCTGCATGTTCTTTCATTTTACTAGCATGTGTTAATGGAACAGAGTCATTGGTTTCTTTATTATACAGGCATATGATATGCTTTGATCATTTCACACACATTGATTTTATTTTTAAGACAGTCCAGGTGGCCTCAGAAGTGAAAAGATATGTTTACTTTTGCCATCTGAGTGCTTTGGTTATTACATGTACCACCATGTCATCTGTATTTTTTGTGTGTATGTGTGTCCATGGAGGTCAGTTTAAGGCATTAGAACCCCTAGAACTGGCATTAGGGATGTTCAGTCAACATGTGGGAACTGTGGTCTGAGCCTCGGTCCTAGGTGCTCATTGCTGAGCTCTCTCTTGCCCATTGTTCTTAATGGTTTTAGAGAAAGCCGTTGGAGTTGGAAAAGAGGATATAGGGACCCAGGAGGAACAGCCTGGCATATTTCACTAGCTTGGCATATCTTGTAACATGAAATCAAAGGAAAGCTGTCTGGTGTTCCATTGTATATATGTTGTCCTGTTGGTTGGGCCATGGGTTGCACTCAGATTCTGAGGTTTACACATTTTCTTTTTAGACAGAGTCTCAATGTGAACTCACTACTATTATATAAACCAGCATGGCCTCCGGTTCACAGAGATTAACCTGCCTCTGCCTCCTAAACCCTGGGTTGAAAGGTGTGCATCAGCCAGGCAGTGGTGGCTCATGCCTTTAATCCCAGCACTTGAGAGGCAGAGGCAGGCGGATTTCTGAGTTTGAGGCCAGCCTGGTCTACAGAGTGAGTTCCAGGACAGCCAGGGCTACACAGAGAAACCCTGTCTCGAAAAACCAAAAAAAAAAGAAAAAGAAAAGAAAGGTGTGCATCACCATGCCCAGCCACATAAGTGAGACCCGCTTTCTCTTGTCTAGAGGCCACATCAAGAAAACAGTATGTTGGATGTTGTTGTACACAAACATGTAGTCCCGCCACCATTCGGGGAGCGGAGGCAGGCTATTGGCCTTTGTATATACCTCAACCAAACATTCAATACTAAAAACTAGAAAGAAGTTTCCTAAGAAGTATTCCCCCCACAGAAGCCCATCCATATTCTGGTGGGTTTGGTTTTTTTTTTGTTTTTTTTTTTGTTTTGTTTTGTTTTTCGAGACAGAGTTTCTCTGTGTAGCCCTGGCTGTCCTGCTGTCCTGGAACTCACTCTGTAGACCAGGCTGGCCTCAAACTCAGAAATCTGCCTGCCTCCCAAGTGCTGGGATTAAAGGTGTGCGCCACCTCCGCCTGGTGAGACCATTTTTTAAAGACAGTTTTCTATATACACCCCAAGACAGCATACTGGTTTTGAATTGGTGTTTTGATGGCCTTGGCAGGGAGGTTTAAATTGAGATTTAATAGGTTATTTACCCACTGGGTTATGATGAATGCAAAGAGGGCTGCTTTAAGATACACTTTCATGGAGTTCTGAGACTCTCCTTGCTAAAAGATTGTTGGTCTTCTTGAACCTGGTCACCATGGCTTACTGCATTTTCCTTGATGCATTTCACTGTTGCAGGCTGACACTTGCTTGTGGTGGGATAGCTCTGAATTCCTTTGATGACCTGAGTCCTGACTGTTTGGGACATGCGGGGCTTGTCTATGAGTATACACTGGTAAGTGTTTTCTTCCTAAAACAGGTAGTATTTCGTTTGTCAGTGGTTGAGTAGGAAACTTTAAACTCAAAATTAGATTCTTCTTAACAGTTTTTTTGGATTTGAGGGGTTGGTTGGTTGGTTGTTTTTAGACAGGGTCTCTATACTGCATGGGCTAGCCTGGAACTCAACTGTATGGGTCTTTCACTGAGTTGAATCGAGGTAACTTGTAGGAACATGGGTGGAGGGTTATTCACTGGACATGGGCAACTCTTGCTAGTTACTACACCATTTTAAAAATAACTTCCTCATACATTTTGGTATGTTTATGTACAATGTAAGGTGGCTTTTTAAATTTCTTTTGCACCTTGAATTGCTTCCCCCCTTCAGCTTTTCTTTAATGGGATGATGTGGTTTCTTATTATACTACTGACTCTTCATACACCCCTCCTGGTTCTCTTTGCATAATATTTGTATTTGTTGGGTTTGTGTTAAGATAAGGTTTTACTGGCCTTGGAACTCACAGCGACCCACCTGCCTCTGCTTTCCAAGTCAAGGGGTTAGAAGTATGCACCATCATGTCTGTGGGTAACCTGTTTTTGACAATAATTTCTCTTCTACACAGGGTGAGGAGAAGTTCACCTTTATTGAGAAGTGTAACAATCCTCGTTCTGTCACTTTACTGGTTAAAGGACCAAATAAGCACACGCTGACTCAGATCAAGGATGCAATAAGAGATGGCTTGAGAGCTGTCAAAAATGCTATTGATGATGGTAAGAACCACTCGGTATTTGAGTTTTGTTCTTGTTGCTAGTCTAAAAAGCATGGCTGAATACTGTGTTCTTTAGTCAGTAATTTACACAGCCAGACACCATGCAAAAGTAAAGTCTTCCTTTAAGATATCAGTTGATATGCTATATTTTATGGTATATCATTACTAAAAGTGAGTACAAATAAGTGGCTAAGGCTGTTAGTTCCCAAGCTACTGATTACTGTTGTGGTAAGGTTGGACCCCTTTGCTTTTGGCTATTGATTGCTTGTACTGTGGCTTAAGAAGCAAGTCTGTGCCAGGGGTATTGCCTGGAGGTAGAGCACCTGCCTAATGTATCTGAGACCTCTACCTCTATCTCTGTTACTGCAAAAACAGACCGGGTGTATCTGTAATCACAAGCATGTCAAATTCATAAGTTAATTGCCTAATAATAATATTTCATCTTAAAATGAAATATTAACTGTTGTCTCTTTTTGTTTTATTTTGTAGTTGGTAAGTTTTGTCTCTGTAACAGCCTTTTCTCCTTCCCCTGCCCAACAGGCTGTGTTGTCCCGGGTGCAGGCGCAGTAGAAGTGGCTCTGGCAGAAGCACTGATTAAATACAAGCCCAGTGTGAAGGGCAGGGCTCAGCTTGGAGTCCAGGCGTTTGCAGACGCCTTGCTCATCATTCCCAAGGTTTGAATGCTCATTTAAATCTTAGTTTTCCTGACAGCATGTAGCTATGGTCAGTTGTAAACATTAGTTCCTACAGCAGAAAATTAGCCAGTTGTGGTGGCAAGTGCCTTTAATCCTGGCATTTGTGAGGTAGAGGCAGGTAGATTTCAGCCAGCCCGCTTTATATAGTGAATCTCATGCCAGCCAAGGGTATTTATAGCAAGACAATACTTCTTCAGCCCTGAGTGGGTAGAATTTAAAAGAATAGCCACCCTATGGGACAGGCAAGCAGGAAATCCCTGCAGCTGTACAGGAGAGAAAAGGGAGAAAAGAAGAAACACAAATTAAGGACCATGTGCCAGGAAAGAAGGCTTAGTGGACTGATTAGCACAGCAGCGTGGCACCAGCAAACCACTGCCTAGATCAGTTGTTATTGGTGTCTATTAGGTACTCATTAAAGGTTAGGGTTTATGAACAGTGCTTTAATTTACTAGGTTTGGGGTGTATTAGTGAGTCGGTCAACTATTCCTCTCTGCCTGTTGTTCAAAAAAGAATATGAATAATGGCTCTATCTTCAGTCAAAGCATGCAGCCCCACCCCTGTGTGGTGGGTAGGGGCAAGGAGGGGTGTGCTGTAGCACATGCATGGTCAGAAGACTGCTTCCAGGAAGGTTTTTTTTTTATTGGATGTTTTATTTACATTTCATATATTGTCCCCTTACCCCATCCCCCGCCCACCCAGGAACCCCCTATCCCCTCACCCTTCCTCCTGCTTCTCTGCGGATGTACCCCTACCTACCCCCCCACCTCCCCACCCTCCAATTCCCACCCTCTGGGGCGTCCAGCCTTCATGAGGCCAAGGATCTCTTCTCCCACCTATGCCCAGCAGGGTCCTCCACTCTTACGTATACACCTGAAGCCATGGATCCCTCCCTAAGTGCTCCCAGGCTGGTGGTTTAGACCCTGGGAGCTGTGGTTGGTTGGTATTGTTGCTCTCCTCATGGAGAGCCACAAACCCTTTCAGCTCCAATGGTCTTCACTCTAACTCCTCCATTGGGAACCCCATGATCAGTTCAATGGTTATCTGTGAGCATCTGCCTCTGAATATGTCAGACTCTTGCAGACCTCTAAGGAGACATCCATATCAGGCTCTTATCATCATGCACTTCCTGACATCCACATCAGCATGTACCTTTGGTGACTGCACATGGGATGCATACTAAGGTGGAATGGTCTTCAGATGGCCCCTCCTTCAGTTTCTGTCCCTCACTTTGTCTCCATATTTGCTCCCGGAGAGCTTTTTAATGATTGGAAATACTGTTCATTTATTCTGCTTTAATCCTCAATTCTCAGTGTGTCTTTTCAAGAATTAATTTGTTCTCTAGGTTCTTGCGCAGAACTCTGGTTTTGACCTTCAGGAAACATTAGTTAAAGTTCAAGCTGAACATTCAGAATCCGGTCAGCTTGTAGGTGTGGATCTGAGCACAGGTGAGAATACTGCAGCTCCTTTGTGGAGTAAAACTAGATGGGGGTGAAGCTGGGGAGGAAAAGGTGGGTGGCAGGAGGACCTTAGTACTAGTGCTGTGTGGAAAGCAGAACGCCTATGTCAGTACTCAGTAGAAGACATTTGCAAATGAGGGAAGTCAAGAACACACGTAATGTGTGTCAACAACAGCAGGGTGTCCCGAGCAGAGAGTGTGCAAACGTCTGGTAAGCAGTGAGCTTTTCTTGACTGTAAGTCATTACTAAGACGAGATCAGCCACACATCAAACTGGATAGGAGCAGTGATTGGAGGACTCTTGGTTACTAATGTGGTCAGGGGTTAGCCACACTGTTCCTTTGTATTTAAAGACCCTGAGGCCAACATGGTGCAGCCTGTGGACTGCAGCCAGGATGCTGTCTTGAGGTGTATATAGAAAACTGTCTTAAAAAAATGGTCTCGCCGGTCAGTGGTGGCGCACGCCTTTAATTCCAGCACTTGGGAGGCAGAGACAGGCAGATTTCTGAGTTCAAGGCCATCCTAGTCTACAGAGTGAGTTTCAGGACAGCCAGGACTACACAGAGAGACCCAGTCTTGAAAAAACAAAAGAAAAAAAAATGGTCTTAGTTGGCGCGTGTTTTCTCTTTTAGAATTGGTAGGGTCTGTAAAACAAAGTGTTTTCTTGAAAAAAGCCTTTGGTGCTCTGGTTATTTGCAGGTGAGCCGATGGTGGCCGCAGAAATGGGTGTGTGGGATAACTACTGTGTGAAGAAGCAGCTGCTTCACTCCTGGTGAGTTTGAACTCACGAGATTGCTCTTGGCAAGACACACAGCAGTTTGGGTTGAAATCTGAGCTGTCCTCTTTTCCTCCCTTTCAGTACTGTGATCGCCACCAACATTCTCCTGGTCGACGAGATCATGAGAGCTGGGATGTCCTCTCTGAAGGGCTGAAGATCGGCCTGTGGTGCTGCAGAATATTGGGGGATGGTTATTTTTATCCAAGCTTCAAGAATTTTCTCTACCCGACTGGAGAAAAGGAACAGGACATTTGGCACCTATTCAAATTATAATACTGTAAAATTTTATTTTACTTTTTTTTTTTTTTGCATTGAGTGTCTGAACACACTCAAGCAGGTCTTTTTAAACCCACTGAACAAGATGTTTTAGTTACAGTGATACAAAATTTACATAAGATAAGCGTGTTGTCTCCCTTGTTCCTTAAGTGTTCTTTGAAAATTTACAATGGTTTTCTCCTGAATAGGCATGGTGGTGCGTGCCTGTAAGCCTGCCACTTTGGAAATAAAGTCAGGGAGTTCTGTGACAGCTCAGGCTACAGGAGACCACAGATCAAAAGAATAATTTTGTTGTTGTGGATGTATTTGAAATTATCCAGCCAACTCCTGTTAAACATGTAAGAAGATTCTTGCCAGTGTAAAACACATCTGGGTAATTTATGGGTTTCATAGTGTCTCTAATAAATACTTAAGAGTGATGACTGGGTCATACACACTTGAAATAACTGCTAAAATGCTTCGGAAAAGCTAATAAAGCCAGGTTACTACATGGAGGATGGAGGGTCGGAATCCTGCAGCCCAGCCTCTCCAGACAGCATGGAAACAAGAGGCAGGAGCAGTTTCAAATCTAACAGCCAAAGGAAAGATGGTTGAAGAGTAAGGGCTTTAGTGAAACACGTTTAGGCTATTTTCTTTTGCATCATACTTGTCATAGCTATTTCTCACCTCAATTTTCCTTTTTTTTTTTAATCTAATGTATGTGTGCTCTGCTACATATATATCTGCCTGCTTGAGGAGGACATCAGACCTCCCTACAGATGGTTCTGAGCCACCATGTGGTTGCTGGGAATTGAACTCATGACCTCTGGAAGAGCAACCAGTGCTCGTAGCCACGGAGCCATTTCACCAGCCCTCCTTTTATGTGTTTGATATCTGGAGAAAAAGGGGGCTGTCTTGGTATTCCACAGTGAGCGAAATAAAAATTTGAAAGCTGGCCGGGCGATGGTGGCGCACGCCTTTAATCCCAGCACTTGGGAGGCAGAGGCAGGCGGATTTCTGAGTTCAAGGCCAGCCTGGTCTACAGAGTGAGTTCCAGGACAGCCAGGGCTATACAGAGAAACCCTGTCTCGAAAAACCAAAAAAAAAAAAAAATTTGAAAGCTGGTTTTGTGTTAAGATCAAGTGAACAGAGGGAGACATCTGAGTTGAAAGATGGCTCAGCTACTTAAAGTACTTGTTTGGGCAGCCTGGCAGTTCAGTCCACCACCATGGGCAGCTTCTGGCCAGCAGAGGCTGCAGCGCGCTGGGCGTGCAAGGGCTCATTAGCATCACACAAGTGTTCAGAATAGATAAAATCTGAGTGATCCGGACGGTTGTGGGCATGTGTTAACTTTGTTCGTGGGCGGGCCCTACAGGAAAGCTCCCAGGAGTGCCCTGCCATTGGTCACTAAGTCGGCGCTTATCAAGTGCGCAGGCGCGAAGAAGTCCCGAGAACACGCATGCGCGTTCTGACTTCTGGCGCTTCAGAATGGGTTCCCGGTTTCCTCTCCTGTTGCTGCTGTGGCTCCTGTCCAACCCCAGGCTTCAGTTAGGTCAGTGTGTGGCCCTGTGCCTATATCTCCCATCCCTGAGCACCTGAAAGTGACTATATCCTGTATTCTAGATGCTGCTCCCCCCGCCTCGGAAGGTTTTTGGGGCTGGGGCTGGCCACCATGAAACTGCGCCTTTTTTTTTTTTTTTTTTTAAAGCAGGGTCTCCTCTGGTGTGCGCCCTGCCTGGGGCATTGAGATTAAGGCATTCTGGTTTTCCTTTTCTTCCTTTCTCACTTCCCTGTCTTGAGCTGGTGCACTCGTGTGATACATACATAGCTCAAGATACACTTAAGTTACATACACAGAAATCCGATGTCATTTTCCACCTTACAACTAACAGTACCCAGTATTGTCTGGTTAAGTGCACCTTTTTCTCTTGTTATTTTTGGATTAAGTTTTTCTTAGAATATTTTATGTGTATGAGTGTTTTGCCTCCTCGTATGTATGTGTACCACGAACGTGTCTGGTCCCTGCGGAGGTCAGGTTAGATCCCTACAACAGAAGAAACATGGTATAAACCACTGAGTGGGTGCTGGAGACTCACTGAGTGGGTGCTGGAGACTGAACATGGGACGTCTTTAAGAGCAACAGATACTCTTATATGCTAGAACCCTATTTTATCATTGAGACAGTCTCAACTTGTCTGGCCTGGAACATAAACCAGGTTGACCTCAAATTCACAGAGATCCACCTGGACAAGCAATCTCTCAGCCGAGCTACAGCTGAGAGGCCCCTTGTTTAGGGTTTTTTGGTATAAATGTCTTGGCTGTGTAGCCCAAACTAGTCTTGAGCTTGTGATCTCCTGCCGCAGCTTCTTTACGGTTGGGATTATAAGGCATAAAATATGGTCTTAGATTATATTTTGTTGTGTGATAGGATCTCACTATGTAGACCAGGCTGGCCTAAAAATCACAAAGATGCTGGGCTTAGAGGTGTGCACCACCAAATATGACCTGAAAAAAAATTATTTTTCATTTATGTGTTTGTGTGTCATGAGTTTACAGATACTGGCAAACAATGGAGGACTTAACTTGGTCCCTAATTTTTTTTTTTTTTAATTTTGGCTTTTTGAGACAGGGTTTCTTTGTGTAGCCCTGGCTGTCCTGGAACTCACTCTGTAGACCAGACTGGGCTCAAACTCAGAGATCTGCCTGCCTCTGCCTCTCAAATGCTAGAATTAAAGGGCCACCACCATCCAGCCCTTAAAAGAAAAAAATTATTTTTAAATCTTAGTTTGCTTGTTAAATTAGAATCAAGCTACAGTTTATATTGCATTTTGATATTTGATTCCCTTTAATTTGAGATCTCTCTGCTTACTCTGTTTTTCCCCCTCTTGGAATTATTCCTGAGATGTGTAGAATTGTATCAGAATGAGAAGAGTATTAAGTATAAGACCCCATAAGGCTGGGTATGGTTGCTTACATCTTTACTCTTTTGAGAGGCAAAGGCAGGCAGATCTCTCTGACTGCCAAGTCAGCCTAGTCTATCTATATAAGTGATTTTCAGGCCAGCCCAGGGTTGGAGGGGGGTGATCTTGTCATCAAAAACTAAAATAAGAAAAAAGATCTAATTTTAAGATGAGAGGCTGGGGTCGAGCAGCACCTAGCATGTGTAAGACCCTGGTGCCAATCCCCTGTGACACACACACAAAGATCTTGAGCTGGGGCACAGTGCCATATGCCTATAATCTTAGCATGCAATGGTGGTGCAGGCCTTTAATCCCAGCACTCCAGAAGCAGAAGCAGGCAGAGCTCAAGGGCAGCTTGGTCTATAGAGTTCCTGGACAGCCAAGACTATGTAGAAAAACCCTGTCTCACAAAAAGAATGGGGGTGGGAGGTGGGAGGAAGAGGAGAGAAGGAAGGGAAGAAAGAAAAGATTTTTTAAAAATCAGAAAAATCCCTAACACTTATGCACACAAATTATGGGTGTGATTCGGTTGTACAGGATTGCTTAACATGAAACCTGATTTCATCCTCAGCATCACATAAACTGGGCCAAGTGGTACACGCCTGTTACCCTAGCATCAGGAAGTTACGGCAGTGAAGTCAGGAGTTCAGCATCATCCTCGGATACACAGTTCTGGGCCAGCCTGGGCTACATGAGGCCTCATCTCAAAAATAAAACAATAATAAAGAAAATATCTAATTAAAAAAAAAACAATAAAGTGTTCAACAATACAAAGGGAGAGGGAAAGAACCAGCATGAAGCATGAGTGGTATAGTGGCTTACATATTAATCCCAGCACTTGGGAGGCAGAGGCAGGCTGATCTCTGTGAGTTCAAGGCCAGCCTGAGCTATATAGTAAGGTCTTGTTACTTACAGAGCAGGAGATAGAGGAAATGTGGGTGAAAATGTAAATATATTTGAGGTTACAGTTTGTAAATTTACCTAGCTGAGCCAAGAGAGGTACGTAAGTAATGACGTATCATCTGGGAAGATGACTCAGCAGTTAAGAGCACCTGCTGTTCCTGTTGAGGACGAGGACCTAGGCTCAATTCCCAGCACCCACATAACATCTGTCTAGTTCCAGAAGCCTCTATGGGTGCCAGGCACACACACTCATAAACTAAAAATATTTTTAGAAAGCAGGGTGTGTTAGCGCACGCCTTAAGCATTCAGAAGGTAAAGACAATTGGAACCACGTAAGTTTGAGGCCAGCCCAGTCTACACAGTGAGCGCCAGACCTGCCAGGTCCAAACGGTGAAGCCCTGTGTCAACACAACAGTAAAAAAGAAGCCAGGTCTGTGTGTGTGTGTGTGTGTGTGTGTGTGCACGCGCCTTTAATCCCAGCACGCAGGAGGCAAAGGCAGGCAGATCTCTGTAAGTTCGAGGCCAGCCTAGTTTACAGAGCGAGTTCAAAGACAGCCAGGAGCTACACAGAGAAACCATGTCTCAAAAAAAACCCAATAACAATTATAGTAAAAATTTAAAAGACAAATAATGAAGTGAATCAAATCCTATCTGTGTACATATATTTGTATGCATTGCTAGTACTTACCCTGTTCTGTAGGACATGCCCAGGATCCTGCCATGGTGCACCTGCCAGGTGGTCGGTTTTTGATGGGGACAGACGCTCCAGATGGCAGAGATGGTGAAGGGCCTCCCCGGGAAGTGACAGTCAAACCCTTTGCCATCGACGTATTTCCAGTCACCAATAAAGACTTCAGGTATTTCAAGTGTTTCAGTGCAGGGGGTCAAGGTTCTTTCTAATCTTTCTTAATTCTAATCTTTATTCCTAATATTCCTGTCTCAAAACATCAATTAATCTTGACGAAAGCGACAGCTGTGGGAGGTTGAATAGAAACATAGCTTACAAATCAGGAAAGATAGAATCTCGGTTTTTATTTTAAAATTTTTAGATATTTGTTTTTATTATTTTATGGTACATGAGTGCTTTGTCTGCATTTAGTATGTACACCCACATGCATACCTGGTACCCTCAGAGGTCAGAAGAGGGCATCGGATCCATGTGGTGAGCTGCCACATGGGTGCTGGGAATCAAACTCAAGTCCTCTCTTTTTGGCTGTCCTGGACCTCATTCTGTAGACCAGACTGTCGTTGAACTCAGAGATCCTCCCGCCTCTGCTTCCTGTGTGCTGGGATTAAAGATACGGGCCGCCACCTCCCCAAACCCAAGTCCTCTTTAAAAGCAACAAACGCTCTTAACTATTGAGCCATCCTTCCAGCCTGATCCCAGTTATTAGAAGTATGTAATCCCAGTTATTAGAAGTATGTAATGCATAAGCCTGAAGGACACAGACTGCGTTAGTTACTGGGTTTGGCACATGCTTTTATAGCTTTAAAAGGAGCAAACTGAGGGTGTCTCTCAGTGGAGAACTTAGCTAGCAGGGCCTTTAGTTCAATCCCTAACACTGGGGGAAAAAAAAATCAATCTTTAAATTTAAAGATTTTAAACTTTTAAAATCCTCAAGTTGGGCTCTGACCTCCATGTAAGGACCATGGCATATATGCACACACATGCATGCATATACACACACACATACACATGCACATGCACACACATACACTTACACATGTAATAAAATTAAAAAACTAGGGCAGGAGAGTTTAATTCCCTGCAACCACATGGTGGCTCACAACCATCTGTAATGGGATCCGAGGGCCTCTTCTGGTGTGTCTAAAGATAGCTACAACAGTGTAGTCACATACATCAAATAAATAAATAAACATTTTTTAAAAACTAATTAATAAAAATAAAAAGGAGCAAAACATGTTGATACTGATTCTAGGAAGGAAGGAAGGGCTGGAGAGATGGCTCAGCAGTTAAGAGCACTGACTGCGGGCTGGAGAGATGGCTCAGTGGTTAAGAGCACTGACTGTACTTCCAGAGGTCCTGAGTTCAAATCCCAGCAACCACATGGTGGCTCACAACCATCTGTAATGAGATCTGATGCCCTCTTCTGGTGTGTCTGAAGACAGCTACAATGTATTCATATATAATAAATAAATAAATCTTTAAAAAAAAAAAAAAAAAAAAAAAGAGCACTGACTGCTCTTCCAGAGGTTCTGAGTTCATTTCCCAGCAACCACATGGTGGCTCACAACCATCTGTAATGGGATCAGATGCCCTCTTCTGGTGTGTCTGAAGACAGGGACAGTATACTCACATACATAAAATAAAAACAAATCTTAAAAAAAGAAAGAAAGAAAGAAAGAAAGAAAGAGAAAAAGAATATGAATTCATTGCACAGTGCTAATGGAGAAAACCCAGACCCAGACTCTGTGCAACGTATGTGACAACTTTGGAGCAGGGAGTGGTGGTGTAGGTCTTTTAATCCAGCACCAGGGAGGCTGAGGCAGAAGTACAGGTTGAAGATGGATTGCCTATGTAAGTTTCAGGCCAGCCTGATCCACAGAGAGGGCCTGTTTCCAAAAATAAATGAATAAACAGAAACCAAAAAAGAGGTTTCCAGAAAGGCAAACGATTGCGGGGACAGTGCAGAAGTTCGAAAGTGATTGCTCCAGCTGTTTCTTGAATTATAGTGTAGTACAGCTGTCTACTTGTTTATCTGTTTTAGTGACAGCCTAGCATGTATCTCGGGCTAGCCTGGAATTCAGTATCCTTTCTTTCTCAGTCTGGTCTACGCAACAAGTTCCAGGCTAGAAAAGACTACACAGCAGTGGTTCTCAACCTGTGGGTTGCGACCCCTTTAGCAAGTCAAACAGCCCTTTCATGGGGATTATCAAAGACCATCAAAAACCACAAACATTTACATGATGCCTCTGAACCATAGCAAAATTACAGCTGTGATGTAGCAACAAAAATAATTTTATGGTTGGGGGTCGCAGCATTAGGAAAGTTAAGAACCACTGCTGTACAGTGAGTCCCCATCTTTGCAAAACAAGACAACAAAACCTCACGGAACTATATATTCAAAAGAATACATGTTTACTCACCTGTATTCTAGTTTTATCGAAAATCTGGTCAGGTGTGTTAGACGTGAAGAATAATCTTGGTGTTGCACAAAGGAACACACAAATCGAAGGAAGTTTGGCAAGGTAATCCTTTTTGTGAAAAGGGTGCGCAGGCCCCAAACCAGGCTGTGAAGCGCACTTGGCCAAGATGGTTTCCGTCCTTTGTCCCTGCTGTTCGTTGGCCATAACTGCATCTCATGCACTTTGTAGGAGGTGGACCTTACACACTGACAAGATTGGCTAATCAGCTGGAAGATGAAGATTGAGGAATTGAGACCTTGTAGGCATAACTTCTTTGATAGAAAAAAAAAAAGTAACAAAAACCTAACTACCTTTTATAAATATTTTTTTAAAAACCTACCTTTCGCCGGGCAGTGGTGGCGCACGCCGTTAATCCCAGCACTTGGGAGGCAGAGGCAGGATTTCTGAGTTCGAGGCCAGCCTGGTCTACAGAGTGAGTTCCAGGACAGCCAGAACTACATAGAGAAACCCTGTCTCAAAAAACCAAAAAAAGAAAAAAAGAAAAAGAAAAAAAAACCTACCTTTCATAGAAAAAAAGAAAAAAAACCTGTTTCTCATGTGTATTAAGGTAATTTCTTTTAAAGATTCATTTCTTTTATCTTATTTATGTATGAGTGATTTATCTGCATGCACACATGTGTGCCAGAAGAGGGCACTAGATCCTATTATAGATTGATGTGAGCTGCTATGTGGTTGCTGGGAACTAAACATCAGAACCTCCGAAAGAACAGTCAGTGCTCTTAACCACTGAGCCATCTCTCCAGCCCCCCAGGTTAATTTTTTTTTAAGATTTATTTATTTACTTATTTTATGTATGTGAGTACACTGTCACTGTCTTCAGACATACCAGAAGAGGGTATCAGAACCCATTACGGATGGTTGTGAGCCACCATGTGGTTGCTGGGAATTGAACTCAGGACCTCTGGAAGAGCAGTCAGTGCTCTTAACCACTGAGCCATCTCTCCAGTCCCCGGTTAGTTTCTTAAAGCTTGTGAAAACTTGAGAGTCTTCACGGGAGGCTCCCTGGAGCAGAGGACAGATATCAGGAATGAGGCGCGGAAGGAATCCTAGCCACTGAGCCAAGTGAACTCTCTCTTTCCAGGGAGTTTGTCAGGAAGAAAAAGTACCAGACTGAAGCTGAGGCATTCGGGTGGAGCTTCGTCTTTGAGGATTTTGTCTCTCCTGAGCTCAGAAAGCAAGCCAATCAGATGCCGGTGAGAGAGCCTGGTCACAGAGGGGACGGAGGTGGGAGCTGGACAGAGTCTTCTGAGGGAGAGATGCCATCTGGGGGCCATCTTGGAGGAGCTGACTTGGGAAGCCACAGAGAAGACACACTTCTCAGTTAGCCGGACCAGCCAGGAGGGTAACAAGCCAGGCCCAGTGATGCATCCTTGTAAGCCAGTTACTTTCGAGGCTGAGGCAGAGTAGCAAAGTCAAGTCTAGCCTGAACAGTTCAGAGAGACCCTGTCTCAAAATGAATTGTTTTTGTAAAGGGCTAGAGCGGTAGGTGAGTGGTAGCAGGCTTGCCTAATAGGTTGTGAAGAGCCCTTTGTTTAGTCCAGGTGAAGGATGGAAAAGGAAAAAGATCTTTCTCTAATTGGATGGTTTTTCTTGTTTATGTTTGTTTTTTAAAAGATTTATTTATTTTATGTATATCTATTCACCATTGCTTTCTTCAGACACACCAGAAGAGGGCATCTGATCCCATTATAGATGGTTGTGAGCCACAATGTGGTTGTTGGGACTTGAACTCAGGACCTCTGGAAGAGCAGTCAGTGCTCTTAACTACTGAGCCATCTCTCCAGCCTGTCTTTTTTGTTTTTTGAGATGAGGTCTTACTATGTAGACCCTGGATCTTGGCCTAGAGCTCACTCTATAGACCAGGTTAGCTTTGAACTCACAGAGATCTATTTGCCCCTGCCTGCCAAGTGCTGGATTAAACCGGTGTGTCACCACTGCCCAGCTTCACTCTACCTTTCTGAGACTCACTATGCAGCCCAGTCTGGCCTGCAAACCACTATATAGTCAAAGATGATTTTTTTTTTTTTTTTTTTTTTTTGGTTTTTCGAGACAGGGTTTCTCTGTAGAGCCCTGGCTGTCCTGGAACTCACTCTGTAGACTAGGCTGGCCTCGAACTCAGAAATCCACCTGCCTCTGCCTCCCAAGTGCTGGGATTAAAAAAGGCGTGCGCCACCACTGCCGGGCAAAGATGATCTTAAACACCAGATCCTCCTGCCTCTGCCGCTAAGTCCTGAGATGACCGGTGCACATTATCGGGCTGGGTTTATGCCATACTGGCGACCGAACCCAGAGCTTCTTGCAAGCACTCTGGCAACTGACCTAAAAACCCAAACTTTTAAAAGATCTCATCTATAGCCAGGTGTGAGGGTGAATGCATTCAATTCCAGTTCTCTGGAGGCAGAGGCGGGAGGATCTCTGAGTTTGTGGCCAGCCTGGTCTACAGAGTGAGTTCCAGAAATGCCATGACTACACAGTGAAACCTGTCTCAAAACAAAACATAACATAACAACCACAACCCACAGTCTGGATTCCACTTCCAGTGTCGAGTCATAAGGGATCCTGTGCTGGGTCAGAGGGTCTCGCCCTGATGCTGTGTTCTGTCTTTGCAGGCTGTTCTCTGGTGGCTACCAGTGCAAAAGGCATTTTGGAGGCAGGTGAGTTTTGCTTCCTCTGCCTCATTTCCTAACACTGCTGAGTTTCATTCTTGAAATTTGTCTTCCCTAAACCCCTAACTTGTCCAGGACTACTGAGGTGTATTGATTAGTTTTATATATGTATTTATTTATTAAAGATTTATTTATTTCATATATGTGAGTGCACTGTCGCTGTCTTCAGACACACCAGAAGAGGGCATCGGATCCCCATTACAGATGGTTGTGAGCCACCATGTGGTTGCTGGGAATTGTACTCAGGACCTCTAGAAGAGCAGTCAGCGCTCTTGACCACTGAGCCATCTCTCCAGCCCTAGTTTTATTTTTAAGACAGTGTCTCTTTGTGTAGCTGTGACTGCCCTGGAACAGGCTCTGTAGAGCAGGCGGGGCCCTCAAACACAAGAGATCTGTCTGCCTCTGCCTCTGCCTCAGAGTGCCAGGGTCAAAGGTATGCATCACCTCTGCCCAGCCAGGAAGGATGAGTTAAGACATTTCAGTAGTAACCCTATTCCCACTGCTCTAAGTCTTTTCATATTTCCCACTGCTTTCTTTACTGAAGAATCCCATCTTTTTGTCTCCCTCCTCCTTCCTGTCTCACGGCGTCCCACTCTGTATGTAGCCCAGGTTCCTCCTTCCTCAACCTTCTGAGTGCTGGAATTCCAGGTGTGTGCAACCACTGTTCTTGTCTCTTCTGTTTCTCCTCACCGAGCTATCGTTCCCGACCTCCCTCCTCTACCTAGTGTAAAAGCTGAACTGAGTCACCCCAAGTCAAACCTTCTTTTCAGCCTTTGCCTAGATCCCAGAAACCTGTCTCACCTGTCAGCCCGCAGGTCCCGGCTCCGGCATCCGAGAGAAACTGGAGTTTCCGGTGGTACACGTGAGCTGGAACGACGCTGGTGTTTACTGCGCATGGCGGGGGAAACGCTTGCCTACAGAGGAAGAGTGGGAGTTTGCAGCCCGAGGGGGCTTGAAGGGTATGGGGATCGTCTTCCCAACCTGCCCTGAACTGGCTTGAAAGGATGGGGCTGGTCCGAGTCCCGAAGGGATTTTCGAGTCCCCTCCCATAGGGATTTGTTTTGTTTTATTTTTTGAGACAGGGTTTCGTTGTGTAGGCCTGGCTGTCCTGGAACTCACTCTGTAGACCGGGCTGATTTCGAACTCAAGAAGATCTGCCTGCTTCTGCTTTCCTGGGCGCTGGGATAAAGCAACCACCGTCCATCTTTAGTGGTGATTTTTAACATGGGTGACAGTGTAGGATAAAAGGACAAAGAAAACCCATCAATCCTCGGGAATTGAAAGCTCACCAATCCTCACCCTGGATAGCTCCACCCTGGAAAGCCCCTCCGACCCCCCCCCCCCCAAAGAAATGGTGTGTGTAAAGCCTGCCTTCTGCTCAGTTCCCTGAAGCTTCTCGAATCCCCACTCCCAGTAGAGCCAGCCACGCTCCTGGGTTCTCCCTCCCAATCTCTCCTGTGAGATTGGTTGTGCGGTGTAATTCCTTGCCTCTTGGTTGCGAAGATACCTCTCGGAGCAGAGCTATAACTCAGGGAACTTGACTGCCGTTCCCCAACGCTGCTGCTGGGCTGTAGGGAAGCACAGTCTGAGACATGGGAGAAGCCAAAGCTGGGCTTCTCAGACCCCCCAGCACCTAGTCATCCCTGGGGTGCCGCACAGAGTCCATGGGCCCGCAAGGAGGCTGGGACCAGTGGCTCCCAAACCCCTGGACAGCTAGGCGTTGCTGAGTCGAGAGGAGTTGGGAGTAGGGTGAGGGCCACAGGCTGAGGACAGTGTCTAGCCCAGGGCCAAGGGGAAAGGACTCCGGCTTGGCTTAGGTTAGTGGTGATCGTCCGTAGCTTGGCAGCGTTTGTTTGTTGGGAGTGCGGATGGAGCTCCTGCAGGCGATGGAGCTGCGGCTCTGTAGGCGAAGCCTTTTCCACATTCCCCATGGCGGTGGTAAATGAAGAGGCAATCCATGGTTCTAAACTGTTTGTTGTTCATGGTGGACTATGGATGCATAGATTACTTCCCAGGGTGGTCCCAAGATTAAATACCTTTTGCAGGGAGGAATGTCTAAATGTCCGGGAAGGGACGCTTATTGACTAAAACCCTCAGGGTCTCTAGGTACCTCATTAGCTTGGAGAACTCTGTTTTAGGGCTATGTGACCGCCATGAGGAGCATGGCACTTGTCCCAGGCCAGCAGTCTGGCAGGGAGCGGGGAGTCACCTGAGTTTCCAGTGTGTGCCCGCTGAGTCTCCAGGTCTCAGACCCAAGCTTCCTGGCATGGTTTTAGCGTCCCACACTGTAACACTTTTGCGGGTGCAGAGCTTTCTCTAGGGAAAACTTGCCCCTGCCAGAGCAGAACTGTTTCACCTTCGCTGAGGAAACTCTTCCCCTGCAGAGCAGAGCTGTACACTTGAACTGGGGAAACTCTTCCCCTGCAGCAGCCAGATCAGAGCTTTAACACCTCCATAGGTGAAGCCCTTCCCTTCAGAGCTGCAACACTTACGTAGGGGCCAGTTGCTGGTCTATAGTTTCATCTCTGATCCAGGACAGATTCATCACCTACAATATATTGTGAAAGCTAAAAACTGGAAAAAGAGACATTAAGAGGCAAGAGAGAGATAGCTCAGTGGTTAAAAGCACTGGTTGCTCTTCTGGACTTGTTCTTCCAGAGGAACTAGGTTCGATTCCCAGCACCTACATGGTGGCTTACTATCATCTGTAACTCCAGTTCAGGAAACGAGTACCCTCTCCTGGCCTCCATGAGCACTGCATGCATGTGGTTCACAGACATACATGCAGACAAAACACTCATACACATAAAGCAATTCTAACATTTTTCTTTCTTTTTTTGTTTTTTTTGTTTTTTCGAGACAGGGTTTCTCTGTGTAGCCCTGGCTGTCCTGGAACTCACTCTGTAGACCAGGCTAGCCTTGAACTCTCGAACTCAGAAATCCGCCTGCCTCTGCCTCCCAAGTGCTGGGATTAAAGGCGTGCGCCACCACTGCCCGGCAATTCTAACATTTTTAATTTAAAAAGACATTAAATTTTTTATTCCTTTAAAGTTGTTTTCCTTTTTATTTGTGCATATGTAATGTGTGCAGGTACCTTTTCAGGCCAGAAGATGAAACTGGTTCTCCTGAAACTGGAGTTACAGATGGTTCGGAGCTGCTGTATGTGTGTACTGGAACTGAACTCACATTCTATGAAAAAATAGCAAGCATGCTTAACTGCTCAGCCATCTTGAAGCCCTAAAAAATATTCTTAGAAAGTCAGATATAGTGGCACCAGCCTTAAACCCCAGCACTCAGGAGACAGAGGCAGGAAGATCTCTTGTGAGTTTGAGGCCAGCCTGGTCTTCAGAGCTTGTTCCAGTATAGCAAAGGCTACACGGAGAAACCCTGTTATCATTTAGACCTGTTAGCTCATGCCTGGGTTTATAGCACTCAGGAGGCTGAGGCAGGAGCATCACCACAAGTGAGAAGGAGAGTCACTGATAGATGCTAGCTTTGCTCATAAGTCTGTCATCCTGCAGCCCTGACTATGTTAAACTGTCCTTAGAATGGAAACCAATTTCCCGACCTAAGCACTCCTACATGCTTGTTGAACACAAGGGTCTGTCATTAGTCAGTGTTGAACTAGGACTGATGAGGCTGCTTCCTACCTGTTGATGGTTGCATTTTAACCAACAGGTTCCTCACCCTTTCTCCACCGTCTGTGTGTACATCCCCCACACTCGGGATTCACAGTGCGAGGTGTCCAGCAGTGTAATGAAATCTGGCTTCCCAGGGGTGGGGGCAAAGGGGTGGGGGAGCGGAGCTGTGATGGAGTGACAGAAAGTGATGTCAGCCCTTCTCCACCTCCTGCCTTCCGGCTTCCTCCATCTCACCCTTCCCACCTCACACTCTGTTCTTTCATTCTTTGTCTCTTTGTCGTCCTGCAGGTCAGGTTTATCCATGGGGGAACCGGTTCCAGCCAAACCGCACCAACTTGTGGCAGGTAAGGCCTAAGGAGCTGTTTTCTTCCCTTGATGGGACTTTGAGTTCTCTGTGGAATCCTGCTAAAACCAAGGGGACAGAGGACAGTGCTTAACGTGGCCTGGTGAGACAAGTTTGTCCTCCCTGGCAGAATCATAAGTTCAAGGCCTTCCTGAGCAGCTGACTCGGAATTTAAATATGAGCATATAGTAGCAAGACCCTGCCTCAAAATAAAAAGAGAAAAATGTTAACGTGGGTGTGCCCATGCCATGGCACACTTGTGGAAGGCAGAGGACAACTTATCGGAGTTGGTCCTCTCTTCCTACCATGCTGGTCAGGCGATCGAACTCAGGCCCTAGGCCTTAGCAGCAGACCCATTCCTCTCACCAACAATACCTTTATGACATTATTAAACATTCACTTAAAATAGACAACTGGTGGTGGCACACGCCTTTAATCCCGGTACTTCGGAGGCAGAGGTGGGGGTGGGGGGAATCGTTCTGAGCCAACCCAGTCCACAAATTGAGTTCGAGCACACTCTGGGCTAGACAGACCCTGTCTCTAAAAACAAAACAATAACAAAAAGAGAGAGACCGAAAGAAGTGTAACAGACTGTCACATATGATTGAGCAAATCACATCTTCCCTTGGATAGGAGGAACTGTGTAGTGGCTGCAGTTTGTTAGACATGTGTGTCTCCTCTGCATGTGTGTGCACATAGGTGTGTATGGAAGTCAGCGGTTCTATGCTCTCTTTCTCAGTTGCTTCTCCACTTTATAATTTTAGGATTGGTTTTTTTTTTTTTTTTTTGGTTTGGTTTTTTCAAGACAGGGTTTCTCTGTGTAGCCCTGGCTGTCCTGGAACTCACTCTGTAGACCAGGCTGGCCTCGAACTCTCAAACTCAGAAATCCGCCTGCCTCTGCCTCCCGAGTGCTGGGATTAAAGGCGTGTACCACCACCGCCCGGCTATAATTTTAGGATTGAAACCAATCAATGCTCACACAATAAAAATTAATAAATTTAAAAACATTTAGTGGTAGTGTATGCCTTTAACCCCAGCACTCAGGAAGCAGAGGCTGGGAAATGTCTGAGTTCAAGGCCAGCGTGGTCTTCGGACCAAGTTCCAGGACACGGGTGTTGGGAATGGAAATCTGGTCCCCTTGGTCCTCTGTAAGCAAAGTTTATGCTATTTTTTTAAAAAAAAAAAACCGATTTACTTATTTTTATGTGCATTGGTCTTTCGCATGCATCTCTGTCTGTGTCATGGTGCCAGATTCCCTGGAATTGGAATCACAGACATTTGTGGACTGCCATGTGGGTGTGAGACAGGACATCTCAATGGGAGACAGAGCTCTCTCTATTTCATAGACTGGCTAGCCAACCACCCCCGGGATCTGTCTCTCTCTGCCCCATAGCACAGGAGTTACAGATGCATGCATCCTACCATGCCCAGATCTTATACGGTTCTCAGGATATGAACTTGGGCCCTTGTGCTTACACTGTGAGCCATCTCCCCAGCCCCTGAACCCCAGTTTTGATGAGAAGGAAAATGGAGTTGAACCAATCACATGAGCAAATACAGGTGGTGTGCTTAAGTCAGGAAGGGCAATGGGAGAGCATGGGCTCTGGTGGCTCCATCCCTGGCAGGGATGGAAGACATGGATGGGTAGAGACAGTGCTCTTTCCAAAGCACCATGGAAGGGGACCTGAGGTCACTGTCCTCCCCCCATGAAGCAGCAGAGTGGAGCGACCCTGGTTTCCCTCTGGACAGACAGGAGCGCTTGCCTTGGGGCAGGCTGATAGATCTTTGACTTTCATTGTCCTTATCAGGGAAAGTTCCCCAAGGGTGACAGAGCTGAAGATGGTTTCCATGGACTGTCACCAGTGAATGCTTTTCCCCCACAGAACAACTATGGTAAGACCTCCTTTCATTCACAGTGCCTGACAAAATGACAAAGGAAAACTCTTCCCCCATCCTCCCCGGGGCATTTGGTGGGGAGGAGAGAATCTCCTGCTTCTCCATCTGATGGCCTACTGCTACTCTGTAGGACTATATGACCTCATGGGCAATGTGTGGGAATGGACATCGTCCACATACCAAGCTGCTGGCCAGGACATGCGTGTCCTCAGGGGGGCATCATGGATTGACACCGCAGATGGTTCTGCCAATCACCGGGCTCGGGTCACCACCAGGTAAGGGTCCAAGGACCACAAGCCTCTGCAACCGTGGCCCAGAGTTGGGGCAGGAGCTGCTCTCTGCACCCCATCCTGTCTTTTTCACCTTAAGCCCTTCCTCACCAAGCTCTTTCCGTATCCAGTTCACACCCCCTCACCCTTCCTGCAGAGCCAGCCCCCACTCAAAGTTGTAAGAGAAGCAGGCTAGTGCTGCTAAGCGTGGGACGTAAACATGGGTCCCCAAAACAGCCTGGAGACCCTTTCCTGAGACTCAGCTGCACCAAGGGGACAGAGGCAGGTCTGGCAACCTCCTGCTGTAGGTTCCTTTCCCACACCTAGCAGGGCAAAGGAAGGAGGAGTCGCTCATCAGTCGGTCACACCCAGGAGATCTGAGATAACCAGCTTGTCAAGCTCCTGGATGCAGAAAAGGTTACTGCTTAGAGTCATTTTGTCAGGGAGGTGCTGGAGCTGCTTGTCTCATATAGTGGTCAGTGGTAGCTCCCCCCCCCCCACATTGTTGACTTCTAGTCTTGGGGCTTCTGCTTCACTCTTCATAGATTTAATTTGGTGGGCCTTGGCTGAGACTCCTCAGGCTTTGCAGTTTCAGATTGTAGGTTTGGAAGATGGTGAGGCCCCTGCTCATCAGAACAGACTAACTGCCATGTTAGTTAAGGTTCTGTAGAATATCAGAACTTCCAGAATGAATTTCTCTCTACGTATAGAAAGGGGATTTATTGGAATGACTTATACAGGCTGAGGTGCAGCTAATCCAACAATAGCTGCTTAGGAGTGGACAATGCAAGAAACCAGTAATTGTTTAGTCTGTGGGACTGGATGTCTCAGCTCGTCTTCAGGAGATGCTGGAATTCCAAAGAAGTAAGCTCTAATGACGGTGAAGGAATGGACTTTCTAGCAAGGTGTATTGTATTAGAGTTCTCTAGAGTCATAGAACTTATGGAATGTCTCTCTATACTGAGGGAATTTATTGGGTTGACTTACAGTCTGTAGTCTGACTCCCCAACCATGGGCAGCTGTGACTGGGGGGTCCAGGAATCCAGTAGTTGCTCAGTTGCACAAGGTTAGTTGTTTCAGGTGGTCTTCTGTAGAAGGAGGTTCCAATGCAGGTGCTGGCAAGGAAATGCAAGCAAAGAAGAGAGGATCGTCCTACTTCCAATGTCCGTATGTAGGCCTCCAGCAGAAGGTGTGGCCCAGATTAAAGGTATATACCACCACGTCTGGATCTGGAACTTGTTTCATCCCAGGTTGACCTTGAACTCAGAGATCTCCTTGCCTTAGTCTCCTGGGATTGAAGGCAGGTACTACCGTGCCTGGGCCTTAGCTTTTCATAGCCACTATGTCTCAGGATCTACATGCCAAGATCCAGGGTCAGAAACTCGTGTCTTGCAGCCTCAAGATCTGGCTCACAGGTGAGCCTTCCAATTCTGGATGGTAGTTCATTCCAGATATAGTCAAGTTAACAACCAGGAATAGCCACTACACAAGGCGAGGGCAAGCAGGCCAAGAGCAAGAGCTTCCTCTTTCCATGTCCTTGTGTGAGCTTCCAGCAGAAGCTCAGAAGAGAGGGCCCACCTCAAAAGGTCTGGATTAAAAATGTGTCTTCTCACCTTAAAGGTTCAGATTAGAAATGGGTCTTCCCACTTCAAGTTGAGCAAAAACCCCTCACAGGTGTGCCCCTCCATTTTTGAGTTCTAGTTCATTCCAGATGCAGTGGAGGCGACGACTAAGAATAGCCATCACGTTCTGTGAGGCTCATTTCTCACCTGCAGGTATGTTGAGCTGTTAGGTTAATCTCAGAGTAGGAGTTACTCATCGGTGGTCACTAAGACCACCCTCTATTGCAATCCTGTGTGGCCACCCACGGCCCTACTCTGTCCCCATCTCCCTAGTGGCACACTGGCCGGACTTGCCCTCAGCCCAACCGTGTTGGTTACGATTCAGTTGCTGTGAAGAGACACCACGACCAAGGCAACTCTTATGAAAGAAAGCACTTAATTGGCGGCTTGCTTAGTTTCAGAGGGCTAGTCCATGATCATCGTAGTGGGAAGCAGAGCATCATGGAGCTGGAGCTGAGAGCTTCACACTCTGATCCGCAGGCAGCAGGCAGTGAGAGACACTCAAAGCTAATCCCTAGTGACAGCTTCTCCAACAAGGTCACACCTCCCAGTCCTTCTAAAGCAGTTCCTTCCACTCCCTGATGACTAAGCATTCAGACTTGAGGGCCATTCTCATTCAGACCACTACAGCCCGCCCCCCCCCCATCCCCAACAGTGTGCACCATCTCTCCCTCCTCTCTCCAGGATGGGCAACACTCCAGATTCAGCCTCAGACAATCTGGGTTTCCGCTGCGCTTCCAATGCAGGCAGGCTGAAGGAAGATCTGTGAGCAGGCAGACAGAGGTGGAGAAAGCACCCCCTCAGTACTGTATCTCCCTGACCGTGTTCCAGAGGCAGCCGGATACCAAGCTCATCGTCTGAGGGATGATGGCCTTTTGAGCCCTGCCCCTCTGACAGACACCTCCTAAGGGCGGAAGAACAGTCAAACCCCCAGAAGGGACTGCCATAGCCTGGGAGATAAGGGCCTGGATGAGCAAGGCTGGGAGCTGGGCTGTCTCTTGAGTAGAGTATTAAGGACAAAGGAACCAAATACTTCAATATCTGGAGCAGTTCTCCAAAAGACAGCATTTTAAGATCTCTCCCTTTTTGCTTTCTCCCCATCTGATCCAGCTTTCACTTTTCCCGGGGAAATTCTGTAGAGGGAAGATGCTTCCTTTGTGAGGTGGCACCAAAGCCTTAACTGCCAGAACTTAGCCATGCTGTCCTTTGAAACAGGAGACTCAGTGTGTGGCAAGGCTGGTCTCGAACTCTCAGTCCTCCTACCTCAGCTTCCTGAGTGCTGCTGGCATTACACATGGGGCCCACTATTAAAATGCTCCAGTAGAGCAAATGATTTATGAGGCGAAGCTGTGCATTGTGGGAGAACCAAAGTCAGTGCTCCTCTAGGAAGACAAAGGCAAGAAACTTCTCTGAGAGTTAATCTGAGTACTCTGCAAACATGACCCTGAAGAACTGGATCTTGTGAGGTCAATAAATTCTTTTGTATATCAGGAAGTCCAGTGTGTGTGTGTGTGTGTATTTTTTTTTCCGAGACAGGGTTTGTCTGTGTAGCCCTGGCTATCCTGGAGCTCACATTGTAGACCAGGCTGGCCTCGAACTCAGAAATCCGCCTGCCTCTGCCTCCCAAATGCTGGGATTAAAGGTGTGCGCGCCACCACTGCCCCGCAGGAAGTCCAGTATATTTGAGACAGGGTTTCATGTAGCCCATGCTAGCCTCAAGCACCTTGTGTAGCCAAGAACGACTTTGAACTCCTGGCCACCCTGCTCCCACTCCCTCAGCTATCGATAACCTTGGGCCCATGTAGAGAGTGAGACAGGGCTGGGTGGTTATGAGCACTTGTTCTTGTAGAGGAGGGGTTCAATTCCTACCACCCACAAGGTGGTCCCAGCTACTTATACAACTCAAGTTTCAGGGTTTCTGACGCCCTCTTGTGACTTCCACAGGTACTGCATGCATGTGGGTTACATACTATATATACAGACAAAATAAAATACATAAATCTTTTTTAAAAAAAAAAACCTAGAGACATCGACAAAGGTGCATAGAAGAGAAGCCAGAAGGCTTAATATCTCCCAGAATGCACGTGTTCTCTCCCCTTCCATTCCTGCCTGACCGGGCCTCTGGTGAATTGGATTTATTTGTTTATCATCTATTTTTGTCATACCAGAGGTTGAATTCAGAGGCCTTACACTCACCACAGAGATGCATTCTCAGCCCTATTTTTATTTTGAAATAATGATCACTAAGCTGCCCAGGCTGGCCTAGAACCTGGGATTCTACTGTCTCGGGACAACAGGCACATGCAACAGCACACTCAGCTCCAGCTGTTATTACTGCTGTTTAATGGGAACCGCCTGCGCATCTAGCGGCAAGCCTTTGAGAGCGCAGAGTAGGGCCACCTGCTCCTTTGCAGAAGCCTACTTGGCGCATCCTCTTCTCACAGTTCCGGGGGGAATACCCTCTCGGTTTGCTTTCCCCTGTGCCCCTCCGCCCCTCAGAAGTCCTCCTCCTCCTCAGCCAAGGAGAGGAGCACTGCCTTGGGCGTGTGCTCGAAGAGGGCAGCTCTGTTCTGCTGTTGCCCTTTCTTCACCCAGTGGCCATAGATGCGGAAAGCGTAGGCATCGATGAGCCTCCGTAGTGGCCGTAGAGCGTAGGGATCTCGGATGACGATCTCCCTGGTTACCGGCTTCACCCGACGGTACTGGTAGTAGATCCTTACCGAGGCCAGCACAGTTAGACAGATCACCTGTAGGCGGCAGCACTGAGAACCCTCAGCTGGCAGCGGAGCTTGTCGGGGGAAACCTTAGTTGGCTTTGGGGGTGCCCTTCATGATGCTTCCTATTCCCAGGCTATAAGCATCTACAGGGATTTAGGCTAACAGGGTCAGTTAGCTGACATCCCTGCAACCAGACATTCAAACAGTGGGGTACAAGAAGAGGGACAATTCTAGAATTCCCCACCCCGCCCCATAGTTTAAGGTTCTGGGAGCCTGGTGCCAGCAGCGTATAGAGGGCCTCAGGAAGCAACAGCAACCTCCCTCAAGATCCTTGGGGCGGTTCGATTTCAGTACCTTGGCCGGGCGGTGGTGGCGCACACCTTTAATCCCAGCACTTGGGAGGCAGAGGCAGGCGGATTTCTGAGTTCGAGGCCAGCCTGGTCTACAGAGTGAGTTCCAGGACAGCCAGGGCTAGCTACACAGAGAAACCCTGTCTCGAAAAACCAAAACAAAAAAAAAGGTTTCAGTACCTTGAACTTCCCTCGGGGACTGAAGTGCCGCACTTCCTCTACTACATACTCCTGGAAGAAAGGGTGTGCCAAGGCCTCTTCCGCCGAGCAGCGGTCCTGGGGTTTCACCACCAAGAAGCGAGACACCTGTGAGAACAGAGGGACCTGAGGATACCAGGGCAGCATTCTGGAAAACTCGGGGTTGTGAGGATCAGTCCTGTTGGCCAACTTGGTAGGATTTAGGAGCCTCACAGACAACAGGTCTCTGGACCTGTCTGTGCGGAATTGTTTACGTGGGTTAAGGTGAAAAGCTACACCCTACATGTGGGTGGTTCCAGTTCGGGCTGGGGTCCTGCAACCATCTCCCTGTTTCCTGACCATGGCAGGTCCTCCGCACAGCCGTAGCCATAAAACAGGAGCCAGAACAAACCCTTCCTTCCTTAAGTAGTTTTGCTAGGTGTTTTATTAACTTCATTGAGACAGACAATGGTCCCTCCGGGAGTTTCCTCCACTCTGGGGCATGCTCCCTGTATTGGGGTGTTCTCCTGTCCCTCTCACCAAGTCTTTCACTGTGTCTGAGTAGTCATCCCACTCTGGTGAGCCAAACTGGTATTTGCCATCCATGATCATTCTTAACATCAGCATTTGCTTCCGGTGCCAGAAGGGTGGGGAGCCAGCCAGCAGTGTGTACATGATGACTCCCGTGCTCCACCTGGAGGGTGGACGGGGCCTCATGTCACCCTTAGCCTCACGGGGAGGGGAGGCATACAGGAGTGGCTGGCCATCGCTCCTAGCTTCACTGGGCTCAGGCCACGGTTGGGACCACCTCCCCCCCCCCGACCCCCCGCATCTACCCATATCACTCACATGTCCACCTCCTTCCCATAGCCAGGATGGCCTTCGTCCATGGAGCACTGGATGATTTCAGGGGCCAGATAACTAGGAGTCCCACAAACCTCTGCAGGAACAGCCGCTATCAGGACAGGCCACCAGGGGCCCTCCCTTGGAAGAAGTTACCCAAGAAAACCAAGAGACAAAACAGTGCTTGGTAGGGCTGTCCTATTTTACACTCAGTAGTAACAGCAGAATACAGAGGCTCAGAGGGCCACCCGTGGATTCCTAGGACCTTTTAGGCACCCTGGCATAGAGCTCAGGTCATGGAAACCTGACTCAATGGATATGTATATGTAGGCGGTGCACATAGGTAAAAATGCCCACAGAGACCAGAAGAGTCAGATCCCTTAGAACTTGAGTTGTAGCCTGGCGGTGGTGGCACACGCCTTTAATCCCAGCACTTGGGAGGCAGAGGCAGGCGGATTTCTGACTTTGAGGCCAGCCTGGTCTACAGAGTGAGTTCCAGGACAGCCAGGGCTACACAGAGAAACCCTGTCTCGAAAAACAAAAAACAAAAACAAAACAAAAAAAAATAAAAGAAAGTTGCCCTTCCTATGTGGGTGCTGGGTCCTCTACATAATTAAGGATCTAGGAATCCATGTGAAATATGTGGGAGGCAGAGGCAGGCAGACACACACACCCCCACACCCCAGAGATGAGTCATTATGATTAAGAATACTGGGGGGCTCTTCTAGAGGACATGAATTTGAGTCCCAGCACCATTCATATGATACAACACCCACACACATGAAAAATAATTGTGTGTGTGTGAGTGACTGCTCTCCATCTTGGGGTTTTCTGTTTTTTTTATTATGTATACACAGTTCTGCTTGCATATATGCCTACAGGCCAGAAGAGAGCACGAGATCTCATCATAGATAGTTATGAGCCACCATGTGGTTGCTGGGAGTTGAACTCGGGACCTCTGGAAGAGCAGCCAGTGCTCTTAACCACTGAGCCATCTCTCCAGCCTCCTCCATCTTGTTTTTGAGACAGAATCTCTCTCTGGCTTGGAGCTGACTGATGCAGGCAGACCAGCCAGCAACCCCGAGGAAATCCTTCTAGCTGCCTGCCTAGTGTTGGAGTTACATGGGCTCTGGGGATTTGAACTCAGGTCCTCATGCTTGTATAGTCCATTTGACCCACGGAACCATCTCCTTAGCCACTGACATGCTAGAGCTTTTATTCTGGGGAGAAAAATCATGCAGTTTCCATCAATGAGGCCCCTCTACGGGCCAAGGCCATGGTACCAGACCTCGGAGCTTCTCTCCTGGCTGCAGCTGGCAGGAAAAGCCGAAGTCTGTGAGCTTGATGTTCATGTTGTCATCCAAAAGGATGTTCTCCGGCTTCAGGTCCCGATGGACAATGTTGAGTTTGTGCAAGGTACAGATCACCTCCAGCAGGGCCCGCATGATCTTTCTGAAGGGAGATGCATGACCTTGGCTTAGTATTTTTATTTCACTTATTTTATTATTGTTGCTATTATTGTTGTTGTTTTTTTTTAGAGAGGCTTTCTCTGTGTAGCTCTGGCTATCCTGAATACTCTCAGTAGATCAGGCTGGCCTTGAACTGTAAGATCTGCCTGCCTCTGTGTCCCAAATGTTGGGATTAAAGTCTTTCACCACCACATCCTGCTATTTTAATTTTGTTTTATTGTATTTTATTTTTACAAGATCTCCTGTAGCTCAGGCTGGCCTCTAACATCCTATGTAGCTGCGGATGACCTTAAACTCCTGATCTTCCTGCTTCCATCTTCCAAATGCTGAGATTAGCAGTATGTACCACCACGGCCAGCTTATGCAGTGCTAGAAAGCGAACTATCCCAGCATGCCAGGCTAACAGTCTACCAGGTAGAATTATGGCTTACCCTTATTTTTACTTTTTGAAACAAGGTGTCACATGAAACTCAGATTAACCCTGAACTCATAATCCTCCTGCCTCGGGCTCCCTCTTGTTGAGGTTTCAGATATTCATCACCATACTTCAATCTATTTTAATTTTTTGTTTTGTAATTTTCCCAGATACTAGGGATGGAACTCAGGGTCTTATACACTCTGGGCAAGTATTATATTACGAAGGGGCATATCTAGCTCATTGGCTTTTTTTTCTTAAAAAAAAAACAACAGTGCATTTGTTTATTTATTTATTTATTTATTTATTTATTTATTTATTTGGTTTTTTGAGACAGGGTTTCTCTGTGTAGCCCTGGCTGTCCTGGAACTCACTCTGTAGACCAGGCTGCCTCGAACTCTCGAACTCAGAAATCCAAGTGCCTCTGCCTCCCAAGTGCTGGGATTAAAGGCGTGGGCCACCACCACCCAGCATCATTTGTTTATTTAATGTGTTTGTCTAAATATACATTTATCTATTCCATTCATGTAGTGCCCAAGGTGATCAGAAGGCAACAGGCCCTCAATTCTTTAGAACAGGAGTCACAGACATTTTTAAGCCATCAATAAGGATGCTGGGAACTGAAACTAGGTCTTCTAAAAGAATAGCAAGTATTTAATGCCAACACCCTGCAGGCAGATCTCTGTGAGTTCAAAGCCACCCTGGCCTTCATAACAAGTTCCAGGCCAGGCAGGGCTACATAGTGAGACCCTGTGTCAAAAATCAAGAACAAAGGGGCTAGAGACATGGCTCAGAGGTTATGAGCACTGACTGTTCTTCCAGAGGTCTTGAGTTCAGTTCCCAGCAACTACATGGTGGCTCACAACCATCTGTAATGAGATCTGATACCCTTTTCTAGTGTGCCTGAAGACAGTCAAAGTGTACTCAGATTAAAAAAAAAAAAATTCTTTTGAGTCAGGGTTTCTCTATATAGCCCTGGCTGTCCTGGAACTCACTCTGTAGACTAGGCTGGCCTCGAACTCAGAAATCTGCCTGCCTCGGCCTCCCAAGTGCTAGGATTAAAGGTGTTTGCCACCACTGCCCGGTGATAAATATTTTTTAATATTATTTATTTATTTTTATTTATATGAGTACTCTGTAGCTGTCTTCAGACACACCGAAAGAGTGCATCAGATCCCATTACAGATGGCTGTGAGCCACCATGTGGTTGCTGGGAACTGAACTCAGGACCTCTGGAAGAGTAGGCAGTGCTCTTAACCGCTGAGCCATCTCTCCAGCCCATAAATAAAATCTTAAAAAAAAAAAAAAGACAGACAGACAGACAGACAAACGCTCTAATTGCAGAGCCCTCTCTCCAGGTACATTGGCTAAAAAAAATATTTTTTTTTATTATTTTTTTTTTTTGGTTTTTTGAGACAGGGTTTCCCTGTATAGCCCTGGCTGTCCTGGAACTCAGTCTGTAGACAAGGCTGGCCTCGAACTCAGAAATCCACCTGCCTCTGCCTCCCAAATCCTGGGATTAAAGGCGTGCGCCACCACCGCCCGGCGCATTGGCTTAATTTTTAATTCTAGAATTAGGCAAAACTTTTTCCATACCACAGAATTGAGCATTCCCTTACACGTTCTTCTTCCACTCAGCACAGAGAAGATTCAGGGAGGCCAAAGCCCCCATGCCAACACTGCGTACGAAGTTGGAGCTAGGACAGGCTGGGACAGTCTAGCATCTAGAATGTAGAATGAGCCCAGGAGCTGGGAGATCCCAGAAGCCAGCATGATCTTAACTAAAACGTAAAACCTTAGCAAGCCAGGCCTTCCACTTGACGTCGGTGCTAGTACTGGGAGACTGCGTGGAGATAGCGCATGCGCCTTACCTGGTTTCCTTCTCGGTTAAGGTGACCTTCTCAGTCAGATAGTCAAAGAGTTCCCCTCTCTTCATCCTGTGGGAACAAAGCGTTTCCAAGACCACCAGCTCCTTACTTGCCCCCAGACCTGTGTTCCCACCCTGCTGCTATCAAAGGTGGGCTGTTCCTCCTCGAGTTAAGGAACCTGGGGAGGGAGTGGAGTTGTCGTCTGGGAAGAATTGGAAGAAAACCAAGAAGCTGGGAATATATGATGTCCCTGCCTACGAAAATACAAGGCACCCTGGGATCCATTTGCGCTGGGGGCGGAAGTTAGGCATCTGAGTCTCTGGCCCAGGACCCCTAAAACCAGATCTAGAGGAGTTGGGAATTTTTGCCAGGAAGCAAATGGAAAGAATCAACAGTGTAAGTGATGGGAAAGCAACGTTTGTCTGTCCTACGTTTAAAAGCCAGCTGTGGCGGCATATACATGTAATCCTAGTCGGAGGTGGACACAGGAGAATCAGGAGTTCAAGGCCAGCCTCAGCTACATAGTGACTTGGGAGTTTGTTTCAAAACCAAAACCAAAACCAAACAAACAAAGAATTAGGGACTAGAGAGATGGTGCAGAGGTTAAGAGCACTGATTGCTCTTCCAGAGGTCCTGAGTTCAATTCCCAGCAACCACATGGTGGCTCATGGTGGCTCACAACCATCTACAATGAAATCTGATGCCCTCTTCTGGCAGGCAGAATACTGTATATATAGTAAATAAATAAAACTTAAAAACAAACAAAAAAACAGAAACGGGCTGGAGAGTTGGCTCAGCAGTTAAGAGCTGAGTTCTTAACACACTGACTGTTTTTCTGGAGGAACTGGGTTTGGTTCCCAGCACCCATGTCAAGGCACTAACAATTGTGTATAACTCTAGCTCTACAGAATTCAAGACAGCCTCTGGTCTGCACAGGAACCTGCACTCACTTGCACAGACAGACACACACACACACACACACACATTAAAGATAATAAAAATAAATGGCTTAAATAATGAAGACAGAGGCCAGACCTATCTGGTGGCACACACCTTTAGCCCCAGCACTTGAAAATGCCCTACAGGCTTGCCTACATCTAGATATTTTTTTTCATGATTTATTTATTTATTTTATATATATGAGTACACTGTACTGGTTGCTGGGAATTGAACTTGGGACCTCTGCAAGAGCAGTCAGTGTTGGTTTTTTTGTTTTTTGTTTTTTGGTTTTTTTTTGAGACAGGGTTTCTCTGTGTAGCCCTGGCTGTCCTGGAACTCACTTGGTAGACCAGGCTAGCCTCGAACTCAGAAATCCGCCTGCCTCTGCCTCCCAAGTGCTGGGATTAAAGTCGTACGCCACCACTGCCTGACCGCAGTCAGTGTTCTTAACTGTTGAGCCACCTCTCCAGCCCCTACATCTGGATTTATAGAGGCATTTTTCTCAACTGAGGCTCCCTCCTTGCCTGTGACTCTCGCATCAAGTTGACATAAAACTGGCCAACACAGGGAGTCTTGACTTCTCCATACCTCACAATTTAATTTTGTTTGTTTGTTTGTTTTGTTTTTTGTGTGGGTTTTTTTTTTGTTTTGGTTTTTGGTTTTTGGTTTTTCAAGACAGGGTTTCTCTCTCACTCTGTAGACTAGGCTAGCCTCAAACTCACAGAGATCTATCTGGCTTTGCCTCCTGAGTGCTGGGATCAAAGGTGTGTCCCTCCACCCGGCACTATAGTTCATTTTTTTAAAAAGAATTATTTATTTTATGTATGTGAGTACACTATAGCTGTCTCAGACACATTGAATCCCATTACAGATGGTTGTGAGCCACTGTGTGGTTGCTGGGAATTGAACTCAGGACCTCTGGAAGAGCAGCCAATGCTCTTAACCGCTGAGCCATCTCTCCAGCCCTCATTACAGTTAATTTAATGATAGAATTTACTCAAGGAAGCAATGACAGTAGGTTTGTAGTGTTGAAACATATCATATTGTACCTTCCTGTTGAGCCCTCCAATATTTTCTGTTTCCTCTTTTCTCATTATTTATATAAGAAAAATTTGTAGCAGGGTCTCACAGTGTTGCCCAGGCTAGCCCTAAAACCATGGCAACAATCCTTCTCCCTTACCCTCCAAAGTTGGATTATAGGACTGTACCAAGGTGCCCAGTTTTATCTTTTCCTATTTAACCACAGGACTGGCCCTAGAAAGGCCCCCTCTCCTGCCCAGTGGGAGCCATTCTGCTGTATCCTCAGGGCTCTGTCCTGTGTAACCTTTGGGGACAGCTCAAATGTCTTTAACCTTTAGCGAGGTGGCTTGGAGAAGCTATTTTTACCAGCGTCCTGAGGAGCCCTCCAGGGTAAAACTACTCTAGCAGAGACCACGTTCTAGATCAGGAAGGGAAAAAGACTGAATTGAATAGTTTTTGGTTTTTGTTTTCTGAGACAAGCTGCAGCTATGTGGCTCAAACTGGCTTCAAACTTTTGATGCCTTTGCCTCAGTCTCCAGAGTGCACATCTGGCACTGCAGATGTGATCCACCCAGGCAGGCTTTCAAGTGCAGGTCTCTCTTCCTGTCCCTTCTCTTCCCTCCTGTTCTCACTCCCCGCCCACCCATCCCCTTCTTATGTTCCTTTGTTTTTTGAGACACAGTCTCTGTATACACTTTGGCCAGCCTGGAACTCACTGTGTAGACCAGGCAGGCCCAGAACTCTCCAAGCTTCTGTCTCCTAAGTGCTGGAATTAAAGGCATGCATGGCCTCACTCGGAGGAGTAGTTTTCTCTTTTCTTTTTTTTTTGAACAAAGTTTCTCTGATGAAACTCACTTTGTAGACCAGGTTAGCCTGAAACTCACAGAGATATCTATCTGCCTGCCTCTGCCTCCCAAGTGTTGGGACTAAAGGCATGGGCCACTACACCCATCTTGGAAATTTCTTTCTAATAAAAACTGATCATAAAGTTGGCGATGGTGGTGCATGCCTTTAATCCGAGCACTTGGGAGGCAAAGCAGGAGGACCTCTGTGAGTTCGAGGCCAGCCTGGTCTACAGAGCAAGTTCTAGAACAGCTAGGGCTTTTACACAGAGAAACCCTGTCTCGAAAAAAAAAATTTTTTTCATTAAAAGAAGACACACACATATGTGTATATATATATATACACACATATATACATGCACACACACACATATATAAATATATATTTTTTATATATATATATTTAACTCATCCATAAGTGGTATTCCAAGTTTCAAATCTGGCAGAATGGCCCTGAACCTGAATCAACTCCTGACTTTTCTTGGGACTGATGTTGGTCACCCCCTGACAGCCTGGTAGGGACTGCTGGAGGGCTTCATAAGCCCCAGGATAATGGTGGCTCCAGGGTTGGGTACTTACAGATCAAATACCAAGAAGAAGAAAGTGTTGGTCTCGTAAGTGTCCTTCAGCTGTACTGAAATGGAAAAGGCTAGCTGGTCTCAAGGAGCAGAGGAACCTTCGTATGGACCACAGGGCACAGAGACCAGGCAGGCTGGCTTCAAAGGCAGGGGTGGGAATGTGATGCGGTTCCAAGGCAATCGTTGTGATGTGGGAAGGACCAGGGACTTCATACTCCGCTTTCCCACCTGCCCCCCACCCCCACTCCGCTCCCAACATTGGCTGTACCCATTCTGAGCAATGAGGAAGGCATCTCGAGCCTCAACAACTTGCTGGCTGGCAGGGCCACTGACCAGGATGCCCTTGAATGGGTAGAGCTGGTCACAAGGTGGCTCTTAACACCCTGACTTGGGTTATTAGGGCAGAATCACTCACTATAAAGCATTCTGCCCATGGCTTGTGCCCGGGGGAGTAGGGGAGTTTGGAGAATACACTTACTGATGTTGGGGTATCCTGAGACCTTCTGCAGGATGTCCACCTCCTTCAGGGTGGCTTCCCGAAGCTCCTGTACCTCCTCAGAGCTAAAGCTTCCTCCGCCGGTGATGTCGATGATTTTTACTGCATACTCCTGGCACGTAGGTTTGTGGATGCAGCGCCTGACCACGCTGCTCACTCCCCTTGTGGGCAGAGAACGGATGGCCTCGGGACTCCATACTCAAGTCCCTTACCAAAGGCTACAGTACAGGGACTGGAGGGAAAGCTCAGAGATTGAGTACTTGTTCTTTCAGAGAGCCTGGGTTCAGTTCCCGGCACCCACATGGCCACTAACAACTGTCTGGAACTCCTGGGGATCCGACACTGTACTCTGTCTTCTGAAGACACCAGACACGCATGTGCTGCACAAACATGCATACAACCGAAACACTTGTACTCAGAAAACAGATAAACAGATATTAAATCAATCAGGAAATCAAAGGCCCTGGGCTGTAACACGGGCTTCCCTCCTCACCCTATGGGGAGGAGCTAAGGGGTAAGAAACCCGGGAAAGGGCTGGAGAGATGGCTCAGCGGTTAAGAGCACTGACTGCCCTTCCAAAGGTCATGAGTTCAAATCCCAGCAACCACATGGTGGCTCACAACCATCTGTAATGAGATCTGATGCCCTTTTCTAGTGTGTCTGAAGACAGCTACGGTGTACTTACATATAATAAATAAACTATAAAAAAAAAAAAAAAAGAAACCCGGGAAGTGCGGAGGGTAGAGCCAATCTGCGATCCGAGGGCGGTCCGGGTCTTACCTGCCCAGGATTTCCTTGGGCTCGTAGTTCTCATAGAAACTCTGTGCAGAATGGGAGTCAGGGAGGGCCTCATCCCGGGTCATGGTCAAGTGGGTCTCAGGGGGATCCCAAGGACCTCTGAAAGGGGTACAGAAAAAGCAGGCAAGTTCCCACCTCTCCTGCCTCTTTTTTCTCCTTTTTCTTTTCCTTTCTTTTCCTTTCTTCCTCCTTTCCTTCCTGCTTTTCCTTCCTTCCTTTCTTCCTTCCTTTCTTTTTTCCAAGACAGGGTTTTTCTGTTTTAGCTCCAGCTGTCCTGGAACTATTTCTGTAGACCAGGCGGGCCTCAAACTCACAGAGGTTTGCCAGTCTCTGCCTCCTGAGTGCTGGGATTAAAGACCTGGGCCACCGCTGTAGTTCCAAAACAGCCAGAGCTAAAACCGAGGAACCCTGTCTTGAAATACCAAAACTAAAAAAGCAGGTAGGGCTCTTTGTGGGTATATGCAGGTGCCTGCAGAGGAGAGAAGAGGGGTAAAGAAAAGGGAGCCCAGATTCCGGATTAGAGCAGTTGTGAGCTACCATGCAGATGCTGGGAACTAAACTCTGGTGACTCCAGGGGCAGCCAGTGCGGGTAACTTCTGAACCACCTCTCCTACCTTCGCTTTTCTCCTGTGTTTCTCTACACTTGTGGCAAAGAAGGAAAGCTTCGCATCCTCGGGGTACCCTTCCATCCCTGTGGACTCCCTTACCTTCCTGCCCCTCCTTCCGGGAAGAACTCCCCGCATACATCACACTGCTCCTCACTCGTCTGTCCATCCACAAGTCAGCCACCACCCCTTCTGTATTTGCTGTCATTCTGCCGACGACGACCGTTTTGTTTTGTTTTTCGAGACAGAGTTTTTCTGTGTATATCTGGCTGTCCTGGAACTCACGCTGTAGACCAGGCTGGCCTCGAACTCAGAAATCCGCCTGCCTCTGCCTCCCAAGTGCTAGGATTAAAGGCGTGCGCCACCACTGCCCGGCAACCGCTCTTTTTCTTCTTTTGGCTTAAGAGTCTCATGGAGCCCAAGTTACCACTGAACTTGCCTGAGCTGAAACTGGTCTTGAACTCCTGATCTTTCTACTTCCCAAGTGCTGGCTTTCAGGTCTGTGCCGTCGTGCCCATGTGCTATATTTTGCACTGGCCCTGTTTCTCCCCACATGGCAGAACGCCCATGCCTTTCATTTCCTGATCAATTTTATTTTGATTTCAGGAGTACGAGCGTTTCACCCTCATGGATATTTGTGTACCACACGTGTGTCTGGTGCCCTTAGAAGTTAGTGGGTTTTTTTTTTTTTAGGGGTGTGTGTGTGTGTTTGTTTTCTAAGATAATAGAGACAGTTTATTGAGAAAAAGAAAGACACTTATAAGAATGGGAGTGGGCCAGAAAGCTGGGGAAAGATAAATATTAAAAAGCTCATTGTTGAGCTAGACCTCGCTCTGTAGCCCAGGCTAGCTCAGAATTAATTATGTAGCCCAGCTGGACCTCAAACTTGCAATTCTCCTGCCATTAGGTTTACAGGCATGAGCTACCATCACTCTTGACTGAATAGCCATTAAACAAGCCAAACACTGTGGGGTCTGCTGCTCACAGCTGAGACAGGCAGATCTCTGTGTGTTTGAGACCAGACTGGTCTACACAGCAAGTTCCAGGCTCACCAGGATGAGTTAAGAAGACACCATCTTAAATGACAAATGAAAAGAAAGGAGGAAACAAAGAAAGGAAGGAAGGGAGGGAAGGAGGGAGGAAGAAGGAAAGAAAGAAAGAAAGAAAGAAAGAAAGAAAGAAAGAAAGAAAGAAAGAAAGGAAGGAAGGAAGGAAGGAAGAAAAAGGTAGGAAGGAAAAAACAGATCTAGTGGCTAGCCTGACCTACATAGAAGTTCTAGGCCAGCCAGGGCTACATGAGACCTCGTATCAATAAAAAAAGGGGCAAGAGACGAATATTGAAAAGAAAACTCAGTTGCTATAAGCACTGGCTGCTACTTAAGAGGCCCAGGTTCAAATTCTCAGGACTCACAGAGCAGCTCACAACCGTCTATAAGTCTAGTTCCAGGGGCTGAGGTGTCCTCTCCTGGCCTCTGTCAGGACCAGGCACATAAGCAGGGTACAGACAAAACAGCCATACGCATAAAATTAAAATAATCTTACAAAAGAAAACCAAGCACTGTACCAGAGCTGGATGAGTGATTCTTGGTCTCAGCCTATGCTATTACCTCCCATTAGACTGTGATGCTTTTAGGTGTCTCTGGGCCTTGTGCCCAGCACAGGTGTGTGGCAAGCACCGGGTATGATTCAATGGACAGGTGATAGGTGATGCACTGTACAGCCTTAGCCAATGGAATACTCTAGATCCTACCTAGCAATGCAAGACCTCAGTAGACCTGGAGCAGAGTAGGTAATACAGTAAAGTTTTTGTTGTTTGTTTTTTTTTTTTTTTTTTGAGACAGGGTCTCACTATGACACTGTGGCTGGCCTAGAACTCATAGAGAAATGGATCCACCTGCCTCTGTGTCCCCAGTGCTGGCATTAAAGGCATGTGTCTCCATGCCTGCCATGAGTCAGTTCCTCTTATTTCTGTTTTACTTTTAAAACAATAACAATTTAATTTTATGTGTCGTGGTGTCTCACCTGTATGTACGTCCCTATGACTGTGTCAGCTCTCCTGGAACTGGAGCTAAGGACAGTAATGAGCTGCCATGGGAGGTGGCGGTGGGGGCTGGGAATTGAACCCAGGTCCTCTGGAAGAACAGCCAGTGTTCTTAACCACTGAGCCATCTCTCCAGCCATCTTATTTTTATTTTTAAGTGCTAGGGATAGAACCCAGGGTATTGAGTACACTAAGCAAGCACTCCGCCACTGACTGGGCTGAGATACACCCCCAGTCCTGAGTCAGTGTGCTCAAGCTTGGACGTGGAGAAGCTAAGCTGGCCCATCTTAGAGCCAGATAGAACATAGAGGCTCCTGCCAGGAAATTGAATTCCTGTTTCAGACCCAGAGTTTGAGAAAGGCAGAAAATCACCCAGCAAGAGGAGGGGGCAAGCAGGCAGAGGGAACGTGCTTCTTGTCCACTTCCAAGAAAGCCTGGTCTCCCGAGGGGCCCAATTTGCTGACCAGCCAAGCAACAGTTCTGGCTGCCTCAAGCTGGCCTTTGCGGGAAGCCTGGTGTCCAGCGACTGGGTGCCTGGTTACCCGAGGACGGTTTAGAATAACAACTGTCTCCTTTGCCAATAGCAGAACCAGGCCTGTGTACCGACCGTATCAACAGCCAACAGAGCCCAAAGGTGTTAGTACCCATCAAAAAACAATCCTGTTTGCTGAAAGGCCACTCTAAAATCCCAAGATGGGCACGTATGCCCCTCACCTATTAGCCAGCCATACCAGACCCCTTGCATGGGTACAGGGAAATTCTTGGCCTATACCAGCATGCCATCCTAAGGCAGGCCGGTCAAATTCTGGCTGTGTGTTCACCTTTTCTGATAATATATATGTGTCCATCTCCCTGGTCTTAAGGCCTGACTTGAGCCAACCTTGGATCTTGATTTATGGCTCTGTTAGCCCCTTGATCCATTACCATCAAGACTCCCTGCGGGTGTGGGGGTGTTCTAAATAAGAGTAGATGGTCCAGTGTTTTGGAATTTGATATCCCAGAAAGCTAGTTAGAGAATACGACATAGCCAGATGCATGATCTGTAGAAACTACCTGACAGGTATCCTTAGAATCCGTGCTCTCCCAAATCTGAGGGGAAATGGGTCAAACAGACCTGGGGAGGGGTTCCTGTCTTTGCCTCACAACCTCATTGCTCCCGACTACTGCCTGGCTACTCACCGTTAGGTCCTTGTAGGCCCTTGAATGGAAGTAACAAGAATTCCAAAGGTCCTGGAGCCCTTGGGAGACAGCGGACCACAAAGGATCGAAGCCGTGACCTGAGTAGACACTTGTTAGAGTTTCTATCTCGCTTCTCTTCTGGGACTTTGGTACTTGGTGATGGAAGGCTGGCCTGCCAAAAATAAATCACAACTGCAAACCTGGGATGCAGGCCAAGGCCCAATAGGGATAGGCCTGGGGCAAAAACTACATCAGCGGTGACACCTGGTGGAAGCTGGGGAAAGCACACATGGCTTGGGACACAGCAAATGGCTCAGGAGAGGCAAAGCCTGTTGTTTTTAAAAATAATGGCTTTTGCTAAACTGAGTGCCTCCAGCATTCGAGAGACAGAGGCAAGTAGATCTTTTGAGTTTGAGTGATTTCCACGACAGCCAGAGTTACACATAGAAAACTGGCCTGGAAAAACCAAAAGAAAAAGAAAAAAACCAACTTTTAATTATGCATACAAGTGCATATGTCTTAGTTAAGGTTTTACTGCTGTGAACAGACACCATAACCAAGGCAACTCTTTTTTTTTTTTTAAAGATTTATTTATTTTATTTATGAGTACATTGTAGCTGACTTCAGACACACCAGAAGAGGGCATCGAATCTCATTATGAATGGTTGTGAGCCACCATGTGGTTGCTGGGATTTGAACTCAGGACCTCTGGAAGAGCAGTCAGTGCTCTTAACCGCTGAGCCATCTCTCCAGCCCCCAAGGCAACTCTTATAAGGACAACATTTAATTGGGGCTGGCTTACAGGTTCAGAGGTTTAATCCGTTATTCTCAAGGCAAGGGCATCTAGACAGGCATGGTACAGGAGGAGCTGAGAGTTTAACATCATCTGAAGGCTGCTAGTGGAAAACTCACTTCCAGGCAGCTAGAGTGAGGGTCTTAAGCTCATGCCCACAGTGACATGCCTACTTCAATAAGGGCACACCTTTTAATAGTGCCACTCCCTGGGCCAATCATATACAAACCATCGCAGCATGTCTATCTGTATGTGGACTTGAGTATTAGTGCCTGCCCAAACCAGGGGTGTTGGATTTTTCTGCAGCTGGAATTATAGATGGTTCTTAGCTACCTGATATGGGTGCTGGAGATCAAATTCTGGGAAAGCGAGGTTTCTGTGTGTGTGTGTGTGTGTGTGTGTGTGTGTGTGTGTTTGATTTTCAAGACAGGGTTTTTCTTTGTAGCCCTGGCTGTCCTGGAACTCACTCTGTAGATTAGGCTGGCCTCAAACTCAGAAATCCGCCTGCCTCTGCCTCCCAAGTGCTGGGATTAAAGGCGTGCGCCACCACCGCCCGGCGTGGTTTGTGATCTTAAGGAATGAGTTAGTTCTCCAGCCAGTTTTTGAGATTTTATGTGTATGAGTCTTTTGCTGGCAGTGTGTATGTGTACCACAGGAATGTCGTATATGCTCAGATGTCAGAAAAGGCATTAGATCTCTTAGAACTGGAGATAGAGACTGTTGTAGCCACTGTGTGAGTATGGAAAACTGAATTTAGTTTCAGGTCCTCTGAAATAATAGCAAGTGCTCTTACCATGAGCCATGCCTCTCTCCAGCCTGGCAACACCAGCTTTGAAAGGAACGCACTGTTATTTTTTGAAGACAAGCTTCTTTTTTTTGGTTTAGTTTTTCGAGACAGGGTTTCTCTGTGTAGCCCTGGCTGTCCTGGAACTCACTCTGTAGACCAGGCTAGCCTCAAACTCTCGAACTCAGAAATCCGCCTGCCTCTGCCTCCCAAGTGCTGGGATTAAAGGCGTGCGCCACCACTGCCCGGCATGAAGACAAGCTTCTTAATACACAACTCTGACTACCCAAAAACCATGCAGACCAGGATGCTTTCACACTTGTGCTCCTGCCTCCGCCCGTGTGTTGACACTACAGGTGTGCAAAGCCAAGCATGGCGATGACCTTTTATTTCTCCTGATTGACAGCTATATTTGACTCACCCATGTGAGACAGATTGCCTTGAACTTGTAGAAATCCTCTTGCCTGCTATCCAATATTGGGGTTACAGATACAGCATGCCGAGCTTGGTTTAAACCTGGAACAATCTCTGAGGGAATAGGGGTAGAATTTGGGAGAACTGTGACAAAGTTTTCCTGAGGTGCTAGGTCCAACCTCCAAGCATAGAAGGGGTTGGTTTTAGCTTGGGTTTGCAAGAAGTAAAAATATCCAAATACTACAGGGAAAACAATTGTACAGAGGATTTTTTTTTTAAAATACTAGTGTATAGTGTTCTGCTTTCACTATGCCTGCAGGCCAGAAGAGGGCACCAGATACACGCATCCGATGCAAACAAAGCATTGAAAATTTCTTGCAAAGCCATCTGGCAGAAACTAAAACTTCTTGAGAAATAGTACTTTTGAAAAAATATGCTCAAGGTTGTACCCTGCTCTGTGCCATTTTTTTTTTTTTCGAGACAGGGTTTCTGTGTAGCCTTTCTCTGTGTAACCCTGGCTCTCCTGGAACTCACTCTGTAGACCAGGCTTCATGTCATTCTTAACAGTATGCTCTGACCACACTGAAGCACAGGACCCCCTTTGCAAATAAAAACCAAGAGCTGGGTCTGCTTGCCTGAAGTTGTCTGCACTGCAGGAACCCTCGGCCTGGAGCAGCTAGAACCATTTAAAAAGCAGTATGGTTACACTAGACAAGGTTCTCTAATCACAGAATCTATTGGAATGACAGTCTGCAGTCCAACTAACCCAACAATGGGCAGCTGTGAATGGGAAGTCCAAGAGCCTACTTGCTCACTCCCACGAGGCTAGTCGTTTCAGCTGGACTTCTGTATAAGCTGGAATCCTGAAGAAGGTTCCAACAGATGTGCTGGCAAGTAAGTGCCAGCAGGTGAAGAACCCTTCCTTCTGCCACTGTCCTTATGTAGACCTCCAGCAGGTATGGAAAGTTTAAAGGTGTGTAGCACCCAGCCTAGACCAAAGCTGTTTTACTTGAAACTTACTGTTCCAGTCTGGCCTTGAACTCAGATCTGCCTGCCTATGTCTTCTGGGATTAAAGGCATATATGACCTTTCCTGGGCCTAAGCTTTTCATAGATTCATAGACTCTATACCAAGATCTGGATCAAAAAAACCTGTGTTTTTTTTGTCGAGGAACCGCATTAAAAGGTCAGAGCATTAGTAATGTTGAGAAGCACTGAGATGAATCAAAGGCATGCCAGATGGCATTTCTCCTGGGGCTCCATTATGTTCAGCAGACACACACAATATGGACACTTACTACACATTTCAGAATAAACCAATTTATTGTATTTAACTCAATCACCATACAGTTAAGTTCAAGGAGGCCAAACATTTGCCCAGTAACCAACACTACAAGCCTCAGTAAACATCTATAGTTAAAACTCTCTCGTGGCCATTCCGAAGCAATGGAGCTGTTAGAATAAGGCCCACACTTATACTACAGAACCAAGTTTACATTTCTTCAGCTTGAACTTCTTGATTAGATTAGACCTGTTTAAAAAAAACAAAAAGGTTAAGTTAGAAGATACCCAACAATGCCATTTCAGGCTTCCTTCAAACCTCAACTCTATCCTTACCATAGAAAGAAAGACACTATGACTGTCCACAAAGGCCTGAAACAGACAGCTAATTTGATAGATGTTAAACCAACAGAGAGTTATAAATTTGGGCAAGTCAATGTCTGTCTGTGTCTCTCTCCCTCTAAATTTGATTACTAGCCCTCTATTAGAGGCTAAGGAGTTTCCTCAAGGGCATGGCAGTGTAGAGTGAAGTGGTGCTGCTGAGGGACCCTCCATTGGAACACAATGGCTCCCTGTGGCGAATCTGGCATGGACAAAGTCAACTTTATCCCCCATTCTATTGAATGCCTTGGATACATCAGAAAGCTGAGCCTCGATGTTGGTTGCCTTACACCTGTGCCTTGTCAAGAACCGCTGTGGTAATCTTCTCTACTGTATGATGAACTCATAAGTCCCTGTGATGGTTTTGAGCAGCTCCTAATTCAACACTGTCTCCTTGCCTGTCTCTACCCAACAACCCTGTCCCAGAAATAGATTTTCCTTGGACCAGTTCCTACACAGACATCCCCAGCATTTTGTCTGGGGAGTTCCAGAGTTAGGGATTGGCCTCAGTCTGGGTTTTCCCTGTTATGGGATGGGTCTGACAACAGGCAGTGAATCTTATTGGGAAACATGGATTTTTTTTTTTTTAAATAGCACTGGTTCCTCTCTTTTTCTTTAGTTTTTTGAAACAGGGTTTGCCTGTCTCCTGAGTGCTGGATTAAAGACATGTACAACCTCACCCTGGCTAGGACAAGTTCCTCTTAATTCCATTCCTAAACACTTCCTCCCATCTAATAATTCAGCTGAGGGGCTCCACCCCTTTCAGGAGAATCACATCAGATATCCTTAACATTAGACATTTAGGCTACAGTTTAACAGTACCAAAATTATAGTGAGGAAGTAGCAACAAAAACAATTTTATGGCTGGGCAGTGGTGGCACATGCCTTTAATCCCAGCACTTGGGAGACAGAGGCAGGCGGATTTCTGAGTTTGAGGCCAGCCTGGTCTACAGAGTGAGTTCCAGGACAGCCCGGGCTACACAGAGAAACCCTGTCTCAAAAAAAAAAATAAAAATAAAAAATAAAAAATAATAATAATTTTATGGTTCGAGGTCATTACAACATGAGGAACTAAGGTTGAGAACCAGTCAGTGCTCTGTGAAGGTGGGAAAATGAAAACAAGTACTGAACTGTAAATACTGTTAAGAGTCCTACTAGGGCAGAGCAGTAATGGTGTGTGCTGTTAATCCCAGCACTCTGGAGACAGAGGCTGGCGGATCTCTGGAGGCCAACTTGGTCTACACCATGAGTTGTACAACAGCAAATGATATATGTAGAAGAAACTCTGCCTCAAACAAGGTTCTACTGGAGGACTTAACTAAATAGACCTCAGGGCCATCACGCTGAGTACATTATGGTGCCAACCCTGTCACATGCACCTGATGTCATCTCACTGATGAGGACATGTGGATGAACTCCTATAAAAGGTCTTTCAACCCCAAAGAGGTCTCAACCCACAGGCTGTAACCCGACCACTACCCTACAGGCTTCAGGACCATCATTGAGCACAGGGACAAGTCACCTACCATTTGCAATCCTGCACTGCCGCAGCACCTCGTTGAAGCCCTCACAGAGCTTGACATCACTCTGGTTCTGGGCACACTCCAGGAACTGCTTGATCTCTAGAGAGCAAGGTCCAAAAGACTGCTGGCTCTGCAGCTGGGCTCCCTGAGGCTCCTGCAAAGGCACAACATCTTGTCTAGAGATGAGAAAGCACAGGGCACCACACAAGGGCAGGGCTCACACACTGGGAGCTGGGGAAACAACTGGAGAAAGGTGCAAATTCAGTGTGAGTTTAGTGCCACCCAGGAGCATGGCAGTGAAAATGACTTAAAAGAACAAGATGTCCCCTCCAACTCAAAAACAAAAGACAAAACAAACATATGACAGATCACACCATCTGGAGCATACTCAAGGCTCTGGGCTGGATCCTAACATTGTAAATAAACATAAGACCAAAACTTTAAAAATGGGTTAGGGACTCCATAGTTAGGACTGTGTTCCTTGCCCTGGGATTGATCCCAGCACTACAAACATATGTACAAACATATATAAAAGTGAGCTATTTCTAAGGAAAACTGGATTATAGGAAAGTATGAGAAAAAGAGATAGATGAGGATTTCAGACACGGATATACAAGAGAGAATACATCCTTCTTAGAAAAACCATCTATCCTAGAGAAAGAAGTGGAAAAAAAACCAAACCACCAAACCAGGTAAGGGATCATAAAGCCATGAAAGGGACTGTGATTATGTAAGGAAGGCTGACTTGAAAGGCCAGGCCTCAGGGCTCTGCCTGGGACACCAGCACTTGAGAGGCCAACCAAGAAGACTGCTACAAGTTGGAGGACAGTTTGGGTCACACAGCGAAGACTTTGTCTCCAAAAGTAACAACAGAAACCCAAATAAGTACAGCCAAGATAAGTACTGAAAGCCAAGGCAGGAGGCTTGCCAGGAGTTCAAGGCTAGCTTAGGCAAGATCCTCTCAAAAACAAATTTATCACCTAAAGGGAAAATGGCTGTTGTACAGTAAGGCAGACTGTCCTGTTGTAACCCAGACCACACTATATGGCTTTGTGTGTGATGCTCCCACATGTGTGGACAAAGGTGCCCACGGGGAGACCGACCAAGCATTGGCTGCCTTCTCTTATTTCCTGAGACAGGGCTTCTCTCTCACTGAACCACAAACTACTTAGTTCATCTCAGCAGGCCAGCCAGCCCTGCTGTGGGACCTGCCTGTCTCCACCCCACAAGGTAGGAGTTACAGCTATGGATGGCTAGGCCTGACTTCTTGTGGGTTCACAGGATTTGAACTCAGGTCCTCATGGTCTCAGAGTAAATGCTTAGTCATAAAAGATGCTTCCCAGCTGTCAACTCATCTCAGAAAACTAAGAGCACAGAAGGAGAAGCTGCCCCGGAGCTCACCTGGTAAGTGATGTCAGGCTTTGCAGGCTCAGCATTTCCACCTCCGCTAAAGCCCCCAGTGATGGCGTGACCCAGGGTGTGCCCCACTGCAGAGCCCACAGCCACTCCGGCTGCAGTGGTAGCCATCTGGGCCATCAGGCCTGGCTGCCGGGGGGCAGCAGCAGGTGAGCCAACTGCAGATGGTGCAGCTGCTGCTGGAGGCTGAGCTGCAGGTGCTCTTCTGGGAGCAGGCCTCATCTGAGGGGCCCGGCTGGAAAGAAAACAACAAAACTCATCAGTTCCCAGACAAATGACTTTGGAATTTACTGAAGACCAAACAGGCCTGGTTCAGAGGTACACGTTTGGAAGCCACGCAGTGACTTATTTCTATTTTAGCTCCTTTCCATGCACCCTTCCTTGATCTATTCTCAAATTCATAGCCTTTTTTCCCATTATTTGTATTAGATGCATACATGTGCACACACACATTTCTAAATATAATGTGCCAGTCTGTACATTCCTTGTGTGTTTTCAGGCTGACCACATGGTGCTCCGGAGGAGGGACACTTTCTCCTGCTCTCTCTCGGCCCTCAGCACTCCTTAGTTGCTGTGTTCTTTATGTAGGACTAAGAGCTTGTGGGCTTTTCCCGGTAGTTTGACTTCTCTACTCTCATCCTTGCTCTACACAGCAATTTTAGGGCCAACCTAAGAACCAAAACCCTTGTCTCTTTTTGAGACAGTGTTTCTTTGTGTAGCCCTGTCTGTCCTAGAACTCACTCTGTAGAGCATGCTGGCCTCGAACTCAGAAATCTGCCTGCCTCTGCCTCCCAACAATACCCTTGTCTTAAGATTATGTCTCAAGGTTGCCAGGCAGTGGTGGCGTACTCCTTTAATCCCAGCACTTGGGAGGCAGAGGCAGGCGGATTTCTGAGTTCGAGGCCAGCCTGGTCTACAGAGTGAGTTCCAGGACAGCCAAGGCTACACAGTGAAACCCTGTCTGGAAAAACACTACAAAACCAAAACAAAACCAAACAAAAACCATCATGAGCAAGGCTGGGCGTGGTAGTGCGGACTCTGATTGCACTCAGGAAGCAATCAGGTGGAAACTCAGGTTCAGGTCATCTGACACCTCCGACTTTCCAGGGCCATTCATTTGCATATATCCACTGAGGGAAAATTAAAACTAAAAACATCCCCAAAGGGTTTATTTATTTAAATGACAGTTGGACCTCTCTGAGCTCCAAGACATTAGGAGTTACAGAATGAGCAAACAGCTTTCATTTTATTAGTTTATCAGTTATCAGAAACAGCAGACAGGTGTTACCATGGAGCATTAAAAATTTACTACAATTAAGGACTAACCTAGTCTAGTGAGTACCTGAATTAAGATTTAGAGCTGGGGATGTGGATGGGAGTGGGGCAGGAGGCTGGTGAAAGGACTCACTGTAAAAGGATGCTTGACACCCTGAGGTTGACTCCCGGAACCCACAAGGTGGAAAGAAACAACCAAATTCCCTCTAGCTGCCCTTGGACCTTCACACAGGTACCAAATCCCTCCAGCACACACAGGCATAAACACACCAGCAGTCCCAGCTACTCAGAGAACGAGACCACTTAGAAAGGTTGAAATCCCCTGAATAAGGCCAACACCTTTAATCCCAGCACTTGGGAGGCGGAGGCAGATTGGCCTCTTGAGTTTCAGGCATAGGGGTCCACACCTGTAATCCCAGTCCTCAGGAGGCATAGGCAGATTGGCCTCTTTTGAGTTCCGGGTCAGCCAAGGCCACAGTGAAAGCCCTTTCAAGGAAACAAACCACCACCAAATCCAAAAAGAAACTAGGGAAAGTGACCTGCCTGAACTGCAACTTTGACTATCTCTTTTTGTTTGGGTACAGCGTCTCTCCATGTGAAGCCTTGCTAGTCTTGAAATGGTGGCAACCCCCTCTTGCCTTGGGGAAAAGAGGCACGAGGGACTGTCTTGGTGGTAGACGAGGTATCCCCTACGACATATAGAGGCCCGAGGTTTACCTCCCAGTATGATCACATTTTTTAGTTTTGTACGATTTTATTACCCCAGAGTGGGATCTTTGGAATTTTGATGCTGTCAACAATTTTCTATTTGTTTTTCTGTAGGCCGGCAAAATGTTTCTTTTTTTTTTTCTTTTTTGGTTTGTTTTTTCGAGACAGGGTTTCTCTGTGTAGCCCTGGCTGTCCTGGAACTCACTCTGTAGACCAGGCTGGCCTCGAACTCAGAAATCCGCCTGCCTCTGCCTCCCAAGTGCTGGGATTAAAGGCGTGCGCCACCACTGCCCGGCCGGCAAGATGTTTCAATAGATCATTTACCACAAATTAATAGACATCTTGGACCCAAGTGGTGGAAGGAGAGAACTCTAAATTCTCGTCTCTCCACACGGAACCGGTAATTTTCTTTCCTTTTTTAAAAAAAAAATCTATAGAGCCTGTAAGCTCAGCCCTAGGGAAGCGGAGTCGGAAAAATCAAGGAAGGCCAGAGAAGCCTATATAAAGGTCAAGGCTAGCCTAAGGTCTCCCAAAACACAGTAAGAAAACTTCGCATATATCTTTCTTCCCCGCCTCTTCGTAGACTACGCCCTCTAACGCCCTTCCCCCACCCAGACGAGGGAAAAGGTCACGTTTCAGAGTCCTCTCCCCGAGTGCACTGAATGTGGCCCTGTCCTGGAGTTCTCCCCAGTAGCGGATCTCTTCCCGACCGCTCGCTCTGTCTCATCACCGGTCGCCTTCACAGCCCTCAAGCTGCGGAACCTCGCCCTGGCCGCCCGCGCTCGGTCCGAAGCCCCGAGAGTCTCACCTAGCCGGAGGAGTCATCCGGGAAGTGCGGCTTCGGCTTCCACGCGGCATCGTAACTGCTTGTAATCTCCACAATCAGAGAAGACAAACTGCGAAACTCCCAAAAGCGTCCAGCAATTTCTATCAAGGAGAGAGGAAGATTGGAGGCGGTACCTCACTGGGCAGCCAATCAGAACCCAGGAGGAGCCGGGCGCTAAAGGTTATTGGAAGAAGAAGACGTCAGTAACGGGCAAAGGCCTTGACTCAGCGATTACGCCCGGAAGTTACAAGATCGGCGAGGAGGTGCTGAGGCTAACCGGAAGTTCCTGCGGTTGCACTCTCAAATCTTGTCCTCCGATTCAATAGTGGAGTATAGGTTTTTGCTTCCGATGGCTGACTGGTTCCCTCCACAACCTGGCTGACTTTGATTTTCAATTTCTTCTGCCTCAGCCTCTGAAGTAAACTGAATTAGGGGTTTACTGGCGTCTCCTCTTGTTTAATGGTTAAGTAAGTCTGTTTACTTAACCCTTCTCTGTTTGTTTTGGGGCAATGCCTCAGGTAACGGATGTTGGCCTGGATCTCGCAGTTCTCATGTCTCAGCCTCATAGTACGGATCATGCAGGAAAACCTCGTAAATTTTCTGTTACAAAGGATTTACTAAGAAACGTGCTTGGGTCGGGCGGTGGTGGCGCACGCCTTTAATCCCAGCACTTGGGAGGCAGAGGCAGGCGGATTTCTGAGTTCCAGGCCAGCCTGGTCTACAGAGTGAGTTCCAGGACAGCCAGTGCTACACAGAGAAACCCTGTCTCGAACCCCCCCCCCCCCCCCCCCCCCCCCGCAAGAAAAAAGGAAGAAAAAGAAACGTGCTTGGAAGCCGGGCGGTGGTGGCGCACGCCTTTAATCCCAGCATTTGGGAGGCAGAGGCAGGCAGATTTCTGAGTTTGAGGCCAGCCTGATCTACAGTCAACTCACTGTTCCAGGACAGCCAGGGCTACACAGAGAAAAACATAAACAAACAAACAAACGTGCTTGGAAATATTAAATTACACAAGTAGAATTTAGCTAAAGGAGCACTGCTTCCAACATGTCTGGAAGACTAATAGTAAACTAAAGGGGCTTGTTAGAAACTATGAAAAAGAAAAATTCTGTACATAATTCAAATTTCTGTAGCGGGGAAATTTTCTGCTATTGTTTATTCACCAGGGCTCGCCTTCAATTAGGCGCTATTTCCATAATAAAAGAAGACCACCCTGACTTAATACTACCCAGTAAATCCATTTACATATCAAACAACAATGCCTCTAAAACTGGTTCTCAACCTCTGCTTGAGATACTGGGCTTGGGATACTGATTTAGGAACAGAAACACGGACTGCTCTTTTCCACGTAAGACTGCTCAAATGCAGAGATGCTCACATTCCAGTATCCAGAACTGTATTAAAGGGTTGCAGCATTAGGAAAGTTGAAAATCAATGAATCTAGACGTCTCCTCAACCGTGGCCACAGAAGCTTGTGGTCTCATAAGCAGAGGTTGTTGGTGACCTCAGCCCAGTGATTGACAGAGCCATCTGCTGTGTCAATCCATGATGCTTCCTGGAGAACACTCCTGTCCTGGTATGTGGACGATGTCCATTCCCACCCATTGCCCATGAGGTCATATAGTCCTACAGAGTAGCAGTAGGCCATCAGATGGAGAAGCAGGAGATTCTCTCATATTCACCGAATGCCCTGGGGAGGATGGGGAAGAGTTTTCCTTTGTAAAAAAGGAGGTCTTACTGTAGTAGTTGTCCTGGGGTAGGAGTGGGGGTGGGAAGGGAACACTGGTGACAGTCCATGAAAACCATCTTTAGCTCTGTCACCCTTGGGGAATGTTCCCTGACAAGGTCAATGAAAGTCAAAGGTCTATCAACCTGCCCCAAGGCAGGTGCTCCTGTCTGTCCAGAGGGAAACCAGGGTCATTCTACTCTGCTGCTTCATGGGGGGAGGACAGTGACCTTTTGTTCCCTTCCATGGTGCTTTGGAAAGAGCACTGTCTCCACCCATCCATGTCTTCCATCCCTTGTAGGGATGGAGATGAAGCTCAGGAACTTTGGAAAGGTCATGGAACTGTGGCCCCTCTGGAAGGGAGAGGCTAATTAACATTCCTCAGACCACAGGGAGAGGAACCAACCCGGAGGTGACACATTCCGAAGGACTGACCGTCGGCCACCTACAGACAAGGGAAGTCCTTGCCACCCCATTCCCTAAAGACCAATGAGTTTAAAAAGTCACACTGTACCACCAACCACATTGTGCCTAATAGCTACTGCCATGAAAAATGTATAAAAAAGTTCACTGAATGACCTGCATGGGGTCACCACTTCACCTTCTGTATAAGATGACCCCCACTCATTGGAAAAATAAATTCCTCTTGCTTTTTGCATCAATTCCTGGCCCCGCGTGATTCACTCAGGGTCCTCGGGAAGCTAAGGCTCGCCGGAGTCTTACAGAGCCACTGGAACCCATGCTCTCCCATTGCCCTTCCTGACTTAAGCACACCACCTGTATTTGCTCATGTGATTGGTTCAACTCCATTTTCCTTCTCATCAAAACTGGGGTTCAGGGGCTGGGAAGATGGCTCACCTTTGTAAGCCTAAGGACCCAAGTTCATACCCTCAGAACTGTATAAAAAGCTAGGCATAGTGGCACGTATCTGTAACTTTAATGCTATGGGGTAGAGAGAGAGACAGATCTTGGAGGTGGTTGGCTAGCCTATGAATGGAAGAGCTTCATCTCCCATTGAGAAGTCTCGTCTAAAAAAATACTGTGGAATGGCTCGAGAGATGGGTTTGCAGTTAAGAGCACTGGCTGCTTTCCCACAGTGTGGAGAGCTTTTGGGACTGCTTGGCAGGAATCTGACATTGGCCAAGGACAAGGGAAATGGGCTTTAGGCAGGAATCTGACAGTGGTTCATGGAATCTAACTTTAGACTAAAGCAGGGAAGTAATTTCAGTCAGGAATTTAAATCCTAGGCTAGAACAAAGAAGTAGGCCTCAGGCATGAATGTGTCTGTGGGCTAGGAAAAGGAAGTAGGCTTAGATATTTTGGTCTTCCTGACAAGCCCTTAGAAACATGGGAGTGGCCGGGCAGTGGTGGTGCAAGCCTTTAATCCCAGCAATTGAGAGGCAGAGGCAGGAGGATTTCTAAGTTCAAGGCCAGCCTGGTTTACAGAGTGAGTTCCAGGACAGCCAGGGCTACACAGAGATACCCTGTCTCGAAAAACAAACAAACAAAAAAAGAAACCTGGGAGTGACCCCGGGACTTTACTTATCGCCTTGCTTGTTCCTTGACTATTTGCATTTATTGTATTGCTAGTTCCTCAACCTAGAACTGACATAAACACTTGCATTGAATTTTTTTGTTTTGGTTTGGTTTTTTTGTTTGTTTGTTTGTTTGTTTTTCGAGAGATAGGGTTTCTCTGTGTAGCCCTGGCTGTCCTAGAACTCACTCTGTAGACCAGGCTGGCCTCGAACTCGGAAATCCACCTGCCTCTGCCTCCCAAGTGCTGGGATTAAAAAAGGCGTGCGACACCACTGCCCGGCTGGTTTTTTTGTTTTGTTTTGTTTGTTTTTTTCCAAAACAAGGTTTCTCTGTGTAGCCCTGGCTGTCCTGGAACTTGCTCTGTAGACCAGGCTGGCCTCAACTTAGAGATATGACTGCCTCTACCTCCTGAGTCCAGGGAATAAAGACATGAATCATCATACCCAGCTTCATAATTTTTTTAATCCTAAAAATATAAAATAGAGAAGCAACTGAAGAAGATCCCATACATGAAAAATCTGTACACATACAAATAATCACTAGTTGAAGGCTTATGTCTTTCTTTCTTTTGTTTTGTTTTTCGAGCCAGGGTTTCTCTGTATAGCCCTGGCTGTCCTGGAGCTCACTCTGTAGACCAGGCTGGCCTCGAACTCAGAAATCCGCCTGCCTCTGCCTCCCGAGTGCTGGGATTAAAGGCGTGGGCCACCACTGCCTGGCAGCTTATGTTTTTCAAAATCTTACTTTAATATGTGTACTTAAATGTTTTATCCTTCCATCTAGCCCACCACCCACCAGAGTTAGTGGAAAGGAAAGGTTAACAGGGCAAAAGAGAATATGGACCTGTTTAGAAATAGTTCTTTAGGGTGACTCAGCAGTGCAGGTCACACAAGTCAGCAGTGGTAGCTTGATCCACTTGCAAACTCCACTCATGAATCAGCAATGGCAGTTTGATCCAGAAGAAACTGTGAGGCTCTGCCAATTGGCCCTTTTCTGTAGAAGCAGCAAGAAGCGGCTGGAACACCACCAGTTCTCTGGTGCATTTCTGTTTACAAAGTCACCACAAACGGTGGTCAGCAAAGAGTAGCAAGGTGAAGCAATACCAGACACCATCCACTTTCTGTCAGATTATATCTATACCCTTTCAAAACATCCTATGTTCTCTCAAGCATCTGCTGTAGCCAAACATCACATGTTCTTTTTCCAGGCTGCTTCCAGAAAAACACCAGATGTCTGTTCTCAGCAAAACACCTTCCCATGTATCTGCTTCAGCAAAAACATCCTCTCATAAAATGGTTTCCAGAAAAACATCACATGACTTCTCACAGGAATGGTAGGAGCGAATCTGCTTGCATAGTTGTCCTCTGACTTCCATAAGTAAAAGAAAAGGAGAGCCGAATGATGGTGGTGTGCAACTTGGGTCCCAGCGCTCAGGAGGCTGAGGCAGGCAGATTTCTGAGTTCAAGGCCGGCTTGGTCTACAAAGCAATTTCCAGGACATCCAGAACTACACAGAGAAACCCTGCCTCCAAGAATAAACAAAGAGCCAGGCAGTGGTGGCGCACGCCTTTTTTAATCCCAGCACTTGGAAGGCAGAGGCAGGCAGATTTCTGAGTTCTAGGCCAGCCTGGTCTACAGAGTGAGTTCCAGGACAGCCAGGGCTATACAGAGAAACCCTGACTCGAAAAACCAAAAAAGTGGTGGCACACGCCTTTAATCCCAGCACTTGGGAGGCAGAGGCAGGTGGATTTCTGAGTTAGAGAGTTCGAGGCTAGCCTGGTCTACAGAGTGAGTTCCAGGACAGCCAGGGCTACACAGAGAAACACTGTCTCGAAAAAACAAAACAATCCCCCCCAAAAAAAGAATAAACAAAGAAACAAAAACTAAAGAAAAAAGAAAGAGTAAAAGAGGCAGACAGTAACTGACTGTGGCCCCTTAAAAGTTAACATTTCTGAGACTGAAGATTGTTTCTACTTCTTTGCAGCTGCAGCTGATTGTCGCTGTGATTGTCCTCTCGTTAACAATTATGCTCCAATTTGTCTTAGGACCTGATCCTGACTGTCGTTTTAACTGGGGCAGTAGAAGGTACACCTGTTATAGGAAAAACATTAATATTACTTTGTAAGGCAAGGGACTGGTCCCACTTTCCAGGTCACAGTATTCACTGAAGGAAGGATAAGAAAACATTTTTTACCCAAATAGGAGGAGGGCAAGTGGGATGGACTAATTTGACTGACCAGTCTCAGGGTAACCATCCAGATCTCAGCATGATTAACTATTCTTTGACAAAATCTGACAATGGCAATTACAAACGTATTGAGATTTAAAAGGGGAAAACAGTACTCCCAGTCACTTCCATTGAAGTTAACACGTCTACAATGCTACTGTCTATGGATAATTGATTTGATACCAATCTGATGCCTAGCATCAAGTATCCCCTTCTTAAATTCCTGGGTTCTTGGAAAAAAAACAAAAACAAAAAACCTAGAAGGAATAGAAGTCACACATAGGGTTGGAGAGATGGCTCACTGGTCAAGACCACTGACTGCTCTTCCAGAGATCCTGAGTTCAATTCCCAGCAACCACCCACATGTTGGCTCACAACCATCTGTAATGGGATCTTTTGCCTTCTTCTGGTGTGTCTGAAGACAGATACAGTGAACTCATATAAATAAAATAAATAAATGAATAACTCTTGTAGTAAAGACAGCTACAGTGTACTCACATACATAAAATAACTAAATAATCTTAAAAAAGAAGTCACACATAAACATCCTAACAGTATACCAACCTAACAGGGAACTCAATGGAACATGCTTCCATAAACATTTCCAGCTGGGCAGTGGTGGCGCACGCCTTTTTTAATCCCAGCACTTGGGAGGCAGAGGCAGGCAGATTTCTGAGTTCGAGGCCAGCCGGGTCTACAGAGTGAGTTCCAGGACTGCCAGGACTACACAGAGAAACCCTGTCTCAAAAAAAAAAAACAAACAAACCCCCAAAAAACAAAAAAATCAAAACAAACAAACAAACAAACAAAAGAATGACAATCCTACAAAATAGAGGTACCACATAGTTTTTCTATTGCTCAAGCATAATTTTGGATGTCAACAATTCCCTGATGGGCTGGTGAGATGGCTCAGTGGTTAAGAGCACTGACTGCTCTTCCAGAAGTCATGAGTTCAAATCCCAGCAACCACATGGTGTCTCACAACCATCTGTAATGATATCTGATGCCCTCTTGTGGGGTGTCTGAAGACAGCTACAGTTAACTTACAAATAATAAATAAATAAATAAATTTTAAAAAACACTCGCGTAAAAAACAACAACAACAACAACAAAAAACCCAATTCCCTGAAATGTGTTACCGTATCAGATTTCTCCAACACCATCAATAACCAAATCAACAGCTTACATTGAGAAATGATATCTCCAAGGCACAGGTTGATTGGCCCTCCTGGTTAAGATGGTTCTCTCCCTTCATTGGCCCCTGATGGTTCTCCTATTAACCATAATATCTGAGCTCTATGTTTTCAGTGTATTATTAACCTTATCACCCTCCAGATATTCAATACCAGAATCCTGTTCACCCGACTACAAGCAATGCTTGCTCTCTTGTCAAAGATTCAAAAGGGTTAAACAGGCCAAGATGAGACTATGAAACCAAACTAGAACATCATACCCTGTAAATGAAGGGTCCATTGTGTCAAGTCCATATACCTTTGAAATTAAGGACCATATTGTATTAAGTCCCCATACCTTGAAAATTAAGGAACCCAGTATGTTAAGCCCCTATACTTTATGAAACTAGGTTTCTATTTAAGTTTTTGTTTCTTATATCTGATGTAATCTCAAAAAAAATAGTGACCTCATTTATATATGTATATCCTTGTCTTCCTGTTTCATTGTGTTTTTCTTTTTTTCTTTTTCTTTTTTTGGTTTGGTTTTTCGAGACAGGGTTTCTCTGTGTAGCCCTGGCTGTCCTGGAACTCACTCTGTAGACCAGGCTAGCCTCGAACTCTGGAACTCAGAAATCTGCCTGCCTCTGCCTCCCAAGTGCTGGGATTTAAGGCGTGCGCCACCACTGCCCGGCGAAGCTTGCTTTTGATTAGACAATCGTGAACTTAGTCTTCATCCACGGAATTTTCAGATTTAACACGTGTTAAACACAGTGGGCGTGGCGGCACATGCCGGTAATCTCCCAATTCAGTTCACTTGAGATACTGAGGCAGAAGGATCTCAAAAATCAAAGAGCAGCCTGGTAGTGGCGGAAGCCAGTCGTCCATCGGAAGATAAAACCTAACCATACATCCCAGAATCGAAGGACAAGATTTGAGAGAGCAAACTCAGGAACTCCCCGTTAGCTACAGAGCCCCGTCGCCAAGCAACTTCCCAGCGTGGGACGCAGCGGCACCGCATTCCCCGTTACTGATGTCTTGTTCGTCCAATGACCTTTAGGGCCTGTGCTTCTCCTGAGCTCTGATTGGCTACGCGCGTAGGCCCCGCCATCCACCTTCCTCCCTCCTTGCTGGACACCCGTGGGCGTTTCCGAGTTTGTTGTGTCTGGACGCTGAACGTACAGACACCTAGTATGCCACGTGGAAGCCGAATCCGCACTCCCCGGGTGACCCCTCTGGCCGGGTGAGACCCTCGGGGCTGGGAACCGAGCGCGGGCGGCCAGGGCGAGGTTCTGTAGCTTGAGGGCTGTGAAGGCGACCGGTGGTGAGATGGAGCGAGCAGTCGGGAAGGGATCCGCTACTGGGGAGACTCCCCGAGGACGGGGACACGTTCTGTGCACTCTGAGAGAGGACTCTAAAACGCGACCTTTTCCCTCGTCTGGGTGGAAGAAGGGCCTTAGAGAACATAGTCTACCAAGAGGCGGGGAAAGAATGAATGATAAGTGGCAATTTCTTGGGGGTGTTTTTTGTTTGTTGTTTTTTTCTTATTGTGTTTTTGAGGCTCTCAGGCTAGCCTTGGATAGGGCCTGGCTGGCCTTCCTTGATTTTCCTCATTCCGCTTCTCCAGGGCTGGAATTACAGGGTTTAAATGTCTTTAGAGGAAAAAAAAGAAAGAAAGAAAAAAGAAAATTACCCATTATAGCCACCACTTAGTTGTAAACACGCTATTGCAATGGATTTCAACCTTCCTAATGCTGCGACCCTTCAATACAATTTATGTTGTGGTGACTCCTGAAAAAATATTGTTGCTACATCATAACTGTGAATTTGGTCTTAGGCTAGCCCTGTGAAAGGGTCGTTCGACCCGCAAAAGTGGTCCTGACCCACAAGTTGAGAACCGCTGTTCCATTGAGCCATCACCATCTCTCCGGTCCACACGAAGATAAGTAGGAAATTCTTGACAGCATCAAGATTCCAGATGTCCTACCTAGGAGCCTGTGTGAAGGTCACAGGGCAGTTTATGGGAGTTGGTTGTTTCTTTCCAACTTATGAGTTCTAAGGATCAAACTCAGGTTGTCAGGAGTGGTTGCAAGGACACGTCCAGTGAGAATTGCAGCAGCAGCACCCCCTCCCCCACTCCCACAGCCTTAAATGTTAATTCAAATGGTAACTAGGTTAGGGAGACTCCTTGGTGTAAACCTGTGGGTTGCTACCCTTTCGGCTCCAAAAGAATGTTTACATGATGATGGTTTATAACAGTACCAAAGTAGAAAGGAAAATAATTTTATAGTTGAGGTCACTACAACCTAAAGAACTGTATTAAAGAAATTTTACCATCAGGAAGGTTGAGAACCACCGGAGTCCATGGCAGTACCTGTCTGATACTTCTTCTTTAATACCATGCCATTTTATTTGATAACTGGTAGAGGAATAAAATGAAAGCTGTTTGCTCACTCTGGAGTTCTTGTTGTCCTGGAACACTGTAGACAGGGATAGCCTTGAATTTACAGAGGTTCACCTGCCTCTTCTCTGCCTTCTGTGGCATGAAATACTCTGGTACACAAAGTAGCTGTTTAATACTGGAATAAGTAAACCCGCTGGGGATCTTTCCAGCTTTATTGTCTGTGAGAGGGTGTGTGTAAATGAAGTGGGAGGTGTCAGCTTTGAACAGCCAGAGGTGTCCTGGAGCCTAGCCATGGGTGGTTAAGAGCTGCATGGGCCCTGGGGAAGCCAGTATCCCATCTGAACTGTTGAGCCATGTCTCCAGCTTCCTTTCTAACTTTTAATAGTCTATGGTTTTATGAAGTATTGGAATAACTGTCCTTTAAAGATGCTGTGGGCCATGTGGAGTCATTGAAAACAGTTACAAAAAAAGGACAAAGTAGTTTGTGTTTGGTTGTTAAAACCTTAACATATAGATACATGCAGCTAGTAGAACAGTTTCTATAGTCTTCTAGCATGTGTATGAATGATATGGGTGTTTAAAGGTTTAGAGTGAGACCAGGAGGTGGTGGCACAGGCTCCTGGGGCACTTGGGAGGCAGAGGTGGTTTTCAGAGTGAGTTCCAGAACAGTCAGATATACACAGAGAAACCCTGTCTCCAAAAACAAAAACAACAAGAACAATAACAAAAAGAGGCTGGAAAGTTGACTTTACAGTAAGAGCATTTGCTCTTCCTGAGGACCCCAGTTTGATTCCTGGCACCCTCATGGCAGCTCAATACCATCTGTAACACCATCTCAGTCGATCTGAAGCCTTCTTCTGTAATGCAAGTGGGACACAGATAGACATGCGGGCAAATAATCACACACGTAAAAGACAATAAAATCAAAAGATGTAAAGTTAAGCCAGGCGGGTTGACAAATGGCTGCACTGGTTGAGGCTCATGTAGGCGTCGTCGTATCATTTTGGTTGGTTGGTTCTTGTTTTGACTTGAAACGAGGGTATTGATTCTCAGGCTAGCCTTAAAGGGACTATGTAGAAGAACAAGTGCGAGTGTAGATATGCCAGAGTGTACAGTAGAAAGCCAGAGCCCTCAGCCCTGCATAAAGAAAACAAGGCTTGTCCCCAAAGCAGAGGAAATAGTCTCCCCCAAGCTAGAGCACACCAGTTAGTGATTTAATACCAAGTGGTCAGCCCTGAAAACATACTCCTGCAAATAGCATAAACACTGAGGCAGATTACATTTCGGAATGTATAGGTATGTACACATGTAGGCATTTAATAACAACGAGAAAACAGCCCACAAATTTGAAATCGGCAATCAAGGAGGGGTATACACACGGGGGTTTGGAGGGACGATAGGAAAGGGATGCTGTAGTTACCATAATCTCAATAAATTAATAATACAGCATGTAGAAGAGGAAATAACTGGGGGTGTAGCTGGGGGTGACCTTCGCCTGCTGCTTCTTCCTGTCTCTGCCTTCTCAGTGCTGGATTTCCAAGTGTGCGCCTCTGAACCTGCCCTGTTTGGTCTTCAGTAAATTCCAAAGTCGTTTGTCTGGGAACTGATGAGTTTTGTTGTTTTCTTTCCAGCCGGGCCCCTCAGATGAGGCCTGCTCCCAGAAGAGCACCTGCAGCTCAGCCTCCAGCAGCAGCTGCACCATCTGCAGTTGGCTCACCTGCTGCTGCCCCCCGGCAGCCAGGCCTGATGGCCCAGATGGCTACCACTGCAGCCGGAGTGGCTGTGGGCTCTGCAGTGGGGCACACCCTGGGTCACGCCATCACTGGAGGCTTGAGCGGAGGTGGAAATGCTGAACCTGCAAAGCCTGACATCACTTACCAGGTGAGCTCCGGGGCAGCTTCTTCTGTGCTCTTAGTTTTCTGAGATGAGTTGCCAGCTGGGAAGCATCTTTTATGACTAAGCATTTACTCTGAGACCATGAGGACCTGAGTTCAAATCCTGTGAACCCACAAGAAGTCAGGCCTAGCCATCCATAGCTGTAACTCCTACCTTGTGGGGTGGAGACAGGCAGGTCCCACAGCAGGGCTGGCTGGCCTGCTGAGATGAACTAAGTAGTTTGTGGTTCAGTGAGAGAGAAGCCCTGCTTCAGGAAATAAGAGAGAGTGGGAGAGGGAAGGCAGCCGATGCTTGGTCGGTCTCCCCGTGGGCACCTTTGTCCACACATGTGGGAGCATCACACACAAAGCCATATAGTGTGGTCTGGGTTACAACAGGACAGTCTGCCTTACTGTACAACAGCCATTTTCCCTTTAGGTGATAAATTTGTTTTTGAGAGGATCTTGCCAAAGCTAGCCTTGAACTCCTGGCAAGCCTCCTGCCTTGGCTTTCAGTACTTATCTTGGCTGCACTTAGTTGGGTTTCTATTGTTGCTTTTGGAGACAAAGTCTGTGTGACCCAAACTGTCCTCCAACTTGTAGCAGTCTTTTTGGTTGGCCTCTCAAGTGCTGGTGTCCCAGGCAGAGCCCTGAGGCCTGACCTTTCAAGTCAGCCTTCCTTACATAATCACAGTCCCTTTCGTGGCTTTATAACCCCTTACCTGGTTTGTTTGTTTTTTTTTTTTCCATTTCTTTCTCTACATGTATTTTCTTTCTTTCTTTCTTTCTTTCTTTCTTTCTTTCTTTCTTTCTTTCTTTCTTTCCTTCTTTCTTTCTTTCTTTCTTTTTTTTGGTTTTTCGAGGCAGGGTTTCTCTGTGGAGCCCTGGCTGTCCTGGAACTCACTCTGTAGACCAGGCTGGCCTCGAACTCAGAAATCCGCCTGCCTCTGCCTCCCAAGTGCTGGGATTAAAGTCGTGCACCACCACTGCCCGGCCATAGATGTATTTTCTAAGGAGCATGTATTCTCTTGTATTTCTGGTGTGTCTGAAACCCTCATCCATCTCTTTCTCATACTTTCCTATAATCCAATTTTCCTAAGGAATGATTCACTATTATATATGCATATGTATGTACATATGTTTGTTTGTAGTGCTGGGACCAAACCCAGGGCAAGGGGCACAGTCCTAACTTTAGAGTCCCTAGCCCATTTTTAAACTTTCAGTCTGCTGGGCAGCGGTGGTGCATGCCTTTTTTTTTTTTTTTTAAAGATTTATTTATTTATTATATGTAAGTACACTGTCGCTGTCTTCAGACACCCATATGAGGGCATCAGATCTCATTGCAGATGGTTGTGAGCCACCATGTGGTTGCTGGGATTTGAACTCATGACCTCTAGAAGAGCAGTCAGTGCTCTTAACCGCTGAGCCATCTCACCAGCCCGGTGCATGCCTTTTTTAATCCCAGCACTTGGGAAGCAGAGGCAGGTGGATTTCTGAGTTCAAGGCCAGCCTGGTGTACAGAGTGAGTTCCAGGACAGCCAGGGCTACACAGAGAAACCCTGTCTCGAAAAACCAAATAAATAAATAAATAAATAAATAAATAAATAAATAAATAAAGTTTTGGTCTTATGTTTATTTACAATGTTAGGATCCAGCCCAGAGCCTTGAGTATGCTCCAGATGGTATGATCTGTCATATGTTTGTTTTGTCTTTTGTTTTTGAGTTGGAGGGGACATCTTGTTCTTTAAGTCGTTTTCACTGCCATGCTCCTGGGTGGCACTAAACTCACACTGAATTTGCACCTTTCTCCAGTTGTTTCCCCAGCTCCCAGTGTGTGAGCCCTGCCCTTGTGTGGTGCCCTGTGCTTTCTCATCTCTAGACAAGATGTTGTACCTTTGCAGGAGCCTCAGGGAGCCCAGCCGCAGAGCCAGCAGTCTTTTGGACCTTGCTCTCTAGAGATCAAGCAGTTCCTGGAGTGTGCCCAGAACCAGAGTGATGTCAAGCTCTGTGAGGGCTTCAACGAGGTGCTGCGGCAGTGCAGGATTGCAAATGGTAGGTGACTTGTCCCTGTGCTCAATGATGGTCCTGAAGCCTGTAGGGTAGTGGTTGGGTTATAGCCTGTGGGTTGAGACCTCTTTGGGGTTGAAAGACCTTTTATAGGAGTTCATCCACATGTCCTCATCAGTGAGATGACATCAGCTCACCAGCCTGTCACATACACCATGGTCAATTAGAGGTGCATGTGACAAGGTTGATACTATAATGTACTAAGTGGACCATTCTCTCATGTGGAGAGCTGCTACTGTGTTGAAAGCAGGAATATTGGAGGTAAAAGGACACTTTATGAATTGTAATTACTGGATAAATGTAAAGTCGTCAAGTATTGCAGAAAAAATAATTTATATCACAGGAACTTAGTCTGGATGCTGATTGTTTTGGGGTTTTTTTGGATGTTGTTTGGTTTGATTTTTGAGTCCCAGTTTTTCTGTGTAGCCCTGACTCTCCTAGAACTCACTGTGTAGACTAGGCTGGCCTCAAGCTCACAGAGATCAGCCTGCCTCTGGGATTGAGTGCTGAGATTAAATTAAAGGTAGCTGTCACTACCTGGTACAATTTTTTTTTTAAAAGAAATATATTCAGCTGTGGTTGCTGAATACTTCCCCCTTGTGATAATAACAGTTATATAAACAAAACCACAGAAACACAGAGCAAAAATGGTAAATCATAGGAAACTTTAATATACTGCATTGACTGAGCTATGCTACATATTATCTTTTGTGTTATTAAGGCTATTGTTATGTATTGTTTTCATTAGTGGACCATCCCAGGACAGTGGATCATGGAGTGAGGAACGTTAAGAGAAGAAAATATAATGAGGGGTTTTTACAGTATGGTTTTACCTCCACCATCACGGTAGGAATCGAGAGACCACAGTGTGTCATTTGTGGGGTGGTTCTGTCAGCGGAATCTATGAAGCCAAACAAACTGAAACGCCATTTTGAAAGCAAGCATTCCAGCTTTGCTGGCAAGGATGCCAACTATTTCAGAAGCAAAGCTGACGGGCTCAAGAAAGCCAGACTTGACACTGGCAGCAAGTCCTACAAACAGAACGTGGCAGCCGTGGAAGCTTCCTATCTGGTGGCCCTCAGAATCGCCAGAGATATGAAACCTCACACCTTTGCTGAGCATTTACTGTTCCCTGTGGCCAAAGACAGTGTTCGAGTCATGATTGGAGACGAATTTGTTACGAAGTTGAGTGCAGTTTCCTTATCTAATGACACTGTCCGAAGAAGAATACATGACATGTCTGCTGATATTCTCGATCAGGTAATCCAGGAAATTAAATCTGCTCCGCTTCCAATCTTCAGCATTCAGCTCGACGAGTCGACAGACGTTGCAAACTGTTCACAGTTGATGGTTTACGTGAGGTATATTAATGACGGTGACTTTAAAGATGAGTTTCTTTTCTGCAAACCTCTTGAAAGGACAGCTACTGCCCTTGATGTATTTGAGGCAGTTGGCTCGTTTCTGAGACAGCATAAGATCTCTTGGGAAAGCATCTGTGGTGTTTGTACAGACGGTGCTCCAGCTACGCTGGGATGTCAATCTGGGTTTCAGCGTTTGGTCCTAAATGAGTCACCAAAAGCCATCGGAGCTCACTGTATGATTCATCTGCAGACATTAGCAATGAAGACGCTGCCACAAGACTTACAGGAAGCCGTGAAAAGTGTCCTGAGTTCTGTCAGTTTCATCAAGGCGAGCTCTTTGAACAGTCGACTGTTTGTGCAGCTGTGCAGCGATTTAGATGCTCCGAGCAAAGCCCTGCTCCTTCATACCGAAGGGAGATGGTTGTCTCGAGGAAAAGTTCTAAAACGTATTTTTGAGCTTCGTGATGAACTCAAAATGTTTTTTAATCAGAAAGCAATACGGCAGTTCGAAGCACTTTTCAGCGATAAAAGTGAATTGCAGAAGATAGCTTATCTGGTTGACATCTTTACCATCTTGAACGAGTTGAATGTATCACTGCAAGGGCCAAACTCAACATGCCTCGATTTGTCTGAAAAGATCCAATCATTCCAAATGAAACTTCAGCTCTGGCAGAAAAAATTGGATGAAAATAAAATGTACATGTTGCCTACCTTATCCGCTTTCTGTGAGGAACATGACATTGAACCGCACAGTAGGATTGCAGTGGTCATCTCCGTGAAAGAACACTTGGACATGCTTGCAGGTGAAATTTCATGGTACTTCCCACATCTACCCGAGGTCCCGTTCGCACTTGCCAGAAGCCCATTCACGGTCAGAGCTGAAGATGTTCCCGAGACGGCTCGAGAGGACTTTGTCGAGCTTACTAACAGTGATGCGGCAAGAGCTGATTTCTCCACAATGACAGTCACACAGTTCTGGGTCAAGTGTTTGCAGTCGTACCCTGTTCTGTCTGAGATGGTGTTGCGCCTCCTCCTTCCATTCCCAACAACGTATCTTTGTGAAACTGGGTTCTCCAGCTTGTTGGTCATCAAGTCTAAATACAGGAGCAGGCTTGTGGTGGAGGATGACCTTCGCTGTGCTCTTGCAAAGACCACCCCGAGAATTTCTGACCTGGTGAGAAGGAAGCAGTCTCAACCTTCGCACTGACATTGACTTTGACACGACGAATGCTGTCCAGAAATGTAGCAATGTAGTTTACCGTCACTATATTAAGACTGTCACCCGTGCCACACCATGCTTCAAGACAAAATTCCGTGTATTTGTTATTAATAATAAATATTTCCACAGAGAAACCCTGGCTCAAAAAGAAGAAAACAAAAACAAAAAAAAGGTTTTTACAATATATAAGTATATAATTGTTTTTGTGGTTAACCACTATGCTGCTTTGGTAATGTTCAATTTATAATAACAAAAATACATCCTGCATGACCATATTTAGACGATTCATAACAATAGCAAAATGACAGTTACTAAGTAGCAATGAAAACTTATCTTAGGGCTGGGAGTCACCACCACAGCAGGAGGAACCGTATTAAAGGATTTCAGCATTAGGAAGGTTAAGAACCACTGCTCCATCCATCAGGACTGTTCCAGGGCATCTGCTGCCCTCTTCTGACCTCTAGACAGCAGGCATGCATGTGCTAGACATATACACATGCAGGCAAAACACCCGTGAACTAAATCTTTTTAAATATTTGTTTGATGTGCATTGGTGCTTTGCCTGCATCTGTATTGGTGTAAAAGTGTCAGAACTCCTGGAGATGGGAGTTTTGGACAGGTCTGAGCTGCCATGTGGGTGCTAGGAATTGAACTCAGGACCTCTGAGTGCTCTTGACCACTGAGCCATCTCTCCAGCAGATAAATCCGAATAAATCTTTTGCCCTACGGACTTTCCTACAGGCAATCTTATGGAGACATTTTTCTCAATTGTGTCAGATAATTCTCGTTGGTGTTAAGTTGACCAAAACTAACTAGCACATTGTTAGCCTTGATTCTTTCCTGCACTCGGATGACCTTGTATAAGTCACATCCCATCAGAAAATGTAACCACACTGTTAATTAACATAGCTGTAAACAGCTAAGTTTTAATTATTTTTTTATTTATTTGTGCCAGGTGTGGTGTTCCACATCTTTTTTTTTTTTTTTTTTTTTTTTTTTTTTCCGAGACAGGGTTTCTCTGTGTAGCCCTGGCTGTCCTGGAACTCAGAAATCTGCCTGCCTCTGCCTCCCAAGTGCTGGGATTAAAGGCATGAGCCACCACTGCCCAGCGGTGTTCCACACCTTTAATCCCAGCACTTGGGAAACAGAGGCAAATGGGCCTCTGAGTTCAAGGCTAGTCAGAGCCATACAGTGAGACCCTGTCTAAGAACCAACTGAATTAGCTACTGTACTGTTGCTCTGATAAAATACCATGACCACTCAACTTACAGAAGACTTTATTAGGCTGTTACAGTTTCAGAGGGCTAAGTTCTTCATGGCTTGGAAGCAGCAAGCAATAGGCAGAGTGGCTAGATCAGGATACTGAGAATTCATAGCCTCACAGTAAGTAGAAAGCAGAGTCAATAAACCAAGAAAGGACAGGAATCAAAGGCCACCTCCAAGGCCAGATGTGACGATGTGCCTTCCAGAGTTCCAGACCAGCTAGGGCTATATAGTGAGACCCTGTCTCAAAATTTTTAAAAAGGGCTGGGCATTGTGTACATCGTTAGTCCCAGCACTTGGGAGGCAGAGGCAGGCAGATCTCTGAGTTTGAGGCCAGCCTGTTCTACAAAACCAGTTCTACAGCTACACAGAGAAACCGTGTTTCAAGAAAACAACAAAAAAGATGAACTTATACTGAAAGGCTTTACCACAAATAAATGAGTATGTGTACTTGTGCATTTGTGTGTGTAGCTCTGAGGAAAGCTCTTGGGAGTTAAAAAAAATCTCATTCAAATCAAAGTATCACTTAGAGTAAACAAGTTAGGTTTGATGGGTGTGGGCGTGTGTCCTGCCACCATATGCCATCTGCGGATTCTGGGGATGAAACTCAGGTCGTCAGATCTGCATAGACGTGCTTCCAGATCCATTAAGCCATCTAGCTAGCCCTCGAACAGCTGTTTGTATTTTTGGGATGTGTGTGTGTGCGTGCATACATGTGAAGACATGCTTGAACAATAAATACACTTACCCACTGAGCCATCTCTGCAGACTTGTCTGTTTCTAGCTAAGAATGACTCAAGCTCATTCTCTTGACATCAGTGCTGGGGATTACAGGTAAGTGTCATGTCGCTGAGGTTTTTGAGACAGTCTCCCTATGTATCCTGGCTGTCATGTGTTGGGAGCCGACTCTTAGCCGAAAGTGGCTATCATCTTTACAGCC
>NW_021604614.1:6990456-7006305 GCF_004785775.1 Grammomys surdaster | reverse complement strand
CAAAGTAACAGAACCTGACGGCCGTTACAAAAGAAACGGCAGTTACAGTCATGGACCTCACAGATGCTCATACAATGGTCTTCCTTTAGCTTTTGGTCATTTGTTTGTTTTTTTTTTTTCAAGATAGGGTTTCCACTGTGTAGGCCTGGATATCCTAGAACTCTCTAGACCAGGCTGGCCTCGAACTCACAGACATACACTTGCCTCTCCTGCTTGAGTCCTCCACCTTTAACTCTCTGCCCACGTTTTTTACTTTACCTTTGTCAGCATTCTTGGAGTTTGATTGTATGTGTGGAGGATTGTTCATTTTGTTTGTTTGTTTGTTTTTTGAAACAAGATTTAACCTTGCAGCCCAGGCTAGCCTGGAACTTGAGGTAATCTTCCTGTGTGAACTACACAGGAAGATTACCTAGATTAGTAGTAGTAGATTAGATTAGATTAGATTAGATTAGTAGTTAGGACCACAGGCAGGTACTACTACTACCACCACCACCACCACACTAAGTCTAACTAATATCATTATGTGTTTATTTGTTTTGAGACATGGTCTCATTTATGTAGTCCTTGCTGGACTGGAGCTCACTATGTAAACAAACCTGGCCTTGAATACACAGAGACCTGCCTGCCTTTGCATCTGCTTCCTAAATGCTGAGATTATGGTTGTACACTGATAAACCTGGCTGGGTTTTGTTAGCCTGAGGATTAGCAAGGTGGTAGTACTTAGTATGTTTGAGACTGTGGGATTAATCCTCAAAATGCTTTGTCTGTTAAGTCCAATAGCCATGTTTCTTTAAGGATGATATCTATTAATGATTGTTTTCCTTTAAACAATCATTACAATTGGTGGGTTACAATTCGGTCCTCCACAGAAACACAATTCCTGATCTAGAACAAAGAAAGCTTGGAAGCCACGCCCCTGTGAGGTCACAGAGCAGCGGAGCCAATAGGAGCACTGGGCGGGGCCTTCCGGCCGGAGTAGCCAGCGGCGGCGGCGGGCGGAGCGCATCGGCGATGGACCCTCCAGCTCGTCCTTCTGTCTCCCGCCCAAGGACTCGAGCCCGCCCGCCGCCGCCGCCGGAGGTGCTGCCCACTGTCAGCTTCGAAGAGGAGCTGTACGAGTGCCTGGACTACTACTACCTGCGAGACTTCCCGGCCTCCGGGGCTGGGCGCAGCAAGGGCCGGACGCGGCGCGAGCAGCAGCTACGCACCAACTATCCGGTGCCCGGCGGCCACGAGCGCAAGGTGGCGCAGATACTAATCAACGGGCAGCGCAAGCGGCGCCAGCGCCAAGTGCAGCCACGGCCGCGCACACGCCTCGCCTGAGCACACGCCTCTCCTGAGCGGGTATGGGCAGCCCGAGCCCATTGGTAGGGATAGTAGAATGTATAGCACAGGCCGGCCTCGAACTCACTATGTAGTTGAGGAGTACCTTGAACTTCAGATTGTCCTGCATCCATGCATTCAGCCTCCAAGGGCTGGGATGATAAGGCACGCGCCACAGTGCCCAGTCCTTTTTTTTGTTTTTTTCTTTTTCCCTCTCTTCTCTTCCTCTTCTCCTCTTTTCCTTTCTGACACTGTCTCCTAAAATTGACCTCGAATTCATCACCTTCCAGCGTTTACCTCCAAATGCTGAAATTTCAAGCACTGTCTGTGTTATTTTTGTTTTATTGATGATGCCCGTTGTAGCCCAGGATGCCATGGTGTCTGTGGCAATCCTCAACCTCTCTAATCCTGAGATGACAAGACAGGTCTGTACTACCATGTTCACCTGTCATCTGGTTCTGAGACTTCCTAGCATTAGTCATAACTGTACTGGCTCCCCCACCCCACCCAGGGGTTTCCTGGCTGCTGGTGAAAGTTTCTACCATTTGGAAGTTTGCAATTGTGTGAGAAAGGTCTACACTGGAAATATAGGGAAATGTCTGAGGAAACACATCCTGGCTTGGTGGCTCACACTTGTAATCCACCTCCGGTGTCTGGCCTCAAGAGACTGCTGGAGTTTGAGGCCAACCAGGAACACTCTCCCAGGCACTGTCCCAAAACAAAAATGCCCCCTCCTTGTTTGCTTTCAATTGCTGTAATAAACACCGTGAACACACACCCACGCACACAAAATTCAACTTGGGCAGGAAAGGGTTCATTTCATCTTAAAGCTTACAGTCCTTCCTGAAGTCAGGGCAGGAACCCAGAGGCAGGAACTGAAGCACAGTCCACAGTGGTTCCTGTTCACTTACCTTTCTTGTACCTCCCAGGATTGTCAGCCCAGGGTGATACCGCCCACAGCCCACAGCGGGGCTGAGCTCTCCCACGCCAATCATTGAGAAAAATGCCCCCACTGACTTGTCTCCAGGCCACTCTGACAATAGAGGTATCTTCCCAGATCACTCTAGTTTGTTTCCAGTTGACAGAATCAAAAACTCAACAAACCAGCAGACAGAAACGGGGTATGACAGTGCACATTTCTATGTCTCTTTGAACTAGCAGAGTGGAAGAGGGGGGTCAGAAGTTCAAGGTCAGAGGCTGGAGACATGGCTCGGAAGTTAAGAGCACTTGCAGCTCTGGCAGAGGATCCCTGCACCTGTATTAGATGCCCCATAACCATCTCTAGCTCAAGTTCAAGGGGATCCAACACCCTATTCTGCCCTCTGAGGACACTGCATGCATATCACACACGGAGCAAACACTTATACACATAAAAATGAGAAGCACAGTACAGGATCATTGACTACATCATAGGAGGCTAGCCTGAGCTACAGGAGACAAGAAAGAGGAGGCTGAGACCACAACTCAGTTGATAGTGTTTACTTAGTAAGCATAAGACTCTGAGATCAGTCACTAGCACCGTGTAAATAGGACCCATACCTTAGTATTAGGGAGATAGAGAAGGGAGAGCCAAAAGTTCATGGTTATCCTTACCCTTAGTCACATAGTTGGAGGCCAGCCTGGGCTACTGGAGACACTGTCTTTAAAAAAAAATACACACACAGACACACACACAATGGGCTGAAGAGATGACTCAGCGGTTAAGAGCACTGATTGCTCTTCCAGAGATCCAGAGTTCAATTATCAGCAACTACATGGTGGCTCACAACCATCTGTAATAAGATCTGATGCCCTCTTCTGGTGTGTCTGAAGACAGCGACAGTGTACTCACATATCACACACACACACACACACACACACACACACACACACAAACTACTAGTGACTTTGATCTCTTTGCCTTTTACTCAGGAACCTGAGACAGGAAGAACTTGAGTCGGAGTCCAGCCTGGGCATTACTGTGAGTTTCAGAATCCCGTGGGCTAGAGTGACGCCTCATCTCCAGAGGAGAGAAAACAAATGATTTCTAGTGTCTAGTGCTCTTCCTAAGACTTGGGAGAATCATTGATTTTTGTCTCTGTCTTATTTCCTACAGGAAACCTGAAAGACCTGTTAAAAAGTATTTTCCAGCTGTAACTGCTGTCCTCCGTGTTGGTCAACTGGACTTTTTGACAGGGTTTTAAGTTTACTGCTCTAGTCTTTTTCCTCACTAATTAATTATTAAGTAAGTAGTTTCCTAGTGGGTATGCCTTTTTAGGATTTTTCAATTAAAAGAGAACAGCAAGAATGTATTTTAACTCTTCTGACTTTTTCTCCCTCCCCTCGCCCCCCGCCCCCCCCCCCCCCCCGGCCCCCGTTACTGTAGAGGTAACTGGTCTCCAGTTCACAAGTACCTGGGCTCTGACATGACAAGCTCAGGAGGTAACTGGTTTGCTAAACTGATTGCAGCAAAAAAGCCTTGAGGACCCGAGGTCGATCCTTAAAAAAGCCATGTTTTTGAAAAGTCGGGTGTAATGGCCCACGCTATAAATCCCACCCTTTGGGAGGTAAAGGCAGATTCCTGGGGCTCACTGGCTAGCCAGCATAGCCTAATTTATGTGATCCAGGTCAGTAATAAACATTGCCTTTAAAGATAGATGTGTCCTAAGGAAGCAATAGCTGTATTGATATTGACCTCTACATGTGTGCTCTCATGCACTTGAACGTGGCAGGGGAGCGTGATGGGGGAGAGGTGGCACACACATACACAACACATAATAATTTAGAGGCACACACACCACCACCACCAGTGAAACGGGGAGACCTGTGATAGGATATTGTACAAGAAAGAATTCTACCCAAATGTCATTTCTGAAAGTTTGGTTCTTATTTTGGTTTCAGGGAGGGATGAGACAGGGTCTCTCTATATAGCTGTAGCTGTCCTAAAACTTGCTATTAAATTAGGCTGGCCAAGAACTCAAGAGATCTGCCTCTGCCTCTGCCTCTGCCTCTGCCTCTGCCTCTGCCTCTGCCTCTGCCTCTGCCTCTGCCTCTGCCTCTGCCTCTGCCTCTGCCTCTGCCTCTGCCTCTGCCTCTGCCTCCTGAGTGTTGAAATTAAATGTGTGCACCACCACGCCAGACTGAAGGTTTATTTTGTTGTTGTTGTTTTTGGTTTTGTTGTTGTTGTTTTGTTTTTCAAGACAGAGTTTCTCTATGTAGCCCTGGCTGTCCTGGAGCTGGATCTGTAGACCAGCCTGGCCTCCAACTCAGAGATCCTCTTGCCTCTGCCTCCCAAGTGCTTGGAATAAAAGGTGTGCACCACCACTGCCTGGCATCGGGCTGAAGGTTTTACTATGCGTTACAATAAGATATTATGGGAACTGGAGATGTAGTTCAGTTGGTAGAGTATGTGCCTAGCGTGTATGATGCTCTGGGATTCAAGCCACAGAACCTGCGTGAATTGGACGTGTGGTAGTTGCATGTGCCTGTAGTTCCAGGACTTGGGAGTTACAGATCCAAAGATGAGAAGTGTATGGTCATTGATTGTGAGTTGAGGGCCAGGCTGGAGTTTGTGAGACCCTGTGCCAACACTAACAGTAGGCTATATTCAACAGTTACTGGGTTCTCTTCTCTTATTTCACAACAGTTCTTTGACATGGGTGCTGCTGTCCCCATCTTAAAAAAAGATATTCTAATTAATATCCAAGTTAGCTTTTAAAAAAATAAGTGTCTGTCTGTATATATGTCATGTGTATTCTGGTAACCCCAGCGGCTGGAAGAGAATGCTGGATCCCTTGGAGCTGAAATTATTACAGTTAGTTTTAAGCTGTCTGCTGTGGGTGCTCAAAACCAAGGGCAGGCCATCTGAAAGGACAGAACCTAGTATTATTAACCCCTGAGCTGTCTCTCCAGTCCTCTAGTTAGATTTAACTCTCAATTTGACACAGTCTAGAGTTAGCTGAGAAAGAAAGCCTCAGCAAGGAATCCCTAGGTAAGATTGTCTCACCAACAAAGGGAGTAGGGGTGGGGGAGTGATAACTGAGTAGAAAAAAACCCAGTCCACTATGGGCAGTACCATTCCCTGGGAAGGTGACATTGAACTGTATAAACTAGCTGAACCTGTCTTGGTGTCTTTCATGGCTTTAATCTCAACACTCTGGAGGCAGAGTCAGGAAGATTACTATGGGTTTGAGGCTAGCCTGGTCTACACACTGAGTTCCAGGCCAGCCAAGGCTACATAGTGAAACCCTCAAATGTAACAAATAGGTAGCTGAAGTGACCTAGCAAGCATCGTTCCTCTGTGGCTTCTGCATGAAGCTTCTGCTTGAGTTCTCACCCTGACTTCCCTCAGAGATGACCTGTGGCCTGTAAATGTAACCCAAATGAACCATTTCCTGTTGCTTTTTTTTTCCAGATTATTTTACAACAGAAAGGAAACTAGAACAAATACACGGTGTAAGTAACACGCAGAGATCAGCCAGAAGTAAACTGAGTGACCTGGTCCTAGCAGTTATGTAGCTGTTACACTCCTGTTGTCAGGGAAACTGTGATGATTTCATGTTCAGTTATACCTAGGATTTATCTTCAGGGTATGATAAAGAGTACGCTTAAGCCAGTCCATATTTTAACAACCTTTTCGAGTTTTGTTTTGTTTTAAGGCCACACCTCCCTATGTAGCCTCGCTGGCTTCAAACTCACAGAGACCCACTTATCTCTTAGTAAATATTGGAATTAAAGACATGCACCACCAGGCTGGGCTTAACAATATTTTTGAAAATGAAAAATTTTAACAGAGGCTCATTTTTCTCATGCTAATGGGTGAGTAGGTGATGTGGCCCTTTTCAAGAATTTTTTTTTTTCCCCGAAACAGGGATTCTGTATGTAGAACTGGCTGTCCTACAATTCACTCTGTAGACTGGGCTACCTGGAACTCAGAGATCTGCCTGCCTCTGCCTCCCAAGTGCTGGGATTAAAGGTGTGAGCCACCACTGCCTGGCTTCCTACACTTTTCATGAATTCTTTGCATGTACACCTGCCTGCCAGAAGAGGGCATCCGATCCGATCACGTGGCTCGCCACGTAGTTGAACTCAGGGCCCCTGGAAGAGCAGCCAGTACTCTTAACCACTGAGCCATCTCACCTGCTCCCACCCCCCCCCTACACACAGGGCTTATTTATTCTTATGTGTATGAGCAATGGTTCTCAACCTGTGGGTATGCTGAAACCCTATCACCGGAATCAAGGTTATAACACAGTTGGTGCAGTGCTATTTAATATGTGCTTAGTCCCTGATGTTCCATCCCCAATACCACATAACCAAAAACAAGCCGAGCATTTCATCCCAATTGTCACTACTGAATCACAGACCCTTGGGAGTCTTCATAACTGCTGTTCTCTCTTCCTGAAGTGTTCACGTCCTTAATGACAACATGGCAACCAGGCAATGGTGCTTGCCACCCACAGGTTGAGAACCATTGCTCAAACATAAAAACAAGCCTTAAAAAGGGAGTCTGGGAAGCTGGGCAGTGGTGGTGCACACCTTTAGTCCCAGCACTCGGGAGGCAGAGGCAGTTAGACATCTGTGAGTTCGAGGCTTGCCTGGTCTACATAGTGAATTCCAGGACAGCCAAGGCTGTTACACAGAGGAACCCTGTCTTGAAAAAAACAAAACTAAAGCAAGCAAGCAAAGACGTGGCTTGCTTCATCAAGGATTCTATTCAAATGGTCCAGTTGAAGAGTCCTGCCCTGGGGAGGTATGGACAGCTCAGAGGATAAAGGTGCCTGCTGCCAAACCTGATGCCCTGAGGTCAATCCCTGGAACCCTCATGACTGAAGGACTTCCACAAGAACTGTCTACACATGCATGACTCAGAGATCCACCTGCCCACAGGTGCTGGCATTAAAGGCATGCACAACCACCTCCTGGCTTACAGCTAACATTTTTAAGAGTCCTGACCTACTCACTCATTCCCTCTCTCTCTCTTTTTTTGTTTTTGTTTTTCAAGACAGCGTGCGCCACCACCGCCCGGAAAAAAAATTATTATGTATAATCTACTTTGTCTGCATATCAGAAGAGGTCATCAGATTCCAGTATAGATGATTATAAACCACCGCGTGGTTGCTGGGAATTGAACTCAGGACCGCTGGACAAACAGCCAGTGCTCTTAACCTCTGAGCCATCTCTCCAGCCGCCTGGCTCATTCTCTAAAGTCTCCACCTTGAGCGGGAGAGACGGGCTCAGTGGTTTTGAGCATTGGCTGCTTTCCCAGAGGTCCCGAGTTCAATTTCCGGGAACCACATGCTGGGTTTACAACCCTCTATAATGAGGTCTGGTGCCCCCTTCTGGTGGACAGGCATACATGCAGGCAAAACATTGTATACGTAATAAATCTTTAAAGAAAAAAAGTCGGCTAGCCGGTCAACATGGCGGCGGGCTCTTCGTCCTCCTTAGGCGGCGGCGGCGCCTGGCCAGGCTCAGAGGCTGGGGACTTCTTGGCCCGCTACCGGCAAGTGTCCAACAAGCTCAAGAAGCGGTTCTTGAGGAAGCCGAACGTGGCGGAGGCCGGAGAGCAGTTCGCACAGCTCGCCCGGGAGCTGCGGGCCCAGGAGTGCTTGCCGTATGCCGCCTGGTGCCAGCTGGCCGTGGCGCGTTGTCAGCAGGCGCTCTTCCACGGGCCCGGGGAAGCGCTGGCCCTCACAGAGGCGGCCCGACTTTTCCTGCGACAGGAGTGCGACTCGCGACAACGCTTGGGCTGCCCCGCCGCTTACGGGGAGCCTCTGCAGGCAGCCGCCAGCGCCCTCGGTGCCGCCGTGCGCCTGCATCTCGAGCTGGGCCAGCCTGCGGCCGCTGCTTCGCTGTGCCTGGAACTGGCTGCCGCCCTTCGCGCCGTGGGACAGCCGGCCGCTGCCGCAGGTCACTTTCAGCGTGCTGCCCAGCTCCACCTGCCCCTGATGCCACTGGCTGCGCTGCAGGCGCTTGGTGAGGCTGCCTCCTGCCAGCTGCTGGCGCGCGACTACACCGGCGCCCTGGGGCTCTTTACCCGCATGCAACGCCTGGCACGGGAACATGGGGGCCACCCAGTACAGCCACCCGAGCTGCCGCCGCAGCCGCCTTCCGGGCCCCAGCCACCTCTGCCGGGAGCCCAGCAGAGACCTGTCTTGGCCTCGACCTTGCCCCTCCCGCTGCCCCCGGACCACGCCCCAGGCTCTGTTGCGCCCTCATCTGGCACCCTCGGTGCCTTCGCTGACGTCCTCGTCAGGTGTGAGGTGTCCCGTGTCCTGCTGCTGCTGCTCCTGCAACCACCGCCTGCCAAGCTGCTGCCAGAGCATGCCCAGACCCTAGAGAAATACTCCTGGGAGGCTTTCGATGGCCACAGCCAGGATAGCAGCGGCCAGCTTCCTGAGGAGCTGTTTTTGTTATTGCAGTCCCTGGTCATGGCTGCCCACGAAAAGGACACTGAAGGCATCAAGAAGCTGCAGGTGGAGATGTGGCCACTGCTAACTGCTGAACAGAACCACCTTCTCCACCTCGTTCTGCAGGAAACCATCTCCCCCTCTGGACAGGGTGTCTAAATCACCTTCCTACCAACTTGTTTTATCTTTGGGGACAGGTGATGAAATATCTGGTCTAGCTTGTTTTGGGCTTGTTTTTGTTTTGTTTCATTTCTGTTGCCACTGCGGTAATTTATCTTTGTGTGCCTAGCTGGTTACTTAAATTATGGTTCCCTCCGTATTACATCAAAGGAGGTAACTTCATCCTTAAGGCTGAAGGAGTCTCCACTGAGTAATTTGCTTTCTTTATGCATTGGTCAGTTGTTGGATAATGTTGATTCATCTTCCTGGCTGTTCTAGGTATAGCGCCAATAAACTCAGGAGGAAAGACGTCCTTTGTAAAAAAAAAAAAAAAAAAGTCTCCACGTCATCGCCATGTGATTTATATCAGCATTTGTCCCCCCACCCCCACCCCGCAAAGCTGTTTTCTCTGTACTCGGAACTAAAACATCCCCTCCCGGAGGAAGGAGGGAAGTTTACAAGTCTCAGGCCAGGCAGCCCACCAAACACAAGATTCAATGGGTTCCCCCTTGAGGTTAATAATCTCCCTTACTTCCAGTGCTTGCAGCTGTTAGCCAGAAGATCAGGTGCTCAAGGTTATGCTTGTTTGAGGCCACCCTGGGCAAAGGGAACCCTATCTGGAAAAAAAAAGTCAATACTTGGGGGGCTAGAAAAACAATGTGGTTTATATCTTGGATGGAAGTGATGCCAGGACGTTGTTCAGGGAATCCTAGGGATTTAGTTTTCCTATACCACCCTTCATGTTGCAGTAGGCTTTTTATTTTATATTTGTTTTGTTTTGTTTTGTTTTGTTTTGAGATGAGTTTATCTGTGTAATAGTCCCAGCTGGCCTAGACTCACTTTGTAAACCAGGCTGACCTCGAACTCACAGAGATGCATCTGCTTCTGCCGAGTGCTGGGATTAAAGATTAAAGGCATGTACCACCACACCTGGCTACAGTGGGCTTTTTGTGTCATGGTTTGTTAGTCCCTCTTATGTCCCATTTATACTCCTCCAGGTGACTCCAGGACATCTATTAGTTCACCAAACCATGTCATTACATTCTCTATCTGGGACACACAGACTTCCTATGAAAAAAATCACACAATACCCTATCTTGAAATTTAAATTGTATAGGAATAATCTTGTTTGTTCCAAATCATCACAGCTGCCATCCAACAAAATTTTTTATGTTGAGACGGGGGCTTACCATGTAGCCTTGGCTGGCCTTGAACTTGTAGTGAACTGTATTTGCCTTTCATGCGCTAGGACTTACACGGATGCACTACAAACACACCTGACTTAAGTAAACTTCTAAAATTATCAATGGATACTAGCTCAACTGGAAACACAAATCCTGAACAAGCCAGCTCAGTCAACAGGGTCTTGAGGGGGTGAGGGGGGTTGAAGATGAAAGAAAAAAGACAATTAGACAACATTATACTATGTCCCCAGCAAGTGCTGAGATGGTTTTAATCTCCCCACCCCCACCCTCGTCTGCTTTTATATCATTCTAGGTACACGAGAAGAATAGGGTTAGTTCCAGGTCAAGGACAAAATAGCCAAGGAGCAGGCAAGGCATAAACAAACGTCCCATGGCATTCAGGGACTCATCAAGGTGATCAAGATCTTGAGCCTACTTCCTCCCCCTAGCCCGATGTCAATTTTTTTTTTTAAAAAAAAGATTTACTTCTGTATATGAGTACACTGTTGCTATCTTCAGACACACCAGAAGAGACACACCATCAGATCCCATTACAGATGGTTGTGAGCCACCATGGGGTTGCTGGGAATTGAACTCAGGACCTCTGGAAGAGCAGACAGTGCTCCTAACTGCTGAGCCATCTTTCCAGTCCCCAATGTCAAATTCTTGCCAATATTCTTGAAGCCGCATCAAGAGAGCTCTCCACAAAATCCTATGTTGAAAAAAGGAGCTAAGCCGGTAGTGACAGATGAAAGGAGTTGTCTTAGCTTTACAACTGCATCCACAGACAAGAGAAACACATATATAACTCCAAATTTAGGCCTAAAACGGTCTTGTGTGAATTTATTTTACAGAATTCATATTATTTTAAAATGTACTTAGTGTAGAAACTAAAATCTTTGCCCTGCATGCCTGATAACTAAAGTTTTGATCCCAGCTTCCGTGTAAATGCCTGATGGGAAAACTGGCCTTCCTCTTATCCACCAGTGCATGGGAGACAGTGAGGAGGGAGCAAACTGGTTAGCTTAAGTAGAGTTAGCTTAGTGAGGTTAGAGTAGTGGAATTGCCAGGTGGTGGTGGCACACGTCTTTAATCTCAGCAGTTGGGAGGCAGAGGCAGGTGGATTTCTGAGTTCGAGGCCAGCCTGGTCTACAGAGTGAGTTCCAGGACAGCCAGGACTACACAGAGAAACCCTGTCTCAAAAAAACAAACAAACAAAAAAAAGAGTAGTGGAATCAACAAGCCCTGGATTCAGGTGAGAGATCCTACCTCAGTATATAAGGTGTGGGTTGAGGAAGACACTCAACTCTGATCTCTGTTCCCCACACATGTGCACGCGTATATGCAAACACATCACATGGCAAAGAATAAACGAAAATTCCTGGAGTTGGGGACAGCACTAGGTGGCAGAGCCCCTGCCCAGCATTTGTGAGGCCCTAGGTTCAAGCTCTGGAAGTGTCAACAAAACCAATCTCGGCTTTCAACTTTGAGCTGAGCAGTGAAATGTTCCGTGTCAGCAATCCTGCCTTTTTTGGTTTTTTTTTTGTTTGTTTGTTTTTTTACGCTTATTTGTAATATGTAAGAGCCGTGGTTCTCAACCTGTGGATCTCGACCCCTTTGGGTGGTGAATGACCAATGACCTTTTTCTCACAGAAGTCACCTAAAACTATTAGAAAACACATGTTTCTGTTGGTCTTAGGAACTAAGACCCACCAGGCTCCTCTATTTGTCTCTAGATGTGTCTAGATGTGATGCTTTTCTACTCTAGCTTTCAGCCGGATCTGGTGTGGCAGGTCTTTACCTCAGCATTCTGCAGGCCGAGGCAAGTAGATCTCTGTGAGATTGAGTCCAGCCTGGTCTATGAAATAAGGCCTGGAATTACCGAGGGTTATGAGCAGCAGCCGTGTAGATGCTAAGAGTTGAACCTAGGTCCGCTGGAAGAGCAGCCAGTTCTCTTAATTGCTGAACCATCTCTCTAGGCCTAAGATTTATTTTTATTTTTAATTCATGTGTAGGTGTGTGTCTAGGCAAATGTGCGAAAGTTCCCGAGGGAGTCAGAAGAGGGCGTCGGCTCCCCCCCCCCCCCCCCCCGCCCCCCCCCGTAGAGGGCGAGGTCATCATAAGAGCATGTGCCACAATCTGCACTTGGTCTCTTCTTCGCAAGAGCAGCAAGTGCTGTTAACTGCTGGGCGGTCTCCCCAGCTCTCTCACACACGCTCTTATGAAGACAGGGCAGAGCAGAGCTGGATAAGGAGTTTGGAGTTCTTCCCTCTTGCTATTTCGATGAGGACTGATATGTTCCTTTTCCTCACTCAGGCTGTTCGCGAAAGACATCGGGAGCAGATGGCTCAGTGTGTGTGTGCTGGAGACCTCGGGGAGTACGCTGGGATTAGGAAAAGCTTTTAAATGTGAACAAGCATAGCTTAAATGCTGGCAAGAAAGAACTATTGGGTGGGGAGGGGGGTGCTTAAAGATAAAGCAGAAAGGAAGACTAGTGAGTATGGGAGAAGGCACGGAGAGAGGAGACCCCCGGGAGAGGACCTGCATCCCCTCCCACACTCACATACCAGCTGCTGGAAACAGATCTTTAATAGGTTAGGCAAGATCTTCCCGCTAAGCCACGCCCCTACCCCCTCCTGGCCTTTGGTTACGACAGAAGGGAACATTATGGTAATACATAAATTCAAGGCCAAAAAGTGCAAGAGAGAAGTCAGGTGTGGTAGCAAATACCTGTCAATCTCAGAGCTCCGGAGGCAGGAGGACCAGGTTTTCCAGGTCATCCTCAGCTGCATAGCAAGACGGGGCCAGTCAAGGCTGTCTCAAAACCAGGAACAGTTTGTGTAATTTAATCTAGCATCTTTGGGGGCAGACTTGTGGTGAACTATCACAGGATGGATGATCTGCCTGACTTACAGTGACTCTCCTCTGACATTCTACACATTCTATCTTAGGACTGTGCCCTCTCCAAGATGACATGGACATCTCCATGAGATGAATCTCTTCTTGGGCATTCTTTCTCAGTTTAGGAATGGTAGCTGCTTCTCGTAGTAGCGTAAACCAGTGGTTCTCAACCTGGGGGGTCGCAACCCTGTTATGTGCCAAATGACCCTTTTAGAGAGGTTGCAGACATATATATTCTATATATCAGATATTTCCACTATGATTCATAACAGCAGCAAAATATAGTTAGGGAATAGCAACAAAAACAATTCTGTAGGTGGGGGGGTGATCAAAACAACATGAGGAACCGTCTTAAAGGCTTGCAGCCTTAGGAAGATTGAGATCCACTGGTGTAGACGCTAGTGTTTAAAAATTAATTTGTGGGTCTGGGAATTAACCCAGGGTCTAATACATCAGTGCTCTATTTGAGGTACACCCTCAGCAAACCTTTTTATCTTCCTTTGACTCTTGAAATGCTGAGATGATAAACATATGTTACCATGTCTACTTTAAGGCTATATTTCTTTCTTTTTTCCTTTGTGTGTGTGTGTGTGTGTGTGTGTGTGTGTGTGTGTAGCCCTGGCTCTGGCCTGGAGGTCACTATATAGACAAGGCTAGCCTCCTGTCTCTGTCTCTTGAAAAGATCATATTCTTGTGTTTTTTTTTTTTTCTTTCTGGTTTTTCGAGACATGGTTTCTCTGTGTAGCCCTGGCTGTCCTGGAACTCACTCTGTAGACCAGGCTGGCCTCAAACTCAGAAATCCGCCTGCCTCTGCCTCCCAAGTGCTGGGATTAAAGGCGTGCACCACCACTGCCCGGCCATATTCTTGTTGTTAAAACAGGGTCTCAGTCTATAGTTTTGGCTGCTCTAGAACACTCTATGTAGACCAGGCTGGCCTTAAACTCACAGAGAGCCACCTGCCCCTGCCTCCAGGGCACTAGGATCCACACAGGTGCCATGATGTATGCATCATCCCCAAAAGTAAATAAGTTAAAATGTAATTTAAAAGAACTGCTATAGGGCTGGAGAGATGGCTCAGTGGTTAAGACCACTGACTGCTCTTCCTAGAGGTCTTGAGTTCAGATTTCCGCAACTACATGGTGGTTCATGACCGAGCGGCAATGTATACACAGACATAAATCTAAAAGAAGAAGAAGAAGAAGAAGAAGGAGAAGGAGAAGGAGAAGGAGAAGGAGAAGGAGAAGGAGAAGGAGAAGGAGAAGGAGAAGGAGAAGGAGAAGAAGAAGAAGAAGAGGAACTGCTATATATATCTGAGGAAGATTGGGGTTGGGGACAGCCAAGAACTGTGTGACTCATGCCCTAGTGTTTCTAGAAAGTAAGTCCAATGGAGACAGGACCAATGACATCCCTTTATGATTATGACTGTGTCCTCATTTTTGACTTCTGACCTAGCACTGGCGTTTCTGGGAGATGTGGGTTCTGCCTTTACTGTCGCTTGATATTTCCAGATTATCAGTGGTTTAAGCTTTTACTAGTAATAGTGCATACATGTGGTTCTCTTTATCCTCCTTCTCCATCTGTAAACTCAGTCAAACACCGATCAAAAATAATCCTGACTGGGGCAAGAGAGAGGGCTCGGTGGTTGAGTGCACGTCCTACTCATGCAGTGAGCCAGGGCTCAATTCTCAGCACCCACAAAACACACAGACACCCCTTGACTTCAGCTCTGGGGTAGCCAATGCCCTCTTCTGGCCTTCTTGGATGTCTGCACAGGCACACACACAAACACACACACACATGCATACACGGACACAAATAATATAGATAAGTATTTGGGAAAGAGCTGGAGAGATGGCTCAGTGGTTAAGAGCACTTGCTGCTCTTGCAGAGGACTTAGGATTTGTTCCCCAAACCCACACGGTGGCTCATAGCCATTTGTAACCTCAGTTCCAAAGGATCTGATGCCCTGGCCTCTGCAAACACTCACATGGCATACCTACATATAGATAATCACATACTCATATACACAAATGTAAATAAATATTTACTAGAATGATAGCTTAGTGGTTAAGGGAACATATTATTCTTCCAGAGGACCTGAGTTCAATTCCCAGCACCCCTCTCAGGCAGCTCACAATGCCTACAACTCCAACTTCTAGCCTCTGAGGGAGCACACATACATGTACATATGTGACATACACTTTCACACACAGTACACATGATTAAAAAAATCTTAAAAAATATAATTATGTATCTATTTTGAGGGGAGTTGTGAACTGAGTCTCTCTCTCTCTCTCTCTTTCTCTCTCTCTTTTTTTTTTTCCAAGACGGAGTTTCTCTGTGTAGCCCTGGCTGTCCTGAAACTCACTCTGTAGATCAGGCTGGCCTCGAACTCAGAAATCCGCCTGCCTCTGCCTCCCGAGTGCTGGGATTACAGGCGTGCGCCACCACCGCCCGGCTGAATATTTTTTTTCTCATTGCTCCCTAAACAATACAATAAAGATAATTAAGAAATTACTTATGATGGTACCAAGTTCTGTAAGTATCCAGAGGTGATGTAAGGTACGTAGGTGGGATCAAGCACGGTACATACATATGCCTGTCATTTTCAGCTACTCAAGCATGAGGATGTCACCTTCGAGACCAGTCTCCATAGCTTTATTAGTCATGTTTCTTATTGCTATAGCTGAAGGCCTTCAAAAGCTAACTGAAGGAAGAAAGACTTGATTGTGGTTCACAGTCTGAAGGAATAGTCCATCCAGTGGGGAAGGCAGGCTTATAGGAGCATGAGGCAGCTCGCCTCATTGCATCCTCAGTCAAGAAGCAGAGCAAGATGAATATTAGTCTCTCTCTCTCTCTCTCTCTCTCTCTCTCTCTCTCTCTCTCTCTCT
>NW_021604614.1:6972890-6990446 GCF_004785775.1 Grammomys surdaster | reverse complement strand
TCTCTCTCTCTCTCTCTCTCTCTCTCTCTCTCTCTCTCTCTCTCTCTCTCCACATACAGGTTGAGTCCTTAGTTCAACCTTTCTAGAAATAGCTTCATAGATACTCTCAGAGGTATATTCCCAGGATGATTCTGTTTCATGTATATGGGTACACCGTTGCTGTCTTCAGATACACCAGAAGAGGGCATCGGTCACATTGCAGATGGTTGTGAGCCACCATGTGCTTGCTGGGAATTGAACTCAGGACCTCTGGATGAACAGTCAGTGCTCTTAACCTCTGAGGCATCTCTCCAGCCCCAGGCCCCCCCCCCCCAAGGATGATTCTAAACCCCATTGGGTTGACAAGATGAACCACGATCAGAGAAATTTAGTTTGCACCAATCTCAAAATCTGAAACGTGGCTGACAATGTAGCACAGTGGTAGAGTACTTGCCTGGCCGCTCTGATCCCAGTACCGCGAGATACAACAGAGTTGTGCACGTGTGTATGTGTGTGTGTGTATGTACATGTATGCCATGGCATGCTTATGGAGATTAGAGGACAACTTGCAGGATTCGGTTCTTTCCTTCCATGATGAAGGCTCCAGAGACTGAACTCAGGTCAGCACATTTATTGGCAGGTGCATTTTCTCATGGAGCCATCCCATAGGCCCAAATTTTATAGAGAATATTCCAATGTTACTAAGGTAATTGAACATCAGCAGATTTTGATCTGGAACCTATCCTCCATGGATAACAAGGGATGAAGGGATGAAGGAAGGTTTTATATGTGTGTGTGCATATGTATGTGTATATACATATATATGTACACACACAGACACATATATCCATTGTAACAGGATTTTTTTTTTTTTGGTTTTTTGAGACAGGGTTTCTCTGTGTAGCCCTGGCTGTCCTGGAACTCACTCTGTAGACCAGGCTAGACTTGAACTCTCGAACTCAGAAATCCGCCTGCCTCTGCCTCCCAAGTGCTGGGATTAAAGGTGTGCGCCACCACCTCCTGGCTTGTAACAGGATATTTAAACACATAGCAAGACTGATACATTTCCTTGGGATTTTAAAATCACTATCAGCAAACATTAAGGAAAAGTCAGATGTGGTAGCACAAGTATATGATTCCAGCACTTGGGAGGCTGAGACAGGAAGACTTCATGAACCTGAGGTCAGTCTGGGCTCCGTAGTGAGTCCCAGGCCAGCTTGAGCTATAGAGTGAGTGAGTCCTCACCTTAAAAAAAACAAACAAAAGCTGGCAGTGGTGGCGCATGCCTTTTTTAATCCCAGCATTTGGGAGGCAGAGACAGGGGGATTTCTGAGTTCGAGGTCAGCCTGGTCTACAGAGTGAGTTCCAGGACAGCCAGGGCTACACAGAGAAACCCTGTCTCGAAAAACCAAACCAAACAAAACAAACAAAAATATTTAGAAAACAAACAAAAAAAAACAAAAACCCTAAATAAGTAGGATGTACTGTTACTAATGAAAGTGAAATTATCCTAAGTAGAACTTACCGTTACTAATGAAAGACAACTGAAGGAAGTCATGAGTCAACAGGACTTTGCCTTTTACTCACCTTCCAGCAGAGCATGGCAAAGGGCTGGAATGCCCCAGTGTCATATCCTTCCACGCAGAGCAAGAGGTCCTACAGGTTAATTACTTCCTTTAAAACCATTGTCAGAGTGGAATCAACGGCTATTTGCCAAACACAAAGCTATTGAGTAAAAGCTTCGGTCAGGAAGTGGGTATGGTATCTGTTTGGCCCTAGCTAGTTCCTGCCCTGGGCAGAAGTGATATTGTGGAGAGGTGGGTAAGGCACATGAATGCACAGAAGCATACACGTGAGGGTTGAACTCGATGCAGCTGGCAGAAGCTTTGGGCCCCAAGCAAAGTCTGAACTCTGCCCTTACAGTGTGATCAGAAAATTAAGAAGCAGTCATGAGGGCCGGTGTGATGGGTCAGTGGTCAAGAACCCTGGCTACTATTCCAGAGAACAAGTTCCCAGAACCCACAGCGTGGCTAGAACCCAATAGAACTGTCTAGAATTCCAATGCCAGATGCATCCAAAACCCTCTTCTGGCCTCAAAGGGCACTGTACACATATGGTGTACAAACATACGTGTAGACAAAACATACACATAAAATAACAAAATAATTATTTAAAATGTTAAAGAAATACTCATGAACCTCAGTTTCCTATTCTGGGAAATGATTATAGCCTATACTTCAATGACTGATATGTAGATCAGACAGTCCAGTGTATACAAGATATCCAGTATGTAACTGAACAACTAATATTTCTTTGGTTTATCCCCAATAAATGCTTAATTTAAAATGTTTTGTATTTTGAGACAGCACTTCTCAGTGTAGCCCTGGCTGGCCTGGAATTCACTATGTAGACCAGGCTGGCCTCAAACCTGAAGCTCCGCCTCTTCTGCCTCGGGAGTGCTGAGATCAAAGGCATGCACCCCCACTGTTCTGCTAAAATAATTTTTTTATGGGACGAAGGAGATGCCCCGGTGTGTAAAAATGCCTCCTTGGTGTCTTAGCCAGAGTATCTGTTGGTGTAATGAGACACAGAGCAACTTGGGGAAGAAAGGCTTTTGTTTCACCTTGCAGTTTAAAGTCCACCAGGGAGAGAAGTCAGAGCAGGAAGCTGGAGGCAGGAACTGAAGCAGAAGCTGTTGTTAAAAAAAAAAAAAAGAAAGAAAAAGAAAAGAAAATTAAAAATCCCGCTGTGGGATTCCTTCCTGCCTTTGACCATTTATGTTCCTGGATGAAAGACACACAGCCTTTATATATATTTTTTTAAAGATTTATTTATTTATTATATATGAATACACTGTAGCTGTCTTCAGACACACCAGAAGAGGGCATCAGATCTCATTACAGATGGTTGTGAGCCACCATGTGGTTGCTGGGATTTGAACTCAGGACCTCTGGAAGTGCAGTCAGTGCTCTTAACCACTGAGCCGTCTCTCCAGGCCCAGCCTTTATATTTTAATATGCCTTAGGCAGCACACTAGCTGGGCAGCTGCATACCCTCCGTGCTGTTAGAATCTACTGTCCTATCCGTAACCCAAGTTATTACTTACTATGTTTCATCTGGGCTGCTCTTAGCTCCAATGAGGCAGCCCTCAGGCCTTGTTCTCTGGGCCCCTCCTAGCCCATGGCAGCTCTCTCTCTCTCTTTCTTTCTCCTTCCTCCTTCTCACAGTCCCATACCCAGGAAACCTAAACCCCTATATCTCTTCTCTTCAGTTATTGGCTACCGGCATCCCTATTTACCAATCAGAATGAACTGAGGGCAGAGTCTCTCAGGCTACCTGTGGACTGCAAATCTTGGAGGCCAGTATCACAATAAACAGTAAAACAAAATCTTAACAGAAGCCAAGGAGGAATGCTGCTTATTGGCTTGCTCTCCATAATTTGCCCAGCTCCCAGAAACCCAGGACCACCTGGCCAGGGATGGCACCACCCACAATGAGCAGGACCCTTCCCCATCAACCACTAATCAGTAAAACACCCTGCAGAATCATCTGCAGGCCAAACTGTCTGATGAAGGCATTTCTTCAGTGAAGAGTCGTGCTTCCCATATATGTCTGGGTTTCTGTTAAGTTGACCAAAACCCCAAAAGACAAAGACAAAAACAAAACAAAAACAAAAACAAAACAAATACACAATCAATCTCAACAGAGGACAAACCTGACAGCTTCAGTTTAGCTCTTGGAACTGTGGTGGACAGATGGAACTAACTCCAGAAATTTATCCACTGACTTCCACACTTGTACTATGATACTTGTGGGCTCAGACTCACACACAATAAAATAGTAAATAAATTAAGGAGACCCCACAGATGGCTCAGTGGCCAAGAATGTGTGCTGCTCTTGCAGAGGACCAACACCAGTTCTCCAAATTGACATTAAACAGCACAACTGCCTGTAATCCAGCTCCAGGGGAATCGGGCCTCCATGATCACCTGCACACAAGTGCAAAGGTTTGGGAAATGCTGCCTTTATCTTTCCAGCTGAAAAGCTTAGAAGCACTGGGCCTAAGCCAATTCTATATTAATTTTTACAGGCATATGATATGTCCCTTGATGAAGTATTTATTGTTCTATAGCTCTACTGAAATTTCCTGATTAGCTTTTAGATTCTCTCTCTCTCTTTTTTTTTTTTTTTTGGTTTTTCGAGACAGGGTTTCTCTGTGTAGCCCTGGCTGTCCTGGAACTCACTCTGTAGACCAGGCTAGCCTCGAACTCTCGAACTCAGAAATCCACCTGCCTCTGCCTCTGGAGTGCTGGGATTAAAGGCGTGCGCCACCACCGCCCGGTGCTTTTAGATTCTCTTACTGTTGAGGGAATGGTGATCACAAAATAACAATCCCAATTTTAACCTAATTTATTTCTTCTTTACTTTTTATTTTTGACAGTATTTTTTAGCCAGGTGGTGGTGGTGCATGCCTTTAATCCCAGCACTCCAGAGGCAGAAGCAGGTAAATCATTAAGTTCAAGGCCAGCCTGGTCTAGAAAGTATGTTCCAGGACAGCCAGGGCTACATAGGAAAAGCCCTGTCTGAAAACAAAACAAATAGTAATGGTAAAATTTCATAAATATATTCACTATATCTTGAGCATATTTCTTTCCACTATCCCCGCATCCCTCCACACATCCCTCAGGGTTTGGGTTTGGGTTTTGATTTGGGTTTGGGTTTGGTTTTTGAGACAGGGTCTCATGTAGCTCAGGCTAACTTTGAGCTCAACATGAAACTGGAGGTGACCCTGAAGTCTCCATCCTCCTGCCTTTGTCTCCCGAGTGCTGTGATTTCAGGCATATGTGACTACACCTGGCTAAAGGGTCTTTTTTGTCTGATCTTTTGTGATTTGGGGCATCAAACCCAGGGCCTGGTGCACCGTAGGCAAGAGCCAGCGAAGCACACCCCAGCCCTGCTCTGCCTGCTGGCTCCAGTTATTGGTCCATCTCAGTCTACTCCTCTGTTTCTTTTGTTCTCTCAATTCACTGTGACTACAGCAAGCACTCTTGCTGTGCTCACCAATTTTCTCCTTTGTGTAGAACAGCGGTTCTCAACCCGAGGGTTGAACAACCCTATTGGGGGGTGGGGGTGGGGCTATGACCATTGGAAAACACAAATATTTACATTAAGATTCATAATTGGCTGGTGCGATAGCTCAGTGGTTAAGGACACCTCTTCAGAGGTCCTGAGTTCAATTCCCAGCAACCACATGGTGGCTCACAACCATCTGGAATGGGACCGGATGCCCTCTTCTGGTGTGTCTGAACACATCTACGGTGCATTCACATACTTAAAATAAATAGATAGATCTTTAAAAAAAATAAAAGATTCATAACAGTAGCAAAATTACAGCTATGAAGTAGCAACGAAAATAATTTTATGGTTGGGGGTCACCACAACATGAGGAACTGCATTAAAGGGTTGCAGCATCAGGAAAGTCGAGAGCCACTAGTATAGAACATATTTCTTAGATAAATCTCTTTTTCATCCTTGCCTTCTCCAATCCCTTTTGCCTTCTCTCCTTCCTTTTATTTTTAATTTTTTCAGACATGTTATCAAAACTGTACCCAGTCTGACCTTGTATTCACAGTGTAGCTCGAGTTAGTCATGAGCTCACAGTAATCCTACCTCTGCCTCTTGAATGCTAAGACGATAGTCATCTGCCGCTATGCCTGTTATTGGATTCCTAAAGCAATAAATAAATAAATAAATAAATAGTTTCGATTTAATTTTTAATTATTATTTTGTTTGCTTTTGTTTGTTTGTTTGTTTGGATGTTTTTTGAGACAGGGTTTCTTTGTGTAGCCTTGGCTATCCTGGAACTCACTCTGTAGACCAGGCTGGCCACAAACTCTGTCTCCTGATTGTCGGGATCTACCTGACTCTCTTCAGAATGCTAGAATTAAAGGCGCACACATACACACACACACACACACACACACACACACACACACACTCGCGCGCGCGCTCCCAGGGTATTTGCATATTGTTACTCAATGCCCTCCCCTCATTTGAATAGTTCTTTTCCATCATGAGCCAGACAATTGAGGCTGGGCACTTAACTTAGTTGGTAGAGTGCTTGCTTTGATGAAGTCTTGGCTTTGATCCTCAGCAATGCAACCCAGCATGGTGGTACATCCCTGTCATCCTAGCATTCTGGAGGTGAGGCAGAATGATTCAGGAGGAGGACCAGGACTCAAGGTCATCCTGAGCTACACAGCAAGTCATAGAGATCAGCCTGCGCTCTATGAAATCCTGCTTCAAAACATCAGGGAGGGAGGGAGGGAGGGAGGGAGGGAGAGAGGGAGAGAGGGAGGGAGGGAGGGAGGGAACATCTACACACATCCAAAGACAGACACAGAGAGGCAGCCAGAGAAGCAAAAATGAGTAAAGCAAATTTATCTCTACTTGATGAACCTAGCCTCCACTCACAATGCACAAAAGATAAATAAATTAGTATCCTCCCCCAACCCTGCCCCCATCACCTCAGCCCTCTGGGGAAGGCATTTGGAGAGTGGCCAGCCCATTCCAGCCTTTGGCCTCCATTGCAAACCAAAGTAGAGTGTCTCCCCATCCAGGCAGGGCCGTTCAAGAGCTTGCATAACCACAAGGTTGAGAAATAGCACTTTAGGAAAGGGTGCAAGAAAGACAAAGGACACTGTGACTTGTCCGTCCTCTGAAGGAGAGGAATTTCACTGAAGTGGGGACAGTGTCCACTGCACCTTGAAAACGGAGGCAGGATCCAGACTCACTAAACTTCTAGTGAGATTGTCGTTGTGATAACAGTGGATGTAAGAACTGCCCTCCTGTACTTGGTTCTGCACAATAGAAGTCCTTTGATCGGGGGAGGGGCCAGGCGGTGGCAGGTGGATCTCTGTCCCAGGCCAGCCTGGTCTACAAAGCAAGTTCTAGGACAGCCCGCGCTACACAGAGAAATCCTGTCTCGAAATAAAGAAAGATCCGGGCGGTGGTGGCGCACGCCTTTAATCCCAGCACTCGGGAGGCAGAGGCAGAGGCAGGCGGATTTCTGAGTTCAAGAGTTTGAGGCTAGCCTGGTCTACAGAGTGAGTTCCAGGACAGCCAGAGCTACACAGAGAAACCCTGTCTCGAAAAAAGCCAAAAGAAAGAGAGAAAGAAAGAAAGAAAGAAAGAAAGAAAGAAAGAAAGAAAGAAAGAAAGAAAGAAAGATGAAGAAAAAAAGGGATGGCAGGAGGGTGTTTGGCTCAGTTTTAGGTGTTTCTGTGGTCATCATACTCCATGGAAACGTCCTGGCTCCACAGAGAACTCACGATGTAGACCAGGCTAGCCTCAGATCCACGGAGATTCCATTGCTTCGGCCTGCCAAGTGCTGAGATTGAGGGTGTGTGCCACAAACCTTAGCTGGGTGTGGAGGTGCAATATGCACGCCTTTTAGTCTCAGCCCTCCTGAAGCTCTTGAGTTCAATGCCACCCTGGTCTGTATAATAAGTTCTAGGTGGGCTGGGGCTACATAGTGCGGTCCCATTCTCAAAAATTCTAACAGACTAAATAAATACTATATCTAGTATAGCATACTAAATATAGGTCATGCTATATATACTGGCCTGGAATTTGCTATGTACTTTATGGTATTAGTTTTTGTTTTGATTTGTTTTCTTTTTTTTTTAAAGATTTATTTATTTTTTTATTTATATGAATACACACTGCAGCTATCTTCAGACACACACTAGAAGAGTGCATGGAATCACATTACTGATGGTTGTGAGCCACCATGTGATTTCTGGGAATTGAACTCAGGACCTCTGGCAGAGCAGTCAGTGCTCTTAACCACTGAGCCATCTCTCCAGCCTTTGATTTGTTTTCTTGATTTTCCCGTTTAGTCGAGGTCATTTTGTTTTTTTATGTTAGGGTTTCTCTGTGTAGCCCTGGCTGTCCTGGAACTCACTCTGTAGACCAGGCTGGCCTCAAACTCAGAAATCCTCCTGCCTCTGCCTCCCAAGTGCTGGGATTAAAAAAGGCGTGCGCCACCACTGCCGGGCTTATTGATTGTTTTGAAATACGATTTCTCTGTGTAGCCCTGGCTATCCTGGAACTCCCTCTGGAGACCAGGCTGATCTCAAACTCAGAAGTTGGCCTGCCTCTGCCACCTGAGTGTTGGAATTAAAGACATGCATCACTACCACCACCACCACCACCACCCAGCTAAATAGTCTTTAAAAAACCATGACCAGCCGGGCAGTGGTGGCGCATGCTTTTTTTAATCCCAGCACTTGGGAGGCAGAGGCAGGCGGATTTCTGAGTTTGAGGCTAGCCTGGTCTACAGAGTGAGTTCCAGGACAGCCAGGGCTACATAGAGAAACCCTGTCTCAAAAAACCAAACCAAAAAAAAGAAAAAAAAAGACCATGACCAAGGCAACTTACAAATGGAAGAGTTTATTTGGGCTTATGGTTAGGGAGGGTCAGAGTCCACAAGGCAGGAACTGGAGGCTGAGAAAATAATCTGAAGGCTCACATCACGAACTGCATACAGGAGGCAGAGAGAACAAACAGGGAAAATGTTGTGGTTCTTTTTAAATTTCATTTATTATTATTATTTTTACCTATTCACTTTACATCTGGCTCACTGCCCCCCTCCCAGTCATCCCCTCTCCAAATTCTTCCCCCATCCCTGTCCCTTTCTCTTCTGAGAGGGTGGGGGCCTCGCTGGATATCCCCCCCTCCACACACCATGGCATTTTAAAGTCTCTTTGAGCCTAAGCTTTTCCTCTCTTGCTGAGACCAGACAAGGCAGCCCAGCCAGAAGAACATATCCCACACAGAGGCAACAGCTTTTGAATAGCTCCCACTCTAGATGTTCAGGACCCACATGAAGGTCAAGCTGCACATCTGCTACATATGTGTGGGGAGGCCTAGGTCCAGCCCTTGTATGTTCTTCTGTTGGTGGTTCAGACTCTGACAGCCTCAGGGGTCCAGGTTAGTTTACTCTGTTGGTCTTCCTGTGGAGTTTCTATTTCCTTCAGTGCCCTCTTTTTTTGTTTTTGTTTTTTTCGAGACAGGGTTTCCCTGTGTAGTAGCCCTGGCTGTCCTGGAACTCACTCTGTAGACCAGGCTGGCCTCGAACTCAGAAATCCGCCTGCCTCTGCCTTCCAAGTGCTGGGATTAAAAAAGGTGTGCGCCACCACTGCCCGGTTCTTCTTTTTTATTCTTAAAGCCTGCCTCCAGTGACATATCTCCTCCTAAGCCTCTCTAAACAGTGCCACCAACTGGGTACCAAGTATTCAAATGCCCAAGCCTATGGCTGACATTCTCAATGAAGCCACCACACCCAAATTGACTTCAAACTCATAATCCTTTAATCCTGGAGGCCACCATTACCTGGAGGGAAGCAGAGGAAAGTAGATTTCTGAGTTCAAGGCCAGCCTGGACTACAGGGCCAGTTCCAGGACAGCCAGGGCTACACAGAGAAACCTTGTCTCTCAAGAAACCAAAAACTAAAATAAAATAACCTTAAATACTTCTTTCAAATATTTCAGTTTTATTTCTTTATCAGTTATTTATTTTTAAGAGTTATTTTGTTATTATTATTAATGTTTGGGTATAATGTGTGTGTGTGTGTGTGTGTGCACATGTGTGTGTGCACATGTGTGTGTGCACGTGTGGGCCAAAAGTGCACATGTAAAGGCCAGAGGACAACTTTGTGGAGTCACTTTTCTTCACACTTTGGTGTGGGCTCTAGGAACTAAATTCAGGTCACCAGGTTTGGTGGCAAGCCCCCCATTCACTGAGCCATCTCAGCAACCCTTAATTTGCTTTTTTTTTTTTTTTTCTTGAGATGGAGTCTGGTGTAGTTGATGCTGACATCTAACCTGCAGTTTTTAGCAGAGCCTTGCCCTGAGGCTCTGATTGTCCAGCCTATTCCCTTGCTAATTCTGGGATGACACATGTGTTCACCCACACCTAGCAACCGAATACTTTCAGACCTGTGGCCTTTTGTCTCTTGAGCCTAGAGGTGTTTTTTTTTTTTTAAGTTTTTTTTCGAGACAGGGTTTCTCTGAGTAGCCCTGGCTGTCCTGCTGTCCTGGAACTCACTCTGTAGACCAGGCTGGCCTCAAACTCAGAAATCCGCCTGCCTCTGCCTCCCAAGTGCTGGGATTAAAAAAGGTGTGCGCCACCACTGCCCAGCTAGAGTTGGGTTTTAGAGAGACCTTAGCTCAGAGCCAGGTCTTGTGAGTCAAACCAGTGACCCGCAGAGTGATGAGATTTGACTAACATAGTCTCCTAGGGAACATGATGTGAATGCTGAAGTGTTCTCTGCTGGTCATGAGGTCACAGGTCACCTTTCCTGCCTTAGTCAGAATTTTTGAATAAAAGTGTCCTCCTTCACCTTAGTTCAAGGTATTAGGGAGCCTTCCTTGTTTTCTATTTTATCATACTTGCTTTTCCTCTGTTTTGTTTGTTTATTTGTTTGTTTGTTTTTGAGACAGGGTTTCTCTGTGTGGCCTTTGGTGTCTTGGAACTAACTCTGTAGACCAGGCTGGCCTCGAATTCAGAAATCCATCTGCCTCTGCCTCCCGAGCGCTGGGATTAAAGGCGTACCCAACCACTGCCCGGCAGACACACATTTCAAACTATTTTCTTTGAATTAACTAATAAACATCATATGTATTTACCATGTATAACATATTGTATTAAAACATGTATACATTATGGAATGGTTCAATAATGTCTACTAACATATGTTTTACCTCATGGGCTTATCATTTTTTCTTTTAGTTTTTACATTTTAAACATTAGTTATCTGAGAGTTTCAAGTTTTATTTGACATGTTTAGACCATGTTCACCCGGTCAACTCTTCTCTGATCCTCTCCCCCTTCCCTAGCCACCAAAGTTTGGGATTTTTAGTTTGTTTTTATTGTTTTTCAGGAGAGAGTTTCTCTGTGTAACAGCTCTGGCTGTCCTGAGACTCATTTTCGAACTTTGTAGACTAGGCTGGCCTTGAACTCACACAGAGACCTGCCTACCTCTGCCTTCCAAGTTCTGGGATCAAAAGTATACCCCACTGGCCGTCTGGGACCTTTTTTAACCTTTCAAAACCAAATTGTATTGTCTAAAATATTCTTGGCTGTGTGTGCTTCCCTTGGAGTGTCCTCTGCTTACCAGCAGATACACTCAGAGAAATTCTTGCTCTCCCAGCAGCAAACAATGGCCAACACTAGCTCCTTTTTCCCTTACTGGGATTTAGCTGGTTTGGGGCTTGCACTGGTTTTGTGCATACTGTCAAGACCAGGAGGGACTTCATGTGTGAGGTGCTCCTGTTGTGCTCAGAAGGATTGTTTTTTCCTTGTAGTCATTACTGCCTTTGATTCCTACAGTCTTTCCTCCTTCTCTTTTGCAATGATCCCTCAGGTTTGGGGTTAGAGGTGGGGTGTATATATTCCCTTTAGGGGTGAGCATTCAGCAGCCTCTTATTTTCTTCACCTTGTCCGGGTATGGGTTTCGGTGTTAAAAATGTACTGCAGCCAGGCGGTGGTGGTGCACGCCTTTAATCCCAGCACTTGGGAGGCAGAGGCAGGTGGATTTCTGAGTTCGAGGCCAGCCTGGTCTACAGAGTGAGTTCCAGGACAGCCAGGGCTACACAGAGAAACCCTGTCTCGAAAACAAACAAACAAACAAACAAACAAAAAAAAGTACTGCAAATAGAAGCTTCTCAAATAAGGTTGAGAGATATATTGATCTGATAGGCTTATATGGAAAGAATAGATGTTTTTGTTTGTTTGTTTTTTATTTGTTTTTCTGAAACAGGGTTTCTCTGTGTAGCCCTGGCTGCCCTAGAACTTGCTTTGTAGACCAGGCAGGCATGGAACTCAGAGATCTACCTGCGTCTGCCTCCTGAGTGCTGGAGTTAAAGGCATGTGCCGCCACTGCCCCTACACATTTTTTGTTCTGAGACAGGGTCTCAGTATATGGTCCAGGCTGTCCTTGAACTTGGCAGTCCTTATCTCACCTTCTCAAATGGTGGGCAATATACTCTTTAGCTTTCATCAAAATTGTTAAGCTAGCCAGGCGGTGGTGGCGCACTCCTTTAATCCCAGCACTTGGGAGGCAGAGACAGGCAGATTTCTGAGTTCGAGGCTAGCCTGGTCTACAGAGTGAGTTCCAGGACAGCCAGGGCTATACAGAGAAACCCTGACTCGAAAAACCAAAAAAAAAAAAAAAATTATTAAGCTAATAGAGTAAATTTTGACTTTTTGCCAGGTCCATAGAGTATAGATGGTTGTATAGTCATGGTGAATGTTGCAGGCATACAGTTTTTGCCCCAGCACAATGAGGATTCAATTTCTTTTTGCTTTCTCATTTGAGGTAGGTCTCATGTATCCTAGGTTGGCCCTGAACTTGCTATGTAGCTGAGGATGGCCTTGGACTTCTGATCCTGTCTCCAACTCCAGAGTACAGGGTTTCAAGCGTGTTGTATTCATACTCAGTTTTATGTGGTTCTGGGAAGTGAACCAAAGGGTTTGTCCCTGCTAGGCAAGCACTCTAAAGATTAGGCTATATCTCCGTTCCAGACTTCTGCTTTCGCTGTCTGTCTGACTGTCTGTCTGTCTTCTGTGCTGAGGATTGAACTCAAAGGCTTCCTTGGTAGACAAGTGCTCTACCTCTGAGTCACACCCCCACGCTCCTCACTGGGGGATTCTAGGCAGGAGCTCTGCCACTGAGCCACGCCCCCAGCCCCTCACTGGGGGATTCTAGGCAGGAGCTCTGCCACTGAGCCACGCCCCCAGCCCCTCACTGGGGGATTCTAGGCAGGGGCTCTACCACTGAGCCACGCCCCAGCCCCTCACTGGGGGATTCTAGGCAGGGACTCTACCACTGAGCCACGCCCCCAGCCCCTCACTGGGGGATTCTAGGCAATTTCTACTACCGCTAAACAACATCTCCAACACAGGGTTTCAATTTTTTTTTCATTTATTTTCTTTTAAAGTTTATTTCATGTGTATATGATTCATGAGTGTACGGGCGATGGCACATGCATGTGACGCTGTGCATGTGAAGGTCAAAGGACAACTTTTGGGTGTTGGTTCTCACCTTTTACTGTGGGTTCTATAGATTGAATGCAAGCTGTCAGACTTGCACAGTCTTAGGGTTTCTGTTGCTGTGATGAAGCATCATGACCCAAAAGCAAGTTGGGGAGGGAAAGGGTTTATTTGGCTTATGCTTCTACATCACCGTTGAAGGAAATCAGGACAGGAACGCAAACAAGACAGGAACCTGGAGACAAGAGGTGATGCAGAGGCCATGGAAGGATGCTGCTTGCTTACTTGCTCCCCATGGCTTGCTCAGCCTGCTTTCTTATAGAACCCAGGACCACCAGCCCAGGGGATGGCACCACCCACAGTGGGCAGGGCCCTCCCCTATCCATCACTAATTAAGAAAATGCCTTGTGTTGTATGGAGGCATTTTCTCAATTAAGATTCCCTCCTTTCAGATACCACTAGTTTGATGTAAGACTAGCCAGGCACACAGTGAACACCTTTACCAGCTACGTCATCTCATTGGCTTGTAGCCTTCCATTTATAATCAGGCCTTCTGGATGTAGAATGGAAAGCTACTCAACAGGGACTTTAGTGAGATACAGGCATCATGGGAGTGGCAGAATTTATGGGGCCTTTTAGCTCAGGAAATTCTTTATTTCTATGACCTGCACTGTGCGGGTTTTCTAGCATTCTAACCTAATACCTGAGGAAACCAGCTTAAGGGAGGAAGGGTTTATTTTGGCTCATGATTTTGAGGGTTGCAGACCATGGTTGGACGGCCCCATTGCTTTGGACCATGGGGGCTGCTGAACACCCTGGTGGAAAGACATGATGGAATAAAGTTGTTTACCTCATGACAGCTGGGAAAGCAGAGAGAAGATGGGAGTGATGGGGGTGCAGCCAGGCATATTCTTCAAACATACTCCTCCAATGAACTACTAAGCAGGTAGCCTCCAAGCCGGCTGCAACTCTTTATAGCCCAGATAGTTTATCAGTGGGTTAACCCATTATTAAAGTTAGTACTCTCACCAGATCTGATCATCTTTCACTAGCACTAACATCTGGAGACCAAGCCTTCAGTATATGAGCCTTCTTTGGGGACAGCCCATATTCAAGCCATGGTGCTGGTCCCTTCCTATTCTCCTATAGTTGTCACATGGCTCCCAGTAGCCTTTACCTCCTTGTAGTTCCTTTTTCTTGTGATCTTTTCGTCACTGGTGTAGGTCAGATCTGCTTGCCCACTCGCTTCTCAGCAACAAAATAAACAGAGGCCAGCTGGTGAGATAGCTCAGCAGTTAAGAGTACTGACTGCTCTTCCAGAGGTCCTGAGTTCAAATCCCAGCAACCATACGGTGGCTCACAATCACCCATAATGAGATATGATGCCCTGTTATGGGGTATCTGTAGACAGCTACAGTGTAGTGAGCCTTCCATCTGTCTGTCTTCCTCTCACCCACCACCTGCCTTGCTCACACTGAGGAGACAAGTTCCTTCCTCAATTTGAGAAGTAACTGAGGGGATGGCTTCATGGCCTCCACCATCACAACCCTGAGACAACTATTCAACAAACACAGAGGTGTGTTAAGACCAGAGCATGTCAGCTGGCTTTGAACCCGGTTCTTCTGTAGGTGGACTGAAATGGAAACTCCTAGTTCTTTGGAAGTTAGTTATATCAAATGATATTTTGCTGGGGCACACAAGTGAAAGGACGTCTTGCTAAAGCAAACACTTGAAAGGACGCTTGATGAAGGAGAATAAATATGACCCCATAGACAGTAGGAAGCAAGCACTGAGCTTTGGTTTGGTTTGCTCCACTTCGCTATTTTTTTGCTAAAGCCACACAAATGTATTGGTTTGCTTTAGATACGTTGTTGAGCTCAACTTGTGATAATGCCGCCATTGAGAGAAACTCGTCAAGAACTGCTTGTGAGGTTCCTGTGGCAGCTTGCTGCTTTTGCGGCCTCACCTCAGGTCGGTTGGTGAGCCTGGCAGTTTCTTCAGGATTGAACTACAGTTGCTGGTTTGTGCCTGGTGTCTGTTTGCTGAAAGGACTGGACTGTAGCTGCTGGTTCATGCTGGTGTCTGCCTGCCTAGAGGACTGGTCTGCAGCTGCTGAATCGTATTTGGTGTTTGCTATGAGACTGAACTGCTGCCAAAGAAGATCAAGCTCGCCCCCAAAGAACTATTGCTGAACAGGTCCACTTCCCCCATATCCTAGGAACTTTTCTCTTCCACTACCTCTGCTGGGTGGTGGGCTAGAGGAGAGGTTGAACCCTTATTAAAAGTAGGTTGCAAAAAAATGTATCTCTACAGTGGACCTTGAGAGTGTGGTGTTGTGAGGGACCCTGAGACAGAGGGCACAGGTAATTTGTAGATTTCTGGGAGCTTGGTCCTCAATTATTTTTGCGAAGGGAGGCCTAGCCAGATGAAGGGTCACCAGGGGTGTGCCTTTGAAGAGAATGCTAATAACTTAGTCTTGTCTTTTCCCTCTGCTTCCTAGCCACCATGAAGTCAAGAATCTCTTTTTCTACTGTGTGCTCCTGCTGCTGTGACACAAGTACGTGAGGCTAGGTGGCCATGTGTGGAACCCTTGGAAACCATTTGCTAGACAAATGCATTCTCCCTTAAGTTAATAAGTCTGGCTGGAAAGATGGCTCAGTGGTTAAGAGCACTGACTGCTCTTTCAGAGGTCCTGAGTTCAATTCCCAGCAACCGCATGGTGGCTCACAACCATCTGTAATGGAATCTGATGTCCTCTTCTGGCACACGGGTATTCTAGCATTCATATATACAAAATAAATCAATCATTTAAAAAAAAATCTGGCATTTTGAGCACACTGATGAGAAGCTAATGGTGGAGACATTACCTCTGAAAAGCTCTGCCACCTTCAGAACCCCACTATAGATGTGGCCCCTTGCGTCTTCCTTCCCTGTAGAGACACAGTGTCTATGTGTCTCCTCACCTTCTTCCTCCAACAGGACCGAGGTTAACAAAGTGTCAGGCATTTCCATCATTTTTTTTTAAGGGAGATGAACCATGCCTTTTCCATAAACCTCGAAGAGTTTAGATTTCCGGGAGCTTGAAGAGACCAATGCCCATAAGATCACTATTTTATTTATTTTTATTTGACACAGGGTCTTAGGTAGTCCAGGCTAGCCTCAAATTCACAATGTAGCTCAGAATGACCTCAAACTTCTCATCCTCCTGTTTCTCCCTCCTGAGTGCCGAGATTATAGACAGAAGCCACCACAACTGGCCGGATGATCAAGTTTAGAACACATGACTTGAGGATGACACATTGGGAACCTAGAGAAGGGAACAGAATCTTGTACAATCACGTGGCATTCTGTGACAGTTAGGTATAAAGTTGATGTGACCATATTTGAGTCTAGAGGTTTTTTTTTTTTTTTTCCTTTTGGTTTATTGAGAGACAGGGTTTTTTTGTGTAGCCTTGGCTGTCCTGGAACTCGCTCACACAGATCTGAATCCCTGCCAAGCGCTGGGATTAAAGGCATGTGCCACCATTGCCCAACAAGTGCTTTTAAAAATTATTTTTATTTATTTATTTATTTATTTGTTTATTTATTTATTTATTCTGAGACAGGGTTTCTCTGTGTAGCCCTGGCTGTCCTGGAACTCACTCTGTAGACCAGGCTGGCCTCGAACTCAGAAATTCGCCTGTCTCTGCCTCCCAAGTGCCTGGATTAAAGGCATGTGCCACCACCGCCTGGCTTATTTTTATTTATTATTGTGTGTATGTGCACGCACATGTATATGTGTGGGTATACTCATGCCATGGTATACATGGGAGACATTTTCAGTCACTGAGCTGTTCTGCCTGTTCTCTGAGGTTTTGTTGTTGTTATTGCTGTTTTGTTGTGGTTTTTCTTTTCCTTTTGTTGTTTTTGAGAGAAGGTGTCGTGTACCCCATGGTGGCCTCAAACTCACGATGAGGCTGAAGATGATTTTGAACTCTTGATCCTACTGCCTCCACTTTCCAAATGCTGGCTTGTGCTACCATACCGGTCTCAAAGTATCCTGTAATCCTAGCTACTGTAAGCTAAGACAGGAGGATCACGAGTTCGAGGCCACTCTGGGATACTTAGGGAGACCCTGTTTTAAACCAAGCAAGCAAACAACCTAGAACATTCGGGCATGGTGGTTGCACATCTTTGATCTCAGTCCTCGGGAGGCAGAGGCAGGCAGATCTCAGAGTCTGAGGCCAGCCTGGTCTACAGAATGAGTTCTAGGACAGCCAGGATTCCAACAGAGAAAACTTGTCTCAGGAAAATAAACAAACAAGCAAAAAGCAACCAAAGAACCAAACAAAAAAAAACAAACAAACAACCTACCAAACAAACAAATAACCTCAAACAAAACAGAACATTACTAGGCCTCTGCCCTAGAAATCACATTTTAAATTATCTAGCTCTCTTCTTCTTCTTCTTCTTCTTCTTCTTCTTCTTCTTCTTCTTCTTCTTCTTCTTCTTCTTCTTCTTCTTCTTCTTCTTCTTCTTCTT
>NW_021604614.1:6839252-6972790 GCF_004785775.1 Grammomys surdaster | reverse complement strand
CTTCTTCTTCTTCTTTGGGAAAACACCAAATGGCGGTTGACGCCGGTGCAGCGGGAGGACCCGGAGGACCCGGGGGCCCAGGATTAGAAGGCCGCAGTGGTTTCCGTGGAGGATTTGGCAGTAGTCTTAGGGGCCGTGGTGGTGTTCGAGGCCGTGGCCATGGTCGAGGCCGCGGGGCTCATGGAGGAAAAGCTGAAGACCAGGAGTGGATCCCCGTCACCAAACTGGGCTGCCTGGTTAAGGACATGAAGATAAAGTCCTTGGAGAAGATCTACTTGTTCTCCCTGCACATTAAGGAGTCTGAGATCATTGACTTTTTCCCGGGTGCATCCCTAAAGGATGAGGTTCTGAAGATTATGCCAGTGCAGAAGCAGACTCAGGCTGGCCAGTGGACCAGGTTCAAGGCTTTTGTCGCTATTGGGGACTACAATGGTCACATTGGTCTTGGTGTTAAGTGCTCCAGGGAAGTTGCCACTGTCATCCGAGGGACCATCATCTTGGCCAAGCTCTCCATTGTCCCTGTGCTGAGAGGCTACTGGGGGAACAAGATTGGCAAGCCCCACACTGTTCCATTCGAGGTGACAGGCCGTTGTGGCTCTGTGTTTGTTTGTCTCATCCTTGCCCCCAGCGGCACTGGCATTGTCTCTGCTCCTGTGCCCAAGAAGCTACTGATGATGGCCGGCATAGACGACTGCTACACTTCAGCCAGGGGCCGCATTGCCACCCTGGGCAACTTTGCCAAGGCCACCTTTGATGCCATCTCCAAGACCTACAGCTACCTGACCCCTGACCTCTGGAAAGAGACTGTATTCACCAGGTCTTCTTATCAGGAATTCACTGATCATCTTGTGAAGACCCACACCAGAGTCTGTTCAGGGGACCCAGGCTCCAGCTGTGGCTACCACAGAAGGGTTTTTATGCATGAAAAATAAATGAATTAAGTCTGTAAATTTTTAAAAAATAAATAATGTAGCTCATAGTTGCTGAATTACAGATCGGTTAAGTTTCGGATGTTTATTTTAGGCCATTGGTTCTGGATGATTTTAATCTCACCTAGTGCTGTGTTTCGTTTTCACCCATGGAGAGGATTAAGGTAACAATAGGAAGTACTTACTGAACACTCCCATGTGCCAGGCGCCACGCATTAATCCTCCTTAAGCCCTCTAGGTCAGTAGTGCAGCCTTCCCAATTTATAGATGAAGACAATGGGGCAGAGGGAGCAAGAAGCTTGCCAGACACAGAGCTAGGGAAACGTCGGGATCCCAGGCCATGTCCTTAAGCAGTGGAACGCTTTCAGAGATTCCACTTGTAAACCACTGCATTTGGTTTTTCATCTATCTCTTGCATGTAAACCAGCCTTTTAAAAGAATCATTCATTCATTTAAAATCGACCTACTAGGTCCCTACCCTTGGGCCAGATCCTGTCTTCCTGACCTGTATTGTGGTCAAGACAGTGGACCAAACAGAGAAAGAAGTCTTGTCTGGGGGACTTTTAGCATAGGGGGAGGTACAGAAGAAGGAGGAAGAGAAGGGGGAGGAGGAGGAAGAGGAGGAAGAGAATAAGGAAGAGGAGGAAGAGGAAGAAGAGAAGAAACCAAGATAAATAAGTATAATAGCTATTTGGTTTTTTAGTGGTCAAATCCTAAATCTTTGTGTCCATTAGATCATGGTACCAGGTTGTTTTTGTTTTTCCTTGAAGAGGTTTATTTGGGAAACAGGGTCTCTCAGTGTCGCCCAGGATGGTCCTGAACTTGCAATCTTCCTATCTTAACCCTTCTGAGTGCTCAGTTTATAGGTGTGTACCGTCATGCCTATGATGTTTAAATATGACATATTGACATAACAGCCATACTCACATTAATGGAATGATGATAGAACGAATTATCTCTCAAATATGAAAATAACACCTGTCCCCTCTCCATAGGCTGTTTTCCTGAAAGGACCTGGGTAGCCTTGGACATTTAGACTCTGTTCTAAAGCTTTCTAGCCCAGCTATCATTACACTTCAGAGTTCCGGCTCAATCCTTGCTGGGATTATTTTCAAAGTGTTGGGGGAAAGCATGGGATTCTAACTCAGCAAATCAAGTCTGAGATGCTTGAAGGTGCTTGCAGGAAGCTTCTGGGATTTTTGTTCTGGGGCAGAGTCGAGCCATCTCTTTCTCTGTACAAACATGGGAATATTGGATTAAGTATCCCAAGGAAGAGAAGACCGTTTTGAGTAGAAAGCTGAGTTTGTCAGAAAATAGGGACCTGGGGCTTAGGATGTGACTCAGAGTGCTTTCTCTGTATGCAGGAAGCCCTCACTTCAATCCCTAGCCTTCCATAAACTGGGTATGGAAGTGTTATACCTATGATCCCAGCACCAGGGAGGTGGAGGTGGACAGTCAGAACTTCAAGGTCACCTTCGGGTTTCTGGTGTGTTTGAGGCCAGCCTAGGATATGTGAGACCTGATTTAAAAAGAAGAAAAGTAGACAGACCTCAGAAGCACACCGGTGTACACCTATGATTCTACCCTTGTGTCTGCTGGTCAAGCACACTACTGAAGACTCTACCTCAGCCCTGGTCTCCTGCTTTGTCTCTTTGGTTGTCTCTTCCTGTTTTTGGAAATAGCACTTTCTTGTTCCTTTGAGGGACTGACTGGAATTTAACCTATAGAGAGGCAGTGTGTCTACCTAAAGGTTTCCAGATGGTGGAAATCTTCCTGCAAGCACCTTCAATGACCTCAGACTTGATTTGCTGAATTAGAATTCCGTGCTTTCCTCCAACACTTTGAAAATAATCCCAGCAAGGATTGAGCCGGAACTCTGAAGTATCACCATAGCTGGGCTAGAAAGCTTTAGGACAGAGTCTTAATGGAGTGGGGGAATGCCCAGTAAGAGAAACACTCTGCTATCTTTGTAGCTTTTCTGTCTACTGTTTCTTTCCCTCTCTCTTATAAACACCTCTTTGCGGTGCTCAGTCCCTTCAGATGGTTCCCCCATCCCCACAGGGGACAGAGTCATCTTCTGCTCTTAAACCTGACTTCCTTCAACCAATTTTCTCTCAAGTATTAGCTTTCCAGTAGCAAGCAGATGAACTTAAATCTCTAGAATTCTCTCCGTTTTTAAATTAATAACCAAAGTGTGTGTGTGTGGGGGGGGGAGAAGTGGGGGAAGGGAGGGAGAGGAGATGCACATATGTGTTTGGGTCATGGAGGTCAGAAGAGGTCATTCCTCAGAACTGCCGTCATGGACATTTAAGGGTGCTTGGCTTGAGGCACACACTACACCACCTGGTGAGACAACTTTCTAAGTAACAGAATGTATGAAAGCCATAGGATATCATTCCCGAGGTCACGTGATAACAAAAGACTCAGGCTGGAGAGATGTCTCAGTTGGTAAAAAATGCTTGCTGCCTCAGTATGAGGACCGGAATTCAAATCTTTGGCACCTCCTATTTAGTGTGGTTGTATGTGGCTGTCCTTACATGTAATCCTTGCACGGGAGGTGGGGACAGGCAGAGACAGATGGATCCTCAGGTCTTGGCCAGCCAGCCTAGCTAAGCAAACCACAGATTCCAGATTCAGTGAGATACTCTGTCTCAAGGAGGTAAGTCAGAGAGCCATCTATGGAGGATTACAGTCCGTGATTTTCTTTGTACCCACACATATGTGAACACACACACAAATTGATAATATCACTTTAAAAGACTGATCTCATTCCTTCCCTCTCTCTGTTTATTGGAGGTTTAAACTAGAGCTTCCCATATATCAGTCAAGTATTCTACTGTTGAGCTAAATCTTGTCTTCTTTAACCCCTTACTTTGGGGGGAGGTGTGGGGTGGAAGCCAGCCATGTTTTCTGGAGGTGCAAATTGGAACTGTTGCTACTGCCAAGCATCCAGGGAAGGCCTGCAGCCTTCTGACTGCCATAGGAGTGAGACTGAAAGAGGACTCTCAGGGTTTGAGATACCTACAGCCATGCCTCACATCTTAATTTGATCCAAGGTAGAGAGGAGAGGAAGAGAGAGAGGGAAGGGGAGGGCATTCTGAGCTGGAGGGTTCCTGACCCAGAGAAACAGAGGGGAAAAAGTTTATTAGCTTGTGTAAACCTGCAAAAGATTGGGGTGCTGTTACCCAACATTGTATAATTAATCGAAGAACATTACTTATGAATTAAAGCCACTAATGTGATGCCCCCAGAGCCTGAGAGCTGCATTGGAACAAATGCTAGCAATCTCCATAAACAGCTTGTTTCTTTGTAGACCCAGATGCCTTTCCGTGTGTTTTCCTATCCAGTTTTGGCCACCAGGAAGCTCAGAATCAGTTATGGCTCAATTTTAACAATTTTGCAAGCCTCTATGGCCTGCGTATTTGCCTCCTCACGTCTCCCCTTTCGTTTTCTTCTGATTTTAAGTTTTCCAAGTCTTCGGGTTTTTTTTTTTAGTTCGTTTTTATCCTTTTAGTATGGATTATGTTAAAGCCACGTCAAATCCAAATTATAGAGACGTATTCACGAACCCACTTAAAAATAGTTTTTTTAAAATGTAAAAATAGTTTTGCACATTTAAGAAAAAAAGTTTCTCACATGTTGAACACAAGACGCCTGGAGGTGGTGCCTGGGGAAAATCATGTCACGCAAACGTGTCTCTGGAGCTCTGGAGCCATTGGTCAGGGATAATTTGGATTGGATAAGAAATATCAAGTGATAACGACGAAAATGTTTGTGTGTGGGGGGGAGGAAGGCAATTGATTGCTACCAGGGGCCAAGGGCTTGCCCAGTCATGCATGATCTTTGAAACCGATCCCTCGTAACAGCCCCTTAAGGTTAAGTCACCCCTTCCCAGACCACACCCCTCATCTCTCCTGGTCACGCCCCTGCCCCATCCAGCACGCCAGTTTTTGAGCTCCGCCCCTTCCCTTCGCACCCGCCCCACCTTGTCCCGCCTCTCTTTTGACCGCGCCCTCCAGTCTAACGAACCCCATTTCTCAGTACCACCCTCTACTTGCGCCACGCAACCCAGGCTGGTTACAACCTCCGCCTCTTCCCCGCCCGCGCGCGGCTTTCCCACCCGCCCCTTTTAAATCAAACCACGCCCACTTTCAGCCACGCCCTCCGCATGCGCCACACCACCTCCCTGCTGTTGCGCGCTCCGCCTCCTCCCTCCACACTTATGTGCGCCTTCCTCGCCCCGCCCCAATTCTGGTCAAACCCCGCCCTTTCTCAAGCCCGTCCCTCCCTTAGACCCCCCCCCCGCATGCGCCGCACCGCCTCCCTGGCGGTTGCGCGCTCCGCCCCTCCCTCCGTGCCCGCGCGCGCCTTCCCCGCCCAGTCCGCCTCACTCCTCTCGGGGCGGTTGGGCCGCGCGCCTGTGGGGGCGGGGCCCGGAGGAGGCGACCGAGCCAATGGGGCGCGGCGGTGGCGGTGGCGGCGGCGGCGGCGGCGGAGGCGGTGGCGGCAGCGGCGGCGGCTGGGTCGGGCCCCGACGGGCGGCGGCGTCTGAGGTGGAGGCGGAGGGAGGCGGCGGCGGCGGCGGCGGCGGCGGCGGAGGGGGGAAGATGGCGGCGCCCGTCCTGCTGAGAGTGTCGGTGCCGCGGTGGGAACGGGTGGCCCGGTATGCAGTGTGCGCCGCCGGGATCCTGCTCTCCATCTACGCCTACCACGTGGAGCGGGAGAAGGAGAGGGACCCGGAGCACCGGGCCCTCTGCGACCTGGGGCCCTGGGTGAAGTGCTCCGCCGCCCTGGCCTCCAGGTAGCCCGGCTTGAGTGAGGGGAGCGCGACGCGGGCGGCAGCGGGGGCCGGGGAGCGCGCGGGGAGCTCCGGCCTGAGGGAGCGGGGCCCGGGCCGCGACACGGACGGCGGTGACCGGGGGGCGGCGGCCGAGGGCAGGCCTCCGGGATGAGGTGGCACAGTGTAGCCGGGAGGGCGCGGGCGCGTCCTGGCCGGTGTGACTTTTCTCCCTGTTGTCGCCGAGAGAGGCGTGTGAAGACCCCGGTGCAGGGATCGGCGAAGCCAGCACTCACCCCCGGGGTCTTCGGACCTCTGCTACCCCGAGGCTCTGTGTCCGGCTGTGCTCTCCCGGGGGTGGCTTTCATCACCACCCTCCCGGTTGCTCGGGACAGGTGTTTTCGGTGCTCAGGCCTCTTTGTACTCAGAGTTAAGGAGAATTGGCAGCCTTCTGGAGGCGACAGTGACATTTGCGGGTAGACACGCATTTGACCCTACTCTGGAAGAGGAAGGTACCAGCACTTAACCCTATCTGATTTCTTGGATTTTTCTCCCTCGTGTATTTCATAAAGTGTGCCCTGCAGGGGGGAAATGGCCAGAGTTTGGGTCTACTTTAAGTTTTGAGTAAAAGATGAGCACCTTGTGTGTAGTGATGATGTTTTAGGTACTACGATGACTGTTATTTTATTTTGAGAAAGGATCTGAGTTGTGACCCACAGTGTCCTGAAACTCATCGTTCTGTAACTCGTTCTATTCTCCTGCCTCAGTCTTTTTTGAGTTGGGAAATACAAGCGTGCACCACCGGGTGACTTAGAATGACTTTTTAATGTTGCTGATTAGTATTAGCGGAATAATCCTAAAAAGATTAAATTTACAAAACTTTGCTAAGCGGGTTTATTTGAACAATTTTTGTTTCTTGAAAATACAATCGATTTTTTTTTCCTGTTAACATTTTGGGTAGTTCACTCATTTTTTTCTTGGAAAAAAAGCATTTTACACTTTTTAAAAGGGCTTCTTTTTAATGTTTGTTAACAGTGCTTACATTTTACTACATCCCTTGACTTCCTTTTGCTAAATTGACCTCCATATTGATGGAGGAGTATTTGAAGAAGCTAGGGTTGGAGTTTCTCCTGTGTTTATCTGGAGACTTAAGGCTATTGCTCTTTTCCACTTAGTCCTTTTCATAGAGCAGGTAGGCTAGGCTAGCGCATGTGCTCTTAAATGGAATTCCTGTAGCTTTTTAGTAGGAAAAATGGTTGTCATTGTGGCCTCATGAAGCATTTTTAAAAATGCATTTAGTTTATATTGCAGAATGTATCAGTGTGACAACGAGCCCTCAGGAATTTATTTCCATCCATGTTAAGTCTTCTTAGACTTTCTTTAGACACGTTGAGAACTACTGAGTGTATCTTGCTTCTGTTGGATATATTTCTGTTGAGGGTAGGGTAAGCACACACACACACTTGTGGAGGTCAGTGGGCAAGATGTGGGAGTCTGTTTTCCACCAGATGGGTCCCAGGGATCGAACTCAGGTCATCAGGCTTGATGGCAGGCATCTTTACCTCCTGAGCCCTCTCACTGGGCCCACTGAGTATATTTTATGCACACAGTTTTTTATGTTCTTTGTATGTGTATGTTTGGAAAGGATTTTAAACTTATATATAACACTCCATATTAATTGAATGAATAAATGCAGAATAAAAAAGACTATGCAGCAGCATATTTCAGATACTTAGAAACCATGAAATAAAAATGGATAGGTTAATATGAAATGTAGTTATGATTATTACCAACTTTAGAATTTTTTTTAACGCAGTCTATAAAAAAATCTTACTGGGCCTCTTATTATTTAGTCATGTAAAAAGTAATTTACTGTATGTTTTAAGTTCTTCTAATGAGCTTTTCTTTAAGAAAACCGTTTCTGAACCATTTAATTATACACTAAATATTCTCATAGTTAATATGTACCACAAGAAACAAGTTTTCATGCGTTTTGTTTCTTGAATCAGGGTCTTGTTTTGTAGTTCTGGCCAACTTGAACTGAAAGCAGTTTTCCAGTCTCAGTCTTCTGAGTACTGGAATTATATATAGCCTTGCCTACACATCAGTCAAGTTTTTGTTTTGCTTTTTAGTAAGACATGATATCATGATATTTAGTAACATCAATTAATGAATTAAAGTTATTTTAAAGTATGTTAGACTAAAAATCTTTTTCTGTCAGTCGCACTGGAGATTGAAAACAGGGCTGACCAATGTAAGGCAAACTCTCTGTGACTGAGTTTCATAGGTCACTTATTTTTTGTCAGAGTCTTACTATGTAGCCTTTACTGGCTTGGAATTCCTAGAGATCTGCTTGTTTCTGCATCATAGATGCTGAGATTGAAGGTTTATGCCACCATGCCTGGCATTGTTTGTGGAACCAAATTAGCCTTGAACTTGCCATGTTGTAGAATAAGTTGAGGCTGGTCTTGAACTCCTGAGATCCTCCACTCTTCAGTCATGTTCTGAGACTACAGGTGTGTATCATCATGTCTAGCTCCTATATCTCTATGATATATAAAGTGTGAATGTAGTATGTTATGGCTAAAACTAGTGTTTAGTTATATAGTGATACAGGTAAATATTTAGGTTAGGGTTTGGAAAGACGGCTTAGCAGCTAGAAGCTCTTCTGGAGGAGGAGTCCAATACCTCACACTTAACGCTGAGTGGTTCACAGCCACCTGTGACTTCAACTTCAGGGGATTCAATGCCCTCTTTTTTTTTTTTTTTTCTTTTTAGATGTACTTATTATTTTATGTGTATAAGTGTTTTCCCTGTATACCATGTGCATGCCTGGATCAGAAGATGGCATTGGGTCTCCTGGGACTGGAGTTAATAGGCATTTGTGAACAGCTCATGTGGGTGCTGGGAGTCAAACCCTGGTCTTCTGTAAAAACAAGTGCTCTGAGCCAATTCCAGCCCCCAGTACCCTCTTCTGGCCTCAGAGGATACCTGCACTTTTGTGCACATACCTACGTTCAAACACATACATATAATTAAACATAAAGTCTTTAACACTTTAAAATTTGATGTCTGCCAAAGGATAGATAAGAAGTGGCTAAGCCGTTCTAATAAGAGAAAATACATCTCATATGTACAATAAAACTATTTTCAGGAAATAGCCTTTTTATTAATTATCTTGAGAGAGGTGTCTGTGTATTTAATGAAGATAAAAGGTTTAGACAAAGTTTCTTTTATAAGCTGATTTCCTTTGAAACTGGGTAGAATTAAATATCTGCAAGATGCTCTTGACAATGTGGGAAAGCCCTTAAGTGAAACATTATCAGATACTTTACATTATTTAATTTTGTTTGGAAACTGACTGCCAGATAGCAGTAGTATTCAAAGATCTAGCTATTTCAGGAAAAGAAAGTTTGAGTCCAAGAGTTCATAGAATAAATGGTAAAAGAAGTTAACAGAAGAGAAGATTCCTAAGCAGCCTGTGTGTGTTGGGAAGTCTAATTGCATAATAGTAGTTCCAGACTTTTGGATTTCAAAAGAGACATTTCCCCCAATGTTCAGAGGCAGCAGAATTGCTAATAACAGCAATAGCAAAGGAGCCTGGCATGGTGGCACATGTCTTTAGTCCTAGCGTTTATGAGGTAGACGGGATCTCTGAGTTCAAGGCTAGGCTAGGCTACATAGGAATCTTAAGGACAGCTAGGGTTACCCAGAGAGACTGTGTCTCAAAAAACAAAAAGTAGTAATGCTACTACTGTCTGTCACCATCATTGGTTCGTTTTTAGGTATTTTAAGCAATTTGAAAGGACAGTTCTTCAGAGGCTGTGTACTACCATGCCAAGTATTTTAAAAATTTAAGCAAGTTCTCATCATATGTTCTGGCCTGCCTCTTTGCTTTTCGCTAATAAGCATTGTTTCTACCACTCTGTACTTTGTGTTGTATTCATATCAGTGAAACGTTAGTAACTGTATGTATGTGAGAGGAAACTTCCTAATTTCATGAATTCAGATGAATTTAGGAAATAGATTGCTGTGTTGCTATTGTGACATAGCATATATCTCAGAAGCCGCTGAAGCCTGAGGAGGAACAGAAAGAGGTGAATGTGAATGGCTACCCTCTGGTAAAGATGGATGTGTGCTTACAAGGTGGGCTTGTTCTCTGCCGGCCAGTAGTCTAAACACTTCACACATATTATCTTTGCAACAATAGTCTTGTGAGCTCAGTAACTCATCACTGCTTTACAGATGAGAAACTGAGGCACACAGTGTGTGAATGAAATGTATTCCAGAGAGTGTAATGGCAGAGGCCTGACTGACTGGAATGCAGGCAGACTGGTTCAGGACTCCAAGAACTTCACTATTTTAAAATTTCTTTTTTTTTTTTTTTTTGGTTTTTCGAGACAGGGTTTCTCTGCATAGTCCTGGCTGTCCTGGAACTCACTCTGTAGACCAGGCTGGCCTCGAACTAAGAAATCCGCCTGTCTCTGCCTCCCAAGTGCTGGGATTAAAGGCGTGCGCCACCACCGCCCGGCTTAAAATTTCTTTCTTTCTTATTATTGGGGTGGGGGAGGCATATGTGGTGGTTAGAGGACTTTGTGAAGTGACTTTTCTCCTACCTTTATTTGGGTTCTCGGGATTAAACCCAGGTTGTTAGGCTTGCTTATCAATGGATGTTACCCATGAGCCATCTCACTGGCCCAAGTTATCTGAGATAAGGTCTCACTATATAGTCTTGACTGGCTTTAACCTTATAATCTTCCAGCTTCAGCCTCTGGTTACTGGGTTTACAGGTATGTGCCACCATGCCTAGACTTTCTCTGTGACTTTAAATTCCATGTAGATGGAATATTGATTTATAGTGGTGCCTGCATTAGCAAAACAAACAACAACTCTAAGAAGTGTTGACAAATTTTCCATAGAAATGCATAAGAAAATGCCTGAGTTTTTAGTATAGCTTTTTGCTTGTTTACAGCAGTCTTTTGGAAAAACAGGGACATTACTAAGAAGGTGTGGTGTTCAAGAAGAAAGTTTGTGGAGCATTTGCCCTCTAAGCCTAGATCTGTGAAGACCTGCCCTTTGTCACACCCAGTAGTTAACAGATACTCAGTGAAGTAGCTATCATGAGGACTTAGGAGGTTAACCCTATAAAGAAAGATAAAATAATCTAGGCACCTGCAAAGAAGGGGAAGTTTTGAATCAGTTTTGGGGTAACACAGTGGTTCCCACCCTTCCTAACTCTGTGACCCTTTAATCCAGTTTCTCATGTTGTGGTGACCCCCAACCATGAAGTTATTTTCATTTCTACTTTGTAACTGTAGTTTTGCTACTGTTAGGAAGAGTAAAATCTGTTTTCTGATGGTCTTTTGGGGATCATTACCCATGGGTTGAGAAGCACTGGGGTAGTCTATTCTGAGAGCAGTGAGTCTTGTGAACATAGAGAGAGGATCAGGTCTTGGTAAGCTGACTAAATCACTAGGTAGAACTGAGACTCTACAGGCACTGTTTCCGGTGTGATTGGAAACAACTGCAGGAAATGGTATTTGGAAAGGCATGAACATTGGAAAACTGGCCATTAATGGGAATAAACAGCATGTGTTGTCTTTGAATGTGACAGACCTACCTCAGGAAAGGACTGAAATCTAGAGCTTCAATAGAAAAATGCAAAACCAGGCATTCTTTCACATCATGTTCATGTAAGAAACATGAGTGCTGAGCCTTGGATTGTTGTCTTATAAAGTCCTTGTCCAAAACTGCTAGACCAATATCTATATAAAATTTATTCCTCACAATCCTTGTTCTGTGTCAGAATTCCCAAGTGTTTGAGTCCTATTTTAGTGCTTTAAACTTAAACACTATAAGCATTTAATTAAGCTGAAACACATTATCGAACTATTCTTTAACATTTTGGGGACCACTATTTGTATTCCCAGGTTATTACAATAGAGTTACATGAAGTTGGAAGCACCAGTCTTAAAGAGTGCATGTCTTAGGAGAGCAAGTCATGTCTTAGGAGAGCATTTATAGAACACTGAAATAAAAAAACTAGAGATGGAGGGGTAGATGCTGCAAGGAGTTAGTAATGGCAGCCAAGAGGTGGTGTGATTGAGAAATAGCGTAAAGGGTCTTAGAATTAGCTGGGACTGCACAAAGGTGTGAATGGGATAGAGCTGTGCCTGGTGTGAGATCTGAGTACCACTGCAGTACAAGGTCAAGGGCCTGGCTACGAGAGTAAACTAGTTATGTCATCAAGGAGGCTGGCTGAAGAGCACTTCCAGAAGTTTTCTTTCCTTTTGCTAGTTTCTGTGTCTATAATTACGGAAATTTAAAAAAGAAAAGAAAATGCAGTGTATTTGGAGGGCAAATAAAAACAAGCAAAAGGAAGAAAATTTAAATGATCTGTAGTGCTACTCAGGAAAAGCATCCTGGAATAGTTTCTCAGTTTGTGCCTAACCTGGGATTAGTTTTTATGGTAAGGATTGACTATGGTGGTAATTTAGGAATTCAGGCCAGGAGTGGTGGCACATCCCTAGAACCCCAGCATTTAGGGAGGTTGGGGCAAGAGGATCATAAGGCCAGCCTGAACCACCTAGGAAGACTCTTTTGTGTCTGTCTCACACAAGAAAAGAATCATGCTTGTGGTTGTTTGCTCATGTTATATAAGCTAATTCAGGACTTATTCAGTCATTGCACTGTGCAAGGACATGAACATAGATGCCTATATCTCTTAATCATGGTTACCACATAGTTATTTTTACCAAAATACTTGCAGTTAGCAAGCATTTACATTTTTAAATAATATGTATACTTTTAACTTGGAGATATACTTTGTAGTCTTTTAGACAGGTGTAAATTTAGCCTTAATGCACTTTTTGTTTTACAGGGTTTCTCTGTGCAGCTCTGACTGTTCTAGAACTCACTTGGTAGACCAGGCTGGCCTTGAATTCAGAGATCTGCCTGCCTCTGCCTCCTAAGTGTCAGGATTAAAGGCTTGTTTTTGTTATTTTAAAGAACTAAATACTTATTGCAGCTGTTTGTCTCTGATGAATCAGGTTTTTCTTGATGCTATGTGGTCAAAAAAAATTTGTTGTAGACTGCCCCATCCATCATTACTTAGTTTTTTTTCATCAGAAGAACGTTATTGTTCTCACTGTAAATGTTACAGATTTTATCAAGTGCACTGTTTTTTAAAAGGGCCAGCAAGATGGCTCATGGGTTAAGGCGCTTGCTGCCAAACCTAATGACCTGGGTTTGATCCTTGGGACCTACATGGTGTAAGCAGAGGACAGATTCATTCAAGTTGTCCTCTGAACTCCATACAACTAAATACTCTTCCACACAAATAAATAATAAAGACGAAGTTAGAATAAAATCTGCTTTGTTTCTCATAAATTCACAAACCACGTAAAGTTTCATTTAGAAATTTTTGTTTCATGTTTGTCTTTGTTTTTATTTTGAGACAGGAGCTTAGCCCAGGCTTAGCCCTGATCTCCTCACCTTTCTACCTCAGGCTCCCCATACAGGTGAGCCCCACCATGCCTGACCACCATGCCTGGCCTATAAACTTACTTCCCCATCAGCTTCTCTACTGGAACTTCAGGGACATATTGTTGCTGTCTTGTGGTTATTGATTTTTTTTTGTCAGCCAAAATGTCATTGTATTTGAAAAATAAAATAGTAGAAAATCTATGACAAAATGAACTAAATTAGGTTGTAAAGTTGATGCCACTGTGTTTAGAATTTGATTTATGTGTATACGTCATGCATGAAGTAGAGTGTCAGCATGAGGCAAGCAGGGTTGGAACCTTGCCTCTATCACTTCATCACTGTTCCTGTCTCCTCCTTCTCCCGATGAGGGAAATAATCGTGTTACCTCACAGAACTGTTGGGAACGGGAAGGGCACCAGTTAGTGCATGGGAAGGGTCTAAGGACCATGCATGCATGAAGTGCTCTTCATAGTTATTTTAGAACATGGTTGAGTCATATGTGCATTTAATGTCTTCTCCTCTCACTAGCGCACCACAGCGACTTTCCCTTGTCATGAAAAGTCACACCCGTAATGTGAAAGAATATCAGGAACCTTGAACCCTTGACAGTGTTGGGCAGTCTGAGTCTTTAGGTCTTTACCAGTTTGGCACATGAAAAATGTTCTCTCGTTGTCTTGATTGGCATTTCTCCCTCCCCAAGGATCTGTAAAGCTTAATGGTTTTTTAAAATCTATTTTTAAATTTTATGTGTGTGTTTTGTCTGTGTGTGTGCACATCCATCTGTATGGTGCCAGAAGAGAGAGGGTGATTGATTTCTTAGAACGGCAATAGTTGATGGTTGTGAACTGCCTTGGTGTTGCTAGGAACTGAGCGTGGGTCCTGGGACAAATTGTTGTTGTGTTGTGCAGGCTGGTCTTGAACTTGTAATCTTCCTGCCTTTATCTCCAGAGTGCTGGGATTACAGGCATATGCCATTAGGCTTGTTTATGCTTGTACTGGGATGGAACCTAAGACTCCATGAATAGGAAAAGACTCTACCAACTGTTTTTTATTTAAACTTTTTTGTTTTTGTTTTTTTTGGTTTTTTGAGACAGGGTTTCTCTGTGTAGTCCTGGCTGTCCTGGAACTCACTCTGTAGACCAGGCTGGCCTCAAACTCAGAAATCCTCCTGCCTCTGCCTCCCAAGTGCTGGGATTAAAGGGGTGCACCACCACCGCCCGGCTTATTTAAACATTTTAAATAATTGTTTGTATTTTACAACTCACTATGTAGTTCTAGCTGGTCTGGAACTTACTATGTAGACCAGACTGGCTTTGAACTCACAGAGCTCCACTTGTCTGGTCTATCAACTGGTCTATAAACCACTTGGCCTCCGAGTACTAGGATTAAATTCCTCTGCCTCCATACCCAGTAACTGTATGGACTTCTTGTATTTGGATTATATATTTGTTTTTCTCCTAGTTTGTCATTTACCTTTTAATTTTGTTTATGGTGCCTTTGTTTATATAAAAGTGTGAAATATTTGGTTAGATCTCTATAGGTTTTGAATTTTTTCCCTTTAGTATTTAGGCAAATTTAGAATATTAAAATCTTTCTTTCTTTTTAATATTTGGCTAGGTGTGGTAGGACACCGCTTTAATCCCAGCACAGCAGGAGGCAGAGGCAGGCAGATCTCTGAGTTTGAGGCCAGCCTGGTCCATATGTTGAATTCCAGGACACCCAGGGCCACACAGAGAAAACTGTGTCTTGGCAAAATCAAAAAAGAAAAAAAAAGTTCACAATTTTATCTTTTGTGGAATTTTTATGTTTAGTGTTAAGTAGTGATCTGGCTTATTTTTTTTTAATAGATAGCATTTTGCCTAACTCCCATTTGCAAACAAGCTTGTACACACACACATGCTATACAGACTTGTCTGTATTTGAGCTTGTACAGACTTTCCTGGATAGATAAGACTTCTTGTTCTAGAAAGGTTTTTATCTGTATTTATCCCATTACCACAGTTTCCTGGGACCCCTGTGGCTTTACATAGTACATTTGTTATCTAATAGTGTAAATGTGCTTGTTTTCAAGTTTTTCTTAGCTATATGCATGAATATACTATCATGGGAATCTTAGATTTGGGTTCTATAAATGTCCCTTTTGAGATTTTGATTAGGATTGTATTGGCTTTGTAGATGACTTTGGAAGGAGTCTGTTTTCTCTAACTTTTTCAACTAGTTCTTCCATCAAGGGATGTAGTGCGTCTTCCTATTCTTGAATTGCTTATTTGATGACTTTTTATTTAATCTAGATTCCCTGTATGGCTTCATTTTGCTCTTACGTAAATGTATTAAATTGAAAGCTGTTAGGGTCCATCAGTGGGGAAATGCCACTTAGCTCTCTTAGTCTTTTAATTTGTAGCCGAAAGAGACGTTATTGTGAAATCTGTGCTCAAGTCTCTTTCAGTTGACACCATATTGTCATTTCCCTCCTCCCCTGCTCTCTTTGAGAAAGTCTCTGTGTGGCCCTTGTTGTCCTGCAACTTGATATGTAGACCAGGCTAGTCTCACACTCCCTCTGCCTCTTAGCACTGGGATTAAAGGCATACACCACGATGATTAGCTATGATCTTTTTTTCTTAATGTCATTTATTAGTGTAATGATTAAGGATATCTCATCAAGTTGATAACTGAACTCATACCTTTTTTTGTTGTTGAATATTAAGGATACTTCTAAGTTTTTGTGTTTTTTTTTTTTTTTCTATTGGTTTTTTCGAGACAGGGTTTCTCTGTGTAGCCCTGGCTGTCCTGGAACTCACTCTGTAGACCAGGCTGGCCTTGAACTCAGAAATCCACCTGCCTCTGCCTTCCAAGTGCTGGGATTAAAAAAGGCGTGTGCCACCGCTGCCTGGCAGGTTTTTTTTTTTTCATGTGTTTGTATGGGGTACAGGCATGTAAGTGTGTTCACATATGTGGGTGGAGCCCCAAAGTGCATGTTGAGTGTCTTCCTTAGTTACTCTCCACTTTATTTATTCAGACAGGACCACTGCATCTGGAGCTTGCCACTTCTGGCTAGTGTAGCCTAACACTCTCCTGACTCTGGGTTGCAGGCACCCACCAGGTTCGCATAGCTTTTCCATGTGTTCTAGGGATTGAGACTCAGCAGAGAAAGCACTGCAAGTGCTCTGTCTACTGCCCCACCTCCTCAGACTCCATTCCAAGTTCTGATAGTATAACTAATACTGTTCACACTTCTACTTTATTTTACAAGGTCCCGCAAGAGGGTGTTTTTATTAGGTTTTTTTGAAAAACATCTCAAAAAGTAAAAAAAGAAAGGTCTTTAGGTAACCTGTGGTTGTGAACAGTGCACACACTGTGGCAGTGTGTAAGAAAGAGGGTGCCACCTCTGAAGATGTGTCATTTTCCAAGTCCGGCCCCATGTGTCTCCTTGTCCTCCTTTCCACACTTGTACGTCTCTATACTGGTTATCTGTGATAGTTTTTACACGTTTACTGAGGGAGTGCTAGGACAGGCTTGGTGTGTGAGCTCCGTCCCGCTTAACTTGTGCTGGGACCAGAGGATCTTAGAACCTGCAGAAATTGTGAGAACCTGTTTCAAAAAAAAAAAAAAAAAAAAAAAAAGCTTGTTCCACAAACCCTTTGTGTTAAGAATTATGAATTCACATAGTGATGGGTCAGTTGTGGTTTTTGTTGTTATTGTATTTTGAGGCAGAGTTTTGCTTTATAGCTCAGGGTAGCCAGCAGCAACTTGCTGTATAGCCCAGGCTGATCTCAGACTTATAATCCCCTGGCTATTTTACTGACCCTGCTTTGTTGTTTTTTTTTTTTTTAAAGAAACTTTATGTATATAAATATTTTGCTTGCATATATATATATATATACATACATATATATGTATATATATATATATATATATACATATATATGAACCATATATATGCCCAGTGCCCTTAGAGGCCAGAATAGGGGTCAGATTCCCGCAGAAGTGGAGTTGTAGATAGTGTGAGCCACTGTGTGGGTGCTGCATACAGAATCTGTCCTAGAGCAGCAAGTGCTGGAAACTGCTGAGCTGTCTCTCCAGCTTCCCCCACCCTCGCCCTGCCCCCATCCCACCCCCTGTTTTATTCTTAACTAAGACTTTGGCACCAAACTTTAGGACAGAAGACTGGCATGAACTCAGCTGGTACATGTAGAAATGGTATTTTTTAGACTCTAACTTAAATTATTCAAACTAAAATACATGAGATGAACCATCAAATTTTCAAATATGACTAGATCTTCCCTGGAGGTCTGAGCAAAGCCTGATTTCACTAGGGCCTGTCAACCTGCCCTGGGGCGTGTAACAGGAGGAGCCCATTTGCCTTGGCTGACTGCTGACCTGTCTTGGCCACCTGCCCCAGGCCTGTTCTGCACAAGCAGTAGCCTTGGCCCTGGGTGTCTCCTGGAGAAGAGTGGGGGTAGGTGGTATTGAACCTTCTCTGGCTACTTCAGATATGGAAGAAACAGAAAGTGAGCCAACCCCTGCTTGCTGACCTTTTACTATTGACACTGTCCAGGTGCACAGACTGAGTGCTTAGAAGGCTGCCGTCTCCCTCCTTGAGAGGCAGAGCAGAGCAGAGCAGAAGGGCTGTGATTTGTCTCCTCACGAGATAACCAAGAACCACTTGTGCATGCATGCTCAGAAACAGTTGTTTTCTGGTGGTTCTCTTGAGTCAACCAGAAAGGGTGGAGCAGAAACTGGCTTGCTGAGTATTACCCATAATCCATATCTTCTCTTAAGTATGCATCAACCTGAAGAGTGGCTTTCTCATGCCGTGTTATCTTGCTCAATGGTTCATGACGTTCTTCTGAGTTTCCTCCTACCACTTGGTGCCTGCCCTTTTGTTACTGTCTTGTTCTCTGTCTGGTCATTAAATGTTGCAGTGGCTTAGTTCTGGGCCTTCCAGTGACTCTGTTTTTCCTTAACAGTCACGTCTCCATTGTTTTTAACAGGTTTCATTAGGAATCCAAAGTTTGTGATCTCCACTTGTGGCTTCTATGCACACAGATCTGCATGTCTTGTTTTCTTACTGGACCTCTCTGCTTGGCTATATAAAAGTACTTTAAATTCAGCATGCCCAAGATTAGTTTGTATTTTTCCCCTGAAAATGCTATCTGTGAAGAAAGGCATCACCTCGCAGGCAGTTGCACAAGCCAGTAACCTGTGACTTGTTTGAGGCTCTGTCCCCTCCTTTACCAAGTGTAGTTGAGTCAGCAGGCTCAATAGATTGCTGTCTTTTAAACTTGTTAAACGCAGTGTAAAAGTCCCTGAGCTTTGCATCTTTTTTATTATAATATTCATAAGGAATAATAATACCCATAGCTAACAGCTCAATAAGTGCAGGGCTCTCTCCTGATCAACTAATCTCTAGCTCCAAAACGTATCATGTCTTTTTTTTTTTTTTAAGATTTGTTTTATTTATATGAGTTCTCTGTAGTTGTCTTCAGACACACCAGAAGAGGGCATCTGATCCCATTACAGATGGTTGTGGGCTACCTTGTGGTTGCTGGGAATTGAACTCAGGACCTCTGGAAGAGCAGCTAGTGCTCTTAACCACTGAGCCATCTAGCCTGGTATCTGACTTAATTTTCATGGTAACCACTTACTTTTTAAGCCAAGTTTCATCCAAATGTGCTTTTTTGTTGCTGCTGGGTTTTGTTTGTTTGTTTGATGATTGTTTTGTTTTATTTTTGAGACAGAGTCTTCCTATCCCAGCTGTCCTGGAACTTACAATGTAGACCAGGCTGGCCTCAAATTCAGAGATCCGCCTGCCTCAGCCTTCTGAGTTCTGGGATCAAAGGCATGCGCCACCATCCCCAGCTCTGTTGGTTGTTTTTAACAGTCTAGGTCTTTTATTTCTTTTTAAGCCATGAATTCATAATGGCCCCAGCACTCTGGCTTCTTCCCACTGGTTCTCACAGAATGTGCTTTTCCGGGTTCTTGAATTGAACCCTGTGCCTTTCTCTTTAGCATCCTTCTGTTTGTTTTGATACAGTTTTCTCATTTACTTTTTTTTTTTTTATCAATTTCAGAAAGCTGTCTCTAACCTCAGAGTGCTTGTCTGTTCAGTCTGCACATTAGTTCTCTTGACAAGAATCTTGCCCTTAGTTAGCGTGCTTGTTTACAGCAGTGCCAACAACATGTATTGCTGTGTGAACATTCATGGGCCATTCCTTTTCTTTTCTTTTTCTTTTTTTTGAGACAGGGTTTCTCTGTGTAGTCCTGGCTGTCCTGGAACTCACTCTGTAGACCAGGCTGGTGGGCCATTCCTTTTCATCAGCACTCATTCCCTTGATGTCTGTAACACCATCCTTCTTGAGGTCCGGATACATGTGGCCAAAAGAGCACCTCCATGTTTTCTGAAAGCCTGGAGAACATAAAAATGGGTGTGTGGAGAATCTCTTATAAGCATCACCTGTCAATAAAAAAAAAAAAAAAGGTGGCCAATGAGCTGAGGTAGGAAATAGGAGGAGGGACACATGAGGAAGCAAGAGGAGTCTGGGAAATAGAAAATAAAAGGAGACGCTGGGAGAGAACTGCAAGAGAGCTGCAAGGAGCCAGTTGTAAACCAGCAGGTAGATGAACTCAAGAGAGAAGCAGAGCAAGATGCTGAGGAGACAGGAAGGAAGAAGGAAGAAGCTCCGAGGGTGAAGTGCGCTGAGACTGAAGAGAGGTAACGAACTAAGTGGTAGGCATAGAATAGTTTAAGTGTCAGGCTAGTCAGGGAATGAGCCAAAGCTTATGGCCTAGGCATGCATTTATATATATTTAAAAAAAAAAAGCAAAAAACAAAACCTTGGCACTTTTTAAAAAGAGCCTGCTGAATTGAAAAATGGGTGCTTTTAAGATGACTAGGCTGAGTAGAAAGAGAAGCAGCCTGGCCCTATCTATAGACAAGCATGTCCCAAAGTATTTTCCTAGTTAGGTGGGAGGCTCAGAGGAGTGTGGGACGCTGGAGCTGAAGGGGATTGGGCTGGCTTGACCTGTGCTGAGGAGTCTTGTCCTGGTGCCCTGAGGAGCCAATTTAAGACAACTTCCCAGGGAGATGGGAGGAATGAGAACAGGAGAGAAACAACTCCCAATGGATGGATGGTATGTCCTATGAGGAAGGTGAAAATGCCTCTCTGGCGAACCAATAGAGGGGCAGGCGAGGACTGTGCAAGGTCTGACTAAACAGGAGAGACTGAGGGAACACAAGGAAAAATCCAAAGCAATGAAGCTTCTGACCAAGTGAGACATGCTTAAAGTTTATCTTTACATGTTAAGAAAAGGAGACTGGCTGTAGAAAAAATATGAACAGGTGAAAATTTAAGATTAATAAAGGGAATAAGATAAATAAGATGATAATTGTGATAATATTTATTATTAAATTAAAATATTTATTATTATAATATTTATTATCTTTTTGTTTGTTTGTTTGTTTGTTTTTCGAGACAGGGTTTCTCTGTGTAGCCCTAGCTGTCCTGGAACTCACTCTGTAGACCAGGCTGACGTCGAACTCAGAAATCCGCTTGCCTCTGCCTCCCAAGTGCTGGGATTAAAGGCGCGGACCACCACTACCTGGCTTTTTTTTTTTTTTATAGTAGTATTCTGTATAAGAGTCTTTTAAGAGGGCATTGAATCTCACTGCAGATAGTTGTGAGCCACCATGTGGTAGCTGGGAATTGAACTCAGGACCTCTGGAAGAACAGTCAGTGCTCATAACCGCTAAGCCATCTCTCCAGCCCCTTATTATCTTAATCTTAATAATCATGGTAGGTTTTTTTTTTTTAAATACCTTCTAAAAGAGGGTTATAGAGATACAAAAAAAGGAAAAATATGAAAAACAGATACAGGCCAGAGAAGAAAAATTAGAAAACATTATAAATAAAAAGAAAAATACTAAGATGACCGATAGAAGAAGAAAACAATGAAAGATGTAGATAAACAGAAGAAAAATTTGTGAATGGAAATGAGGAGGCTACTTAGATACTAAGGAAGAAATTAGAAAGCTAGTAGAGATACAAGAAAAGGAAAACTATCAAACACAGATACAGGCCAGAGAAGAAAAAAACAAGAAAAGGAAGAATGATTTAAATTTTTTACATGGGTGACTCTCCCTGTGTGTCATTTTGGTGCATTTCTGGAAGATGGCTGCTCAGCTGAAAGGTAGAAGTTGACTTTTTGACTTTCTGAGATGTTCTCACAGGGTAGCCCAGACTGGTCTTTTTTTTGCATCTTTTTTTGTTGTTGTTTTTCGAGACAGGGTTTCTCTGTGTAGCCCTGGGTGTCCTGGAACTCACTCTGTAGACCAGGCTGGCCTCGAACTCAGAAATCTGCCTGCCTCTGCCTCCCAAGTGCTGGGATTAAAGGCATATGACACCATTGCCCGACCAGACTGGTCTTGAACATGAGGTCTTCCCTCTTCATCTTCAGGCTCTCGAGTGCCAGGGTTATAGATGTGTATCACTACGCCCTCTTCGTTTGAACTTTATTGTTTGTTTCTCTCTGCCTTCACTTAATGATTTTTTGTAAGAGATGAAAGAAAGGTGAGAGAGAGAGAGAGAGAGAGAGGGAGAGGGAGAGGGAGAGGAGGGAGAGGAGGAGGGAGAGAGGGAAGAGAGGGAGAGGGGGAGAGGGAGGAGAGGGAGAGGGGCAGACAAGGTCTCACTATGTAGCCCTAGCTGTCCTGAAACTCTTATGTAGACCAGCAGGCTGGTTTCAAACTTAGATCTACTAAGTCCTGGGATCAAAGGTGTTCACTACCATGCTCACCTCATTCAGTGACTCTTTGTAAGCTTCTTTGTTTATGGACCTGCTCATTAGTCAGTCATTGCTGGGTAAAGTTCTATTATGAATAGTATAGTTGACTGATATATTTAACTTTTTGGTTTATGTGTATGGGTGTTTTGCCTCCAAGTATTCCTGAGTACCACATGTGTGCCTGATGCCTGTGGCAGCCAGAAGAGAGTGCTGACTCCTTTACAGTTACAGACACTTGTGAGTCACCATTGGGTGTCAGGACTGAAACTTAGGTTCGCTGGAAGAGCAGCCAGTGCTTTTAACCACTGAGCCACCTCTCCAGCCCATGAGTACACTGTAGCTGTCTTCAGACACACCAGAAGAGGGCATCAAATTCCATTACAGATGACTGAGCCGCTATGTGGTTGCTGGGATTTGAACTCAGAACCTCTAGAAGAGCAGTCGGTGCTGTCCTTCCTTCCTTCCTTCCTTCCTTCCTTCCTTCCTTCCTTCCTTCCTTCCTTCCTTCCTTCCTTCCTTTCTTTTTGGTGTGAAGGAATATCAAGCTTTATTAAAAGCCTCAGAATGAGCTGTTACATTTCTACAAAGATGTTTCTCGGGTTTTTGTTTTCAAAGGTGTGTGTGTGTGTGTGTGTGTGTGTGTGTGTGTGTGTCCGTGTCCATGTGTGTATCCATGTCTGTCCTCAGAGGCCAGAGAGTTCCTATCCCTCTGGAGCTGAAGTTACAGAGATTGTAAGCTCCGGTGTGGGTGCTGATAATCAAACTTAGATCATCTGCAGGAGGATGTGCTCTTAATCTCTAAGCAGTCTTTACAGCTCCAGGTAAACCTCTAACACTGGTAATTCATTCTGTAGTTTGAACTTATAAATGGGGTCATGTTGTGTTTACTCTTTGCTGTTTGGCATTGTTCACTCAGTATAATGATTTTTCATTGAACTCGTTGGCTGTATAATTTTTTAAAGCCATTATTACTGTTGCTAAGTTCTCTTCATTTTTATTGAGTGCTGGTTCTAAGAGTTTGGCTGTGGTGAACTAAGCTGCTGTGAACAATCACTTGCAAATCTTTTTACATATGTTCCCGTTTCTCTTGAGTATGTCTTTGGGAATAGTTTCTGGGTCAGAGAGCGAGTGTTCTTTAAAAACTATAGAACAATTTCCCAAAGTGATTGTACTATTTAACACTTTTTTGTTTTAATTTGCTTTTCCCTGATTACTAAAGAAATTGAGCAGCCTTTTGCTTGGGCTTTGGCTCTCTAGATAACTTCTCTTTTGAAGGACACATTAAAATTTTATGCTTATTTTCCTAGCAATTATTCTGTCTTTGTTTGACTGGTGTGTAGGAGATACACAAGCATATGCATCCAGGCACTCCACACACTCACATACTCACTCCTATATATAGCTTTGACACACACAAACACACACACACACACACACATGCACACACCCCGCTGCAGTTCTGAGGGTTGGACCTAGGGCTTCATCCATGCTAAGCAAGTACTTTACAACTGAACTACATTCCCAGCATTATTTTTACTTTGAGATGGGCTCAGTAAGTTGGTCAGGCTAGTTTGAAGTTTACAGCAGTCCAGGCAGTCTTGAATTTGCAGTTCTTCTCCCAAGGGGTTGGAATTTTATAGGCTTGTGCCAACAGCTCTTTTTAAAATAGGATCCCATCTCATATAGCTCAGGTTGGCCTTTAGCAGAGAACTTGATTCATCCTCTTGATTTTCTGCTTTCTCCTCCTCCTTTTTCTCCTCTTCCTCTTCTTCTTCTTCTTCTTCCTCCTCCTCTTGCTCCTCTTCCTCCCAGGTGCTGAAATGACAGTTTTGCTTCTGTGAGTGTGTGTATATGTATGTGCATGCTTGTGTCCGTGTATGCATGTGTCCTTGTGTTGCACCTGTGCATTTACAGAGATTAGAGGACAACTCTGGGGGTCAGTTCTCTCAAGTCACTTTATAGGACTCAGGAATCCAACCAAAGTTGTCAGGCCCCTATGCATGTGCCTCTCTATCTTGCTGGTCCCCAGCTAGAAATTCTTTTGAGTGCTGCAATTGCAGGCCTATGCTGTCACATCCAACTAATTTAAATCCTTATATTACCAACATTCCCCTTTGAAATTAAGGGGTTTTGTCCTCTAATGTGAAAATATTTCATATTACTTACTGTTTTTCTTTTGCATTTGGGTAATACTTTATAGGATATATTCTCCCTTTTAAAAGAACTTTAAAAAATTTTAAATCATATAGGTATGCATATGTCTGCATGTGGGTATGTGCATGTGAGTGCAGGTGCCAAAGAGGCCAGAGGTGTTCGATCCCTGGAGCTAGAGTTACAGGTGGTTATGAGTTGATAATGTGGCTTCTAGGAACCAAACTTTGGTCCTCTGGAGGAATAGTAAGTGCTCCTCCCCCCACCCCCCACCCCCACCCCCCACCCCCCGTTTTTTTCTGAGACAGGGTTTCTCTGTGTAGCCCTGGAACTCACTCTGCAGACCAGGCTGGCCTCGAACTCAGAAATCCGCCTGCCTCCCAAGAGCTGGGATTAAAGGCGTGTGCCACCACTGCCCAGCCACATTAAGTGCTTTTAACTGCTGAACCATCTCTCTAGTCTCCCCCAACCCTGCTTTTCAAGATGGTTTTTATTGTATAGCTCAGGCTAACCTTGAACTCACAATCCTTCTGTGGCAGCTTCTTGAGTTCAGTGCTAGGATTAGAAGTGTATTTTTGGCATCTATCTATCTATCTATCTATCTATCTACCTACCTACCTACCTACCTATCTAAAGGGTTTCTATCTACATAGCCCCATTGTTCTGTAACTCATCATGTAGACCAGGCTGGCCTTGAACTCACAGAAATCTGCTTGCCTTTGCCTCTTGACTGCTGGGATTAAATGAATGTACCACCATGCCTGGCTTTTCTTTCCCTCTCCCCCATCCCCCTCTTGGGACAGGTGAAAATCTTTTTATTGGTATAAGATAGTCAATTGTTTTTTCTATATTGGCATTATTAGTACTGTACAATTAAGAAAATCATTAGTCTGCTCTGTAGAGCTGCTTTTGTCATTGATCAGGTAATTGTATAACCAACTCTTCATTCTTTTTGTAATTTCCTTTTTTAAAAATTGGGCTTATGTCTTATGTTCTTAAGTACTCTATTTCAAGAGTTCTCAAACTGTGAGACAAAGTTCCTGAGACCATTTCAGAGAGTCTTCTAAGTCAAAATAATTTACATAGGGTCCTAGTTTGTTTTTATTATTGTGATAAAGACTACAAGCAAAAGCAACTTGGGGAGAAAAGGGCTTATTTGGGTTACGTATCTCAGTCACATGTCGTCGTTGAGGGAAGTCAAGTCAGGACGGATCTGGAGGCAGGAATGCAAGCAGAGATCATGGAGGAGTGCTTCTTATTGGCTTGTTCTCCATGGCTTGCTCAGCCTGCTTTCTTCTACCATCCTGGCTCTCCTGGGAGGGGACTGGGCCTTCCCACATCAATCATTAATGCAGAAAATACCTGAAAGACTTGATCCCCTCTGTGCTACAGCTTCTTTGTGCTCACCCTGAAGAAGTTCCACTTCTCAGATTTTGTCTCAGTCTTGCCGGTCTCTTGTTAACCACAGCAGATTCCTTAGCCCTAGCTAACCAACAGCTATTGTTCTTCTAGAGCAGAGGTTTCACTTCAGTGGTGCTGGTCTCTCTTTTAATCACACTGGCTTTCCTGCCATAGCTGATCAGATCTCAGTTCAGTTCCCAGTACCCACATCTGGCTCAAACTGTCTGTAATTCTAGCTCCAGGGTATCTGATTCCTTCTTCTAGGCTCCATGGTCACACATACACACACATTTGTCATATGCTCAGACACATACACATAAATAAAAATAAATATTTTTTTAAAAAGTGAGTTCTTCAAGAAATTATATTTGGCAGTCTGAGTACCAGTTTGGGAAAAAGATTTTTTTTAATTTTATTTTTGAGATATAATATAGTACATGCATTTTCAAGAACCAAATGAGTAAATTTTATTTTGTTTTGTTTTGTTTTGTTTTTTTGAGACAGGGTTTCTCCATGTAGCCCTGGTTGCCCTGGAACCTACTGTATAGACCAGGCTGGCCTCGAATTCACAGAGATCCACCTGCCTTTGTTTCTTGAATGCTGAGCTTAAAGGCCTGCATCACCACAGCCAGGCATGGTTTTTTATTTATTTGTTTTTGTCAGTAAGTTTTTATATATGAATACACACAAAGGTAGCTACCAAACAGATAAAAATATGAACTGTTTTCAGCACCTCTAGTTTGTGTCACCTCTCCTAGAGGTGACCACATTCAGGCTTCAGTCCATACCTTAGGTTTTTTTTTTCCTTTTTTTGGTTTTTAGTAGAGTGAACCTTAAAATAGATCCTTCCTAATGTCTAGCTTCTTGTGTTTAGCATTTTGTCTATGACCTTGTTTATGCATTGTTTATCTTTTTATTGATGGAAATTGTGGTTATGAATTTTTGGCTAGCATGAATAATGAAGACTACTCACCTTGTACACAGTTAGTAGATCTAAGTACTAATTTTGTGTTGTTGAGATTGATGGAACTGCTGAGTTCATGGATGTTTAGTTTTAGTGTATATTACAAAACACATTTTTAGATATGTACCAGTTTCTAATCCTACTTTGATACTTGAGAGTTCTCCTTGCTTTGACCTTTACAGCAATCATAAAGAAAAGAATTGATGAGTTTGTATATCCCAGCACTTGAGAGGCAGAGGCAGAGGCAGGTAGATCTCTGTGGGTTTCGGACTAGCCTGATCTGTGTAGTGAATTCCGGGATAGCCAGAGCACATAGTGATATCTTGTCTCAAAAAATCAAATAAACCAAACCAATCAGATCAGATAACTTAAGCATGGCAAAAACTAGACTGAACTCTAATGTAGACTAGAAGAAATTATTTGCATCATGTTCAAAGGGCTAGTTTCCATCAGAATAACATAATGCAGCAGTCTTTGATTCTGGAAAATAGGTAGGTGAGTGCTGAACATTTGAAGATACTGCAAAGGACAGTTCCATACATCTTTAACATAAACTGATCCACAATTTCAGTCATAAGAGGAAAGCAAGCAAACTATATTGCTTCAATCTATCAGAGTGGCACAAGTCAAGAGATTGTTGAGTGCAGTGTGTAGAAAATAACTGCTTCTGTGTATCAATGGTAGAATTCTAAGCAGCAGGAAATACTTCAATATTATCCATTAGGAGTGCACCCACCTCAAGAATAATAAGTAATGTTTGATGGCTTTACACTCGGGTACTACAGAGCAACACAAATAAAAGACAAAGTGTATGCAGTTCTCAAACGTTATGTTCGGTGAAAGAGCCAGGCCAAAATTGTAAGTTCAAAGCCACAAGGTTAATGAGTCAGTGCTGTTAGAAGTGAGCACACAGTTGGAGAACACGCTAAGAGACACACACAGACGCTGGGGCTTTTCATGTTCTTCCTTTGAGTACTGTTTACTTGGGTATGTTTACATTGGGCTGTTCATCACTCTGTGACGTTAGGGTTTGTGTACTTTCTGAGAGTATGCTCTATAGCTGTCTACTAGGGTCATTTCTGGCTGTACCTCCCATGTTCCAGTTCTTCATAGACATCACAGTAGTATTTGTGATGCATAACATATACGTACTCTCTGTATTTTACATCATCTCTAGCCTCATTATCATACCTAGTAGAGTGTAAATTCGAGGAAACAGTTGTTATTACACTGTATTAATAGTTTCAGGAATGATGATACACATGTTTAGTACAGATTTCTTTATGGTACCAGATACTAAACCTAAGGCCTCAGATGTGCTAGGCAAGTGTTCGAATTAAGTTTCATGGCCAGCCATCTTTTTAGTTTTTATTTTGAAGCAGTGTCTCACCAAGTTGCCCAGACAGGCCTTTAACTTGTGATCCTCCTGCTTCAGTCTTCCAAGGAGCTGGGATTATAGCTACTTAAAGCCTGGTTAAACCCCATCTCTCACCTTTTTCCTCCCGAGTATTTTTCGTCCACAGTTGGTTTAGTCAGCAGATACAGAGCTAACAAAGGCCATCTGTAAAAATTGTATTTGAAAAATACTGTTCACTAGTGTAGCAATGTGAAAACGACTACTTTGTGTTTCAGTAAATCCACTGTAGCCATATGTACAATGTTTATAGGGGTTAAATAGTGTTCAGACAATGCTGCATTGGATAGCATAAAAGTTTGGACAAATCCTAATTCCTGTCAGTAAAAAAACAAGGAAAATGATGATTTGGTCATATGCTGAATTAGCTTTTAGAATGAGAATGGTATCCTATATGAACTAATTCAGAAGTCTCTGAGGTAGATTACATAAGCAATAGATGCGCTACTATCAATAAGTAGTATACTTCTGTGTAATTTGTTTCATTTAAAAGATATGAGGCCTTCTCTTCCTACCTTGGAATCTCTCATACTCATGGAAGTTCTTTCTTTTTCGTAAGTCTACATTTACTCTTCTTAAAAGAAAAGACTTACAAGCATATAGAGATGCTCTCTGAGGGAGTAGAATGTCTTATCAAAAGGTCTGTGGAACTGGCTGGGAGGCAGACATGAAAGATACGTTCTTTGCATAGTATTTTGTAATGTTAAGACTCTAGCTGGTAGCTGGGTGGTGGTGGCACATGCCTTTAATCCCAGCACACTGGGAGACAGAGGCAGATGGCTCTCTGATTTCAAGGCCAGCCTGGTCTACAGAGTGAGTTCCAGGACAGCCAGGGCTTGAGAAACCCAAACCCTAAACAAAACCTTTGTCTGGGTGTGGTAGCTCATGCCTTTAATTAACCTTGCACTCAAGAGGCTAAGGCAGGAAGATGACCATATATTTGAGGCAAGTCTGTGCTGTGGAATGATGCTCTGTTTCTAAAGGCAAACAGAAGAAGAAAAAAGGACAAAATTAATAAGAGTAAAACTTTAAGCAGGACATGGAGTTTATTTGGATTTGGGAGGTAAAGACTGGAGAATCAGGAGTTCCAAGTCATCTTTTGCTACATAGTGCAAGGCCAACCTGGGCTACATGTGACTGTCTTAAAATTAACAAGTTTCATAAAATAAAACTTAAAGAATTTAATAGTAAAAAAAATCAAAAGTAGAGGCAAAATGAATACAGCAAAGCTTACTTAATAGTTGTCTTTTTGTGAGTAAGTTTTGTTTTGTTTTATTTTGTTTTGAAAGGTCTCATGCAGCCAAGTCTTTCCTGACCTTCCTGCCTCTGGAGTGCTGAGATGACAGGCATGTGCTCCTCATCCAGCTGAAAAGTTTGTTTTACTTTATAGGATGCCTCAGACTTCGTCCATACTATTTTATAACTTTTAAATTCTGTACCTTGTTCTTTCATTTACTACTTAAAATAACATAAAAAGATACCATCATTCAGAGCCAGTTTCTGAGGTTAAAAAGTTGATGACTGGTGTTCATTATTCAATCAGCCATTTTGACTGTCAAGTTGTTTGTCAGGATAGCTTACATTAAAATGCTATTTGAAGCCTGATTTTATTGTGTGTTTCTCCTTTATCAGTAGGCACCAAGCTGAAAGGTAGGCTTGTATCCCCAGCCTCTCAACCCCACTCAATAGTTTTTCCTCTGGGCTTATCCAGCTTTGGGCCTGTCCTCAATATCTACCTCTTTATATAATCTTGTATGCCAGGGTTATTGCTTCATATTTGATGATTTCTGAATCTCTGACCTGGAAAGAAGTGCCGTTCAATACTACTTTGAGCCCATTCTTCTAACCCCTCTGTAGTAGTCACTGTTCCTGTGAATTGTTTATGATAGGGAAGTCTAGCTTTTGTTAGTTTTTTTTTTTTAATTGCTTTCATGCAATATTATCTCACTACAAAGTCCTTTCTGGCTTCAAATTGTGGTCTTCCTGCCTCAGCTGAGTGCTAGAATTTATAGGCATGTACCACTGAACCTAGCCATGGCAGGGTATTTTGAGTGGATGTAGAAACAGGAAAGAGTTGAAATGACTGAGGCTTATTGGAGGGCTCTGCATCATTAGAATTGGATTGGGGGCTGGAGAGATGGCTCAGGTTGAGAGCACTGACTGCTCTTCCAGAGGCCCTGAGTTCAATTCCCAGCAACCACATGGTGGCTCACAACCATCTATAATAGGATCTGATTTCCTCTTCTGGTGTGTCTGAAGACAGAGCACTCATGTACATTTAAAAAAAAAAAATAGCCAGAACAGTAGGGAGGTAGTGGCACACACCTTTAATCATAGCACTTGGAAGGCAGAGGCAGGTGGATCTCTATGAGTTTGGGGCTATCCTGGTCTACAAAATTCAAGTTCCCAGGACAACCAGGATTACACAAAGAAACTTTCTCAAAACAACAACAACAAAAGTACCCAGAAGAGATCATCTTTCTTAACACTGGAAAGGAAGTAGCTTCTGGTTATTTTTCTAGTTATGTATGTATTAAAAAAGGGTAGACTGATTTAAAAAAGATAATTGATTATAATTCTAAAGTTTGTTTTTCTTCTCTGTGTTGTTGCTAAGTGAAGAAATCCAAGGCACTAAAGCACTATGAAGGAGAGAGTTCAGTATCAGACATGAAAGTGGAGGAAATGTCAGGAAAAAGGAGGGAAATCATTGGTCAGACGTTACGAAGAGGACATACTGGGCTGAGTAAGACAAAGGCTTTAGGTGTGAAGTGAAGGCATTGCCATTTGATTTGCAATGTTCTATCCAGCAAGAGTAGAAAAACTAAGGCTGAATTTAATTCCCGTTTCCAAAAGAAACCTTGTGACAAGACATCCTGATGAAAGTAACTTAAAGGGAGAAAGTTTATTCTAGTTTATAGTTTGCAGGAACTTGAAGCATCAGACATGCTTCGTGTGCAACCAGAGTAATGAGTGCCTGAGTTCAGCTTATTCTCTCCATTTTCTATAGCTCAGGGACTGGTCCAGTCTCCAGTTCAAATGTCTCCACACACCAATCAGCATAGTCAAGAGGATCACTCACAGGTGCGCTCAGGGCCCGTCTTCCAAGAGAGTGTGAATCCTGTGATGTTGACCGTACTCCTCATACTTTGCTACCTTAAGAAAGCAGCAGACAGGGCTGGTGAGATGGATGCTCAGAGAGTAAAGGTACCTGATGACTGAAGGTCAGTTGCTGAGACTCATGTGGTCAAAGTAGAGAACTGACTCCTGCAAATTATTCTCCGACATTCACACAGGTGCCTCTCCCCATGAATAAGTAGTAAAGAGGAAAGAAAAGAAACCAATGGCCTTGTCCTGTAATGCCAGCACTTGGAAGAGTGAGAGGAAGAGCCTCTCAAACTGGAGGCCTGGCTATGTTATAGTGAAACTGTCTCAAAGAACAAGTCAGGTATTGTGGTGAGCAACTGTAAGGGTAGTGAGTTCCCATTGGGCCAGAGCCACCAAGCCCAAGTGGTATATATAGTGTGCTACCTAGGCAATGCAATCCTTAGTCCTGTCCTCAACACTTAAAGAAAAACTAGTAAGATACTAGATAGCAGTTTGTAGGTACTGGGTAACACTGGCCAGAGAGCTCTCAGAGAAAGCAGCAAACCTGAGTTCTCAGGTTGTCCCAGTTCATGTAGAAGTTTTCAGGCTGCAGAATGAATTAAAGGACCTCAAATAAAGTTTGGTGGTCTTAACTTGGTTGGGAAGCTAGACATGAAAGTTGAGTAGAGTAGGAGAGGAGGAAGAAAATTTGGGGGTAGGTTACTTAGGGGAAAATGATGTAGAGAACTCTAGACAGGCAGAGGGTCTTAGTCTGGGAGAGCACTGATCTGCACTTGTTTGAGAGGGAGCTACTTCAGCCCCAGAAGAGCCCTAGGCAGAGTGATCCAGGACCTCACAGAGTTGGACATAGGCTGTTCCTACTAGCCAGAGTATTTGCAGGCCATCAAAGGGTATGAATGGCCCCGGGGATGAGGCGAACTCAGCCCTAATTAAAGGCTGTGCAGCACCCACCGTCTCAGGACAGAAGCAATTTTGAAGGCTGATCCCAAGAAACTTAACACTGTGTGCCAAAACAAAACCTAGCACTCAAAAGAGAAAACAGTGTTTTAGCTTTCAAAATTACTAAGCACAGAAAGAACCAGGGAAATGTACTTCAAATGAGGAGAAAAATCAGTCTCAGAGATGACACATTGGAATTAAGAAAGACCTTGAAACAATTAATGGTTTTTGTTTTTGTTTGTTTGTTTGTTTGAGGAGGTAGAAGAAATGGATAACACAATGGAGATAAAAAATTATATTTTATTCAAATAAAACATTTAGAGGTGGAAAAGAACGCAGATGAAGGAGGGGCCTATAAACCAGTAAACTTGAAGATGTAACAATTTAAGCAAGAAATGAAATGTTAGGAAAAAAATCATCAGGCAGTGTAGCAGGGGCAACAGTTTTAAAGACAGAAACAGTCTAATATATGCATCTGGAGCCCCCGAGAGAATTGAGAGGAAGATGTAAAACATTGGTAAGTGAGGCCAAGGAAACTACAGATGCACAGATTCCAAGTAGCAACAGAAAGGTGACCACACCAAGACGCAGCCAGAGCCTTGTGCCAAACAAGAACCTCACTACTGAGCTTTTGTTTCTTTAGATTGTATCTGTTCTGTACTTTCTGTCGAAGTTTTAAACTTGTCAAGACATGCTTTTTAGGTGGGATATTTCTTAAAAGATGAGATTCCACCTTGTGTTTCTTAAACTGGCCTTGAATTTGTCAGCTCAAGCCTTGATCCCACCCCAGCCTCCCAAATGCCTAGGACTGCAGATATATTACCCGTCCAGGCTGACCAGTCGCCAGTCTTTCATCTCTCTAAAGTCTTTCCCAGATCTGGTGGTTACTCTCTCACTTTATAATGATCTACAGATAGAAAAAATGTCCCCAAACATTAATTTTTATTTTTTTAAGATGTATTTAACATGTTTTATGAGTATGAATGTTTTTCCTGTGTGGATATATGTGAATACCTGGTACCAGCAGAGGCCACAAGAGGCTTTCAGATACCCTCAAGGTGGAATTATAGGCAGTTGTAGGGCACCTGACACGGGTACTGGGAATTAAACTCGGATCCTCTGCAAGAGCAGTGCACACTCTATACCACCGTCTTTCCAGCCCCCATAGCCTGCATTTTTCTACTGAGGAGCTAGAGGGAAATTTATCTTTTTAATTTAGTTTTGTTTTTTTGTGTGTGTGTTTTAAAAAAAAGTTTCTCTATGTAGACCTGGCTGTCCTGGAACTCTCTCTGTAGACTAAGCTGGTCTCGAACTCAAAGATCCACCTGCTTCTGCTTCCTGAGTGTTGAGATCAAAGATGTGTGCCACTTCTACTTGGCTTAGAAGGAATTTTATGAGAACGGAAATTTGGGGTTTTGGGGATTTTCATCTATGAGTAAAATGGGTACACCTGGGTTGAGTGACGTATACTTGTAAACCCAACTATAGGAAGGTTGAAGCAGGAGGATTGCTGAGAGTTTAAGGCCTACTTCTGCTAGCCTGGACTAGCAAGGCCCTACATAAACTTGTTGCCTGAGAGAAAGATTACAAAGCAGTGTTTGAGCTAAGGCAGAAGACTTGATACAAGGACATTCTCATTCATATCCATCCTGCCCACAGCTCCTGTAATGCTAAGTAGATTTCCCAGGTAGCTGTAACGTTGAACTAGTGGGATGTTTACTCAGTGGATTCTTTGAAGCAGAGTGGGAGTGACAGGGACGTGGTCCACCCTACGCTTCAGTTTAGGTATATGAGTGTCAGAGGTCTCACTGAAAAGTCATCCTTCAAACCAGCTTTTGATTTCCTCCCTCATACTTGAAAACTTATTCATAGTGGCAGTATTCTCACATCCTCTTCCTGGTAGCTAGCTTGAAAGAACCTGCAAGGCTGCATTCTCATGAGAAGCCTCTGTAGACCTGTCAGTATTTAGTTACTTTGAGCATAACAAACACTACTATTGTGTTCTCTTGCTCTCGAAGAAAAGGAGTGTTTTCACTGCTGCTTGATGAGCTAATCATCCTCAGATCTTTGAGCCAGATGGTTAATTGTTGTTTGAATTAAAATATGCTTAAACTTTAGAGAGTCTAGGCTTAACACAACATTTTGGTATTTCCAAAGACAATTTGTTATTTATTACTAGTCTGACATAGTTAGGTTTTGTTTTGGGAAGGATTGGGAAGGTAGCTCAGTTTATAAAGTGCTTGCCACAGAAATGGCTGGGTGACTCCTGTCTGTAACCCCAGCACTGGGAAGGTAGAGACTGGAGAATCCCTTGTATTTACCAGTATAGCCAGTCAGGGAGCTCCAGGATCAGTTAAAGACCCTGTCTAAAAAAAAATCTAGAGGGGTGGTTGAGGAAGATGCTTCATGTCAGCCTCTGCCTCCACAGGTTCCTCCACATACATGTAAAGGTTTCGAGTTTTTCAGATAACTTTCCATTGGTCTCTTCTCCAGCAGCCTCTATGGACACAGTGCTAGATTAAATAGGAACCACTGTGTCCTGGTTCTGCTTTTATTACTTAACAGGGAAACAGTGTGTGAGACTTAATATGCTGGTTTATGAAGGCTATACTATTATTCTACATGGAAATATTGACATGGTTAAAAATATGCTCCTGTAAACTTCACATTTCTAACTTTTAAATATTAAAATTTTAAATTACTTGAAGTGAACATAATCTCAAGGGATAGATATTTATTCTGAATTTTATCCATATTTAATCTGCTGACCATCTAAAGATGCATGTAGCTTCTTATGGCTAGCCCAATATTTCCCAAACTGGTGAAGTTTGTAAAATTTCCAGTCTGGGGCAGTTAAGAGCAAAGGTCGAGTTTCCAGCACTTACATGGTGCCTTGCAACGATCTGTGACTATAGCTCAGAGATCCAGCACCCTGTCTTCCAGTTCTCTCTGGCTCCAGACAACACTTTGGGTGCACAGACATACATATAGGCAAACACACATAAAATGAATCTAATATAAATTTTAATTTCCAATCCAGAGGCTGGGTGGGGGTTGGGGATGGTTCAGTAGTACAGTGATTTCCAGGCAAGCATGAGTATTTGAATTCAACCCCCAGTACCCACATAAAAAGGCTGCTGTGTGGTGAGCTTTTGTCAGCTCAGTGCTGGGGAGGCAGAGACCATCAAATTCCTGGGATGCCCCGGCTAGCCAGCCTAACATAATCAGAAAGTGTTGGGTTCCAGTGAGAGACTGTCTGACAAGTGAAAAAGCAAGATTGACAAGCCTCTGAAGAAGTTGACCTCTGACCCCCCCACACACACATATACGAGCACATGTGTGTGCACCCCACCCATGTGAACATGCACTGTATACACACACAAATGCTAATTCCTAGTCCATTGTGGACTGGTATGTTTATAGAATGTATCGCTGGAACAATTAATGAAAAGCAGACATGTAAAATATAAGCTCTAGTAGCTTAATCAACTGACAGTCGTATTTCAGTGCTTAATACATAGAGCAAAATGGAGAATTACAGAACTGGACATAGTCACGTGCATAGTTATTTTACAGGTGTAACAATAAAAAACTACAGAAGAGCAGTACTTTGTACTAACAAATACTATTTCATCAACAGTTAAAAGGGTTTTTAAATTTTGACTTTTGAGACTATAATTACATCATTTCCCCCTTCCTTTCCTCCCTCACAGGCACTCCTCCTTGCAATAGTTAAAGCTTGCATCTGACAATCCAGAGTGCCTCTGGTTGATTATCCAAGTGCATTACCCCTCTTGGGGCAACAACTGAACTTGGCAGTGCATTAATTTAATAATCCTCATAAACCCAAAACCACTCTTAGCAAGTTCTGTTACAGAATTAGGAGAAGAGATTAACAGTTGGATTCTATTCAGACTACTTACTCGGAATTTTATACACAGTGTAGTAATATCAGAGCCTCGAATGTAGCCCCATCTTTGAACAGTAGCCAGTTCCTAGAGTTTATGGTGTGAGTAATTAAAATCACTTTAGACGAAAGGACTAGATCTAGTTCTTACTACAAATAAGTAGGTTTTATTTGTCTGGAAAAGTTAAGTTTGAATTTATAAGGTGGTGATAATCAGTGAAAAGCATTTTTCAGAGCTGCTTCTTTCCCTTGATGTTTCTAACTTTTCACTATTTAAAAACTTACTTTCGCCGGGCAGTGGTGGCACACACCTTTTTTAATCCCAGCACTTGGGAGGCAAAGGCAGGCAGATTTCTGAGTTCGAGGCCAGCCTGGTCTACACAGAGAAACCCTGTCTCGAAAAACAAACAAACAAAAAACCCACCACCAACAACAGCAAAAAAAAACCCAACCAACCAACCAAACAAAAAAAAAACCCTTACTTTCTTACCTTTTAATTTTATATGGAGGTCAGGAGGCACCATGTGCCATAGCATTCCTGTGGAGGCCAGAAGACAACTTTCTGGACTCAGTTCTCTTCCACCATGTGTATCCTGGAATCAAACTCAAGTCATCTGGATTGGTGGCAGACGCTTTTACTTGTATTACTCAGGGTTCTCTGGAGGACTTTTGGATTCAATGGGATTAATATATATTACACAGTATATATATACACACACATACACACACACACACACACACACACACACATATACACTAAAGAATTTAAGTCAGCTTGCATTAAAACAGTAACAGTTGAATCACACCCCAGAGGCTGAGAACCTATTAGTTGCTCAGGCTTTTTAAAATTGTGTTCTGTTTTCTGAGACCAGGTGTCTACATAGCCCTAGCTGTTTTGGAACTCATTGTTCCAGGCTGACCTCCAACGCAGAGAGATCCAGCTGCCTCTTCAGGAACTGTAGCTGCCTCCTGAGTGCTGGCTCTGAGGGATAGATATTTATTCTGAATTCTGAATGACCACCAACCACATCAGGCTTGTTCATTTTTGAGGTTGAGTGAGCGACTCAGCACCCAGACCAGACCTATAGTAGCTATCTCTTACTGGTCAACTCTGTGGTTGCCTAGTCCACAAGGCTGTGTGCCTGCGCACTTACAGTTAGATATGGAAAATCTGAAAGGTTCCTGGAGAGCCACTGGCCCTTAGTCCACGAGGGAAGCCTGGAAATACTGGTTCTGATATCAGTGAAGGAATCAGCAGCAGCAACAGGGCAGATCAACTCCTTGGTAAGAGAGAAGGCCGAACTAGCAAAGGTGAGCAGTCTCCTTCAGCCTCAGCCGTTCCGTCTTTGCTGCTGTGCGGATGCTCTCAGGGAAGTTGACATTACCAGCTGTAATATAATACGTGCAGAGCCATCTTAAAAGTCCCTTGTTTTTACTCTTTAAACTTGTGTGTATGGCTGGACGGTGGTGGCGCACGCCTTTAATCCCAGCACTTGGGAGGCAGAGGCAGGTGGATTTCTGAGTTCTAGCCCAGCCTGGTCTACAGAGTGAATTCTATGACAGCCCGGGCTATACAGAGAAACCCTGTCTCGAAAAACCAAAAAAAAAAAAAATAAAATAAATAAAAATCAACTTGTGTGCACTGACAAGAAAGTATTAAGATCTCTAAGAGACTGATGAGAGGAGACAAACTAGGGCCAGCTTTTTGTTCGGTTGAGATACGGTCTCACTGTTTAGTACCTGGCTGGCCTGGGACTCACTTTGTAGACTGGACTGGCCTTGAACTCACCGATTTGGCTGCCTCTGCCTCCCAGTGTTGGAGGCATTAAAAAAAAATGTATAAAAATAAACTCAAGCTGGGTGGCGTTGGTTCACACAAAAGCAGGCAGATCTCTGTTTGAGGTCAGCCTGGTCTACAGAGCAAGTTTCAGGACTGCCAGGAAACCCTACTTTGAGGGAAAAACAAAACAAAACCAAACATCAAAACATCAAAACATAATTATTTTAAAGAATATTAGATAAAGAAAGCTAGGATTAAAATTCAGAAATAGAGCTCTCTGTTCTGTCCCCAGGCCTTCCATTAAAAATTAGGTAGGAACGGGGCATCTGGAGATTATTCAGGGGTTAAGAGCACTGAATACTCTTCCAGAGGACCTGAGTTCATTTTCTTTTCTTTTTTTTTTTGTTTTTGTTTTTTTTGAGACAAGGTTTCTCTGTGTAGCCCTCGATGTCCTAGAACTCACTTCTGTAGACCAGACCAGGCTGGCCTCGAACTCAGAAATCCGCCTGCCTCTGCCTCCCAAGTGCTGGGATTAAAGGTGTGCGTCACTACCGCCTGGCCTGAGTTCATTTTCTAGTACCACATGATCACTGACAACCATCTGTACCTGCTGCCGGAGGTATTCAAATGTCAAGGTACCAGCAGGCTTCCCACAACACTTGCTGGCACCACTCAGGTCTAGTGTGGTCCTACTGGGCTACTCTCCAGACGTAGGTGTGGTCGCTACCTCTGCAGTCCCAACTCTGCGGCCTCCACGGTCCTAGGCCTAACCCCTAGGCCAACTCCACTGTCTCAGTGGTGCTAGGCCTAGCCCCATGCAATGACCACCAGCCTCACGGTTAGATATCACAATACCCAGTAACCTGGTAAAGTCAAAACTCTTAAGCTTATAGTTAACCAGTCAGATTTATAAATCAATAAATTTTCAGTACACAAGATGCCCACACAATAATTCCAAGGCTAATTAATAATGATAAAAGATGCCCACACAACTTAGACTAGTTATCCCAATTATTCTAACCTTAATATCATAACTACCTGAGGCTACTTAAGGCCACGCTGGTTCTGAATCATCCTGTTCATCTTCCATCTTGATTTTTTTCTCTCTCTCCCTGCATCCCTCTCTCTGCAACTCTTAGCTCCACCTCCCATTAGCTCTGTCCCATTTGGACATTTCCCTGTCCAATCACAGGCCTCCTGCTGCACTAATATTTAAGTAGATTAGACAGGGAAAAGCTTGCCACAGTACCTCCAGTTCCAGGGAATATAAGGCCTTCTTCTGGCCTTCAAAGGCACTGCATACATGTAGTACACAAACCAGAACACCTATACACACGTGAAATAAAACTATTGACATCTGAAACAGATTAAAGATAAATGTAGGGTGCTCACCACTGCACCCGGCTACAAGTAACTTTAACAATTCAGCCTCAGCGCCAGCCTTGGTTCTTCTTCTGGCACAGTCCACTTTATTTTTTGAGACAGGGTCTTTCCATTGGCCTGAATTGACCAAGAAGGCTAGGGTAGCCAGCCAGCAAACCCCAGGGATCCTTGTGCCTCACTAGTCCTGGGACTACAGCTGTACATCACCACTCCTGGCTTTTGCTTGAGTGCTGATGAACCAAACCCAGGTAGGTCTTCATGTTTGTATAGCAAGCACTTTACCAACTGAGCTACCTCACCACCACAGACACACAGACACACACCCCAGTCTTGTTAGGCAGAACACTGTGGGGTTAGTCTTTCACCATCAGTCTGGGTACCGAGGCTGCATTTTGGGAAGGATCACACTTCGTTGTCTTTGTCTGCTAGGACGCTTCTTCCAGCCTCTTCTAGGTTGCTGATGCAGTATGCCATATGTAAAATTTTTGCCCATATGTAAAATGTATCTCTCTAGTTTAATTAGGGTTAAGTTATAAATTAAATAGCATAATAGCACATGTCTGTAATCTCACCACTTAGGAATTTGAGGCAAGAAGGATTGCCATTAGTTTTAGGCCAGCAATATAACAAGTACCAGGCTAGCCAGGACTACATAGCAAAACTCAAAAACAGAAAAGAAAAATGTGTATAAATGCCAGGTGTGGTGGCTCACTCCTTTAATAGCAGCACTGGGGAGGCAGAGGCAGCAGCTCTCTGAGTTTGAAGCCCTCCTAGTCTACATAATGAGTTTCTGACCATCAGGGGCTACATAGTGAGACTATGTCTCAAAAAGCAAACATTAAATAGGACATGGTGAGGTCTTTTTTTCTCAATTTGCTTTGTCACTGATATCTTTTCTTAACATGAAGAATTCGGTAGGGAGATGGCCTGGTGATCAAAGTGCTTCCTATGCAAACTTGAACTGAGTTCCGACCCTCGGCACCCACACAGAGTGTTGAAGGTTGGGAAGTTGTGACAGGTAGATTCTTGGGGCTCAGCAAACTCTGGATTCAATGGTAGGACATGGTGGTGTACACTTTTAATCCCAGGAATCTGCCTCCAAGCCTTCTAGAGGAAATTACTTTTGGGGTTTCTCCCTCTAGCACTCTAATTTTGTTTTTTTTTTTTTTAATGAAGAAGATAAAAAAAGGAATTAAGCCTTATATATTTCTTGGCACTCATCTTAGACCTCCCAGAGTGCTGGGGTTATAGGGCTGCATCATCGTGCCCAGTGGGCCCACTGCCTGCAAAGGGAAGCATTAAAGGCAGCTGTGGGACGTGTCCATAGTCCTAGGACTTGAATGACGGAGGAAAGTCACTATTACTGCTGGTTTACCACTGTCCTGAATGAGTTGGTGCTAGCTAGGTGCTAGCAAAGCCCTGTCTTTACAAATAACTAACTAACTAACTAACTAACTAACTAAATAAATAAATAAATAAATAAAATAAGAGAGGGCAAAGCCTTCTTTCCATTAATTAGTAATCTCCTTAAATGTTTAGCATAAGGATACATAGGTGTAGGTGTTTGGCAGTATTCCTTTAGCAAATGAAGTATTCAGACAAATATTCCTTTGGTAGTTGAGACATAATACTAACATTAGACTCCATGGAAACAGTTGCATATGAAAGACAATGCTGTCCAAAGACAGCTTTCTGGTGGTTATTGCTGACTCAGGAGTGAAACTCAGTCAGGCATGGTGGCTCACACCTGTAATTCCTGTGCTTGGGAGGCTGAGGCAGGGAGGTTGTCACAAGTTTAAGGACAGCTCGGGTAACATAGCATAGCTCTAGGCCAGTATAGACTACAAAATGAGAGGCCACGTGTTAAAACTTAAAAAAATGTTAAAGCCCTTAAGAAATGAGTGGGCGGAATGACTTTTTAAGATGTGTGCACACGTGCAGGACAGTGCTCGTGGAGGCAGGGGGTTAATACTGAATGACTTCCTCAATTTCCCTTTACTGTTTTTTTTTTTTAGTTATTTTATTATTTATGTGTATTTGTGTATATACACCACAGAATTATTTGGAGGTCAAGAGACAGTTTGTAGTAATCTGTTCTTTCCATCCACCATGTATGTGGATCCAGGGATAGAACTCAGACTTGGGTTGTTGCAGCAAGCACCTTTGACTACTGGACCATCTCAATAGCCTCACCTTCATTTTGACATAGAGTCTCTCACTGTATGGGGACATGTATGTATGTATGTATGTATGTATGTATGTATGTATGTGTGTATGTATGGGCCATCTAGGCAACCAGCTGTAGGTATTCATTTGCTGGGGCTCCCCCCTGGCTGGGATCATAGGTACTATCACATCTAGCAGTTTATAGAGGTTCTTGGACTTGAACTCAGATTTCCTTGCTTACATAACAAATACTTTACTACAAGCCATTTCCCATCCCTGAAGGCAGGTTTTGAGAAAATATTCCCAGCCTCCAATGCAACACATATAGGAAGTGCATTGAACTTTCAGGGCCAATTGAAGGGAAAGCTACCTAAATCTAGAGTCTCTTTTGGAAACTCAGTGTTTTAATGTTGCTTGAGGGTTGTTTTACTGAAATGTGCATATGAGAACATCTGAAGGCAAAAGCTCGAAATTGAAACAAGAACAATCATAGTTCATGTCAACAAAAGCATAAGCCACCAAAGTCCTGCGCCACATGTTCACCCTTGCTATCTCTAAAGCTGAGTCATATGTCAGTTGTTGATTGATAGCCATTAATTTATCAGAGGTTATTGTTGCTGTCATAAGTCTCCTGACTGTAAAATGCCACCCATATCCTGACTACCACCAGTTATCTGTAGCTTACCCTGCAGATTTGTGCTCGCTTATCTGTCATCTCTGCGGAGCTGCTAAAGGCATGCAGACCTGTGTCCAAAGCTGACGTTCTCATCATACCCTCCTTCCTAGCTCAGAAAACACAGCTTCTCTGCCTAGCTCATCAAGTCAAAGTCCTGAGTGTCATGTTGCATCATTTCTTTGTGTCATGCTGCATGCTCCATCTGTGAGCAAGTTGTGGGAGCTGCACCTTCCAACTAGCCTGATCTCTTTCTCAGCACATGGCCACCGCAGCCGCACACTCCACTGAGAAGCCTTCAGTGGGGTTTAACTGGACATCTGACCGCTGCTGTCTCCTGCCAGTCTGTTTTCAGTATTGGACCTAGGATGCCTCTTAAAATAAAGTTTTCAAATATTTCACTTATTTATTTACTTAGTTTTTGAAACAGGTCTCACTATGTAGTTCTGGCTTACCTCAGACTTGCCATGTAGACCAGGCTGGCCTCAAACTCACACACATCCACCTATCTTGGCTTCCTGAGAGGTAGGATTAAAGGTGTGCACCACTACTCCATGATTATTTTTATTTATACATTTTATGTATTTTTATATGTATGAGTATTTTGCCTGCATGTATGTCTGTGAACCATATGCATGTCTGGTGTTTGAGAAGTCCAGAAGAGGGAATCATGTCAGACGCTCTGGGACTGGAGCCACAGAGAGTTGTGAGCTGCTGTGTGGCCACTGCGATGCAAACCCAGGTCCTCTGGAAGAGCAGCCAGCACTCCCAACCACTGAGCCAGTTCTCCAGCCACCGCCTTATTTTTATTTTAAGTTTTGTACTTGGGGAGTGTTGGAGGGGGCCACATGTTAAGTTAGTTCAGTGCCCAAGGAGGCCAGGGAGTGTCAGCTTCCCTGGAGCTGTAGTTACAAACAGTTGTGAGCCCCCTGATCATGGGTGCTGGGAACTGAACACAGTTCAGACTCTTAGCTGCTGAATCATCTTTCAGTCCTCTAGAATGCTTTTGGTTTTTTGGACACAGAACCTCACTATGTAGCCCAGGCTGGCCTCAACTTCTCATACTCCTTTCCAGCCTCACAAGTCCCAGGGTTATAGAAGTATACAGTGATCCCCATTTCAAAATGATCTTTCTTTAATGCACACTGGCGTAAAGCCAGGCATAGTGACACACACTTTTAATCCCAGGACTAAGGGAGAGGCAGGCAAATCTGTGAGTTCAAGGCCGGCTTAGTTTACATAATGATTCTAGGCCAGGCAGGGTTACACAGTGAGATCTTTTAAAAAAAAAAATTAAAATTTTTTTCCCCTTTCTTTTATGTTCCATCCATACCAGTTCCTTGGCTGTTTTTTAGACAAGATTGGTGTGTTATCTATTTATTTTGGGTGTGTTCATGTTAATGGCATGTATGTGTCAGTCAGAGGATAATTTTTAGGGGTTGGTTCTCTCCACCAAAATTAAGTCCTGAGAATTGAAGTCAGACTGTAAGGCTTTGTGACAAAGGCCTTTACTCTCAGAGCTATCTTACTGGCCCTATTTTTTTTAAATTTATCAATATTGTATATAGATATGCATATGTGATGTGCGGAGGGATGGTTGTGGAGGTCCATGCCATGGCACACATGTGAAAGTCAAAAGACAACATGGTAGAGTCGGTTTTGTGGGTTCTGGGGGTTGCACTCAGGTTATTACATTGATGTTCAAGCTTGGGGCTGTTCTAATGACTGTGTAGGAATGAGTCCTACGGCTGTAGCTCAAAGGGGAGAGCTGTTTCTACTTGATTATTTTTGTTGGTGTTTTGACACAGGGTCTCATTTTTTTTTTTAACTCAGGCTGTCCTAGGATTCACTGTGTAGCTCAGGTTAGCCTCAAACTCATGATAGTCCTTTTGCTTCAGCCCCAGCTCCTTTTGTTGAATGCATCTTGCCTCACTGCCAGCCCACTGAAGCAGAATCTGCACTTGACAAGGCCTCCCTAGGTGACTTCACTTTACCAAATGCTAGCCTGGAATGCCCCCACTAGAATGTCAGTCCCATGAGTGCAGCGCTGCCTGTCAGGTGCTGCCCCTCAGGTGTGCAACTCCACTGCCCATTAAGTCTTTGGTGGGCGAGAGAATTCATGCATGTAATGGAACTTGCTTCTGCATATTTGAAATCTATAAGTGTGAGTACTACAAACCCTCTATGGCTCTCAGTTCCAAGATTGGGATGGCTATTGTTTCAGTGTGACTGTGAAGGGGTTCTGTTCTGTTGCTTGGACATGAGCTCGTTTAAACCAGCATGATTCAGTCATTCATTCCTGTCCTCAGACATCATTTCCTTTTTGTGTTTAGGAAGCACTGTCATTCTGGGTTAAAGCTGAAGTGTCTTGAGGTTTTTATCCAGTTACTGTTGGTCTGTTTGTATTATCTTATTAAATTGGTTTTAATAATTTTTTAAAGGAAGATTTTGGGGGCTTATAGAGGTGGGAAAGATATTAAAGGAGTGGACAGAATGAACTTTATACATGAATAAAATTGTCAGAACAAATTCAACAAATTATTTTAAAAGATTTTGAAAATATGAAGTCACATACAGATTTTGAAAAACTTTGAATGAAAATGTATAGCGGAATGTGAAATACCAGTTTTTTTACTTTGGAAACAGGATTCTAGAAGAGACCTATGGTTTCTGATACTCCTCTGCATTCAAAGTTGAGGGTGTGTTTCCTCATGCTGACCCTTGTGAAATGTCCAGTAAGCAGCTTCTCAAAGACCTGCCTCATTTGAATACAGCTATGGAGTGGACCGCATGAGTAGTTGTCAGCTGCTGCACTTAGCAGTGGCTGCAGGCTTTGTAGATGGTCACAGCCTAGGGTGGGAAGTGGAGTGAGTGGAGGCCGGGGACCCTGCTAAACACTGCAATGTAAGAACAGCCTGCCACAGAGAGCTACTGAGTTGGAAAGTCTGAGGTGACTGGAATTGAGAGAGCCTTACTCTTGCAAATGCTAATACTGTCAGTAAAGAAACCGGGTGCCTACCTTAGGAAAAGAAAGTGGCCCTAGAGAGTCTTAGGTGGAAATACAGAGCTTTTAGGGATATTTGTATTAAACCATCAATTTAATTCAGACACAGTACAGAAATCTAATGTTTGGCCTTCCCCTTGCGCAGATCAGTCACGGAACAAAAGATATTTAAGTGTTTTGTCAACATAGTTGATTGTGGAATTGGATAACATTCTCAAATAATTTTACTTTTAAAAAATTAGGGAATCTCAAATATAGGGTTACTGGTTTTCCTTATTTTACAGATGGGGTCGAGGATTTGGTCTTTTGGGTTCCATTTTTGGAAAAGATGGTGTATTAAACCAGCCAAACAGTGTCTTTGGACTTATATTTTATATACTACAGTTATTACTTGGTAAGTATTGATACAAAGATACAGAAATAAGCTTGTTATATCCATTCAGTGCTTGTGTCTTCGCCCTAGTGTGTCTTCATAGTAAAAAGCACGTGCTAATGAGAGAACCTCGAGAATCCAGAATAGTTTTGTATTGTGAAGTGTGAGTCACTGCTTCTTATCATATGGTGACCTTGGTATCAGTGGACCTATAGTCATGGCTAGTATCGTGTCATGATGTCCAGAAACCCAGCCCCGTTCACGGACATTACTACTCCAGTCTTGCTTGTAAGCTTGTTTTTTGAAGTTGTATCATAGACTCTAGCTATCGTAAAGTATCACATCTTAAGAAAACAGTAGCAGTGAGCTGCCAGAATTCAGCATGTCTGTGTATCTACTGTTCCCTGTCTTGTGGGGCTTCTGCTTGTCCCTCTGGTGCTAGAATCAAACCTAGTACTGGACAACCGAGCTGCATCCTTTTGCTGAAAAAAGAAAAAGAAAACAACAACAAACTTGTGTAGCCTCTTATTTTCAATATTACTGTCCTAAGTGTCTGTAGGCATCTCAGGCTCACATTGTTACTAAACAATGCCATGGGGATCCAGTTTCTTTAAAGCACCTTCCCTTCCTTAAATTATTTCCCTGAAATAGATTTCCAAGCATGAGGCTAATGAGTCCAAAAAAAAAAAAAAACAAACAAAAAAACAAAAAACAACCCACTTTTTTTTTTTAATATTTTTAAAAAGACTTTGACACATTGCCAAATTGTCCCCTCTTCCATTCGTCTGGTCTCCAGCTAATGTCCATTTTAGAAATGTTTTTGTTTTTTGTTGTTGTTTTGTTTTTGTCAAATTTTCTTGTTGTCAAGTATCAGTAGTCATCATTTTGATGTTACTTTAATGTTCTTTTACTGCCCACTAAGCTTATTTGTGATAATCCTTTTAAACATTAGTTTTGAGGTGGGCTTGTGCTTTTCAATTTAGCTATTAATATATTATTCTATTGTTTGTCAGCTCTTCTGTGCAGTGATTGGTTAAGCTAAATCTGGAGTTGACTTGCTGCGATTCACATTTGGAGTATGAATTTTTCTAAGAAGTATTATCAGGGTTGCCTGATTCTGAGTGTATGTATTTGTCCTAAAGAAATAGGAAGTGCAGTTTAAAACAGATAAAACTCAAGATAGTGCAGTTTAAAACAGCAAGCTGCTCCTGGGGGCTCAGCAGTAAGCAATGGCTGAGCTAGCAGAGGCATCTCCATCTTAGAAAGCTGCGTGTAGCCATTAAAGAAGGGAATGTGAAGAGATTAAGGTTCAGTAAAACAAGCAAAATGGTGTTTAAAGCTATAGGGTGATTCTGCTTGTTTGTGCATGCAAAAGCAGAGTGAGGGGTCCCGTGTGGGGAGGGAGAAGTTCACCTCCAACTTGTTGAATCTGTGGAGTTCTAAAGTACAGACCCCAACTCAGGGAGCGGCCATTTTCCCTTAGTAGGAAAGAAAGGGCTTAGAGAAAAGTCATCCAGGTTCCTGTGGGAGACCAAGGCGGTTTGCATTTATACTACTAATGTGGTGGCTCCATTCCATGGCTGAGTCCCACCATGGCATAGCCACTCACATTTGCTGACTTTAGTTTCCACGTGCTTTGGTAATGTCAGCTCTTCTGAGTCACCCAACACATCCAGAGCTTGCCACCTCACTCCCTTGTCGACGGTGTCACAGTCATCGTTGGAAACTTGGGTTTTTTTTTCACATAGTTCAAATGTTAAGCTGCTGTGTGGTAAAGGGGACCCCACCTCAGATCCACTTCAGCTCCTCTCCTTTGCCCCGCCCCACCCCGCCCCCACCCAGCAATGGTTCTTTACTTTCAGAACATAAGAAGCAAACGCTGTGTTCCCTGTCCTTCCTACAGCTTATTCTTTTTTCTTTCTTTTTTTTTTTTTGACTGATCTATCATAATGGCCTTTTTTATATATGGAATGGATACATTAAATGTTTTTTTTCGTTTTTGGTTGATGTTTTTACAGCTATAAGATATTCTATAGTTAATTTTTCCACAAGTCACAAGTGCCTGCATACACTGCAGTTATTACAGTAGCAACACTGACAGGGCGTTCTGAGCACCGTATTGTAGTTCATAGAGTCAGGCTTCATCACAGCCCACATCATGCTCACAGCAGACCTAAGAGGTAGAGGACTGTCTGCTATTTAAATTGGAACAGAGAAAAAAACACAGGTAATAGTTCACACGTCATTTTATGTATGCATTTTTGTTCGTTTTGCTTGCTGTGCAGGAGGTTGAACCCCACACAGCCTTGTGCATCTAGGTGACGAGACCCACTCCTGAGGCCACAAGTGATCCTCTAGCCCACAAGTGCTATTTTTCAAAATATTTTTTATTTATCTCCAGCTAGGCCACAATCATTTATAGCCTTGGCTGTCCTTAGATTCACAGACAGTCTCCTGCCGTAGCTGCAGAGTACTGGATTACGGAGTGGATCACTATGCCTGCCTCTTGCGTCATTTTAAAATTAACTTTGTTTGGTAAAGTTAAGCTGTCAGTACTAGTTACTGAGGCTTAGGTTTTGAGCATGGATGATGTAGCGCAGTTGAGTAGACTACTGTTTGAGTAGATTTGACAGAGTCCAGGCTTTTCTGGCCCATTAGCAATTGGATAGGTCAGGAGTTTAATGTGCTCTTGCCGTCTCTGACCTTGAAGATCATTGTATGGTATTTGTGTTGCTGACATTAGGGAGTTACAGGACAGTACATATGAAGGTAGTGAAGACTCCAGACACTTTTTGTTTTGAGTCCTGGCTTTTAATACCTGACTACTTCTCTTTTTCTCCTTGAGACAGGGTCTTACTATGTACCCAGGCAGACCTCCAGTCTGAGCCTTCTGCCTCAGCCCCCAGAGTACTGGGATTATGAACATATACCACCATACCCGCTCCGACTGCCTTTTTGCCTGATGTGTTTTGATGCAGATATGGCTTACTGGCCTGTTTTACTTTCCCTTCTCCACCAATTAGCCATTCTAAAGTCAACTCTCTTTCTTTCTTTTTTTTTTTTTCCTCTTTAACACAGTGTAGACAAGGGCATCATCTGGTCTGGCTTTTTGGTAAATTTGATCTAAACATGAAAGGCAGCATCTCCCCAGATAGGGAACCTGTAGTGAAATGAATGACAAGAGTGAACCTTCCCCAGTCCGTGGCTTGGAAGGAAAGCTGCTGCCCTCGTTCCTGTGCTCATTAGGAGACTGCACCAGCATCTTTGCTCCATGTGATGGCGAGCTTGCACAGTTGGTGTGCACACTTCCCTGTGCAGTAGTAACAGATCAGAACCCTGGCAGCTGTGGACTCCTGTCAGTACAATTCAGCCTGGTTAGTCCTAAGACAGATGGGCAGTGTTTGCACCCTGTTTTCTCTCACAGTCAAGAAGGTAAGGTCAGTATTGATAACTGCTTGTAGCCACAGCCTGTCACTTGTCAGTAGAGAAGCATCTGTCCAGGCCGCCCTGACCCAGCCACTGTTTCTCTCTTGCAGGCATGACAGCCAGCGCAGTTGCAGCTCTGGTCCTCATGACCTCCTCCATCGTGTCTGTGGTGGGGTCTTTGTACCTGGCCTACATTCTGTACTTTGTGCTGAAGGAGTTTTGCATCATCTGCGTCACCACATATGTGCTGAACTTCCTCCTCCTCATCATCAATTACAAACGACTAGTTTACTTGAATGAGGCCTGGAAGCGACAGCTGCAGCCTAAGGAAGACTGATGGCCAGCGGACCTCCACCCAACCAACACTTCTTTCATTAAGTTTATTTTGCAAGGTTTTTTTTTTTTTTTAATTCACAACAGACACTTTCCCTGAGAATCTTAAACTGATTTTTTAAAATATTGTAAATTAGAAGGGGCCCTAGCTATTTCCTGTGTCAGTCTTCATTTTAAATCTGGATACAAAAAAGGATACGCCGAGCCAATCAAAGACAAGCTTTAACTTTACCTTGAAGATGTTTCTGAGATAATAAAAAGTAGCCCTAGCCCCTGGTCCTCAACCGTAAAGTGAGCAGCCATTGCTAGCAATTCTTTAATGTGTATAAATTCAATTTCAGGTATAACAAATTGTGATCATGAACATGAAAATATTTTAGAATAGATACTGTATTAAATATTGCCATGTTTACAATATGTAATATGTTTTTAGCCAATGGATTTAAACCTGTAGATTCAATTAGAGTCCATTCGTGTGATATTTGTAAATAAAGGTAGAAACATTGGATCCACCCCTGCAGAACTTACTGTACAGTCTAGTTGAAGTGTAGCAAGGAATTGTCAGCTCTTTGTGACTGATAAACAGTGGAGATTGTAGAGGCAAACAGAACATCTTGGGAAATGCGCTTACAGCCCTGGTGCAGTATTGACAGCAGAAACAGTAGGGTGGTTGGTTCCCTTCCATCTCCCACTCTGAGAGGAAGAAACTAAGTCTGAACATCCAAGTCAAGTTTGACTAGTCAGAACTGGATGGATGGTAACTGTACGGGATGTCACATGACTAGACCTTTTAATTCCAAGGCTCTCAGGACACTGATGATGGGAAGTGGATGTGGTCTTTGGAGAAAAACTGAATCCACTATTGCGTTTCTGGGCAAAGCCTCTTAAGCAGCCGCTGAGCTCTCAGTCCACATGTGTATTCCCTTGATTCCGGTGCCAGTCAGCTCAGCAGTATTACGACTGAAGTAGGCACAAGCCAAGTGCTCTGAGGTTGGTCCACAGTGTTTCCCCTTCTTGTTTCTTCTTGCACTAAGGATGATCAGTAAGTGTTTCAGAATCACATACTGAATTTGTAAACCTTAGGGCTGTCGGGAGGAACTGTTTGCTGACTCAGAAGAAACACAACACGTAGAAAGACCTGGGAGAGAAATGTGGAAACTTTGTCCCACTCCGGTAGCCACCCAGAAGCAGTAAGAAGAACCCCAGAGGTGATCTGAATAAACCCCAATGGCATGGCGACTGGGTTTCTCTGGTTAGCATCTTACAGGAGATGTTAAAAGTGCCTTCTGTCTTAAATCTCAAACCAAATCATTCTGTGTGTTGAACTGGGGCAGAAGTATCCCTCCTTTCCTTCCTTACCATGAAGCAGAGAACTTGCATTCTACCAGAAGGGTCCGTGCGGCCATTTTATTCCTCGGGTTGAAAAGTGGCAATGTTTTTGTTTATGATTTGGTTAATATGTTAAAAAATAGGCAACTAGACAGCAAATTCTGAGACAGCAGTTGTTGAGTGCTTTATGACCTTCAGTTGTACTGATGCACCATAGGAGTTTGGCCTGGGGCAGGTATAAAATAGGAATTGTAATGCTTCTTTAGGAGCTTCTAACCAGTGTCTTAAGACAGCTTAATTCCGATTTCATCAAAGGTTGTGTTTCCCCATGAATGTGAACATTTCCGTGACTATCTTACTATGTATGCATTGCTGTTGTCTTCTTAAGTAGTTAAAGAACGTCTAGAAAGTACTAAACGGTATTTATGGTAAACCAAGTCCTCATTCGAGAACTGTACAGTGAGGTCATCTCATATCCCTGTGTCCGGGTCTCCCAAGGCAGTGGAATGGCTAATAGCTAAGACTTCTGCTACTTACATATCAAAGCTCTGCTAAACATGTCCCCTGGGTCCCGATCCCAAATGACCTTTTCTGTCTTTCATCACTCAGCAGAATGAAGTTAAACCTTGTCTTAATGTCTCCAACCCCTACTCAAGAAAATGTGAGAGGGTTCCATCCACCAGACCAATTAAGGCTTCCCTTTGCTTTCCTAAGTCTTGGGAGTACCACCATTATTGATTGTATGACTTGTTTATTTGTTTGTTTGTTACATTCCTGTGACCTAATAGAATGGATACCCCTTTCTCACTGAGAGTCAACAGGTGCTGTTGGAGAAACAGCATTTGCCGACTGTGTGCTCATGCTTGCCTGTGGTCCCATCACTTGGAGTATAGATGCAGAAGGATCAGGAATTCAAGGGTATTTTGACTACATAGCAAAATAGAGACCAGCATTAGCTACAGGAGACCCTACCTTTTAAAAAAAAATTTTTTTTTTTTTTTTTTTTTTGCTAAAATATATGTTCTCTGTAAGTGAGCCTGTTGTGTTTTATTTGGTAGTTTTGCCCTGAGGGAATTTAGACTTCTCTCTGTACCTAAACCTAGTGGAACGGGGGAGGAAAACACTGTGTTTTATAAAACTGCTAATCTTGCTATGACTGTTTCAGACTGAGGATTTAAACACTGAAGAAGCAGGCCGGGCCTGGTGACACACACCTTAAGTCCCAGCACTTGGGGAGCAGAGACAGTTGGATCTCTGAGTTCTAGGCTGCCCTGGTCTAGGTAATGAGCTCCAGGACAGCCAGGGCTATATAGTGAAACCCTGAAAGCCTACGCACAAAATATAATAATAATAATAATAATAATAATAATAATAAACACTGCTAGTTGACTTAACAATAAACACGGAAGGGCAGACCAGGGGGAAAATGATTCCTACAGGAATTCTGTGCTTCATGCTTTTGAAATGATTCATAACAAAGGAAGCCTCTCGATTCATAGTGACGGGAGTAAGACAGGTTCTGGCTAGGTGTGCTCCAGGGGCTGTGGTTGCCTTGTGGGATTTCCCTTGGTCCTTTCCCACAGCTAGCTTCTGTCCAGGAGGGTAAACTTCTGATACAACTCAGGTTTAACTCGTTGCACTAGCTGTATTCCAAGAATTATTTTTGCTTCATCTATGTGGCTTTTCCTTCAGCTCTTTTGTGATGGTTGTTGTTTTGTTTTTAAAGAGACACGGGATCTTTCTCTGCAGCCTAGGCTGTCCTAGAATTCAGTACATAGCCCAGGCTGGCTTCAAACTTGACATTCCTCCTGCCTTAGCCTCCCAAGTGCTGGGATGAGTGGTTTAAATTCATTATACGTAAGGAATGGTGAAAAACATTGACCTTTTTAATGTAAAGGGACAAGTTTTGGGGGCTGGGGAGGTGGCTTAGCAGTTAGGAGAACTCAGTCTTACAGAGGATCCAGGTTTGGCTCCAACCACCCTCATGTCTGCTTAACAACCTTTATCTGCAACTCCAGTTCCTGGGGGTCTGACACTTTCTTCTGGCCCCTGAGGCCCTGCGAGCATATGGTACATAGACATATATGCAGGCAAGACACTTATATACATACGGAAGTATTTTGTTTGGTACAAAAGATCCTTGTACCTATGAGGTAAGATAGAGGACAATAAAATTAATATTGTTGCTTTTTTTGTTTTCTTCTACTTATAATTATATTAAGATTATTAAAAGTGCAGCCAGGAATGGTGGCACATGCCTGTAATCCCAGCACTTGAGAAGTAGAGGCAGGAAGACCAGAAGTTCAAGGACAGTCTGGGCTATTTTGAGACCTTGTCTCTAGAAAAGCAAAATCTCAAAACACAAAAACCACTCAGCCGTTACTGGATAAGCTCTAGCTGGTACCAGCAGTTGATTCTGATGGATACTGGCAGGTGGTGGGTGACCTGACCTTAAAGGTCAGAAAAATGTCAGCAAAGTTCCCCACCAGCATGTCCAGGAACCTGTCTGGGATCCACTCCTGTTTTCTTCCAATGCACATCAATCAGTGACCCCGCCCCTCTCCACCCCTAAGCATTTTAGGCAGTGAGCTTATAAATCCTAATTTTGTGAGAACCGAGTCATAAAGAGCAGAGTAGGATTCCAGGCAGTGTGATCAGATACCCCTTCCCCCTTTTCAACTAATTGGCCCAGGAGAGGTAAGGTGTTCCGAGGCTGTATTGGTGTGGCCTAGATAATAGGTATATATAACCTGTGAAGTATGTTCCATCTAAAATACTACTACTGCTTCGAAAGCTCCTGAGTAAACCTTCATGTAAAAAGGAGTTCACTGGGAAGATTCCCTCTTTAATATAGATAGAAATATTCTTTATCAGAGATTTAGGATACCATTTTGCTAACTGGTAAATACAGATGTAAATATGTAAGAATGTTTATTTGTTGCACATAACTTTTTTGGTATAAAATAAATGTAGACAATTACCTGTGGATATTGTGCTGCCATCATTCTTACTTCAGTGTGGAGTCTTCAAAAATGAAGCCGGATGAAACAAAGTCTAGAATCAGGGAGGACTCTAGTGTCCGTGGTACCGGTGTCCCATCCCTTCAGATACTAATTGAGAGTCTTTTCTCTTAAGTCTCTATTCAGATATTTTAGGGTCTGTGTTCTTGGGTTTCTGTGATTCTCAAGAATCTGTGACAGGGGACTCCAGAGATGGCTCAGTGGTTAAGAACACTGGCTGTTCTTCTAGAGGACCTGGGTTCAATTCCCAGCACCCACATGGCAGCTCGCTACTGTCTGTAACTCCTGATCCAGGGGGCTCTGACTCATTCACACATGCAGGCAAAGCACCAACGCACATGAAATAATGTTTAAAAAGAAAAAGAATCCTTGACAGGGCTAGATGTTGTGGTGGCTTAGGCCTTTATTCACAGCAGAGGCAGATACACTTCTGAGAGTTCAAGGCCAGCCTGATCTACAAAACAAGTTTCTAGGACAGCCAGAGTTACTTGGTGAGACCCTGTCTCAAAAATAATGAGAGAGAGGACTTAGTAGTTAAGAACACTTGCAGAGGGCTGGAGAAATGGCTCAGCGGTTAAGAGCACTGACTGGTCTTCCAGTGGTCCTGAGTTCAATTCCCAGCAACCACATGGTGGCTCACAACCATCTGTAATGGGATCTGATGCTCTCTTCTGGTGTGTCTGAAGACAGCTACAGTGTATTCATACATACAATAAATAAATATTAAAAAAAAAACAAACGAAAAAACACTTGTAGAGTAACCAGGTTCAGTTCTCAGCACCCACATGGTGGCTCATGACCGCCTACCTGTAAGTATAGTTCCAGGGGTAAGACAGAAGCCATGATAGGGTTGTAGGCACAGCTCATTAGGAGAACATACGTTTAACAGGCTTTACATTCCTAGCAGAAAAAGAGAATGGAGGAAAAAAGAGGGGGACAGTAAGCCAGATAGATATTGGTGGCACAGAAGTCAGAGGATCAGGAGTTGGAGGTCATCTTTAGCTACACACTGAGTTGGAGGCCAGCCTAGGCTCTGTCACACCCTACCTCAGAAAACAAGAGAGGGTGGCATAGCAGTTAAGAACACTGGCTGTTCTTTGAGAGGACCTACGGTTGACTCCCAGCATCTATGTAGCATTCCACAACCATCTGTAATTCTAGTTCCTGGGGATTTGATGCCTCACTATGGTCTCCACAGGAACTGAGCATGCAAATACAGTGGTGTCTAGATATACATGCAGGCAAAACACCCATGTGCATAAAAGGGATGGGGGCGAGGACGGACAATAGATGTTACATGGAATGTTTTAAGATGTCTGCATAGCTTTGAATTTAATATTCCTCAGTCCTCTACTGTCCTATCCAGCAGAGCATTAAACAGGGGTTCGGGAAGGTCACCTGAAAGAGAAGATGGGGGAAAACAAGCGAACACAAGAAATGATGATCTGTCTATAATCTGATCAGATCGCAATTTTTACTTTTTCACACACGGGTTATATACACAAAAAAGGCAGGATGTGGGGAAGGGGATGACACAGGAGTGTGGGTGTTCAGAGTACAGATATCTTCCAGAACAGAGTGTTGGCTGAGTGAAGGTTCAGGGGACAGATCACTATGACTACACTACAAGGCTACCTATCCGCCAAGGCTACCTATCTACAAGGTCTATGACTATTAGTTCTTATCCAGGCTGGTAAATTTCCACCAAAGCTGCCTGTTTACAATATCTTTTTTTTTTTTTAAAGAGATTTATTTATTGAATGTATATGAGCACACTGTCCTTGACACACCAGAAGAGGGCATCAGATCCCATTACAGATGGTTGTGAGCCATGTGGTTGCTGAGAATCAAACTCATGACCTTTGGAAGAGCAGCCAGTGCTCTTAACTACTGAGCCATCTCTCCAGCCCCTGTTTACAATATCTTACAGCTATCTGTTTCAGTGTTTTTCCACAGAGACCCTTCCACAGAGACCCAAGACTTTGTGTTAGCAGGCATGTATGTCAGGCCTATTGCTGATTTTAGGCCTATGGCTGATTTTAGGCCTTCAGTGTATAAGCAGGGCTGCCCCTGACACTCTACAGAGGTGACGTCAATAAACAAGATGAGTCCCTTTGAAATGTAACTTATCCATCCTTCCCTGAATAAATGACGTGTTCTGTATGAAATTTCAGGATTTGGATTGGGGATGCGGTCCTGTTAATAGCTTGCATGGGTGGATGCATAAGTCCCTAGGTTTGGTGTATAACTGGGAGTGATAGTATCTGTGATCCCATCACATGCAGGAAGAACAACCAAAGCATCCAAGATCAGCCCAGTGACATGTTCTTCCGAAGGACTGGAGTTCAGTTCCCAGCATCCACATGGTGGCTCACAGCCACCTCTAACTCCAGTTCCAGAGGCTCTTATATGTTCTGACCGTTACTGGCATCAGGTCAGGCACACGTGGTTCACAAACATACACAGACAATAAACAAAATATTTTAAAAATTATGTTAAACTTAGACACAAAACTTGGGTGTTTTGAAAAGTGTAAAGAGTCTGTGGTGATACAAATTACAGAACCCCTAAAATCTCTTCCCACTTGAACTAACGTTAGTCTCTTCTTCCGCCAAACCCCTTTCCTGTTTTTTTCAACACAGGGTTTCTCTGTGTTGCCCTTGCTGTCCTAGAACTCGCTTTGTAGACCAGGCTGGCCTTAAACTCAGCAGAGATCCACCTGCCTCTGTCTCCTGAGTGCTGCTGGGATTAAAGGCTCATGCCACCACACCCAGCTTCAACAGTTTGATTTTTACAAGGGCCTCAAGAGGAAGTGTAGGTGCTCTACTTTTCATGGGTTTAGGAAAGGGAAGACTGGGAAGGGATATGTGTAGAGGCATGAAACTGACCCCGAGAAGAGACCGCAGTCTGCCCGTGGCTCCTTGTCTTCCGTCTGACTGGACAGCTCAGAAAACCGAGATTGATGTTGGGAAAAATAGTGTGCTATATACCCTTGCCTCAGTGGAACCTCTGGACCAGGGAAACAGGGACGAATCCCCAAAGGAAGACTTAGCATGACAACAGATCATCACGCTGGGAGCTACCAGACACACAGCACTGTTTTAAAAGGCAGGTCCTACTCAGTGACATTGGTGAGAGCCACTGGGCTTCTACACAAAGCTGTCCCGCCTGTGGAGAGACTATAGGGAAGCCTGTGGCAACAGTTTTGTCATTAAAGTGCTTGCTGTACATGCATAAGGACCCTGAGTACAGTCCTCAGAACTCATGCTTAAAAGCTAGACTGACTAGTGGCGTGTGCTTGAAATCTCAACACAGGAGAAGTAGAGACAGGCAGAAGCCTGGGGCTTGCTGGCCAGCAGCCTCATTTACTTGGTGAGTCCTCCCCTAATCTAAAATTCTGTCTTAAAAAACACGGTGGATAGCCACTGAGCTTTTTCTCTGGCCCCTGCAAGCATGCATACGCACAGGAAAACCAGGCTGGAGTCGAGCTCACAATTCAGAGACGTGGCATTTGAATCTTCTATTTGTCTTCTCAACTGTGGAAAGTGGTCTGTCAGTTGCTGCCCTGTTAGAGGGCTTCTCTACACGTGTGACTACCCATGGGCCATGGCTCATCGGTGGGGGCTTTTGAGACAGGTCCAACCTGGAACTCTGGAGAGCTTATTGCTTCTGCCTCCTGAGTGCTGGATTAAAACTATGTGCCACCACACCCAGCTCCTCTGAGACATTTGTTGAGTGACTCACTCTCACTGGATCAAGACTAGCCTGTTTAGATGCCCCAGCACTTTAAAACAAATTTGCTGTGTAGTGGTGGCGGTGGTGGTGGCAAATACCTTTAATCCCAGCACTTGGGAGGGAGGTAGAGGCAGGTGGATCTCTGATTCTGAGGCCAGCCTGGTCTACAGAGTGAGTTTCAGGACAGCCAGAGCTACACAGGTAACACCAGTCTCAAACGACAACAATAGTAACAGAAGAAAGAAAGCAGGTTTTTTTTAGATTTAGTTTTATTTTACATGTATGACTTTTCCCCACAAGCACATCCATATACCACATACATGTACCTGCAGGGGCCAAAAAGAGAGCATTTGGATCACCTGGGAAGTGGAGTAACAGCTCCTAGTTAGCCACCATGTGGGTGCTAGGAATTGAATCCGGAACCTCCGGGTAGAACAGTCAGTGCTCTTAAATTGTGAGCCATCACTCCAGCCCCTCACCAGTAGCTCTTAATTTAGTGTGAGGTTTTCAACAGTATACAAAGCCACGGCCAAAAAACAAAACAAAACAAAAAAACAGACAGAAATGACCTTGGACACCATTTAGCAGGACACATTATTGAGCCTAAGGCGTTCCAAGCCACTGTCCTCACACAAAAAAAGCGTCACTGTCACTTTTTTAAAAGATTTTTTTTATTATATATATATATGACAAGTACACTGTAGCTGTCTTCAGACACACCAGAAGAGGGCATCAGATCCCATTACAGATGGTTGTGAGCCACCATGTGGTTGCTGGGAATTGAACTCAGGACCTCTGGAAGAACAAGCAGTGCTCTTAACCGCTGAGCCATCTCTCCAGCCCTTCAGTGTCACTTCTAAAGTCCTCTTCTAGCAGTTCCCAAAATCCAAAGTAGAAACACTGGTGCCAGGAAGTGTCTGGAGACATCTGCTCTGCTGCTGAGAGAACGAACCCCTTTCACTTCTTCAGGCTGAGTCTGCAGTGAGGTAGTTTTAGCTTTAGAACGTGAACGGTCTGCTTCCAAAACACTGGGTCCTCGGCACTGACCCGTGACCTCTGGTTTCGTTTGCGATCCTCCAGTATCTCTCTCGCAAAATAAAGGCGGAAGTCTTGGGTTGTCTCTGGCGAGTGAAGATCCCCTTCTTATTCCCTACTACTCTCGTGGTTGCTAAAAAACAAAACAAAAACAAAAAAACAAGGAGGGCTGGTAAGATAGCTCAGAAAACCCTTGCTATGAAACCTAATCACCACGAGTTTAATCGCAGGCATCCACGTGGTAGAAGGAGCAAGCAGACGCCCCAAAGTTGTCTAACCTTTACCTACGTGCTGTGGCATGCACACATACTCCACTCCCCATCCCCTGGTAACGTTTAAAATTCTATGGAGGGGCACACATTTAATCCTAGCACCCAAGAGATGGAGGCAATTGGATCACTACGAGTTCCAGGCCAGCCTGGTCTACAGGCTAGCTGTGGTTACATAGTGAGACTCCCATGAAAAGCTGGGGGAGGAAGATACAGCCCAATCTGAAGCCTGCTTCTCTCCTTTTAACCACTGTAAAATAGACCAAAGCAGGTACTTTACTCCCTAAAGCCATCTCCCCTGTCCCATTTCTAGTATTCTCACAAAGGCCCAGAACTGAAAACACCAAGCTGAGAAAAATCCATAAACCTAACAGACACTCACACTGGCTCGTCATGAAGTCGGCGAAATTCCAGATGAGCTCTCCGACCACGTATTCCTTTCGCTTCTGATCCAGAACTGAGTGATAATTCTCCAGGACAGCCTTCTGGTACTCCTCACTGAACATTCGAGGCGGATCCTGGGATTTAAAGCCAAGGGCATGCCAAGAGTAGGTGAGCCTTGCGTGAGATCCACTCGACCACAACTAAAAGGTCTGTCCTGATGCGGGGTTGTACTAACTGCAGGACTTTAACCGATGCTGGCTCAGAGACCCTGGGGTCTCATGTCAGCTAGCATTAAAGAGACTTTAAAGGACACCTTCAGCCTGGCGGTGGTGGCACATGCCATTAATCCCAGCACTGGAGAGGCAGGAGGATCTCTGAGTTTGAGGCCAGCCTGGTCTACAGAACCAGTTCCAGGACAGCCAGGGCTACCCAGAGAAACCCTGTCTTGGGGAGGGGTCATCAAGGTGGCCCATGTCTTTAATCCCCAGAGGCTGATGCACAAAGGATCGAGAGTTCAAGGCCAGCTGGGGCTCCATTGTGAGATCCTGTCTTAAAAACAATCTTTAAAAAATGTAAAAACCTATAGGGTGGTGGTGACACACATCTTTAATCCCAGTACTCAGGAGGCAGAGGCAGGAGGATTTCTATGAGTTCGAGGCTAGCCTGGTCTACAGATCAAGTGCCAGGACAACCAGGGCTACACAGAGAAACCCTGTCTGGAAAACAAAATAAAACCAAAAAGTAAAAACTTTAGTTAGTAATTGTGTATTTGTCGTATTTATTTTCATTTGCCCGTGTTGGAAATCAGGTGATCCTTAGTTTTATGCTACTTTTTTTTTTTTTTTTTTGGTTTTTTGAGACAGGGTTTCTCTGTGTAGCCCTGGCTGTCCTGGAACTCACTCTGTAGACCAGGCTGGCCTCGAACTCAGAAATCCGCCTGCCTCTGCCTCCCAAGTGCTGGGATTAAAGGTGTGCACCACCACCGCCCGGCAGTTTTATGCTACCCTAATCGAGTCAGGGTCTCTTGCTATTTCAGTGAGTCTGGTAAGGAAGGTATTCTGCTCTAGGGATCTCATCCCTTCCACGAGAGCACTGGGGTTACCGGAATACCGCCACACCGGCCTTGTACCTATCTGGGTGGTGAGGATCTGATTTTTGTTTCTCACATTCACAGAATAAGCACTTGCCCTGCTAAAGGCACAGTACTCCAGCTGAAGTACTTTGGGAGTCAAACTATGTGTTTACCTCAACTCTAAAATAAAGTGGGGGTGGGGCAGTTTCTTTCAAGATCTTACCACATAGCCTGGATGTAGCCAGACTGATCTCGAAAGTACCCTCATCCAGACTTAGCGACTCCTTTGTGTGGGACTAGGACTGACTTTTATTGGGGCTGGAGAAATGGCTTGGTGGTTAAGAGCACTAGCTGTTCTTCCAAATGGACCCAGGTTCAAGTCCCAACACCCACATGGTAGCTCACAACTGTCTGCAACTTTAGTTCCAGGGGATCTGACACCCTCAAGCTAACATATATGCAGGCAAAATACTAATACATACATACATACATACATACATACATACATACATACATACAAACAAAACAAATTTAAAAGAGAGTACCCTGTTCTCACAGACGAATCAGTTCCCAGTACCTGCACCAGGTGGTGGACAATTACTTCTAACTCCAGCTCCAGGAGAGTCTGACATCTCTAGCCTCAGTGGGTACCCAGACACATCCACATATCCCCAGACAGACACACAGACATACCCACAATGAAACGATTTCTTTAAAAAAATGTTGTGTATGCTGTAGGTACACATATGTGTACATGCAGGGGTACACGTATGATGTAGGTACGCATATATGTCTGAGCAGGGATGCATGCTTGTAGAAGTCAGAGGCTAGCTCATCATTTCTCACCTTCCTCTTCGTTTGAGACAAGGTCTCTTGCTCACCACTGTCTGTACCACATGGCTGGCCTGAGAGCTAACAGGGATCCTCCTGCCTCTAATTCTCGTCTTTCAGTAGGAGAACGGTGTTACAGATGTGTTACAGATGTGTGCCACCACACCTGGCATTATGTGAGTCCTGGGGGGGATTTGAACTCAGCTCATCACACTTGTGTAGCGAGTGCTTTATCTGAGTCATCTCACGTAGCCCAGGCTGTCCTACAACTCAACTGCCTCCACCCAAGTGGTAATCTAAACACGGGCCACTTTGCCTGTTATAAGTTTTAATGAAAATAGTCCCATACCCACACTAATAAAGTAGTTGCAAGTCACATGTGGCTATATTAAGATAACACTAAACCAATTCACTCATACTGCCCACATTTCAAATCCCCTGTAGCTGTTTCCTGGCTGGTTGCTACCATTCCGAGGAGGGCAGATAGAGGCAGACATCTCCAGCATTGCCAAGGATCTATCAACACCTGTCTCGACATGGGAAGAATTTTTTTTGTCTTGAGACAGGGCTTTCTGTATCCTAGACTAGCCTCAAACTCATTACGTAGGCAAGGATGACTTCAGCGCTAGTACTACAGGGATGCATTACCACAGCTGGCTTATGTAGTGCTGGGGTAGGATGCAGGGCTTGGTGCGTGCTACACAAACACTCCGGCAGCTGAGCTACCCTCTCCCAGGCTGAGAAATGCTTTTAATAAAGAGTTGTTCGTTTGTATGAATCGTGTGTCTGTGTGCCCTACAGCCAGGCAGGTACCGGTGGATGCCTAAAAAGGGTATCAGATGCTCTGGAACTGGAGTTACCCAGGGTGGGTGCTGGGAACCGGACTGAGGTCCACTGGGAAGGCAGCAAGTGTTAACCACTGCGCCAGCTCTCCAGCTCATGGGCTAAGAATTTTAAGAGGTCGCTATCGGGACAGGTGTGGAGGGACACCTGTCATCTCAGCACTCAAGAGGCTATGGGAGATTGCGAATCTGAGGCCAGCCTCGGCATCAGAGACCTTCTTAGGAAAAAAAGAAAAAGCAGAACAAAAAAATGCAGGTGGGGGCCTTGTGTAGAAACACAGCCTGTCTCTGGCTGTCTCTGGGATGCACACAAGCCAAGCAGAGGGCTGCATGCAGGGGCCATAGTGTCTGTAGGCTTAGGGAGGTGCCTGAGAGCTGAGGTAGGGTCACTGGCCTAAGTCACATCGCCTTTGTGACAATGAACTGTTTACCTCGTGAATCCCTGGGATTGCATCCGCTCCGTACTCGCTCTGGATAATTGGCTTCTGGTGCGTCTTGTACCAGTTCTCGAACTGGCTATTCAACTGGGGCTGAATCACCTCCAAATGCCCAGCGTCGTGATACCAAGAGAAGTAGCTGTTTATACAGATTACGTCCACGTACTGGACCTAGGGCAAGAGTGGTCAATTGAGTTTACCCCTCACACCGAGGGCCTCTGCTTCAAGGTCAGAATAAGAGGCAGATTACGTAGGTTAACCCACCCTACACAGGAAATAAAGTCAAGACCAGATCCAAACAGGACTAATATATAATGCTAGGCTAAGACTGCTGACTGGGCCATGGCTGGAAGCAAAGCAGGCCACCAGCCAGCCAACCTCTGACCTTGCTGGATTTTACTTCTTTCTGATCCTGTTCCTGGTCTCCTGTGGCCTTGCCTGGGGATGTGATCCAACAGGAAGAATGGATAAGTTTTTTCTCCTCACAGTTCAGATTTTGAGACAGACTTATATAGCCCAAGCTGCTCTCAAACGTCTATGTGTCCAAGGCTGGCCTTGAACTGATGACTCCCTGGCCTCTACCTCCCAAGTGCTAGGGATCGCTGGGGACCAAGTCCAGGATTTTGGGAATTCGAGAAAAACACTCATCAATTGAACTACATCTCCGGCTCCTTAATTTGGGGGCAGGCACTAGGGGGTGCAACCCAAGGACTTGCACGTTCTTAGCATAGGTTGTACCACTGAGCCACGTCCCCAGCCCGTCATAGAGTCTTCTCTGATCTACAGTTGAGAAGGCCGGGCTGTGAACGGCAGACTGACTAGATTTCTTCCTAGGCACTGGTGGGGTGTTTGTGGGACAGGGATAGGTATGGTCTAACCAGTATCAAAGAGTTCTGAGCCTAGGAAGCTGGAGAGATAGCTCTGTGGTTAAGAGCACTGGCTGCTCTTCCAGGTTCAATCTGTAGCTCCCAGCAGTCAGTAACTCCAGTTCCAGGTCACCCGACACCTTCACACAGACACACACGCAGGCAAAACACCATTGTATATAAAATCAAAAAAGAAAGCCAAGTCGGGCGGTGGTGGTGCACGCCTTTAATCCCAGCACTTGGGAGGCAGAGGCAGGCGGATTTCTGAGTTCAAGAATTCGAGACTAGCCTGGTCTACAGAGTGAGTTCCAGGACAGCCAGGGCTACACAGAGAAACCCTGTCTCAAAAAACAAACAAACAAACAAACAAACAAACAAACAAACAAACGTTCCATGTCTGGCTAGCTAGCCTCCAGTGTCACCCAAGCATGTCTCTCTAGCAACAAAGCTCAACTTCAAAGCTGCCCTTGGAACGGTGAGTTCTTTCCAAGGGGCCACAGACCCTCTCCAGGCTGTGGTGGCGGGAAGATGCAAAGCAGCAGAGAATTGCAGAGGACAAAGTAGCATCCCTTCGGAAAGCACACTCTAGGTCAAGAGCCAGGCATGGGGCGCCCAGCAAAGGCTTCCGGGCCTACATAGAAGATAGGGCAAGCACTGGAGCAGCCAGCACGTGGGCCTCCCTGAAACCTCTGTTTCTTTGAAGGGTGGGCTCTAAAGACATAGAGAAGCCAGGGCTAACAAGACCTCTGTTGTTGTTAACTATTTTTAGAAAACTCATAAATGAATGTTCTTCCTGTATATTTGCATCAGGAAGTGTCCGATCCCCTGGAACGGACAGTCATGAGCCACCATCATGTGGGTACTGGGATCCGAACTCTGGTCCTCTGTACTTGACTACCAGGCCTTTTCTCTTGTCAGGGTTAAACAAGTACATTGTCCTGGAGGTAGCCCAGGCTTCTTGGGGTTTGAAGTCACACTGCCTTGGCAGTATGAGTTAACAGGAAGTTGGTTCCTTTAACCTGAAAACCACTTGTGAAAATGGCTGGACTTGCCGCTGCTGCTTCCTTGTAGTAAACACAAGCCTAAAGGCCAAAGCAGAGGCGTGGAGGGCAGAGACCACCCCCCCACACACACTCCAGGCTCACCCCTAGGTCTGCATCATATTTGGCGTTGCTCACAAAGGTCACAGGACGGGTGAGGTCCAGGGCTTTGGTGTGGGTGATCAGCGTCCTGTCCATGGAAGGCAGAAGACAGGCTCATCAATCTGGAAAGGGCTCTCTCTCCCTTTCCTTCCCAGCTTCCCCATCAGTCATGGCTCACAGCTAAGATGGTGACTGCCCAGAGTCATGAGAGCAGAGATGAGCACAAACGAAAATGGTAACAGAAACGAGGGGGGCGTGGTTCTCTGGAAGGGGGCGTGGTTCTCTGTAAGAGGGGGCGCGGCACACATGATTTAACTTAAGAGTCGGGGAAGCCTCTTGAAGAAATGGCGTTAGTGTTAAGTTGAATTAACCACTGAGCCAGGAGGAATGGAGAGGAGAGGACCCAATGGAAGGACTAGTCTAGGGTTAGGGTTTGGTCCCCGGGATCTACTTCTAATCTCTACAGCACGGATTAACATCAGTCACCCTTGAAGACTATCCTTTTCTTTTACGACTTTTTGATCGTTACTCTTCTTATATGAAGGCTGTGTATTGCCCCTTGGATATAAGTCCTGAACCCGCCCTCTCAAAACAACTCCGAATTAGCAAAGTCCACTCTGGGGTACTCCAGCCTATCCAGTCCTGGCTTTATGCCCTCTGTCTCTTAATGAATGCATCTTCCTCACCACCTCCTCAGAACGTCTGGGAGCCCAGAATACTACATGGAGTATCCCAGATGCAGCCGTGGCATGGAGACCAAGGGGTTCTCAACCCGTGGGTCCAGACCCCTTTGGCAAACCTCTGTCTCCAAAAACATTTACATTAGGATTTGTAAAAGTTACCAAAATCCCAGTTACAAAGTAACAACAAAAATAATTTTACAGCCGGGCGGTGGTGGCGCACGCCTTTAATCACAGCACTTGGGAGGCAGAGGTAGGTGGATTTCTGAGTTCGAGGCCAGCCTGGTCTACAGAGTGAGTTCCAGGACAGCCAGGGCTACACAGAGAAACCCTGTCTCGAAAAACAAAACAAAGTAATAATAATTTTACGGTGTGTGTGTGGGGGGGTCACCACAACATGAGGAACTGAATTTAAGGGCCTCGGTGTTAGGAAAACTGAGAAACGCTGATGAAGAAATTTCTGCTGCTTCTGTGTGACAAGCAACATGATTTATCCTGAAGGCTGTGACAGTCGCATGACAGAGGAAGAGCTATGGCTGAAGGTGGAGCTCAGTGGTAGAACACCTGCCTAGCATGCACAGGCAAGGCCCTGGACTGCGTCCCCAGTACCAGAAAATACCTTTAAAACATTTTGTCTCATTAGTTCCTGTTGGAGGGCTGGGGTGATGGCTCAGTGGTTAAGAGTACTCACTGACTGCTTTTCCAGAGGTCCTGAGTTCAATTCCCAGCAACCACATGGTGGCTCACAACCATCTGTAAGACAGTCTGATGCCCTCTTCTGGTGTGTCTGAAGACAGCTACAGAGTACTCACACACATAAAATAAATAAATCTTTTTTTTTTTAAGTTCCCTTTTATGGTGCTGGAGAGAGAACCCAGTGGTTGCTCTTCCAGAGAGGACTTGGGCTCAATTCCTTGCACCCACATGGTAGCTTCCAACAGCTATACCTTCAGTTCTTGGGGATCTGATGCCTTCAGGCCCCTGAAGACAATAAGCCCACATGTGGTACAGACATACATGCAGGCAAAATACCTTTACATAGTAACTATTTTTAAGTCCCACTTATATTCATATGCCTGTATAAATCAGTTTTATATAAGTGAACTCAGCCGGGCGGTGATGGCGTACGCCTTTAATCACAGCACTTGAGAGGCAGAGGCAGGCGGATTTCTGAGTTCGAGGCTAGCCTGGTCTACAGAGTGAGTTCCAGGACAGCCAGGGATATACAGAGAAACCCTGTCTCGAAAAAAAAAAAAAAAGTGAACTCAAAGCATCGCAAAGTAGTTTCCTATAGTTTTAGCATGCGTTTCCATCTAGAATGAATGAATGAATGAGTGAACGCATGCATGCAATCATGAATGAATGAATGAATGAATGAATGAATGAATGCCAGGTGCGAGGGAGCACACTGCAATCCTAGCACTGAGTAGGAGACGGAGACAGAAGGAGTAAGAGTTCAAGGCCAGCCTTAGCTACCTAGCAAGTTGAGGCCAGCCTGTGCTTTTTGAGATCTTGTCTGAAAAATAAAAATAAAAAATCAGAAAAGGAGCTGAAAAATGACTCAGCCCTTACTGCCAGGACAGCCAGGGCTACACAGCGAAACCCTGTCTTGAAAACAAAACAAAACAAAACAAAACCCACAGATGTGTGCATGAAAGGGAATTCTGAAAAAAAAAAAGGGGGGGGGAGGGCTGGAGAGATGGCTAAGTGGTTAAGAGCACTGACTGCTCTTCCAGAGGTCCTGAGTTCAATTCCCAGCAACCACATGGTGGCTCACAACCATCTGTAATGGGGTGGTCTGATGTCCTCTTCTGGGGTGTCTGAAACAGCAATAGTGTACTCATATACAATAAATAAATCTTTAAAAAGAGACAGACAGAGAGAGAGAGAGAGAGAGAGAGAGAGAGAGAGAGAGAGAGAGAGAGAATTTGGGACCACAGAAGTGATGGGGGGGATAGTGACACTCACTGCACCTGTCCACCCTGTTATGGCTGACTTCCACGTTCCCGGCTGTCTATAGAGGTTGAGCCAGGCCAAAGGGCTAAAGCCAGAGGCCCGACTCAGCCCAGGGGAGAAAGGGCACTCACTTGAAGTAATACGCAGCAGGTTTGAAAGCAGATAAGGGCTCATTGGCCACAGACCACATCACGACCGCTGGGTGATTTTTGTCCCGGCGCACCGTCTCCTCCATCACCTCTAGGTGGTGCCGAAGAGACTCGTTGCCAAAACTCTGGCTGTGGAGCGAGAGAGGAAAGGATCCCCAAAAGGCTCTAAGACAAGCTTGGGGAAGCTGGGCAGTGTAGGCAGCGAGGGGGCGGGCACTCACGGCAGCACAATGCCCACACCGGGACACTCGTCAATGACCACAATTCCATATCGGTCACAGAGCTGAAGTACCTCCTCGGAGTAGGGATAGTGGCTGGTACGAAAGGAATTTGCCCCGAGCCAACGGAGTAGGTTGAAATCCTTTATCAGCAGAGGCCAGTCGAAGCCTTTCCCTCGGATCTAGGAGACAGCAGGGCTTCGTGACCTCTATCCTTGTGACTGGAGACTACGCATTTTCTTCTGAAGCCCGGCCCCTGGAGTCACCCAGTCCACCCTATCTAGGCTCACCACAAACCCCAGCACACGACAGTGTCGCCAGGGAACAGAGGAAGGGGAAGGAGATAGCACTGACTCCCAAACGAGCCACACGGGGTTGCCATGGCTACAACTCACATCTGAATCCTCGTGCTTGTTGACGCCGTGGAAATAGAAAGGCTTCCCGTTTATGAGGAACTTGCTCTTTGTGACAGCCACTGTTCGAATCCCGACAGGGAGGGTGTAGAAGTCAGACACAGACTCAGCTGTTGTCATCTTCACCTAGGAGAGCCGATGTGCCAGGCATGAGCGCCCGGGTAGACTGAGCCTCTCGCCCCTCATAACGCTGAAGCTTTTTTTTTGTGTGTGTGGGGGTGGTTGTTGTTTTTTTTTGGTTTTTCGAGACAGGGTCTCTCTGTGTAGCCCTAGCTGTCCTGGAACTCACTCTGTAGACCAGGCTGGCCTCGAACTCAGAAATCCGCCTGCCTCTGCCTCCCAAGTGCTGGGATTAAAGGTGTGGACCACCACAGCCCAGCTCGTTTGGGGTTTTGTTTCGTTGCGGGGTGGGGGGGGGGTGGGGAACAACTGATCATTTGAGACAGGGTCTTACTATGTAGCTCTGGCTATCCTGGAATTCACTATAGAGACCAGGCTGACCTCAACTACTACACCCATTTGATCCTATTATCCGATACCCCCGGGGCCCATGTGTCCCACACACCTACCTAGGGATGCAGAAATTACAGTCTCTGTCTTTAACCAGAACCCGACCTCAGGACCTACTCTTCACAGCAGGACTCTCCCACAAAGTGACAGAAAAAGCCAGAAATCTCATACGGTACAGCTTAGCCACCTGTCCTGGATGCCTGCTGGTGTCACCAGGTGGCAGCAAAGGACCTTTCTTAGCCCCAGTCCAAAATCACTGTTACCTCTAAGGAGTACAGGTAGGCTGGACGCTCATGCATCAGGTAAGGCCACCAGAGGTTGGCACTGGGCACCTGAAGTTGACCCTGGTTCCCTGTTCCGTGGGCCACGACTTTGCCATCCTCATCCAAAAGATGCACTTCTAGCTGGAAATGTTCACTGCCCTGCACGGAAATCAAGTAGTCCACCAGCCCTGTGGGACAGAAACAGATATCATACCAGTCCCAGAAGTCCCCTTAGGTCCCAAGACGCTAGAGAAAAACTGCTTTAAAAACAAAAACAAAAAAAACAAAAGAACAACAATCAACAACAACAAAAAAAAGTGTAGCCGGGCGGTGGTGGCGCATGCCTTTTTTAATCTCAGCACTTGGGAGGCAGAGACAGGCGGATTTCTGAGTTCAAGGCCAGCCTGGTCTACAGAGTAAGTTCCAGGACAGCCAGGGCTACACAGAGAAACCCTGTCTCGAAAAACCAAAAAAAAAAAAAAAAAAAAAAAAAACCAGTGTAGAGATAGGGGTGGTACAGTAGGGAGAAGTAACCCAATATCCTGAGCGATGTCACTTTAGACAAGACCCCACTTCTCATTGGTCTTCATTTCCTTGCAAAAGAGGACCCACCAGAAAGGTGTCAGCTTGGGCAATCTGAGTCTTGTCTTCTGAGGATAATGAAGCAGGGGAAGGGCTAAAAGATGCTTGAAGCCGTTTTCTCCTTAGGGATTTTTCCCCTTGGGAATTGGGATAAAATGGACCCAGTCTAGCACACAGCCTCCCGCCGGGCACCCTCACCGATGTCTTGGTCCACATTAGTGATCACAGTGATATCGTCGATGTAGGTAGTAGGGGTGGTGTACAGGACCACAGACCGATGCAGTCCTGCATAGTTGAAGAAGTCAAAATGTGTGTCCTGGACAAAGTAACCCTTGGGATACCTAGGGTGGGAAAACCAAGGTCCATTGTCTGTGTGGTTTTTTAAATCCCCTCCCCCACACCTGGTATGTGTGTATCTCTCTGTGTGTGTGTTTGTGCGTGTGCGTGTATAACTGTGTGTGTGTGTGCACGCGCATGCTTGTGTGTGTATCTCTCTGTGTGTTTGTGCGTGTGTATCTGTGTGTGTGTGTACCACAGTGCACATGTGTAGATCAGAAGACAACCTCAGGCACCAGTTCTTTCCTTCTACCCCTAGACAGGGTCTCTTGATCTTGCTGGGCCTGAGAACTTCCAGAAATCACTCTGTCTCCTTTGATGTTAACTAGCATGCATCTCCTGGTCTCCTCATCAGACCCAGGCCTAGAGCCACTCTCCCTATGGGGAAGGCCATTGGGCAGGGGAGGGGGGAGGGGAGCGGAGGGATGCTGCTTACATGGAGGTATCGGTCTTGTAGACGATGGTCCCCGGTGGAAGGGTATGAGGGGTCAGTGTGTTGTTGATGGCGATCGTGACCCGGCAGGTGGTCAGGGGCCCACTCTGGACCAGCTTGCTGATGTCAGCCTCAAAGGGGAGGTGACCTCCCTCATGCTCCACCACATGGATCCCATTCACCCACTGCAGACACAAGGAAATATGAGCAGAGGGCAAAGGCTCTGCTGTCTCAGGTACCCCCTTCCGGAAGAGGGTCCCGCCCTCAGCCAGATGGAAGAATGGTGTCCTAACGGAGCCCACGAAGCAATCCTTTCTCCGACCCATGGCACCGAGCCCTCGACAGCCCAGACTGCCTTCCGGCCAGCCAACCCTCTCCCTACACTCACCACAACGGCATAGTAATGGGCACTGTTGATCCTCAACACCACTCTCGTGTCGGTGTCTTGGGTCCATCGCTGCGGCAGGATTGCTTCCCGTTCATACCACACCCAGCCAATGAAGTTCTGAAGCGCCGCTTCTTGGGTGATGTCATTGAAGCTGGAAGGGACGGGCATGTCCAAGGTTGGGCCCGACTAGGGAAAAAAGAGGTAGAGTCATGTTCTGTGGATGTGGCTCAGCTGATAGAGCTCTGGCCTACCATGGATGAAAATCTGGGTTCCAACTCCAGCACCACATAAGCTAATCATGGTGGTGTGCGCTGGTAATCCTAAGCATATGGGAGGTGCAGCCAGGAAGAAGGACGTTCACGGTCATGCCCTGGCTATCCTCTGCTTCATAGCAGATCTGAGGCTGGCCCGAGGATACAGGAGACTCTAGCTAAGGAGAAGGATCAGGTCTATCCTTCACAACTCGATTCCCAGGACCCTAGAAAAGCATAGGGGACACAGGGGAGAGATTCTGTAAATACTGGCTGCATGGGTGGGTAACTTGTCCCCAAGTGAACTGCAGGGACAGCTGATGGAAAAGACTGTTAAAACTAAATTCTTCCACCAGGCAGATGGTACCGTGACCAAGATTTCCACGGAAAGAGTGAGCGAAAGGGTCACAGGCCAGTCTAAAACAGGAAGGACCAGACCCTGACATAAAAGGCGGGTGCTCCTTGCCACAAGAAGGAAGGCCAACAGCAGGGAACAGGGGCCCCTGAGGAAACGGAGAAGGCTCGCGGGGGCAATGTCACCTCCTTACTTCCTCTTTTCCTGAATCTAAGCAGTACAGTTGAAAACTGAGAGTCTAAGCCAGGTGCGGTGGCTCTTAACCTGTAACCTAGCAACCTGGGAGGCTAAGGTAGCCAGATTGCTATGGGTCGGAGGCTAAGGTGGGCAGCTGTCTCAAACACACACACACACACACACACACACACACACACACACACTGCTGGTAAGGTGACTGGGTAGGTCACTAGCCACTAAGCCTGATGACCCGAGTCATATCCCTGGGACCTAGGAGAGACCAGACTCCCAACAAGCTATCCTCTGACCACCACATGCACTGTGTAGCACAGGGTGCCCACATACTCACACACAATACATAAAGGTCACAAATTTTAAAGGAAGACAGAGAGAGCCAAATAGGGGAAGAGGAAATGAGGTAGGGTGTATGAATGAATCGGAGAGAGGCGGAGGCCGTGAGCACACAGGTTTGCTTCAACCTGTTTCTGCACCAACCCTACCTAGGAAGGAAGGGGGAGCAGGGATGGGGTCCTAAGCTAGCTGTGTGCAAAGTCATGTCCTCTATCTGAATCTGCAACCCCAAGGCCCTTCTGACCTTGTTTGAACAGAGCCCTGATGATGTACCGGCTTCCTCCTAGTCTATCCCCATCCCAAAATCTCTGTAGGGGGGTAGCATCTCCTAGGGTTCTGCTTCTCACTAGATGAGAATGAGGGAGGCATGTGCACCGGGATGCAGGAGGGATGTTCACAAACATCCCCTCTCCCCAACACTCGGGAAAGCGGGAGCAGGAGGTTCACCGGGATATCCCGGCCAGCCTGGGTTGTAGAATAAGATACAGCTTTAAAGCATAAACAGAAGGCTCAGTAGTAACAAGCACGCACAGGGCCCTGGGTTCAACCTCCAGCACTATGAAGTAAAATTAAAAGTTGTTGTTTTGTTTGTTTGTTTTAGTCCAATGCCTGGGGCTGCGCCTGCCTAGCGGAAGCCCTAGAGTCCATGCGGTTCTCAGTCATGCCAGGTCCCATTTCCTGCTCCGGCTGCTCCCCTCCCTAGCCTGCAAACGCATATTAACCTCCTCTAAGTGAGCACAAGGGGATCTCCAGGTACAGGCACCCTTCCTCCCATTCCCTGGCTTCTGGAAGCTTCCAGACCCCGGATCCCCAGGAGCGCACACCTCCCGCAGCGGCTGCCGGTACCACTGCTGCTCGAAGCCCTGCAGCCGATTGTCGGAGAGATCGGCGCGGAAGTGCCACAGTCCGTCCAGCGTCTTGAGCTCCCGGGACGGGCTCTCCTTCGGGAACAGCATCCCGCCCTTCAGCGCCAGCGCGCAGCTGCACAGCAGCTGGCCCAGGGCGACCCAGCACACACTCGATTTTGGGGACATGCTGGCCAGGCTGCCCACCGTCCCAGCGGCTGGGCCTTTTAGCCTCGCTCTCCGTGGAAGGGCGGAGGCGGGATCTGGGAGGGTCACATGTTCTCGAGAGAAGCCGCCCGCGCCAGCTTGATTGAGGGCAAGCCCTTGTACAGCTGCTTGCTCAATGCCATCTGGAGGCCCCGCGGCTACACTCTGCAGAAAGAGGAAGCCCCAAAGGCTTGAAGTCCTGGATCATCCTCTCATATGCCTGAGCGAAGTCCCTGCCTGCCTCACAGCCATTAACAGCTCTCCCTCCTCCCCTCACTCTGGGCTTGTGCCTCCCAGGACCACTAGGCTAAGGTCTGAAAGAACCCTTGAAGTCCCTGACTTTATGACTTCACAACTCCTTTGAAAGGTCGCGGATGAGGGTTCAAAAGAGACACTGAGAAGGATTTGGGGAGTTAAGGGTTTATTAAAGGAGTTTTTAAAGGACACCCAGACAACTTTGAGCCGGCGGGGGGTGGGGGTGGAGGGCAGGGATGTGTTTCTCTTCTTGTAGGTCTCTGAGGAAGGGAGCGATTTCACTGCCCAAGTTTGCAGCCAAGCTCTCCTGACGCCCAGGTGAGGGACAGGTAAGGGGATGCTACCTAGGTTGGCCTAGAACATGTTTTGTATATCCTAGGAGGACCTAGAATTTTAAGTCATCCTTCCGATTACTGGTGTCTGCAAGGCAAAGAGAGAACGTTAGGCAGAGTTGGAGCATCTAACCCAAGTTCAAGACCCTTGTAGAACTGACAGCACTGGACGTGACAGAAGTGTCTCCTGGGCCTGCAACGTGTCACAAGTGCAGGTTGCTATGTCACATGACCTGCAGCAGCCATTCCCTGTCAGTGGTCTTAGTATCGGCCACCTCCCCCGCCCCCAATTCATCACTCTAGCCTCTCTGACTAAACAGTCTTTTAAGTGCTCAGATTTTGGGCAAGTAAGTCTACAGCTAAGGCAGTCTTGATGGCCACACGTTTTTTACTTTTGTTTTTATTGTTGTTGTGTGATTGGTTGGTTTTTGTTTTGGGAGACGTGGTTTCTCTCTGTATCTTTCCTTGGCTGTTCTGGAACTCACTCTGTAGACCAGGCTGGCCTCAAAATCACAGAGATCCTCTTGTCTCTGCCTTCCGAGTGCTGGGACTAATGCTGCCCAGTTAGTTTTCAGTTCTTTTTGTTTGTTTGTTTGTTTGTTTGTTTTTTCGAGACAGGGTTTCTCTGTACAGCACTGGCTGTCCTGGAACTCACTCTGTAGACCAGGCCGGCCTCGAACTCAGAAATCCGCCTACCTCTGTCTCCCAAGTGCTGGGATTAAAGGCGTGGGCCACCACTGCCCGGCTAGTTTCCAGTTCTTAAAATGGAGGTGAATATCCTTTAGGTTTCAACTTAAATCTTTGACCTGGACTAAAGACACACCCATCCCCAGATGTGCCTTTGGACTTTCAAACTGAGCCAAAAGGGAGTTCCCTAAATCGTTATTTTGTTTGGTTGGTTTTGGTTTTGGCTTTTCCAGAGAGGTTTTTTTTCTGTTTAGTCCTGGCTGGCCTGGAACTCGGAGATCCACCTGCCTCTCCCCACTGAGCGCTGAGACTAAAGGCGCGAGTCACCACTGCCCGGCACCCAAAAGCATTGTTAAAGTCTGTTGAACTTGAGCACAAGAGAAGGTTCCCCCAACCACTCAAACAAACGCTCCCAATTTTTTTTTTTGTTACAAAATACCTAAATTGTGTTTCAATTATCGATATTCTGGTTAAGGGGTTGGGGATGAAGGAGAACAGAAGGAGTGCTCCCTAGCATGAGGAGGTCTTGCCAAACACAAGGGTGGGAGCTTCCAGTCCGCTTGCTTAATTCTGAATGCTTATGTTTCCTGTGCCTGCCTTCAGAGTGTTTAAACAGGTGACCATGTGCAGATGGAGGTTAGAGGTCAATCCTTATCTTCTTAAAGGATGTATGTATGTATGTATGTATGTATGTATGCATGCATGCATGCAAGTATGTATGTATTTGCTGGGGAGGGTTAGAGAGATGGTGGCTTAATGGTTAACTTTTCCAGAGGACCCGGTTTGATTCCCAGCACCCACATAAAAGGTCACAACCATTGTTAACTCCGGTCCCAGAGGATCTACTGAGCTCTTCTGTTCTCCACAGGCACTGCACCATGTGGTGCATAGACACACATGCCAGCGAATGCAACACTGGCACACAGAAAATAAATAAACACTAAGAACAGTAACAACAACAAAAAATTTCCCTAGAACTGGACATGGTGGTTCTGCTCTCAGGCTGAGGTAGAAGGATGGGCTACATGTAAGTGCTGGGAACTGAACCCAGGTCCTCTGAAAAGGACAGCCAGTGCTCTTAAACACTGAGCCATTTATGCAGTCCTGTCTGTCTTATTATATTTTAATTTATTTATTTACATGCTAATTTGGGTGAGTGCCCGCACTGTGTGATGATCCGATGACGCCTGGCTGGAGTTGGTTTTTTCCCTCTACCCTGTAAGTCCCGGGGACTGAACTCAGTCATCAGACTTGGTAGCAGACACCTGCATTTACTAAGCCATCTCAGAAGTCCCTCTGCCTTGTATTTGGGGACTGAGCCTGGAACTCACGAATCCCATTAAACTGGCTGGCTGGAGTGCTCCAAAGAGTCACCTTTTACTGTCTTCCCAGCCCAGGGGTGACAGGTACTTCCTGCCTTGCTTTTTATGTGTGTGCTGGGGAGTCAGATTCAGGCTCCTCAGACTTGCCCAGCAATTACCTCACCAACTGAGCCACCTCTCCAGTCCAGTCTGTTTTTCTTTTTTTAAGCTATAAATACCAGTGCTGTTTTGAAGAACCTGAGCCTATTATTGTAACCAAATCTGTGTTTTCTCAAATTGGAATCCCAATTAGTAGCATACAAACATTACCCGTGCTTGACTAAATTGATCTGGTTCTGGGTCTTGCCTTTGCCTCCTCCTGGAAGCCTTCATATCCTTGTCCTTAATGAGTAAACTCTCCTCTCCTGTCCTTGTCCCTAATCAGAAAGCGGTCCTAAACTCAGCTCCTCTCATTATTGAGTGAATGTTACGGCTAAAGAAGATCCACTTTAAGCTAAGCATCCTCCATCTTGGATGCCTTTTGCTTCTGATTCCAGTCCCTAGAAGATAAGTCCCCAGTAATCCTGACTCAGTGACCCGCACCCAATAATGTACAGTCCTGTCTATATACTTGTTATAATATGACTAACTTGCTGGTTTTGCTTCTGTAACTTGCTTATGCAGATAGCCAAAGATTGTTTTGAGTTGCCTTAACCACTTAACTTAGCAGAACAGAACAGTTTTTATTTGCTTTCGTAGTTATTGAAGGTCTTCATGTGGTTTTCCCCTTTAAAAGTCCTTGCTCGGGCTGGTGAGATGGCTCAGTGGTTAAGAACATTGACTGCTCTTCTAGAGGTCATGAGTTCAAATCCCAGCAACCACATGGTGGCTCACAACCATCTACAATGAGATCTGATGCCCTCATATGGGTGTCTGAAGACAGCTACAGTGTACTTACATATAATAAATAAATAAATCTTAAAAAAAAAAAGTCCTTGCCCATACCCTTCCTGCGTGGCAATCTCAAATTTAGCTCAGAGACTGTTCATCCTGCCAGCAACTGATCACTAAATATTTTAATTATAATTCAATTTAGTCTATGGTCTTTTCCCATGGTCACAAACTCCATAATAATTGGAGGCTCCAGCAAGATTACTGAGAGACCTCAGACTCAGGGCCAGGATTCTGGGATAGGCCCCAGAGAAAGCAAGTCTAAAGTGGATTTGACAGGCCCTGGGGATCCCAGATGACAACTACCCCAAATTTTCATATTGAAAGTAATAATTGCTGGCCAAAATATTTCTGAAGCTTGGACCCATTGGTGAGTTGTACTATTTTTGGTGTCTAGACATTTGAAGAGACAAAAGATGGGATCTGATGAGACTCTAGACCCAGTCTCCAGTCCTTCCGGTTTTGGTGGGTAAGTGAAGGTGGCCACCATATGTCTGAATTCATCTGAAGTTTTGCTGTTGTTATTGTTTTATTTTGTTTCTGATTGTTCTGTCACGCTGTGTTTCTGTTGTTCTCTGTTATCTATTGGATTTGTTTTCAAGTTTTGTTGAAGAGATGGGAATCAAACTGAGCCCAGCCAAATGGCCCCTGAGCCCATCCTACGTCTTCAGGATTTTAGTGTGGTAAACTGCTCCTAACTGCCTCTAGGCTAGCTCCTCTCTGAAGCTTGCACTGTCGCTGTCCCTCTCATTGGTTTGCAGGAGTCTGCCGTTTAAGTCCCACAGATACTTCACACATTTCTCCACACCTTCCTGTTTACAATCCTTTTCCCTCTTTCTGCTTCTAAAGGATAACCTTTTCCAGGTTGTTCTATCTCCCAGCTGTTCCCAGAGCTCTGACCACTGAACTCTGGCTGTGTCCTTCCCCACACACACACAGTTAGGGTGGGGCAATAGGGGCACTCCTGACATGCAACCCTCCTGGACACCAGGAGCCCCTTCTTATCTCCAAGCTTTCTTTGTATTCACCTTTCTTTGGTCTTTCCCTGGAATCACTGGGTTATGTTTTTGCAGATGTTAGGTATTTTTTTCCAGTATGGTTATTCATTAAGATATTGTTTCATTGTTGTACTTTATTAAAAAGCTGGTTCTGGAGTTGAAGTATGGCTCCCTCTTCTAACCCAAGCACGATTATTTGAAAATTTCCTACAAAATCTTTGCTTCTGGGTCATAAGGCCAACTACTCGAGGACAAAGAGAGAAAACAAAACAAACCATATTCTTTTAAAAAGCTAAAATATAAACTCTCTGTACCTCAAGATTGTAAGCTTGTTGGATACGGTTAAACATCTGTAAAACAAAAATCCATAAAGAAAACAAGATAACCCGATGCCGACCTTTCCTGCGTTCCTGTAGATGTGTGTGTGGTTTTTATTCTTTTTGGTTATAGATACTTATATTATCCTACAACTTAATGGCTTTCTAAGATAACGGATACTTCAGCTTTTCAGGTCTTCTGCCTCCATCTGCAGATGCCACAAAAAGTTCTCAATGACAACTCTAGATGTGTTTGCTTAGTGTAATCAGAGCTGGGCTTGTTAAAAGTTAATATTCCTGCAAAAGAAAGAGATAAGCAAGGTCAGTGGACCTTCACCTAAGCTTCCAGTCACTCCTACCAGCTGGTTGTATGCAGTTAGGCCCTAATAGCATGATGGTCTAACCCATGCCCTCAGCATAGCTGTAGCCATTTTGTTCCATGCCTGCCAACTGTTTCTTAGAGTTGCTGTAACATGCCTACCAGTCATTGACACAGAGAAATGACTTGGTTCAGAGCAAGGACATGCTGATCACACTCACTGGTTTGTTCTGTATGTTCTGAATGTTCTTTAAGAGGCGTGCTAACCTTAAGAGATTCCACAAAGCTTTACCTATGACCCATCAAATCAAAGGTCAGTATAAACTGTTAAATCTAAAATATTTTGAGTCAGAGCTGACCACTGGGCAGCACTTCCTGCACCTGCAATATGAACTCCTTGTGTTTTTTTTTTCTTTATAAGCGGACAGAAAAAGATATCTGTTGTTATAGTGCAGATAATTCTGAGCTAGGTCCCTGGTCTGACCAGTATCAGGGTATGTGTTCAATAAACTATTATTCTTGCTTTTTTTTTTTTTTTGAGACAGGGTTTTTCTATGTAGCCCTGACTGTCCTGGAACTCACTCTGTAGACCAGGCTGGCCTTGAACTCAGAAATCTACCTGCCTCTGCCTCCCAAGTACTGGGATTCAAGGCGTGCACCACCACTGCCCGGCGAAGTTTCTTACAACAAATGGTAAACTTATTTGTTACTGTTGCTGTCTCATGTTATTTCAATTAAGAAAAACTGTTTATATAACAATTAGGATGGATAAATGTAATTACATATGCCTATCTCTTTGATATCTTTCTTGGTTCTTGTTTATAAAACTTGTTCCCTCAGCCGGGCGGTGGTGGCGCACGCCTTTAATCCCAGCACTCGGGAGGCAGAGGCAGGCGGATGTCTGAGTTCGAGGCCAGCCTGGTCTACAGAGTGAGTTCCAGGACAGCCAGGGCTAGCTACACAGAGAAACCCTGTCTCGAAAAAAAACCAAAAAAAAAAAAAAAAAAAACTTGTTCCCTCATTCAAGGTCATGGATATTCAAAGCTCTTGCTAAAATGTAAACTTTTTTTTTTCTCTCAGGATCTGTAAAACCATTTCAGGAGGGGGCGGCAGCAGAAACCCATAAAATTCCAAGTTTAAAAAAAAATAGCTTAGGACATGTAGCAAAAAGGTTAATAATTTAAAATCTGTGCATAGGTCATCTTAATTTACTATTTCATGCTTATACGTAACTTAAAATCAACTCTGGTTGTCTCCTTTTTAGACTTAGAAGATAACAGGATATTTCAGATAGGGGTAGATTTTTAGATGATGTTTTTTTTTTGTTTTGACATTTTTAAGTAAAAACAACATATGCAAGCCAAGTGTTGATGGCATATGCCTTTAATCCCAGCACTTGGGAGGCAGAGGCAGGCAGAAGTGAGTTTGAGGCCAGCCTGGTCTACAGAGTGAGTTCCAGGACAGCCAGGACTACACAGAGAAACTCTGTCTCGAAAAAAACAAACAAAATAATAATAATAATAATAATAATAATAATGTTTATAAACCCCTAGTCTACTTGGATTAACAGTAACTGATTTAAAGATGTGTATTTAGCCTCCTTGTCTTTGTTAACTTCATTAAGGTTGAGCTATTTGAATAAACTGAGTCATACAAGAAACTATAATATTCTGTAATGGTTTACTATAAAAGAATAAAATAAGCAGCTTTCCTATGGACTATATTCTCATCTCTCTATGGCTACATTTATGATTTACAGTTTTATTTTATACTAAGAGATCTTCAATTCAAAAGATTTAAATGTTAAGGCTAACAATTAATGCTGGGGACAGCATACAATGACAGGAACTGCCTACAGTAGGCCGGGATGGAGACAGCTCAGAAGCCAGTGGCAGCTCTTTGTAAAGAGGATGGTGTCTGGGACCCTGAGAAGCAGAAGATACATTACATCCCTCCAGGGGATCCACATCTGAAATAAGGGACTGCCTGCAGTAGGCCCGGTTGGAAACATCTCAGAAGCCCACAGCAGCTCTTTGTAAAAGACAGTTGTTCCCATTTCTCCTTACCTTAGCCCTGGACAACAGCTGTATAGATTTCATTTGTGCGTGACTGCTTTTCAGTTGGCCTTGGTGTGCATAATTATTCTACTATATCTGACTTTCCTACTCCCTTCTCCTTCTGCTCTGATGAATTCTGTGAAATGAGACGTTCCTTGATGTAATGATTCTTAAACAATTAAAAATTGAGGCCTAGGGCACAGCACAGCAGAGTCCTAATGGCCCAGGTACATGCTGTGTGTTCTCATCTTGGAAACAATGCAATAATTGCACAATGGTAGTTCCAGATTAATGCTTGACTTGCAAAGAAAGTTTGAAGAGATTATTAGAAAAATGAAATAGAGCCAACACTAAGACCCTAAGAAAGGAAAAAAAATCTATTGAAGTTATGAAAGAAGTTTTGCACAACATTTAAGAGCAGTTCCTGGATAAGCAAGTATAGAATGCATAAAATTATATATTAGTAAAACTAAGTCAAAAACACTGGGACTCTTAGGCGAGTCATTGTGTACAATGCACAGAAGTAGAAAGCTAGTGGAACTACTGAGTTAAGGGTTAATTTGCTTCTTTCTGGCCACTGCCTAACACCTTTGCCCATGTCATGTATCATTAGAGATTCACAGGAAAATGCAAGTACCTGACCTCGGAGCTCTGAGCTCTGAAGTATAATAAGTTAAAAGTTAAAGTTTAAACAATGATATTCAGCTCTTGTATATATAGGGAAAGCCCCTCCAAATCCATCCTTTGTTTCAGCTGGATTATGTCTTATGTCTTAAGGCAAGCTCAGCAGGCAGTCTGTTCTTCTAAGTTCCTGTAGGAAGCTGTACCTGAAGCCAAGGTGGATGACTCCACCTAGGTCCTATCACAATGGATCTATTGTGGAAACAAGGTCTTTCTGGCCTGCTCAAGGCTGAGGGAGGGCACAATTCCTCCTTATTAGTTTTTTAAAGATGAGCAGTACCAATAACTAGACAGGGGCACAAGATTTACTTGTTTTCCATCAGCCCATCTAGGGTAGAGTGGCCAGGCAACCATGCCTGTCTTAGGTCAGTATCTATATTGCTCCTTATTACCTGTCATGGAGACCATACATAGCAGTATTGATGTATTGATTGATGTCTTAGATCTGTAGGTCTATAGGAGCTCAAGAACACTCTTACCCATCTCTGACTACTGATCTTCTATAGCACACTCTTTCCCATACAGACCAAAGCCACATATGAGTTCAGACCAAAGGACCTATGAGCATGCACTCAATGCATTTCTTCATAGCGATGGATAACTGCCATGGTGAATAGCTGAGCTTGCTGAAGGCGATCTTGTATGAAGGCAACCAATCTGTTTAAGATACAAGGTCCAAAACTTAAAAGCAACAAGATTATAATTGATGTTCCAAGCAGTGTAGAAATTAAAGTTGTAAGCAGGAATGTTCCAGGTATCTAATCCCACTGCTAATTGGTAGGGATCAAACACAAAGTCTAGCCACCATGTATATAATGAATGGCTTTGAGTATTGATAGAAAACACTTACTCTCAGTAAGAATGGAGACTCCACTCCAGGTTAACTCATCTGGCTGATAGGGATTCTGAGCCATCTTCATCATTGTATCATAATCATTAGGCTCAAGATCCATGTCTTTCAGGATCAATGGATCAATGGATCAATCTTTCAGGCAGCCATCGGGCTCCATTTTTCTTTTTGTGAAAAAACACAGACAGAATCTTGTCCCCAAATTAAAACAGGGTTGAGACCATTCTATATATCAGTTAGGGGTTCTCTCCGTTTAACCCTGGCAAATGAGCTGGAAGTGACTGGATGCCAGTGGTGACCTGCTCCAGACTAACCTTTAGCATCAGTTTGCAAAAAATTTAAAACAAATAAGACGAAAGCAAGGTGCGCTTTCGATGACCTTGGAGGGTATAACTCCTCTTTTGTTTTTAAAAGCCAGTATTTCAGAGTTTCTTGCAAAACCAGAGCAGAAGCACCAGTAGCTGCTCTTCCTACACTCAGAGTTATGAAGATATTATTTTACAGTTCCACAATACCTATTTTACAATATTTTGTCGTTGAGGATTATAAGGAATTCCAGTAATATGGGTAATATTAAATTGTCAACAAAACATCTCAAATACCTGACTGTAATAGCCAGTTCTATTATCTGTCTTTTTTTTTTAATTAGAATTACATATAATTCACAATGACAAATACAAGAAATACTTTGTGGGGACTTAAAAATACCTACAATCAATTTTGAAAACATTAAACATTATAATTTATGTGGTAGGAACATCATATATAATCTTTAAGGTGGTAAGAATATTTGCATCAGTCTATAAGGAAGATAAAATTTGGATAATCTATATAGATTCTCAACATCTCTAATATTATAATTTTAGTTTTACATCTAAGAGTGAAATATTAAAGTACTTGCCTAAAACTTAAATGCTTTGGCCAAATGTTGTTTCTTTCCTAAGGAGACCCAAGTGTTACCAGAATTCTTATCAACCAAAGTAAAACTTCTACCAATGATATTTTTTATTTACATCAACAATACAACACACAACAGTGTTTTATCCTCCTTGCCATTTGTTTTACTTCATATGTTTGAAGGTCTTTCAAAATAAATTTCCAAGCCCTGAGGTGAATACTAGCGATAAGTAGGCCTATGGCAGAGCTGTCACCCAGGCCATCAGATATAAGGAGGGTACCAGACACTGGGCCTCCAGAGTGCTGCTGGTCAAGACAAGAACTGGAATATATCTTGCTTGCTGTGGAACTTACAATGATTCCTGATACTAAGTCAGTTTCCAAAAGTACTGAATGGCTTTGTTATGTGAAGATTGTTTAAAGCAAATGTCTCCCTGTATCGATAGTTTGTTTACCCAGAGGCAAAGTCTCATTGGATTGTTCAAGACTTTCATTCTCCCCAGATGCCACCAGCCGATGGCTTTCCTTTTCCGAATTCCCTACAATACTTGCTGGCTATCTCCTTCTCTTCTATGTTGCTGAATGGCGCTGTTTTGTATAGCAGTATTTTGTTGTTGTTGTTGTTGTTGTTGTTTGAGACAGGGTTTCTCTGTGTAGCCCTGGCTGTCCTGGAACTCACTCTGTAGACCAGGCTGACCTCAAACTCAGAAATCCACCTGCCTCTGCCTCCCAAGTGCTGGGATTAAAGGCGTGTGCTACCACTGCCCGGCTTGGCAATATTTTTCTTACTGGTTTCCTTTACTGCTCAACCAGATTAAGACTCTTAACTTTTTCCCTATTTATGCATGCTAGCTATTACTAGATGATTGACACCTAAAGATTCCCTCCTCTATGAAATCTTCAGTGCCCAGATCTCAGGAGCTATTTTCTTTTGCTCTCTGTAATATAAATAACTTACATTTACATAGCTAATTCCATTTTAAGGGTTTTCTTCCTAACTGTAACCACAATGTCTTTTTGGATGAAGTTTGTGCATTTCCCTTTTTTATAAAGGTGTCTTGACAAAACTAATGTGCAATCAACATCTTTTAAGTGACTCTAGATTGTCAGGAAAACTGTTCATAATCTTAGGTCAAAATAATTACCTGGCCAATTTACTGAAATGATGAAGATTATTTTGTTAAAGTAAAAAAGTTAGGCTTGGTTCAACTGTTCTCAGTACTTTGAAACCACCTTAGATACTACCTGAACAGGACAGCTCGCTCTCACCTCGCCAATATCCCTGCTATTTTCTGGCATCTATCATCTTCAATGTGTACTCAGGCTTTCCTCAGAAATGCTCACCAAATTTCCTTGTACCCTCTACAAACAAACAAAACTTATTCCTTCCCCTTTTCTGAAAAATGGTCCGTTGACCTTATTAAAACCAAAACTAGTGTTTATAGCTTTGGGGGAAAATACACAAAAAGAAAAAACCCAAATCAATTCGGCCCTTCTCATCTTCATCAGAATCCTGCCAGGAAGGCAGTTCCTTCTCTTAGGCTTTGCCTGATGCTACAAACTGAAAACTGTTGAGTGGCTTTCGGGGTTCAGGTGCCACCTTGTGGCATCATCTTTTTTCAGTTGTCTGGATGGTTTATTTGGCCCTCCTGCATCCCCTCCCCATGCCAATGATCCTTGAACAGTAAGGTAAAATAGACTGGCAGGAATCGTCTTTACACCCCAGTCTTTTGAACAGATTGACTTGAGGAGAGCTACCTTACTACAGTTTCCCACACCACTGTAGCTACTGTGCAACACCAGTTGTTCTACAGTTTTTGACTAATTGCTTCAGTCATTATGTTCCTAATGCCACTGACTGAGCATTCTCTTTTAAAGATAACTTTCCCATCCCCATTTTACATGCTCTGCCAATAGTTCCTGAAGTGTTTCAGTTATAATCATCCCTTAGCACTGTGTATGTTTTTAACTTGTGGACAAAGACTTACAGACAAGTAGAAAAAGTAAGTTCTCTTTACAATCCAGAACTCATTCTTCAGTATGAGTCTTGATTATATATAAAGGAATATGATACCCTAGTCCCAAAAAATTGTCCATTAGAAACCCAGGAACCAGTAGTTTTCTCACCTTTTTTGTTGTTGTTTGTTTGTTGTTTTGTTTTTTTGTTTTTTGTTTTGTTTTTTTTTTTGAGACAGGGTTTCTCTATATAGCCCGGGCTGTTCTGGAACTCACTCTGTAGACCAGGCTGGCCTCAATTTTACCTTTCTCTCTCTCTCTCTCTCTCTCTCTCTCTCTCTCTCTCTCTCTCTCTCTCTCTCTCTCTGTGTGTGTGTGTGTGTTACTGTATATATGTATTTTCTTTTTTAAGTAAAAAAAGAAAGAAAGAAGAAAAATTTCATTCACCTATGTCCAATACAGGCATCTAAGTATATAGTTACAAATTAAAGGCCACAAATACTTCCCAAGAAAAAGCATTTAAAAAAAAAAAGAAATCAGCTCCTCCTTTCACATAGCACAGCTAGCCTTCAAAGCACACCAGCTAAGAAAAAGGTGTCATCCATAAAGACAGGAAGGCTGAGCTTTTCCTCTTTGGATAATACAACTTCTCGTTTATTCTAAGCAAGGCTTTCCCCCCTCCCTTCACCCAGCTTTTCTTCAAATAATCTCTTTACTCTTCCATTAGAATTTGAAGTCTTGGGGATTTTGAATAGCAGGTTTTGGGTGATAAGCAGTTACTTTAAATCTCTATGATCTGTCTTACTCTGATATGGAACACCAAGCATAGAAAAATAATGTAGGCAATGACCAATTACACTTTTAGTTGCTTCTCCTGTTAAAGCAGTTGCAACTAGGAAGTCTGAAAAGGTGTCAAGTCACATGTACATATTTTAATTTTTCAAAATTAGAAATGAGTAACATCCATTTGCCATAAGGATTAGGTATAAATCTTCAAGGATTAACACCATTATGAAGAAATTGAGGACACTGAGAACAAGGTTTTGCAATTTGCCTTGCACATTCTCTACAAATATCAAATTATTATCTCAAGCTATTACTATCTTTGATCATAAAAGAATGAGATTGTATTGCCAATTGTTCCTGTGTAAGGCCTATAATCTGCCTGGTATACAAATCTGCTGTGGCATTGCCCTGGGGTCCAGTATGAGCTTTAAATGTCTTACAAAATAAGGAACAGTATGTTCTCTTAAATTATGTTGTATTTGCATAAATAATTGCAAAATTTGAGAATTAGCAGTATCTAAAAAAGGAACAATTTCAAGCAATATAAACCATGAGCTATGTATTGGCTATCAGTATACAAGTTAAAAGCTTGATTTTTCAACGTTTCAAAAACAGTGGTTACAGCATGCAGTTCAATTATTTGTGCTGAAGTAGGGAGAAACTCAAAAAAATGAACATGTGATCCAATTACACATACCGCCTTTCCATTAGATGAGCTGTCTATAAATACAGTAAACACATTTTCTATGGGTTACATGCATAAGTTTACAGGAAATACAAAAGCATGCATAGAGGAAAACTGTAACAACTTGTCTTTTGGATAATGATTATCAAATTTGCCTAAAAATTTTGCCATGCAATAGGCCAAATATCGGTACTCTTCAATAACCAGTTTAGTTGCTGTTTGAAATAAGGAGTAAACATTTCATCCAAAATACTTTCAGGATTCTATCCTACAATTCTGTACTTAACCCAGCAACAATTTCATAATAGGATGTTTAAACTTTACTTGCAGATGAAGAATCCACATGAATGGTTCCTTTTGCCAAAGAACTGTTGTGGGACAGCCAACAGTTGATTGGTCTATATAATATTGTCTAATGGCTTCCTCTACTTTCTGCAAAGCTATTTGTCGCTCATCAGTTAATTGTCCAGGGGAATTAGGATTTGCTTTCCCCTTAAGACTATCAAACAGAGGTTTAAGTTCTCTTGTGGCAAGCTTAAGGTGAGGTCTTAGCTGTAGCAGGATCATTTCCTCTATTATATTTGCAACAAAGCTCAGTAATTGGGGAGGAGCTAATGTGGAAGGAGCAAAGAGTTGGAAGGAGAAGGAAGAGGAGGAGACTAGCGATAGGGGGAGGCAAGAAGGTTATGAATGTCACCCTCGTGTCTCTAGCAGTCTCAGGTAGTTATTCATATCAAAAGGTTATGTAATTGCGGTAACAATTCTAATTGTATGGGGCTTCTTGTTGATTGAGCATTTCTAAATATATAAATCCTTTAGGTAATCATTAAGCTTTAAGAGTCTCATTTCTACCGGGTACTGTGAGGATGGCAGATATTGTCTGGGGTTCAGCCAAGCTTTGTGGATGCAGTGTGGGGGATTGGCAAAGCCATCCCCTACGTTGGCATCTCGTGGGTGCCAGGGCTTGCACATCTAGCTAGCTGGAGCCCCAGTCAGAGCCGAGGAGCAGCAGGAAAAGCACCTTGTCACTTGATGAACCCAATAAACACTGTCACAGATTTTTTTCTAGGAAAAACAACTATCAGCTTTCTTATCATAGAACCAAACAGCTGCTGGCCCCTTTAAGAGCAGCTTATGCAGACAATCAGTTCCTGGAAAGGTTTCTCCAGCTCAGCTTGACTCCTAGTTACAGGTGCAGGGTAAATTATCAGTTTCTGCTGTGCACATAAAGACTGCCTTTTAAACAAGTTAAACTAAATCAAGGGGTGGATAGCTAGCTGACAAGGTTTTAACCATTTTTCTTTTGAACATGAAACACAGAACAACAATCATTCAAATAATGAAACAAAAACAGACAATTGACACATGTGGACAGATTGGTGAGCCAAAGACAGACAATAGATAGAACTAAGGATTTCTCCAGTATGAGCCAGAGAGAAAGCAAGACGTCTCCCAATTTCCTCCTGTTCCTAGAATAGCTCTAAAATAGCTTCTCTTTTGCTAATGCATCCTGGACAGAGGACAACTGCTTTTCTGAAACCCTTTCTTTCTCTCATATTCAAGGTCTAACTCTTCATCTTCCTCTTTAGGAAATGCAGAGGCAGCTACCGATAGTTACTCTTCAGTACCTTGCTTTCTTTCTGATTGGTCCTGTGTGAAGAGGGGTGGTGGACAGGGGGTGAACAGGAGAGTTTCAGATCATTGAGATAACACAGTATGAGTATTATAATCATAACTTGTTGGATTATTAGTAGCATTCTTCAATGTCAGCTATGGATAAACACTTCTGGGAAATGGAATCTGAGAACCTGAACTTAATTTCACCTTATGAGCAAAATGGAGACTGAATACAAAATGGCTACAGTTATGTGAAAAGGAACAGGTGTCAACACACACACACACACACACACACACACACACACACAGAGTCTGTGGTTTCCTGACCTGGTTGGTTCAGGTCACACATATTGGAAGGCAGAGATCATGACAGAGAAAAGCAGCTCACCTCACAGCAACCAGGAAGCAGAGAAAAAAGAAAGAGGACAGAAGAGGACAGGTCTGGGAATAAGATATAATCATTAAAGACATTCCAGGAGTGGCCTAAGTCTTCCTAGACCCTGTCTCATTACATTATGGTTCATTCTGTTAGAATTCATGAAAAAGCTAATTCACTAGACGTGGTGTGTCACCCCCAGAGACACATTCCCTCCAACAAGGCCATATCGAATCCTTCTAATCCTTTCAAATAAAGTCACTTCCTTGTGTCTAAGTTTTCAAATATATGAATCTATGGGGTCATTCTTATTCAAATCACCTCATCAGTTAGTGAGGTAATCTCCTACAAACTTGCCCACAGGCCAATCTGATTTTAGGCAATTCCTAAATCTTGGCTTTCCTCTTAGATGACTCTACGAGACAATTAAAGATAACTAAGACAACAAGTGTAGCATCAGATATCCCCTCATCCTAAAGATAAGGTCACATTATCCTGTCATCCTATCAGATGTCCTAGATATCACCAAGTGTGGGGCAGTGGGCTATGAGAAAGCCAGAAAGCTTGGTAGAAATCTTCGAAGCCCCGGAGACCTCGGCCTGAAAAGGGTCACAGGACGGAAGGTTGCTTCAGATTTCCCACGCAGTATGGCCCTCTTAGCTTCTGCTTCCCACAAAGAGACCCGTGACCCTTGTCACGTAGGATAACACCTCCATGCAAATAAGGCATCCCCAAACCCTCAAGCCAAACCAATAGGGGCTACCTGTTCTTTCCCCGAAACTGTGTATATATATAACTCCAGAGCTCAAATTAAAGGACTACTGCTGTGTGGTACAAGGTCTCCTGTTGTCGGAGTGCTTCGCCTGGCCAGTCGCGCATTTCAAAGGACAACTCTCTCCTCTCTCCTCAGCGGGAAGAGCGAGAGCTGAACTGAAGGGGCTGAAACACCTTTCTTCCCTAGGCTCTCACGAGCTACCCCCGGAAGGAGAGAGCTAAAAGAGCTGAAACACTTTTCTTCTGTGGGCTCTCACGAGCTACCCCCGGAAGGAGAGAACTAAAAGAGCTGATAACGCTTTCTCGCTTTTGGGGACTGGGACGGAGGTCCCGCTCCACGCGACTGAAAGGTGTGTTTGAGCTGTGCCCTGGTTCACAGTTGCACTCTCCTTCATTGCCCCCCCCCCCCGCTTCTGGGGTTTTTGGGTGACCAGAGGCCGTCGTGGAGCACGAGCCCCACCCCGCCGCCTGCCTAAGACCCTGGGCCAGCTTGGCTGGCTCCTTCCATGCCCCGGACCCTGGAGTCTGCTCGCCCACCCTCGCTGGCCCGGCCTGGAGCTGACGCCATCCGCCGCCAATCCCGTCTGTGGCGGGTCCGTCAGCCCGAGATCCCTAGGTGCGAGCACTGCCCGACAACCAAGAACTCACTAAGACAGCTGTCCACATGGGCATTGTTAGTTTTGGCTGTCCCCTTAGAGAAACTCATAACCTCAGGCCCAAGTGTCTCCTGACAGGTACAGTTTGAGTATGAGAGTGTCTTCTACATGTTCATTCTTTGAAAACTTGTTGGGGGTGGCCATAGTCCCTTCTGGAGGTGGGATTTACCTGGAGAAAGTGGATTACTAGGGCCCAGTCTATAAAGGTTATATTTATTTTTACTTTATTACATCTATTTATTTTGAATCTGTGAACCAAAACAAATCCTTCCTCCTGCAAATTGCTTCTGTCAGTATTTTGCCACAGCAGCATCAAAGCAATGTGGTCTGACTCCCCCACCCCCACCCTAGAATAACTGTAGCTATTTTGTTCCATGCCTGCTGGCCATTTCATATTGTTCATATTGTTGCTATAACATGCCAGCCAGTCATTGACACAGAGAAATGACTTGTCTCAGTGCTGAATCTGTTGCCTGTCTGTGGATCCTGTTCCCTTAACCAGCCTGCCTTGTCTGTCCTCAGTGAGAGAGGATCTGCCTAGTCTTACAGAGATTTGATGTGCCAGGATGGGGTGATACTTAGGGTGGGCCTCTCCTTCTCAGAGAGGGAATGGGGAGAAAGCTGTTCACCAAGATGGTGCCACCTAGGTGAGCTCTCGGGCTCAACTTAAGGCCGATTAGGGGAATTCGAGGGATGGGTAGGTGACCTTTATCTTGATTGGATATCTCAGTATGGATGTCTTTGGTTAGGGTTCTGGTGACATTCCATAATCATTACTGGGGGAAGGGGGTGGCTGGAAACTGTTGCTGGGGAAGCCTGGAAACTGTTGCTAACACACTGCTCTTGCCTTAGCCCAGGTGATGGTGTAGCTTCTGATGGCTGGGCTGCTTCTGATTGGCTGACCCTGGGCTGTGGCTTTTCCAGTAACTGACTTGCCCAGTTTTGGGAAACAGAAGCTTGGGCCTAGTCTCCTGAACTGCCATTTTGAAACCTGTCATAGAGTCAGCCTGGTTCAGTCCTCTCAAATAAATAAGTAAAATTACAAATGTTTCCTTATGTGTGTATGTGTGTGTGTGTGTGTGTGTGTGTGTGCCATGGTGTGAGTGTGGAGGTCAGAGGATACCTGTGGGAGTTGAATCTCTCCCTCCACTGAGTCCTGGAGATTGACGTCAAGTTATGAGGCTTTGCAGCACGCACCTTTACCTGCTGAGCCATCTCATTAGCCCTGCCCCCTTTTGGAGGTCTGGTCTCATATGTTTCCTACTGGCATTCAACTCAGTAGCTAATCCAGGATGACCTTGAACTCCTGCCAGGTCCCCCTGTCTCTACCTTCCAGTGCTGAGACGGTGATCATGTTTAAGTTACATTACTCCAACAATGTCATTTAGAACCAGATTCAAAGACCGATCAGAGTTTAAATATGAAGCAGAGTTTAAAGACTGAAAAATGAGCTGGTTCATGTATTCCTCTTATCTTAAAGAATTTTCTTTTGTAATGAAACTGTTTTTTTTTAAGGTGTTTTATTTTTCTGGGGTGCACTGTTCAGATTCAGACATAGACAGCAGAGCTGATAAGGCCAAACTCAAAGGTCACAGACATTCTGGTTGTAAACAGGGCTTATTGGCCATTTAAAGTCTTTTTTTTTTTTTTTGGAGCTACTTCTTGGAAAAATGGAGCAATGTCTCATGAGGAAATCTTGAGAGGAGTTCAATGTGTTCAAGTTCTTGACTTGCACAGTTCGAAGCAGAAACCAGAAGCCAGCCAACCAAGGGGTGTACCATAGTCAGGGCTTCTAGTGCTGTGATAAAACCATCACCAAAATCAACTTGGGGAGGAAAGGGAAGTTGGGGCAGGAACTCAAGGCAGGAACCTGGAGGCAGGAGCTGATGGAGGGGTGCTGCTTACTAGCTTGCTCTCCATGGCTTGCTCAACTTTTCCTTCCTCCCTCCCTCCCTCCCTCCCTCCCTCCCTTCCTCCTTTCTTTCTTTCTTTCTTTCTTTCTTTCTTTCTCTCTAGTTTTGTCTGTCCTGGAACTTGCTCTGTAGACCATGCTGGCCTAGAGCTCGCAGAGATCTGGCTGCCTCTGCCTCTTGAGTGCTGTGGTTAAAGGTGTGCACCACCACCTGGCTGTAGATGATCTATTACGTCACAGTTCTTGTTCCTCAGCCGGCAAGAGATGGATACCAGAGGAGGAGAATTAGGGATGACCAATCAGGCCCCTGCTCTCCTTAGTTCCCTCCTCCAACAAACCTGACAGTCCACTCCTCCTCCTCCTGTTCTTCTTCTTTAACTTTGTATTGATTCTTTGTGAATTTCACATTACAAACCACAATCCCATTCATCTCCTGCTCCCCTCGTACCTGCCCTTCACCCTTGCAACCTTCCCCCAACAGAGAAAAAAAAATCTCATTGTGGAAGCTGTAGTGTGGCGCACTGTTGCTTGCAAATGTTCATTGCAATGACTCTTAGATCTGATACGAGGCCTCTGGCTTCTGCTACTCTAACAATACTGGAACCTCACTGGGATTCCTCTTAGATATTCTGTTGTTGCCCTGTGTCATGGAGGTCCTATAGTATTGAATATGTAGGACCAGTGCCTTCATGCTCCCCAGCAATTCATCGATGGGTTAGATGTCGTGGTGGGCTAATTCAAAGCCCTGGATCTGGTGCTGAGAGGTATCTGAACTGGTCAGTCCACTGGCTCTTGCTCTTATGTCCTTGGGGCCAGTTCACCTGTAACCCCCTCAACCAGGGCCAGCTTGACCTTGCTGCTCAGTTGAGGTACAGGGCCGGGTCTTCCGAGTATTACAGCAGGTGAGGTACATGGCCAGTTCTCCAACTTTTATGACCCTGGGGCCAGCTACCGTAGATGGCAAGAGATGAGGGAGGGGAGGACGGCATCTCACCCTAGTCTGTGTCATAGCCCAGAAAACAAGAGGCAAGGCTGGCTCTCCTGTGCTTATGCCGTCACACCAGCTCACCTGCAATCGCCACATCCAGGGACAGCTCTATCCTGATTCCCAGGTGAGGTGCAGGGCCTGCTCTCCCAAGTACTCCAGCAGGTGAGGGTCAGGGTGAGCTTTCTTGCTCTCATGACTTCAGGTCCAGCTCTCCTGCCTGCCGTAGGTGATCAGAGGCAAGGAGAGGGGAGGGCATCTCTCCCTCACCCACACTGCCACAAGGCATGGTAGATGAGTTGTGGGGCCAGCTCTCCAACACTCATACCCTTGGGGCTGGCTCAACTATAACCCTCACATCCACGGTCAGCTTCCTGCCATACTGCTTAGGTGCCAAAACATGAGGGACAGGGCCAGCTCTCCTGCTTTGATGACTTCGGGACCAGCTCTTCTCTCTGCTATAGGTGACAGGATGTTTCCCCCTCACCCATGTCACCACATGGCAGACAAGTGGCAGGGCTAGCTCTCCCATGCTCATGCCTTTGGGGCCAGCTCTACTGTGCTGCCCAGGCAAGGTGCAGGGCCTGCTCTCCCAAGCTCTGCAGCTGGTGAGGGGCAGGACCAGCTCTCCTGCTCTCATGCCTCCAGGGCAAGCTCTCCCATGATTCCCAGGTGAGGGGTGGGGCCAGTTCTGCACAGCCGGGATTCCATCATGGTCTCAGATGCCATCACTAGATATTCATGTCAGGTTGTTCCTCACTACCCTCAGGTCTCCAGTTCTGCTTCTCTTCATTGTGTCCACATCCTTCTGTTTCTCTTTCTCTTCCATTTCCCCACCACTTATTTACACCTCTTGGTGGTGCTCAGGGTCTCTGAGTGTTTGGGGTTGTCTCAGGATTGTTATATCCCACTTGTGCGTTATGGTGCCAGGCAGGGGTCATATTGGGCATGATCTGTCCCCTGAGGCCTGGGCAATGCCAGACTGGTGGTCATCTCAGGGTAGCTCCCTGTTTGGGGCACCATGGTACCAGTCTGGTGGTTGTCTCAAGCTTGTTCCTCACCTAGCCTGCTCAAGTGGCCCCAGGCAAGGGTCATCAGTCTCCGGTTCACTCCCATCCAGGATCAGTGGGGTTCTTCTAGTCTCCAGTGTCTTCCTGTTCTGGGAGCCTGTCTAGACCTGCCTGGTGCTGGACTGCTGATCGTCTCGGGCTTGCTTGCTTCAAGGAATGTTAGGCTACTAACCATCCAGACGTTCATAGATCACAACACTGAGCGTAGACATAGCCTGTCTCCTCGATGCCACCTACTGACGCACATGTGACACAACAGCCACACCTGTAACGCCTCTAGGGGCAGGAGAAAATCTGTTCTTGAATCTTGTGAAGGAATATCTCAACTGTGGCTGACTGTCGAAGCGGCCAGCTATTACAGTAGAGTGAGCAGCTCTTGGCAGTGAAGTAGATGTTTTAAGGTAGAGAACGGCCATGTAACTACAGATAACAAATGATTCAAAGACTTTGTGGTTCAAGGTCTGGTAAAAATCGGCAGGGTGGGAAATCACTAGAGACTGGGCAGGAAGAGAAAAGTTGCCTAGGAAGGAATCATGGATGCGCGCAGGAGAGCTGACTCAGCAATTAAGAGGGCTTGATGCAGCCGGGCGGTGGTGGCGCACGTCTTTAATCCCAGCACTGGGGAGACAGAGACAAGCAGCTGTGAGTTCGAGGCCAGCCTGGTCTACAGACTGAGTTCCAGGACAGCCAGGGCTATACAGAGAAACTCCGTCTTGGGGGGTGGGGGGAGGAAAAGGGCTTGATGCTCTTTCAGAGGACCCCAGCTTGGTCCCCAGCACCTAGATCAAGAGGCTCATAACCGTGTATAACTCCAGTTCCAGGGGATCAGATGCCCTCTTCAGACTTCAGTTGAACATGCACACATGTGGCACGCAACACGCCTGCACGTGCACAGACACACACACACACATACACACACACACACACAGACTCTTATACATAAATAAATCTAATTTTTTTTTAAAAGGATTCATTATACTGGGGTTAGCATGCAAGAAAACCCTGGGTTCCATTGCTAGCATCCATAAGTCAGGCGTGGTGATCCAGACCTGTGATCTCTGTGCTCTGGAGAGGGAGACAAGAGGATTGAGGTCAGGAGTTCAAGGTCATCCTGACCTGAAAGGCCAGCCTCCGCTACAGGAGACTTTGCCTCAAAAAACAAAATGCAAGGAAGCAAACAAACAAAAAACAAAATCAAAGAAAAAAATTAAAAATAAATATAAATGAAAACAATTCAAGGTTGAAGACATAGCTTGACTGTTTGCCTAGCATGCACGACACCCTGGAGGGTATGTGTCTTTTTTGTTTTCCCCAAAAAGATCTCCATGAGTTCTAGGCCAGCCTAATCTCTACATAGTGAGTTCCAGGACAGCAGAACTATATAATGAGAATCTGTCTTGAAAAAACAGGGGCTGGAGAGATGGCTCAGCGGTTGAGAGCACTGACTGCTCTTCCAGAGGTCCTGAGTTCAAACCCCAACAACCACATGGTGGCTCACAACCATCAGTAATGAGATTGGATACCCTATTCTGGTGTGTCCGAAGACAGTGACAGTATACTCATAAATAAAATAAATAAATAAATCTTTAAAAAAAAGAAAAACCAAACCAACAACAACTAATAAATTAATAAAGTAAAAAAGTTGCCCACATCTCGGGAAGAAACCCTAATTAATATACTAGGCATGTCGCTTATCGTAGATGACCAAAGTCTTATTTATTCTAAAATAATTTTTAGACTTATTCTAGTTTGAGTGTTTTTCCTGCATGTATGTATATGCATCATATGTGTGCCTTGTGTAGGTAGAGGTTAAAACAGGATATTGGATCCTCTAAAACTGGAGTTACAGGTGGTTGGGAGCCACTGTGTGGGTGCTGGGAACCAAACTCAGGTCCTCTGTGACAGTAACAAGTGCTTGTAACTCCTGAACCCTCTCTCTAGCACCCTTTAGTACTTTTTTTTTTGGGGGGGGGTTCGAGACAGGGTTTCTCTGTATAGCCCTGGCTGTCCTGGAACTCACTCTGTAGACCAGGCTGGCCTCGAACTCAGAAATCCGCCTGTCTCTTCCTCCCAAGTGCTGGGATTAAAGGCGTGCGCCACCACCGCCCGGCTGCCCTTTAGTACTTTAAAAAAAGATTTGTCTCTATTGTTTTTACTAACTTGAGTGTGTGTGAATAGATGCCACATGTGTGCCTACGGTGACTAGTTGAGGGGGTTAGATCCCCTAGAATTGGAGTTGTGAGCTGCCATGTGGGTTCTGGGAACAGAACGTGGGTCCTCTGGAAGAGCAGCCAGTGTGGGATACTGAATTAATGTCTGGGGGTGCTCATGCTGTGACACGCATGAGAGGTCAGAGGACAACTTGTGAGAATTGGTAGTTGGTTGTCTCCTGGGGATTGCTGTCAGTCATCAGGCTTGGTGCTGACTCATTTGAAGGGTTCTGCTGGTAGAATGCCTGCCTAGCATGCACAAAGCCCTGTGTTCCTCCCACCCACCAGCAGCACATAAACCTACACACCTATGATCCGAGGATCAGGGAGGTGTAAATTGGAAGATCTGGAGTTCGAGGTCAACCTTAACTACTTGGTGAGCTCATGGTCAGCCTGGGCTCCGTGAAGCCCTGACTCAACACACACAGACAGACAGACAGACAGACAGACACACACACACACGCACACGCACATACACACACACAACAAAACTTCCACAGCACTGCCTGTAGCTCTAGTTCATATTGCCTAGGGTCAAGTTCATACCATGCATTTAGACACTGTGCTATACCTATTTGCTTCCCCAGGAATGACTGAAAGGTTGCTTTCTGTGATGTTCTGGGCAAGGCTACAACAAAGGTCCCCCAACCTGTTCCACGTGTCCCTAAGAATGGGCTTCTTCCACCCAGGATGATCAAGGTGCTTCCCCTAGCCTCTCCATCAGTCTGCCTCCAACGCAAGTGAGGGTTTTCCTCCCCTGTCCTCCGTTCTCACTTCCCCTGATCTGTCAGGTGGAGACTAGTGTCCCAGTGGCATTGTATTGTGTTTTTATTTGATGTGTTTTACTGAGATAGGATCTCAGTAGCCCCAGACCCTTGTGATTAAAAAAAAGGTTGTTTTCTTTTTTGAGGCAGGGTTTCTCTGTGTAGCCCTGGATATCCTGGAACTCCCTCTGTAGACCAGGCTGGCCTCGAACTCAGAGATCTGCCTACCTGTGCCTCCTGAGGGAGTATACCACCACGGCCCGAATCATAACGATTATTAATTTTAAAAAAATTGATGTGTACGTAGTGAGTGTGTGGTGGGCATGAGCGCAGTACCCATGGAAGCCAGAAGAGGGCACCAGATCCCCCGCAGCTGGAGTTCCAGGAGGTTTGTGAGCCTCCTTATCCGGGTGCTGGGAACCTAACTCGGGTTCTTTGCAAGAGTAAGTGCTGACACATCTCTCCGCCTTTAAGTTTATGGTCTTGTGTTGATATTGCATTCATAGCTACGCTGCCTGCACGGGGGGGGGGGGGGGGGGGGGGGGATCTGGGATTTAAGGTGTAGAAGGAAACGACTCTCATTCCTGTCTCTCTTAGCATTGGCATTCATTTTTTTTTCTACTTCCTTCATGACCCCATTGGCCGGCTCAACAAATCCCCAAGCCCACTCATGAGGACGACAGGCAGAGGTGTATGCTTATGGTGTTCTCTTCAGGGCTCCACTTTATTGGGGAGCAGCTTCGGGTGGGTGCAATCTAGGGCTGCTGGGCCTGCAGCAGGGCCCGCACCTGGCCGATCTGCCAGTCGACACTGGATTTCGCTGTGCCACCCAAGGCACTGTACTGTTCCACGCTGTGTCTGTAGTCCCACACGTGACTTACATCGCTCGTGAAAAGGGGACTGGGGAAAAAGAGGATGGGGTCAGAGTAGCCAGGGCATCCCGGCCTGCAGCTGGCCAGCATCAGCTTCCGGGATGCAGCACATCCAGGTGCGGGTGCGGGGTTGGGAGTGAGGGGAGGTCGTGGGTGGGGTGAGCAGGAGGGGGGTCCACCACACCTGATGGTCTGCAGCTCCTGTAGCGACAGCAGGTTGAGAGCCACTCCTTTAGTCTCTGCCATGAACACAGCTCTGCCTGAGGCCTCGTGGGCCTGGCGGAATGGCATCTATAGGCATAGATACATAGGCAGAGGGTGGTCAGGAGCTTGGTTTCTCCTGCGACCCGAGTGCACTGCTTTGGGGACACCGTTATTTCTATGCCCGGCTCCTCTGCACTCACCCCTTTGCGGACCAGGTAGTAGGCGAGGTCGGTGGCCAGCATGTCAGGGCTGAGTGCCTGCTTCATGTTCTCACGATGAATCTGGAGGTGTGAGATCAGCAAAAAGTGAGCTTGGGGGACCCCCTGGAGCCTGCCCTACTGTGTCCTCAGCCGCTGAGTTATGCCCCAACCGCAGCCCACCCCCACCCCCACGAGCAGTCCACTCTCTGCTCAAACATTTTCATTATTAGTTTGTTTTTATCTTTTTTTTTTTTTATCTTTTGAGATAGGGTTAAGACTTAGCCAGGTGGCGGAGGCGGAGGCCCACGCCTTTAATCCCAGCACTGGGGAGGCAGAGGCAGGGAGGCGGATCTTTTGAGTTTGAGGCCAACCTGGTGTACAGAGTGAGTTCCAGGATGCCCAGGGCTACACAGAGAAACCACGTCTCAGAAAACAAAGAAACAAACAAAACAACAAAAAACCTACTCTAGCCCAAACCTGGGGCGTTGGCTTCTAACCCCTTCCGTTCCCCCCCCCCACCTTCTGCCCTCATCCCCTCCCCTGCAAATCCCAGTCTGGGCCTCGTAGGGAGAGGTAGGTAAGGTGGGGAAGGCTAGTCTTGCCTGGAAAGTAGAGATGACTCCGGTGGCCACTTGGAGGACGGCTGTCATGGTGTCAGACACTTCAAACACAGCTTCCTTGTCTTCCTGGGAGGGGTGTGGCAGGTAAGGGACCCGCAGCCCTGCTCTTCCCCCAGACCTCATTCCCTGTTCCACTGGGTAACCTTAGCACTTCTTGCTAGCAAGGAGAGGCAGAGGACTTCTGAGGGTAGTCACAGACTGTGTGCCCAGGATGGGAGGGAGCCATTCTAAGGGTATTTGTCTGGCTATATCAGAGCACTGAGAAGTCTTTATGTGGCACAGACCAGAGGACTCCTTAGGACATCCTCAGCTGCATACCTGTAAGTCTTTGTTGTAGGTGCTTGGAAGTCCCTTGAGGGTCATCAGGAATCCAGCACACTGCAGGGAGATTGACACTGAGCCACTGAGACACCTGAGCCAGACATGAAGTCCCCTGAGGACTCCCACTGGGTCTGTCCTGGAAGCCTTGCCCCCATCTCTGCCCAGCTCACCCGTCCAAACACTCGGCCCGCCTTGCTCCGGATCAGCTCCAGGCTGTCTGGGTTTTTCTTCTGGGGCATCAAGCTGCTTCCAGTGCTGGGGGAACAGAGGTGTTAGGACTTATGGGTCTGTTTATGCCTAGCTGGCCTGCTGGCAAGAGGCGCTGGGCAGGTCTGGCAAAGGCTGTGGTCCAATGGGATGGGAGGGAATGGTTCTGGTTGGTACTGAGATATGGGCCTTACCTGTAGGCATCTGAGAGCTGTACAAAGTTGAATTCCTTGGAAGCGTACAGAATCAGGTCCTCTGCCATCCTGCTGAGGTGGGTCATACACAGAGAAGCCCAAAACAGGAACTCAGCTGGAAGGGACAGCAGGCCTTTTTTTTTTTTTTGTCATTTGCTCTCTTATGTGTTCACTCAGAGATGGTCAAAGGACAACTCACATGAGTCAGATCTCTCTGTCCACCATTTGGGGCTCAGGGTATCAAACTCAGGTTCATCGGGCTTAGTACTACTTGCCTTTTTGCCTACTGAGTAATCTCGCTGGCCCTTTTCGTTGCTAGTAGTTATTTTGGTTTTGTTTGTTTGTGACAAAGTCTTATATAGCTCAGGCTGGCCTCAACTGAATTAGCAGAGGATGTCCATCAATCACTGATATTCCTGCCTCTACTTCCCAAGTGCCGGAACTACGGGTGTGTACCATTATACCCATTTTACGCAGTGTTGGGAGGGGGGTCAAACCCGGAGCTTCGTGCACACTAAGCAAGCACACTCCTATCTGATGTACATCCCCAGCCCTGGACTCGCAGGTCTTACCCACGAAGTCTCTCTCGCTGGTGGCATCCATGCTGTTGAGCGTGATGGCCCCGAAGTTCAGTTCTGGGGGTGAGGGAGGGAAAAACAGTTAAACTGGAAGGCAAGAAGTATCCATATCTGGAGGCCCAGCCTCACCCTTGACCCCTTCTTGGAAATGGAAATTGAAGAGGGGTATGAGGTGGGGAAGAGGATCTCTGAACAGATCTTACAAGGAGGGACGGAGGTCTAAATACTTCCAGCAATAGGTACACCTGACATAGGCAACTCCATTAGTTTCAATACCCACAGGCAAGATATGAGGCCTCTGCCCTCCCGCTGTGGGCACCAGAAATGTTACACAGAGGGTTAGATTACAAAGAGAGGGATGTATAACCTGTTTTCTGCTCAGAAGCCTGGGAATGGATGTAGTTAATAACCTCGTGATTTTTTTTTTTTTTTTTTGTACTGTGTAGCTCAAACCACACTGGATCCTCCCCCAGATTCTAATCAGGAGCTTGTCAATCTGTAGAACCCATCTTTATGGGAGCTGTCCTGTGTACTTTATAAAGAGTTTCAATGTAGTCTTGTCTTAAGTTTTATGGTGCCTATAGGATTGAGTTAATTATCACCAGGAAAATTTTCACCAAATTGTGCTGTGTTTATTTTTTTAAAAAAAGATTTATTTATTTTATTTATAGGAGTACATTGTAGCTGTCTTCAGACATACCAGACGAGGGCATCAGATCTTATCATAGATGGTTGTGAGCCACAGTGTGGTTGCTGGGAATTGAACTCAGGAGCTTTGGAAGAGCAGTCAGTGCTCTTAACTGCCAAGCCATCTCTCCAGCCCCCTGTGCTGTGTTTAAATATGCCTAAAATAAACTACTCAGGGCCAGACTCCCAAAGTCTCAACCAACACTGGCTACTGAGTCATGTTGAACCTATAGCCCCATGTGTTTGACCCCTAGTGTTTCTCTGTGGGTACAAGTTCCCCATGCCACCTACACGTCACCTCATGTTTCTTTGAGACCAGCAGAAGTTAAGAGGGACAGTTTCCAGAGGAGGATGAATGAGCAAGGTGCCTCACCTGAACGGAGTAGCTCCCGGTCCACACCCAGAGCATTGCCTGCAATGGCCCCACTGCAGAGACAAGGGTTCACAGAGATTGAGGTTCTGAGTACCATACACATGCGACACCCAGAAGCAAGCCTTAGTTGCTCAGCCCCTTTTCTGGTCTGGCCACTGTAAGGCCCCAAGACTTTCACCATGCAGGGAACATGGTAAGAGATGAGAACCTGGCTAGGGTGTCAGCATTTTTCTTGTTTGATTATTCCCATGTTAGAGATCTGAAAGGCAGAGTGCGGTCCAGCTCTTATTGAAAACATTATATGTGTATGCTTTCTTGTCTGTATGTGAACCATGTGCATTTAGGTGTCCACCGAGGTCAAAGAGGACCTCTGAGTCCCTGGAACTGGGGTTAGAGGCAGTTGTGAGCCACCCAATGTGAGCACTGGGAACGGAACCTGGGTCTTCTGGGAAAGCAGCTGGTGCTCCTAGCCATCTCTCCAGCCTTTATGGTTTTGTTTTCTTTTTAAAGGCTTGTTTTTATTATTCTTACTTATGTGTGTACATATATGCGTGTGTGAATGTTTGCCACATGTGCGCAGTGCTCATGGAGACCAGAAGGGGGCGCTGGATTTCTGGAGCTGAAGTTACAGGTGGGTTATAAGCTGCACAGTGTGGGTGATAGGAACTGAACTTCAGTCGTCTGGAAGAGGAGCAAGTGCTCCTAACCACTGCGCCATCTCTCCAACCCATCCTAAAGTTTTCAATTAGCATGTATACTATACATATCGGATTTCATTGTGCCATTTTCATACATGTGTTGAATGTATTTTAATCATGTTTGTGCCTCTTGTCCTCTTCCTACCCTGAAGATTCTTTCTTCTTCTCAACACACACGTTTCATGTCTTTGTCGGTGACTCAGAAAGTTTCACTGGGGTTGCTAACAGGCGCATGCGTGAGTGGTTACCAATAGGAGCAGGGCAACCTAACCACTGAAGAAATGTCCCGCCCCTAGCAACCACAACTGTTTCTATATAGACCCTGAGGAAGGGGCAGGGCTTCATAGGTCCCTCCCTCTAATCACCAAGCTTTCCTCAGCCTTGTTGATCCCTTGTGGATCTGGTAGCAATACACCCTCAGCTTCCATCAGGCCTGGACAATGAGGACTACTGCCTTACCTCCCCAGTGGCAGGACATTGATCCGCTTCTGCACCTCCAGCAGTCTCTCTGAATCTCGCGTCAGCGCAACAGCGTGGCTGTGGGAAATAGGGAATAGGGGTGGATAGTTGGTGGCAGGACACCAGGGAGCCTCCCCTTCCATCAAAACCCCGGTCAGGGCCGCTTTCTACCGTCCCTGCTCTGCTCCGCACAGCTCACCTCAGGATCCAGTGGCTCCAGCGGATGGGCTGAGCTCTCTGCAAGTGTGTGTACCCTGGGAAGAGGACATCACATTCCCTGTAGTAGGGGAGGAAGCAGGAGACTTGAGGGATTAGGGTCTGGCAGGGACAGGTAAGACTTGCTTAGGACACCTGGAACCCTACAGGGTAGACTCTTTTCAGGGAAGATAAGAATCGACCTGTGGTGCTCCGCCTAAAAAAGGGACCAGATGCTCACCACAGGATAAAACCGGAAGTGAGTCAGTGAACCCAAAGATTAAACCAGAAAGGGCATGATGATGGGAGTCTGTGTGTGGTCCCAGTGCTCCGAAGGTTGAGGCAGGAGGACTGCCACAAGGTTGAGACCAGCTTTGGCTAAATGGTGAGTTTGATGCCAGTCTGGGTTACAGATGAGACCCAGTCTCAAAAACAAAGCCCGAGCTCTGGTTGTGGTGGTGGACACCTGTAATCCTAGCAATTGGGAGGCTGAGGCAGGAGAACCAGGAGTTCAAGGTCAGGTTCAGTTACATAGTGGATTTGGAGCCGGCTTGGGCTAGCTTATAAATAAATAAATAAATAAATAAATAAGAAGAGGAGAGGACAGGACAGAGAAAGAGGAAAAAGAAGGAAAGAAAGAAAGGAAATTTGAGGCTAGCCTGGGCTACATAGGAAGCCCCAGGCTACCCTTAGTGTCTAACCATCACTATGCTCAATTTCCTGTACTCACTAGCCCTCCCTCCTCCCCCCATTCTTCCCAGCAGCCATCCCTACCTCAGTTCATGTGCCTTTGCATTCACGCTTAGCTGAGGTCTATGAATGGGGAGTTAGGAAAGGGAGACGTCGTCCCCAATTCTGATTCCACCTAAGATTTTTCAGGGTCTCCTTTGTCAAGTCTGAAGGGGACAAAGCCAGTCACAGGGACATCAGAACATGGAGGCACGGGATGAGGATGGAAGGAGGCAGCCTTTGGCTCTCTCATTTGCCTTTCCCTGTAGCAAGATGGGACAGTCTGGGTTGTAGAGTGACTGCCTTCTTTGGGCTCAGTCAAGACCTTTCCTTGGGGACCTGGAGCTTCAGTCTCCAAAAATCCTTAAACAGTCTCCAAAAATCCTTAAACAGTCACTGCTATCCGGTGCCCACTGGGCTGGCCTGGGTAGGGAATGGAGCTGGTAAGTCACGCCCCGCTCCTTATCGCTCTGAGAACTCTGAGTCCACCTAATATCTCAGCCCCCATGTTTAACTCTCTGCAGCCCTGCCATCCAGGTCTTACATTCAGAGGAGAACAGAGCCTGGTAGCCCTCTGGGACTCCAGGTGTCTGCTGTAAGGCTCTATCCTCTGAGCCAAACTGCTGCAGTGTTCATGAGGGGAGTTGAGCCTGTCATAGTTGGGCCTGTGGGACTGGAAAGGCGGCTTATTGGTTAAGACCACTTGGTCTTGCAGAAAGACCTGGGATTTGAGTCCAGTCCCCACACAGTGGCTCATGGCTAAGTCACAGCTTGAGTGAAAAGGGGGAGCTTCTGCTCTCTTCTGACCTCCACAAGGCACCAGGCATGCAGGTAGCACAGATACATACATGCAGACAAGACACTTCTACATATAAAAGAAACAACAGCACAAATAAATATCCTGAAAAACAAAAACCCAAACCCAACTGGGCCTGTGGAATGTTGACACTCTCCTCCCTCAGGAGGGTGCGGGAGAGTCTTCGGACCTTCACTTGAGTATTATGTTTTTCTTCCCAGCCGTTCATGTGCACTTCTACCCTAGCTGGACAAGGACTCACCTCTGATCCCATGAGGAGCTACAGTATACAGACGGGGGAAGACTAGGGAGGACCTATCTACTATGCAGCCCTTGGGGAACCATGGTCCATGTTGGGTACAGATATTCTGGCATGGCTGGTTTAGGGTTACCCGCACTCATTCCTTGCTTAGATTCCCTCTAAGGAGAAATTTCCCGTGGCAGCATCCCCAGGAGACTTACGCCTCTGCCCGGTCTACCATGGTTTCAATGAGCACTCTGAGGAAGGTGGAGAGTCTTGAGCAGGTCTGCCTCATCCACAGCCTGAGGTCCGTGACCACCTGTGGAGAGGAGAAGGCCAAACTCAGGGAGTAAACTTTGCTGCTTCCCTAGAGAACCAGGACTGCAGCTGAGCCCCCAAGAGCCTCCTGGGTACCCATAGTCGAAAGGTTCATAGAAGAGGGCAGGAGGGACAGGACACCTGGTCATTGCGACTTCGTCCTGTGTGTAGCTTCCCTGCAGCTTCACCAATGAGTTCCTGGAGTGAAGAGGCGTGAGGTTAGGAACTCCCTTGCTCACAGCTCAAGTGGTGACACTCAAGTCTAGGAAGGGGTCCTCGCCAACCCTGTGGCTTTCCTTCCCTATGCCAGGGACCCCCTGTCCTGCCCCAAGTCTCTTGCCATTTGTCCTCTGTCAAGGATGCCTAGTGACGGGATAAAGTGAGATACAGACCAGTTACGAAGAAGGGTATGTCATACCTTCAGGCGCCGCTCATTGGCTGTGTGGATGTCTTCATCATTAGGGTGTAATTTGAAGATGCCTTGGGCCCACTCGTCAGCCACCTGAAGAAGGTAGCAGCAACCCAGGGTATCAGGTTAATTAGGCATCAGAAGCCAGGAGTCTCCTGCCCTGGTCCCCGTTCCACCATGGTTAAATGCCCTTGTATGGGGGAGCTGGTCCATAGGATATTTCCCCATCCCTGAGGGATGATCTCAGACAGAGTCCACCTTGGTCATGAGCAATGAGGAGTCATTAAAAGATTGAGTTGGGAAGACAGTGGAGTGGGTTGGGGTTAAGAGCACTGGCTGCTCTTCGAGAGGATCCAGGTTCAATTCCCAGCACCCACATGGCAGCTCACAGCTGTCTGTAACTCCAGTTCTAGGGTATCCGACATCCTTAGACAGACAGACATTCAGGCAAAATGCGAATGCATGTGAAATAAAAATCAATAAATAAAAATGATAGAGGGGGTAACTATAGGGCCAGCCATCTGTGGCAGTAAGTATAAGTCATCTATTTACTTCAGGGTGACACAACCTGGAATTCTATAGCTTGTGCCCCAGGATATGAGAGCCCGGACAAAGCTCAGTGATAGAACAAATCAGTTGCCTAGAATCTCCCAATGAGGGGTTGGGGCGTGGCTCAGGCAAGAGCATTTACTCAGCATGCACACAGCCCCGGGTTCCATCTCCAGCATCAGCAGGAGGGAATAAAGGTGAATGTCGGGGTTAGGGATTTTGGCTAGGAGCCTGGGTTCCCAGGGGAATGGCTGTAGGGTGTGGCTTGTGACACGGAGCCTACCTTGTCCAGGCCTTGCAGTATCTGCTGCATCTCGGCTTTGGTGAGAAGCCCCGCCTCCTCCAGGCCCCTGCTGTAGGCCTTGCTCCCCTGTATGTCCGCATTCCACAGATTCCGGTCATAGGAGATGGATGAGTTGAACTTCTCCATGATGGGGTCGACAGAGCCCACAAACCGGCCACCCCATAGCTTCCCGCTCTGGCCAAGAGAGCGGAACAGAACAGACTCTCAAAAGGGACTCTTGGGAGAGTTAGCCAGGAAGGGTGGTGGCGGGTGTGTGTGTAGATGTGTGTGTGTGGCGGCTGCGAAGGCGTTAGACATTATTCTCACTGAACAAATAGGCAAATAGGGCAATTGAAACTCAGATGCTCAGGAACTTGGTGAGCATGCAAGGGGGTTCGATAGACAAAGAAGTCAGGGTTCTTTCTCATCACATAGCACAGACCAGGGAGCTTGTGGCATTCCTGGGACTGCACCAAAACTACTTTTCTTTAACTGACCGATCGCATTGTGTAGTTGTTATTTTGTTTTTGTTGTTTTTCCAGACCCGCTTTCTCTTTGTAGCCTAGCTATCCTGGAACTCTGTAGACCAGGCTGGCCTCGAACTCACAGATCCACCTGCCTTTGCATTCAGAGTGTTGAGATTAAAGGCGTGCATCACCACCACTGTGCCCAGCGCCTAGTTTTGTATCGTTTTCCTAAAATGACATTAGCTGATCCCCCACCTCCAGCCACCAGAGAGCAGCAAGATAGGTCAGAGAGGCACCTGTTTGGAAAGAGAAGGACACAGGCCAGGATATGGACAGGCAGTAGGAAAGGATGCAGAACACTCAGGAAACAGCCAATCCAGGACCAGCAGAAAAGCGTGGTAGGAACAGTGGTGAGGGACATGGAGTGTCAATCGCTAGCAATGTGTGCGTGCGTGTGCATGTGTGTACAAAAGCCACTAGAGTCATAAGGTTTCTGCCCCTTGGGTATACCATATAACTCCTTGAAAACTCAGTTCTACCTCTTTACCAAGCAAGGTTTACACCCACAAGATAGGCTTGTTGTAAGCCAGTGGCTCGCAACCTTCCTAAAGCTGCAGACCTTTGATACAGTTCCTCCTGCTGTGGTGACCCCCAACCATAACATTATTTTTGTTGCTATTTCATAACTGTAATTTTGCTGCTATGAATCATAATGTAAATATCTGCGTTTTCTGATGGTCTTACACAACCCCTGTGAAAGTTCGACCCCCAAAGGGGTCGTGACCCACAGACTGAGAATCACTGTTTTGAGCATTTAGTTTGATACTGTTTTCGAAGGGAATGCATACTGAAGGAAGCCTGGGGGGTGTTCGGGGTTAGGGTGCGTGCTCTCTGTTCACTCTGCTTTGTGTGTGTATGTGTGTGTGTGTGTGTGTACATGTGTACGTGCCCACACACAAGAATGCCGGAGGTCAGTGTTGAGTGTCTTCCTTAATTGTGCTCTACCTTGTATTTATTATTTATAATAATATAATAATAGATATTTATTATTTTTGAGACAGGGTGTCTTAGTTAATATTCAAACCATCACACAGGGCCTCACTCTGTAGCCTTGGCTACACTAAATAAATCAAGCTGGTCTGGAATTCATAGAGATCACCTTCTGCCCCCTAAGTGCTGGGATTAAAGTGTGCCACCACGTTCTTAGAGACACCATCTCTCACTGATCCTGAAGTCATCAATTTAGCTGGGCTGGCTGGTCAACAACTTCAACTTCTTCAGCACTGGGGCCCAAATTCAGGTCCATACCCTTGCAAAGCAAGCAGTTTACCAACACTGCCTCCGGAGCCCTGAAGTGTGTCAAGGGAGCATGCGCTTTGTACTGGCTCCTGGCTGTGAGCCCACACCCTCGGTGCTCAACAGTCAGAAGGACTCTGATCCACAGAACTGGCTTCCAGCATCACCCCCCACACCTTCCCCAGCTCTGTGAGAGGTTCTTCACCTGAGCTTTAGCTGCCTCAACAAAAGCTGGATCTATTTCAAATCTCCACGGGCTCCTGGAGCCTGTGTGTCAGGGCCTGACGATCAAAATGGGGAGCAAGTCAAGGAGTCTGCAGGGGAAGGACCTGGAAGGATCCTGCCACCAGCTTTCTTTCCAGATTTCCGGCCTCTGTGCCTGGTTTGTTGGTAATAACAAGATTTCCGGCCTCTGTGCCTGGTTTGTTGGTAATAACAACTCCTTAATAAGCAGAACAGCCGCCAGAACAATTAGTACCAACCCACAGAATGGCTTAAGGCAAGCTGAGGTCATCTGCAGCCCAGACCACTGTGTTCCAGGAGGGAACTCTGAGCTCCAGTTCCATCAACAACCTTACAGGCACACACTCCCCTCAACCCCATCCCCGCCTATATTTGGAATTTCACCTAGGGCCATGTTTGGGAACCACAGGTGCTCTACCACTGAGTCATATCCCAGTCCCTTACTTGGGGGGTGCGGGGGGGGGGATTCTAAGCAGGTGTTTTACACCTGCTTACAACCCCAGCCATGTTTTTTGGCTTGTGGAGATAGGGTCATGCTCCGTAGTTCAGGCTAACCTAGAATTCATGACAAAGTTGAAGCTGTCCTCAAATTAGTGATCCTTTTGTTTCAGCCTCCCAATGGATAGGGATGCAAGTGTGAGCCACCACACTTAGCTCTGGAAAACTTTTGAAAGGATCTTGGGAGGTCAGAGTGAGGTGTCTCCAACCTGGGCAAGGACCAACACAGATGGATAGGGCATTGGTGCAGGCTAGGAGCCTGGGAGAAGATGAAAGGGCACAGAGGTGGCCGTGTGGAACGAACAAGATTCAATCTAGATGCCCAAGAGAAGCATCAGAATAGTTACTGTTAGCTGGGTCACCAGTAATACCAGTATTCAGTAATAGTTACTGTCACCTGTAATACCAGCATTAGGGAGGTAGACGTAGGAGTATTAATACTTTTGGGGTTTGTTTGTTTGTTTTTCAAGAAAGGGGTTCTCCGTGGAGCTCTGGCTGTCCTGGAACTCATTCTATAGACCAGGCTGGGCTTGAACTCATGGAGATCCTCCTGCCTCGGCCTCCCAAGTGCTGGGTTTAGAGGCATGGGCTGCTGCAGTTGGCGCTGCAGGTACATCCTTTTATGAAGTGGACACCAACACCCCTACTTCACAAAGGACCTAGAGGTCAAGGCTCGCCCTGTGTACAAATCCTGTCTGTTTGGCTCCAGAGTCCGGCCCTTGCTCCTGACCCTCCCCAGGACCCGGCAGCTAATAGATCAGGCCACCGTAACGCAAGGGGTGTTAAATCTTTAATTGGAATGCTAAGCTACGAGAAAGGCGGTGACTTGACAGCTAATGACGACCAGAAGGGACTGGACATGCAGGCATCCGGTTCCCTACAGTCACCGTTCCCCAGAGAGTTCAAAGTCATGGCTCCGCCATCCGTCCCTTACAGGTGAAGCCCAATAGCTGTCGTTATTCCAGATAAACCAATCGAGCCCACACGGAAGACCTATGTCTTGCACACTTTTCGCTAAATAGGTAGACAAGCCAGCAATTCCTGGCCCAAAGGAGAGGACAGTGATACCCTGGGGGGGGGGGGTCACTAGGGCCATGGGGAGAGGTCCCTACCTCCTGGCTGGTTGCATAAGACAGACCTCAGATACAATTTAAGGACTCAACTTTTCCTATGCACAGGAACAAATGCATGGGAGGAGAGTTATCCTATAGGGTGGAGCCTGACAAGAGGATGTGGGGTGAAAAGCAGGGTGTAAGGAAAGTGAGGTACTTCATTGGGTAAAGGCCAAGCCTGTTGCAAAGAGAATCTGCTCCCCCAAGTTGTCCTCTGATCTCCACATGTGTGCCATGCTCACAGATGTACATACTCGTGTACTAACAAACAATCAAATAAATAATGCTAAGAAAAAAAACCAAAAAACAAAAAAGTAAACGGAAAGTTTTTTAGCTCACACCTGGAATCTGAACACTCAGTAGGTGGACCCAGGAGAATCGTCAGAAGTTTGAGGCCAGTCTGGGTAGAGGTGAGTTCCAGTCTAGCCTGGGCTAAAGTGAGCCGCTGTCTCAAAGAAAGAAATACAGGGGCTGGAGAGATGGCTTAGCCATTAAGAGCACTGGCTTCTCTTCCAGAGGACCCAGGTTTGGTTCTCATCATCCACACGGTGGGCCACACCCTCTTCTGACCTCCACAGGGGGCAGCCACACACGTGGTGCACAGACGTCTATACATGCAGGCGACACACCCATACACATATAAATTTTAAAATAATTTTTAAAACAGGGAAGACTCCGGGCTCAGTGGCTCATGCCTTTAATCCCAGCACTCTGGGAGGTAGAAGCAGGTGGACCTCTAAGGTCGAGGACAAGCCTGGTCTACAGAGCGAGTTCCAAGACTACACATGGAAACCCTGTCTTATAAAACAAGACAGAAACTACAAAACAAAACAAAAAAACAAAAACAAAAGAGGGGAATACAGCCCGACATAGTGGCCAATAGTGAGATCATCACATAAGCCACTTGGCGGCGCTCGATAGCAGATAACGACGCGGACATCCCTGAGTCTACGTAAAGCCAGTCTTGGAAGTGTGGTCGGGGATTTCAGGATCACTGCAGGTCTGTGTGGCAGGAGATGGCCCCATACGTGGTTCAAACCGACTGGCTCCTCCCCGCTCCTTTGCAAGGTCCCCCCAGTCCTACACACCTCCGATGCCATGTTGGGCGGTTCCTCCTCCTCCTGGAGCTTCTGTCCTACGACTCTGGAAGACAAGACCACACTGACCACCTCGGGAGGTCTACGGGAACAGAGTTGGGACACCTGCTCGGCTTGCGGGACTTGGGCAGCACTCAGCAAGCGCACCACAGACTTCGCGTTCCCTCTTGTTTGTTCCCTCTGTCCCACGCTCCCTGGACCTAGTGGATCAGACTCAGGGAACAGGTACCTTCTGGTCTGTCCTGGCTTTTTCTGGTCCGGATGGCGTCTGCTGCCCCTCTGTCTTGTCCCCGCCTTCTGGAAGAGTAGAGCCAATTGGGAGAGGTAGGTGTGACTCATCAATCACGCTTATGGGCGGGACCACCTCTGGCTAAGCTACTAGCAGGAAGAGGTGATTTTCTTGGAGTCAGCACTAGCTGTACTAAGGTCCAAACACATAAAACCTTTATTGGGGAGCAGAAAGTTGACAGGCTTGTCATCCCAGCAGCACCCGGGAGGCTGAGGCAGGAAGATTGCTGGAGTTCCAGGCCTGGGTTTCAGATGAACCTGTTTCAAAACATTTCAGCACTTGGGAGGCAGAGACAGGCAGATTTGCCAGTTCAAGGGCAGCCTAGTCAACATAGTTCCAGGCCAACCGGAACTAGGTAGTGAGGCCCTGTCTCAAAGTAGGGGGCATAGGTTAGGTCACATGCTAAATCAGGTATGGTTTTGTATGCTGGTCATTCCAATACTCTGGAGGCTGAGGCAAGAGGCTTGCTGCAGGTTTCAGGCCCACACAGACTACTAACTAATGGAGCATGGTGGTGTATGCCAGTAGTATCAGCTTTTGGAAGATTGAGGTAGGAAGATCAGAAGTTCTAGGTCATCCCAAGCTGCATAGCCAGCTCCAGGTAGCCTGGGTTATGGACCCTATCTCCAATTTAAAAAAAAAAAAAAAAAAAAAAAGCCGGCAGCAGTCAGGCTGTGGAAAGAACTGCTAAATGCTAAGTTGCCTGGGACAGCACATACCTGTGATCTCAGCAGTCGTGAGCGTGGAGTAGGAATGTCAAGAGTTTGAATACAGGGCTTAGAGAGATGGCTCTGCAAAAAGAGCTAACCTTGAAAGGTTGGCGACCTGAGTTCCATCCCTGGAAATCATATAGAAGGGCAGCTGTGGGGCTCATCTGTGCTCTCAGCATTTCCACGAAAGACAGACAAAAAGACTGGAGGAATGTCGGGAAGTTTGGGGGGGCAGCTAGTCTGGAACTCAGAGCAGTAGCAGATACAAGAGAAACCCTTGCCTTAATAAGGGGAAAGGCAAGAACGGACTCCAGAGGGTTGTTCTCCAAGCTCTACACAGACTCTGTGGCAAGTTGTGTACACACTCCCCTCCCCAACCCCAAATAAATTTAAAGAAAAGATGGATCCAGTGAGGTGCCTCAACAGGTAAAGGTGCTTATTGGCTTATTGTCAAATCTTTTTTTTTTTAATTCTTTATGTGTATAAGTACACTTCTTCAGACACACCAGAAGAGTGCATCAGATCCCATTACAGATGGTTGTGAGCCACCATGTGGTTGCTGGGAATTGAACTCAGGACCTCTGGAAGAACAGTCAGTGCTCTTAACCTCTGAGCCATCTCTCCAGCCCTTATTGTCAAATCTTACAATCTGAGTTTGATCCCAAGAAGGACCCACATGGTGGAAAGAGAGAATGACTTCACCAAATTGTCCTCTAAACTCTATGCTTATGCAGGACACATATACATGTATACATAATACATAAATAAATGTACAAAGAGAAAAAAAGCACTAAAAAAAAATACCCTAAAAGTTGGGATGTAGCCCAGTTGGTATTCTCTAGAGAGTCCAGAAAGGGGATGGTAACAGGCAATTGAGGGTTAATACTCAGTGCTTCCTTCAGTCTATCCTATTCTCAAAGCAGGAGGTCGGTCTGAGCTTACCCGGAATCAGCACGAAAACATGGCCACTGTGGAGAGCAGGTATGAGTGTCTATCCCGGAGGATGCATGCATGTATGTACATTACTTATATTCCTGGCGCCAATGGCAGTCAGAAGTGCAGGTCAGCATCCACGGAACTGCAGTTAGAGATAGGTAACTGTGAGCCACTGTATGGTAGTTGGAAACGGAAACTGGAGTCTCTGCAAGAGCAACATGTCCTCTTAACCACGGAGCCATCCCGACAGCCCTTTGTGGACTATGGAGATTTTTGATCACCAACAGACCAGATACGCTAGAGATAGCCAAGGTGGGACTGGGAGCACTCGGGGAGCACGCTCAGTAGTTACTAGAGTGTCTGCATCACACAGTGCCCGACTTTAATCAAACTTCCGTGCCTTGTAAAGAAACAAGTTTTCATATTCATTGCCAACAGACCTAGATTATAGTAAATGCTTAAGACCTCTGGCATGGCTCAGAAATGGAGCACTTGCTTAGAATCTATGTGATGGGGAGCTGGGGGGGGGCGCAGATCAGCAGTGAATACTTGTCTCAAATCACGCAGGAAGGATTTGGAGTTTGGTTCGGCCTTAGAGTGCCTGCCTAAATTCTCCCAAATGAGGAGCTGGTGGAGTGGCTCAGGGTAGCGCTCTCTCAGAGCAAGAGGAATACGGCATCTTAATTCACACTCACCCTGTGAGCATCACCCTAGGAAACCTCAAGCTCTGGTTCTTACCCAAAGAACAGAGAAGGTCTAAGAAACCTTCAGAGAAGCCTTGGGATGCAGTTGGTAGCGTGCTCGCTTAGCACACACGAAGCTCAGGGTTTGAGTCTCAATACTGCTTAAAGCTAGCAGAGTGGCTCATGCCTGCAACCCCAGCCCCCAGGAGGTGGAAGCAGGGTCAGGAGTTCGAGGTCTATCCTCAGCTACATAGGTGAGTTCAAGGTGGGACTAGGCTATATGAGACCCTGTGTCAAGTAAAAAAAAAAAAATGAATGAAAAATATTTAGGAGAGTTAACTAGAGGCATCCTCTGTGTCTGTCTGTCTGTCTGTCTGTCTGTCTGTCTTCTCTCCCCCTACCCTCTTTTTCTCTCTCTCTTGGCTTTTCGAGTCAGGTTCTGTGTAGCCCTGGTTATCCTGGAACTTACTCTGTAGACCAGGCTGGCCTTGAACTCACAGAGCTGCCAGCCTCTGCCTCGTGGGTGCTGGGATTCAAGGCCTGTACCAACCACTGCCCAGTGATGCATCACCTCTATATGATTGGAATAAAAAAGTATCAACAGTCGTGAATATTTCCATTATTTGCTTTGTTGTGTGTGCTGAAGCAAGAACTCTCTATATAGCTAGACTCGAATCCTCTGTGTTCTTCCTGCTGGCCAGAAATTTGACATTCTCCTGCCTTAGCCTTCCAAGGGCTGGAGTGACAAGTGTTGTGTCAGTATCTTGAGTTCTAAGAGTATTGTAGGTATTGTGTTAAATATTTTTTTTCTTTTCTTTTTTTTTTTTTGAGACAGGGTTTCTCTGTGTAGCCCTGGCTGTCCTGGAACTCACTCGGTAGACCAGGCTGGCCTCGAACTCAGAAATCCACCTGCCTCTGCCTCCCAAGTGCTGGGATTAAAGGTGTGCACCACCACCGCTCGGCAAAGACAGCATTTTCTTTTCTTTTCTTTTCTTTTTCTTTTTTTGGTTTTTTCGAGACAGGGTTTCTCTGTGTAGCCCTGGCTGTCCTGGAACTTTGTAGACCAGGCTAGTCTCGAACTCTTGAACTCAGAAATCTGCCTGCCTCTGCCTCCCAAGTGCTGGGATTATAGGCGTGCACCACCACCACCTGGCTGTGTTAAATATTTTATATGGATAACCTTTTTAAATTCTCTCGAGCATATCTAGAAGGTGGCCCTGGCCCTGATAATCACCCATCTCTTCCAGGTGAGGAGAGTCTGGGAGAGAAGGAGTGATTTGCCTAAAGACACCGAGGCAGGAAATGTGAAGGCTAGGCACTGTATCTAGCATCTCAAGAAAAACATAATATCAGCCCAGGAAAGCTCTCCAAGATCTGGCTAGTCAGAGGCTAATTACCCGAGGGATCACATTAATGAACAACCGGCTAACAGGACTGCCACTGAGCCTCACATGACCATCACCTGCCTTTCCAGTCCTTAGGATGAAAACAAACGCTTGACAAGGAAAGGCTGTCGATGCAGCTCAGGGAGAAAGTGCTTCCTAAGCATCCCCGGCACTGCTGGGGAGGTGGAGGCAGGAGGATAGAGGGTTCAAGGGAATCCTCAGCTACATAGCCAGTCTGAGGCCAGCCTGGGCTCCTTAAGACCTTGACTCAAAACAAACAAACTCCAACAAAAGCCAGGTAGTTCAGGACATTCACTGATGTATCAGCGAGGTTGAGCTCACTGCCCAGGTGCCTAGGTGGATGCCATTGAAACATGGGTGCCAGCCAATTTCCCTACTTGCGTTCATCTCTGAATCATTTTATGGCGGGGCTCTCTGAGGTACCAGCTTGTCTTCCACGAGTCTAGCTCTGAAGCCTTGGTTTTGAACGATCCTCTCTCCACGCACCTCAAACACTCCTGGGTTTGGGACGCCTCTCTGTCCTTGTTAGTCATTCCTCTGTCTATGCTAGAGTCTAAACAGTGTGTCATAGTTATTTAGGCTCTGATCTGGTCCCCCAACTAGGCTGTCAGCTAGCTTGGAAAGTGTGTATTATTCATGTCTGAATCACCAGCGTACAGGGGGCAATCGCTGTAAGACTGTTGAGTGACTAACACCATGAACACCACTGTGGGGCCCAATCTATTCAAGACAGGCACAGGGGACCACCTTCAGTCTTAAGTCATCTGGGATGAGATTTTATTTACTTGATGAATTTAATTTTGTTTTATTTTTTTTCTTATTATTTTCAAACAGGGTCTTACTATGTGCCCCAGGCTGGCACATAGTAATTTTTTGAACTAAATTTTCTCCCTTGACTTCCTGTACTATGATTATAGACATGAACCATCCATCACTCTTGGATGTACTTGTTGAACACAGGTGAGCCTAGCGTGGCCTTGAACTCCCCATGTAGCTGAACATGACTATGAAAAATGCATTTTCCTGCCTCCATCTCCAAAGTGGAGGGTCTACTTGTGCCACCATATCAGACACCCATCCACCCCCACTTCTAATAAACTGCTCAGACATAATCACCTGCAAGCCATTTTAACATGGCTGAGCAGTGGTGGCTCACACCTTTAATCTCAGCACTGGGAGGCAGAAGCAGGCGGACCTCTGAGTTTAAAAGGCTACATAGTGAAAATCTGTCTCTCCTTCCCCACCCTCCCAAATTTTAACGGTTGTATGGAAAAAAAAGGATCTTTACATAGCCTAAGTTGACTAGAACTCACCATGCTGCCCAAGCTGTCTTCAGACTTAAGGTATCCCACGGGCCTCAGCCTCCTAAGTGCTTAAACCATCTCTCCAGCTCTGTCTCTGTCTCTCAAGTCTGGGTTTCTCTGCCGCCCTCTTTCCTCCTTGCTGGAATTAGAAGCTTGTACTACCATGCCTGGGTTCCGGTTTTTGTTGTTATTGTTTTTGCTTTAACACAAGGTCTCAAGTAGCCCCGGATGGCCTGAAAGTCATTAGGTAGCTCAGGCTGGCTAGAAACTCATGACAATTCTCCTGTCTCAGCCTCTCTAGTTTACAGGATTACAGTTGTGAGCCAGCATACCCTGTTTAGGGATTTTAACGCGGCCAAGGCACACCCTAACGAAACCTACACTATGAAAACGCCTGACAAGCTGAAATTAGACCAGGGTACCGGCACCTAGAATTAAGGACCCGGGCGTGCCCTGCTGCAATCCCGGCATGCATCACGGCGGTCCCAGAGTGCCTTGCGTCACACATACACACAGACACAGAGCCGGTGAGCAGAGCAGCCGGCACAACGTGAGGTTTCTTCACTTCCAGCGGTTGCGTACGACGAGGCGGAGGCAACATGGAAGTGTAAGGGACACGTCCAGGGGAAACCGGGATCAGCTGGGGACCGTGAGGCCGCTGGCGGCTAGACCTCCGGACCCGCGCGCAGGACGGGTGGGCGGGGTGCACGGGCCGGAAGTACCTGGAGGTGGGGCGGCAGGGGAGGGACCCTGCTGGTGTGGGAACCCGCTCCCCTCCTACATCTTTTGGGGAGGGGAATGTTGGAAGGATAGAGAGCTTTTCTTTTTCTTTTCTGGTTCTGGGAATGAAACCCAAGACCTTGCACGTGTTCTGGAAGTAGTCTGCTCCTGAGATGCGTCCCAGTCATAATCACTATCTTGTGATGTGAGCGTTGCATATGCTAGGGACACACTCTACTACTGAGTCACATCCCTAGCCATGGTCATCACCGTCATCGTTTTGTAATGGTGGAAATGGTACCCAGGACTTTGCTAGGCAAAGGCTTTGCCACTGACTGCATCGCCACCCGTTATCACCATCGTTACTTTGGAAATTGCGGATGGTAACCAGGGTCGTGAACATACTGGGTGTGCTAGTTTTCTTTCTGTTGCTATGACAAACACCATGGCCAAAAGCAATTTAGGGGTAGAAAGGGGTTATTACAACTTGCACTTCCAGGACACAGTCCATCATTAAAGGAAGTCAGGGCCAGAACTCAAGGCAGGAAACCGAAGCTTCAGAAACTACTCAAGACCTCTGCTCTCTGATTTACTCTCTGGGGTTTTCTAACTTCTTTATATAGCCCTGAAGCACCTGCCCATGGATGGTGGCACCTTCAGTGCTCTGTATAGTCTTCTCCTTTATTTTTATTTTTATTTTTATTTTTATTTTTATTTTTATTTTTATTTATTGGGGGGGGGAGTTGGAGGCAGGGTTTTTCTGTGTAGCTCTGGCTGTCTTGGAACTAGCTCTGTAGACCAGGCTGGCCTCGAACTCATAGAGATAGGCCTGCTTCTGCCTCCCAAGTGCTGGGATTAAAGGCCTGTGCCACCATCAGTTGGCCAGGCTGTACCTTCCTGCATCCTTTAATAATCAAGACAGTACCTCATGGACATGCCCATAGACCAACCTGACAAAAGACAGTTTGTCACTGAGGCTTCTCATTTAGATGATTCTAGGCTGTTTTAAAGTGACAGTAAGACCAACCAGGAGCTGGGCAGTGGTGGCGCATGCCTTTAATCCCAGCACTTGGGAGGCAGAGACAGGCGGATTTCTGAGTTCGAGGCCAGCCTGGTCTACAGAGTGAGTTCCAGGACAGCCAGGACCACACAGAAAAACCCTGTCTCGAAAAACCAAAAAAAAAAAAAGACCAACCAGGAAACCAGGCAAAGTTTTCTCTTCCCCTGCCCCAACACAAGGTTTTGCTATAGAGCCCTGGCTGTCCTGAAACATGTTCTTTAGACCAGGCTGGCCTTGAACTCAGATATCCACCTGCCTCTGCCTCCTGAATGCTGGAACTAAAGGCGTGTGCCACTACGACCTAGCAACTAGTCACATTTCTGAGCTATATCCCCAGCTGTTGCTGGGATACCCTCTTCTTCCTTCTCCTCATCATTATGGTCATCATTTTGTGATGCTGGGATGGTACCCACGGTCTTGCACATGCTCAGCAGGTACCACTGAATGACAGACACGGTCCACACCATTGTTATCACTGTTATTATGTGGTGCTTGGGATAGAACCTAGGGATGCTAGACAAGTACTTTACCACTAAGCCACACATACCCCATTATCATAGTGTGGTGTTTGGGATGGAAGGGACCTGAACATGCTAGACAGTCACTCTTCCAACAACGGAGCCATCCTAACAGTTTATTTTTCCACACTTTTTTTTTTTTTTTTTTGGTTTTTTGAGACAGGGTTTCTCTGTGTAGCCCTGGCTGTCCTGGAACTCACTCTGTAGACCAGGCTGGCCTCGAACTCAGAAATCCACCTGCCTCTGCCTCCCAAGTGCTGGGATTAAAAACGGCGTGCGCCACCACCACCCGGCTTTTTACTTTTTTTTTTCCACACTTTTTTTAAAAAAAATATTTTTTGCAAATAGAAGTTTTTGCATCTACTCAACCTGCAGACTTTATTTGTACATAGTTGACATACCTAAATTGTGTTATTATCATTCATGCTTCTTTGTCTTCTGTTCCATTGTTATACATGATGGAATTCTGATGTCCTGTCTTCACCTCCAGCCACGTTAGATTAGCCCTTCGGTCTTTGAGATGGGGGTCTCTCACTGTGTAGCTCCATGTCTGGGTAGCTGTTGTCAGAAACGGTGGAAACCGTCAGCTCTCTTACACACCCCTGGCTCTCTTCCTACATTCTGCTGCTTGGCGTCCTTTTCTTGCTCCTCCTCTTCCCTTGCTGGTGTCCATATGTTGAACACCTTTGTGCATCGTCTTGGCATACTTTCTCAGCATGCATTCTCTGTCACTAATCATTTTTATGATGGCGGTTCCTCAAAATGTTTCTGACCTTTTGTCGTGTTTTTTTTTTGGTCCGGTTGTTTACATCAAAAATGTATCTTCTTTTCCTTTCCAGTCATTAGACACTCTGTTACCTACTTTTTTCATTTTTCCTGTGGTAGAGTCTCATGTATCCAAGGTTAGCCTTGAATTCACTGTGTACTTAGGAGAACCTTGAGCTTTTCTGACCCTCCTGCCTCTACTCTCCCAGTGCTGTTCTTACTGGTATATGACACCATGCCCTGTTTATGTAGCACTGGGGATGGGGCTCAGGGCTCTGCTAACTGAGCCACATTTCCAGCTCGTGGCGCACATCCTCCCAAGCCCCCCCTTTTTTAAGGCTTCAAAAATATTTTTTTTTGAGACATGGTTTCCCTATGTAGTTCTGGCTCTTCTGTAATTCACTCCCTAGCCTCAAAGTCAAGAGATCTGCTTGTCTCTGCTTTCCACATGCTGGGGTTAAAGGCATGCACTACCACTGCCCAGCTAAAATTATTTTTTATTATGTGTGTCTATGTCTTTGTCTGTGGGTTTGTGCATGTGAGTGCAGTGCTCTTGGATTCTAGAAGAGGGCGTCAGCGTCCCCTGGAGCTGGCGTTACTGGTAATTGTCAGCCACCCCATGTGGGTGCTGGGATTCAAACTGAGGTCCTCTGCATGAGCAGTACCAGCTCTTCTGAGTGGTCTCTGCAGCCCCCCTGTACCTTTTAGTATATGGTCTACTATATAGTCAGAGTTGGGAAAATGGACATTGTCTTCCTTTTACAGCTAGTAATAAGGAGACCTAGAGAACAGAAGCAACAGATGCATCACAAACCAGCAATAGGCTTAGGAAGACAGTGCCTGTTGGCTGGCTGTGAGGTGGGAGGGAGCCTTGGGTGAAATGTTCATTGACTTTGACACTTTCTGTTTCCTTGTATCAAAGGGTAGCTTTTCAGAACATGAATTGATGACATGTTTCTCAAGCTTAGAAAAGTTTAGCAATTCCACTCGTCATCCCGTTCCTAAGTCAAGTGTGTGGCAATCAATAGGCACTACTCACTTTTTTGGTGTGCGTTTGTGTGTGCTTTTAAGGAAAGACTGTCAATAGATCATTCTGTTCTGTGTGTTCAGAATTCTGTTTTCCAAAGTGCTTGTTTACTTCTGTTGAAGTGATTCAGCACACTCAGCAAACTGCAGGGTGAATGTCAAATAGTCAGTCAGCTTCAGTTCACTAAGGAGTTGCTCAAGGACACTTGAGTAACTGCCCACCTACGGCACAGACGCCACAGTCTGTAAAGTTCACTTGGGCCCAGGTTCATTGTCCTAGCACTTAGGAGTGGCTGCAGGAGGATCAGAAGGTTGAGGGCAGCCGCAGCTGCAGAGCAGGTTCCAGGCCAGTCTGTGAGTCCGTGTTACCTAGTGAGAGCCTATCTCAAAACACAACGAAAAGACAGCATCTGAGTGAGCTGGGGAGAGCCTGCCTCCACCTTCCAAATGCTGAGATAACAATTGTGACTTCATGGACCTAGCTTTTTTTTTTTTTTCTTCTTTTAAATGAGTTTCTCACTCAAAGCCTAGGTTAGCCTTGGATTTCTGATCCTCCTGCCCTACCTCACAGGTGCTAGATAGATTTATACTGGGCACCACCAGAAGTAGCTCATGTGTTAGCAACTTTAATTTTTTTTTTTTTTTTTTACATTTCAGTTATTTGTGAGTGTGTGTATATGTCTTGGTGCATGTGTGGGGGTCAGAGGACAACATGTGGGATAGATTTTTTCCTGCACTCTGGGTCCCTGGGATGACTTGGTGGCAGGTCCCTTTACCTGCTGAGGTATCTTGCTGAGGCCTTACTTGTTAACTCTTTTTTAAAAAATTAAATTTATTTATCGGGGATGCATGTGCCATACCACATATGTGGAAGTCAGAGGACATCTTGTGGGAGTTAGCTCCCTCTTTCCATCACATGGGATCAAACTCAGGCTGTCAGTAAGTGCCATCTTGCTGGCCTGTTTGTTCGCATTTCAGCATGCATATTTGCTGTATTGCCTTGCACAAGTGTTCTCTCCACGCACACATATCCACACATATTACACAGAACCACTGGAGACGTGCAGACATCATACCAGTATTTCACCCTTTGAAAAACCACTTTTTAAACCGGGCAGTGGTGAAGCACACCCTTAATCCCAGCACTCAGCAGGCAGAGGCAGGCAGATTTCTGTGTTTAAGACCAGCCTGGTCTACAGAGTGAGTTCCAGGACAACTGGAGCTGTACCTTTTCTCAACAAAACAAAACAAAACAAAACAAAACAAAACAAAACAAAACACAACACCCCAAACAATAACAATAAAAAAACCAACCCCCTTTTAGATTTATTTATTTCATGTCTATGAGTGTTTTCCCTGCATGAATATGTACTGCATTTGTGCCTGGCATCCACGAGGTCAGAAGAGGGCATTGGATCCTTTGGAACTGGAGGTGCAGGTGGTTGTGAGCCACCACGTGGGTGCTGGGTACTGAGTGTGGGTTCTCAGGAAGAGCAGCAAGTGCCCTTAGCCACTAGCCCATATCTCCAGTTTCTTCATCCCTTCTTGAACAGTGACATTGTTGTAAGTGGCCACAGTACAATTATCACAGCTAGGAAACTTAACACTGATGTCAATGCCGTGCATGTCCAAAATTTTCCAGTTGCCTTAATAATGTCATTTAAAGATTTTTTTTTTTAATTTTGATTTTAAGCCAGGCAATGGTAGTGCACGCCTTTAATCCCAGCAAAAACCCAACAACAACAAAAAATTAAAATGTTATGTGTGCATGTCCCTGTGTGTGCTATGTGTGTGGGTATCTGTGAGTGTCTCCATCCCCTGAAGATGAGTTACTGGTGTTTGTGAGATGCCCAGTGTGGGTGCTGGCAGCCAAACTTGGATTCTCTGCACAGAAGCAAGTGCTTTTAACTGTTGAGCCATCTTTCCAGCCATGGAAATGTCTCTGTCTCTCTGTCTTTCTCTCTCTCTGTCATGTCATTTAGCTGGGGTTTCTCCCTGCACCGTGAAGGGTTGCATTGATTGCACTCTTCCTTTAATGTCCTTTATCTTAGAACAGCTAGGTTTTTTTTTTTTTCTGTGACATTGGCCTTGAGATGGATGTGTGTTTTAGTTTAGTGAGATTATGAAGTTGAGCTCTCCTAGTGGCGTGGGATGCAGTTACCACGGATACCTGGTTTGGGCTCTGATCACCTTTCTGAATTATTCCTGCTTTGTGTTTCTTTCCCCATCAACCTAGTGGCGACTGTACTTATTGAGGGTAAAACTGCCGTTGAAAGCATTTCCCTTGGGGCTGGAGAGACGGTTGTGTGGATAATAACATTTGCTATCCTTGGAGAAGACCCAGTTCTGTTCCGAGTACCCATATCAGGTGGCCTGATAACTTCCCTGAGCTAACCTATCTCCTTTTCTGGCCTTTGTAGGCACCTGAACACACATGCACATATACACATAAATAAATTAAAAAATCTTAAAAAAGAAATTTTCAAGATGTACAGCTCACGTATGCTTTCATGGGAAAAGGTGATTAGCACACCCATCGACAGGAGGTGTGGCTCTAGGGATTGCGTGCTAAGCACATGTGCTACCACTGACCTATATCAGTCTCTCATTGGCCTTGTACTGAATAAACTCATCCTTACACTGTTTTGGCATTTAATCTGAATATTTAGCTGAATGGCTGGGCCTTAAGATCATTCAGGCGTGGTGGTGCACAACTACATTCCTAGTACTCAGATGCCTGAGGCAGGGGAATCATGAGGACAGAGGCCAGCCTGGGCTACATAGTGAGACTGTCCCCCAAAGCAAAAAGAAATGGAAACTAAGGAAGGGAAGGTGGTGGAAGGGCTGGAAAGCAATGAACTAGTTGGTCTGTGCCAGCCAGAGGCTGTCTGCAAGACACAGCATCTGCATCTTCTCTTGGTTCTCAAACAGACTCAGTGCACAGGAGGGCTGGAGGGGGTGGTGGTAAGCGTTTGCTTAACATGTGACAGGTCCTGGGCTAAATCCCCAGCACCACATTTTTTTACTTTTCAAATTGTATGTGAAAGAGAATTCCCAATTGCTTCCTCTCTCCCTCCCTCCCTTCCTCTCTCTGTGTCTCTCTGTATTTGTTAGAGAAGACAGGTGATGTTTGTTGGATTCTTACATTCTTACATCTGTGTGTGTGTGTTTGAGAGAGAAAGAGAGACAGACAGAGAGAGAGAGACAGAGAGAGAGACAGAGAGAGAGACTGAGACAGAGAGAAACAGAGACACACAGAGAGAGACAAAAACAGAGAGACAGGCAGAGAGACAGAGATAGGTAGAGACAGAGAGAAACAGAGACACAGAGAACGTCAGAGAGACAGAGACAGGTAGAGAGAGAGAGAGACATGTAGCCAATACAATCCTCTTGCCACAGCCGTTGGCGTGCTGTGCTTACAAGCACACACTGCCTTGCCCACCTCTGTGCTAGCTTGAATAGTTGGGCGGTGACTTGGAATAGCCAAGGTCACATTTCTCAATCCGGACATCAGAGTGGCATGTGATTTGGAAATGACATATACCAGTGACTCGAGGTTGGAGCCATTGGCCCCAAAGAGATCACAGGAGCAGTGTTCCTCTGAGAGCGACTGTAATTCAATTTCAAGCAGAAACAGGAAGCCTGGGGACTGCTTTTCCTGACTAAGTGGATGTGATTTGATTTGACTCTTTAGTTTTTTTTTTTTTTTTTTTTTTTTAAAGACACGCTCTCATTTAACTCAAATTGGCCTTGTAGTCTGTGTAGCTGAGGGTGACATTGAACTTCTGATATTTTTGCCTCCATCTCTACTGTCCTCCATGCCTGGTATTTTTGGAACCAAGGCCCTGTGCATGCTAGACAAGCACTCTCCCCTCTGAGTCATGTACCTCTGAGTTTTTTTGTTAGATTCTTTCTGAATAGAATACTCTGTGACTTGGGTGCAGCGTCTTTGGGATGAAGCAGATTTGTGAAATCGTAGCTGTTTGCTGAATCACCAATAGCGTGTGGCTCTGCTCTGTGCTCACGTCACTGTGTTATTGACTTGAGCCCTAAGTTGACCCTTGTGTTAGCTGTGGGAGAGTCCGCCGCCGTTGTTGACCAGGGAAAGCAGCTCAGGCCCGCGGCTCTGAAATGCTGTGCTTCGCTGTCCTTTTACTGTGTAGACGCCCTCCTGGTGAAGGAGCAGGCGGTGGTTTGTTGTATATCGTGTCTGCTCTAGACTGCTCTGCCCAAAGGTTTAGGGTTCTGTCACTAGTTTCCTTTCACTTAGTCTGGTCTCATTTTTCCCAGTCATAATTGTCTTCCATCTCCCTGGGGCTTCTTAGGTGAGCAAGACCCTTTAATCTCTGAGCCTCAGCTTTGTCATCTGTAGAGTTGAAAACATATCACTAGTTCCTGCATCTAAGCGGTTTTAGTGAGAGTTGGTATAATCTTTTTTAAAATTTATTGTATGCACATAGGTGTTTTGTCTACATGTATGTCTATATACCATGTGCATGCCTGGTGCCCTTGGAGGTCAGAAGAGGGCATAGGATTCCCCTAGAATTGGAATTACAAATGGTTGTAAGCCTCCATGTAGATGTTGGGAATTGAACCCAGGTCCTCTGGAAGAGCAGCTAGCGTTCCTAACTACTAAGCCATCTCTCTAGCCCGAAATAATCTTTTTTTTTTTTTTAAATGAGGGCCTCCAATCATGGAGGTTCTAATCTTAAACTCTGTCGTTGAATTTCACCTGAGCATCTTTCTGAAGTGAGGAGTTTAGGAGCTCATGGAAACGTAACAACAGTGACATTTCTCGGGCACATGCAGTGTTCTAGATAATTATGTCATGTGATCTTACAAATGTGTATGGTATAAGCTCCACGTTGTAGGTGGGCTTTATTTATAGAGAGGAAGTCACTTTAGAAGATTCACACAGCCAGTGATAGTGTGGGGTTTAGAATCAAGTTACACTTGAATTTGTTTTAAAATATACTTATGTATATGTGTGTGTCTGCTTGCCTGTGCACCATGCAGTCATGTGCCCTTGGATGCTGGGAGACAGTGTTGGAACAAGTTACAGGCAGTTGTGGGCTGTCTGATGTAGGTGATGAAGCTGAGCTCCAGTCCTTTACAAGAGCAGCAAGAGCTCCTAACCACTGAGCCATCTCTCCAGCTCCCACGCTGGACTAAATTATCCCCATATCTTGTTTTAGCTGGGGTAAGCTTGGGGAGAAACTGGCCCAATAGACCTCCATCTTACACTAAGCAGAGAGGAAATCTGAACCTATATATGTCTGGTTTCAAGACTGTGTCCTTAATTGTCATAGTATACCGGCTTCAGACTGCTGACAACAATACATCCTCAGCTGGCTGGTGTGGAATGGACTGGCTGTGGTCTGTGTGTTACTGATATGATATCTCTGATGCGGTCCTGCGGAGTGGATCGGTTGTTATTTATGCCAAAGCTGTGCTCACACAGGATTGGTAACAGTTTGCTTAATCAGCTGTTACACAGGGGAAAAACCAGGCTTTTAGCAACTGGGTATATGACGTCTCTGTGACTGGTTCACAGGATCCTTGACCCTTGCTGGAGCTCCTAGTGACATCGTCAGTGTTAAAGTACATAGCCCATTTCTGTCAACATGGCAGGACTCAGGCTGTCCAAGATGCCAGTGACTGGTGGTGGTACTGAGACAAGGATGTTGGCTCAGGACGAATCAGCACTTGATTCTCCAGGCGTTTCTGATGCACTTGATGCTTATGGACCCTTCTAGAGTGGGGTTCCTTCGAGGGCTTGCCTCCGTGTTCTTGTAGCTAACTTGTACCAGATGTCCGACCCCTCAACTTTTATCTACATAGATTTGGGATAACACGGTATCTTAGTCTTCCAAGAGGAAATGGATTTGTGATATGCTATGTCTGTAAAAACGAAAGTCTGGGGGCTTGGTGGTTACATAATAAGAACCAGAGTTCAGATCTCAGCACCCATGAGAAAAGTCCAGGCATCCTGCAGACTCCAGCTTTGAGGGGTTCAGTGCCGTCTTCTGGCTTCTGTGCACACTCAGGCATAGACATAACAGGCATGCACATCCGCATATCTGTGTAGTACATGCATGCACTCTCATAGGCACATGCACACACATAAGTAACATTAAGAGAAAAAGGAAAGTTGTCTTTATCTGAAATTGCTGGTGCAGGGCCAGCTAACCAGGGCAGGACTTAGGCATTTCTAGTTTTAGGATGTTTCTGAATTCCCGAATGAGATAGCTGGGATTGACTTAAAGGGTTTACTCTGTGGACACTTAACCTTGAAATGGGTGTGAACTGACGACAGGTCACTCTTGTTTTGCAGGAAGGATGCGAACGCGGCACTGCTCAGTAACTACGAGGTGAGGACCCCACTCAGGCTGTAGTATTTTCTTCTTTTGGTTTAGTCTCTGCTTATGAAGATGTTGGGTTGATTTTCTTTAGAAATGAGAACTCATTTGAAGTTTCTGCTTTAACGCAGGGCAGGTGGCCCCTGATGGATCTTGGAGTGATCTGAGTTTGGTGAACTACACATGGTTCTTGAGGGAAGCAGGGAGGCCCTGGTCCTAATAGGTCCTATTCTGCAAATTCCAGAGTCTCAGATGTCCCAGAAGAAGGCTGCTGATTTAGAGTGCAGTCCCGCTGTAAAAGTCTCCTATGAAATGCGTAGCCTCTTGCTAATAACCATTCTCTACTTCTCTTTGATTCTCAGATGGCCTCAAAGACTCTGATACCCTCATTTTGAGAATAAGAGTTGAGTTGACTCACCATTGTGACTAATTTGGATAGAATGAGCAGGTTTATAATTTGGGGGCTGATGGAAGAAGAGGAAGGAGATTGGCGAGAGGGGAGGGATTAACAATTTACCTGCCTTCAACTTTGCCTGGGTCTGGTTTGCTGCTGGCAGAGCAGTCTACTAGGACAGCTCCAGGTATAGAAGGGCCTGCTGATAACTTCTCTGTCAGTTTCCATGTCCCAAGGAAAACTCAGTCTTGGAGGAGGTCTGGGTCTCCATTCTCTCTCTCTCTCTCTCTCTCTCTCTCTCTCTCTCTCTCTCTCTCTCATACTCTCCTTCCCTTCTTCCTTCCTTCCCTCCCTCCCTCCTTCTCTCCCTCCCTCTGTGTGCTATATATTCTCTGTGTCTGTGTACTCTGTGTGTGTGCTGTATACTTAGTGTGTGTGTTTGTAGAATTAATTCAGTAAGCTCTATTGCTTACTACAGATTCAGCCCAAGTACTTGTGGCTTAGCCACAGGAGGGGAATGTTCATTGTTCAAAACATTGGCTTTTAGGAGCTTTGTCCTGCTTGGCCTTTGCTCAGTATTTGGGTGTTTGTTTCACTGGGGGAAACATTTTGTTCACTGGGTCTCATGGTACTGTTTTTCAAAGGTGGTGGGGTTGGGGGACTGTTGGCATTGGGGAACTGTTGGGCAGGTGTTGCACGCGTGTGCAGTAATAATCTGTGAGTTTGTAGTTTCCTCAGATCTCTGATAAAAATTCAGAAGCAGGAGCAAAGTACTACTGGCCTCCAACACAGCACTAATGTGTCTGTGTCTTCTTTGTGGGGAAAGTTGACTTGTAAGAATCCATTGCATTTCCCTTCGTTTTTCTTGTTCTGCTGGGGACCCAGGGATGCCGACAGAGGAAGCAAATGGTTTGCCGCCGAGCTATGTCCTTGGCTCTTAGTATGTTTAATGCTGTATTGTATCACTTGTCTCATGCTTTTTCTATTAGAGAAAGAAGTTGTTAGACTAGACTGTATATTAAGCAAAGCCCTTTTAAAATATTTAGCTTTGGAAAATTTGCTTTCAAATACTCATAAAGGCTTTGAGATAAAAGGATTAGTGATGTATGATTTTAAAAAATAAATTACATTGTATTTATTCTGTGTGATGTGTATCCCCATTCACATGGAGGACGGAGGACTTGTGGGAGTTGGTTCTCTCCTTCTGTCATGTGGGTCCCGGGACTGAACGCAGGGTGCTATGTTTGAGAGCAAGTGCATTTACTGGCTGAGCTTGTGATATGTGTTTTTTTGTTTTGTTTTTTGTTTTTTGAGACAGGGTTTCTCTGTATAGTCCTGGCTGTCCTGGAACTCACTCTGTAGACCAGGCTGGCCTGGAACTCAGAAATCCACCTGCCTCTGCCTCCCAAGTGCTGGGATTAAAGGCGTGCGCTACCACTGCCTGGCATGATACATGTTTTTAAGTAGACTCCACAGTTATTTTTTTAAGGGTCTTATTTTTAATAATATTATATTAATAATAATATATTGTTCTATATATTATATTATAATAATATGGCTCTTCAGAGAAGCAAGGCAGCTCTGGTTCATGATAGGTACTAGTACTATATTGTCATAGATTATAGTAATATTACATTATTAATTTTAATATGTCTGTGTGTATGCATATGTACCCATAGAGGCCATGGCCTCGGGAGTTGGAGTTACAGATGGTTGTGAGCCGACTGATGTGAGGGTCCTCTGGAAGAGCAGAAAGTGCTCTTAGCCATCTCTGAGCTGACTTTCCAGTATTTTAAGTAAATGGACGATTTGAACTCACTTAGCTAAGAGAGCATCTAAAAGCTGTTGCATGGTTCTAGGACATCATACTTGTTCTAGAGCAGCTGTTGGGAAGCAGGCTTGTGGAAAGAAAGTGGCCTTACCTGACTGACTTAAACCCTTGGAAGAGACACATCTTCAACTCTACTGACCAGTATCTCCCGTGCCCCTTCCTAGGTGTTCCAGTTACTAACGGATCTCAAAGAGCAGCGGAAGGAAAGCGGGAAGAACAAACATAGTGCTGGACAGCAGAACTTGAACGCCATCACCTACGAGGTAAGCTTGACTACCCAGGGCCTGGTCAGTCAGGAGGGTGGCTGCTGCCCCACCACTTCCGCAGCTTGAGCTGCCAGCAACTCTGCAGTTAACACCTCTGCTGCTCCACTGTCTCTTCCTTCTTTGTGTTGCCAGTGTAGCTTGCTGTACTAGAAATGGAAAAAGAGAAAGCAATAGCAAAGAGGAAAAACAAAAACCACCCGAGAGAAGCATTTTATCAGATCTGTTGCAACCTCAGGGAAGGCAGGCAGCACAGAAGGTGAGGGTGTTTCCCAGTCATCTCACCAATGAGCTGGACAGCCTGCTTAGATAGTCAGAGAAGGTGCCACCCACAATATGGGTGGGACTCTCCACATCATTTAAGGCAGTCTGATACTTTTTTTTAACAACAACAATAATCCAGTGTAGCTTGTTCAAAACAGTCCAGTCTGTTCAGGAGCCACAGCAAGCAACAGCCATTGCATTTTCTCAAGACCTCTAGGGAGATGTCAAAATGACTATGCTGGCATGGTAGCCCACTGACTATTTGACTGATAGTCCTTTAACTCAGTACGGGAGAGCCCAGCAGCATGGTAGCCCACTGACTATTTGACTGAGGGGGTGAAGGTATCTCGTCCCACAGGATCTTTGCTTTTCTATAACTTATGTTTGCCTTTCTTTTGTGTATTTATTCTTTAGACATTAAAATACATATCAAAAACACCATGTAGAAACCAGAGTCCGGCGATTGTCCAAGAATTCCTCACAGCAATGAAAAGCCACAAGCTGACCAAGTAAGTTATCCTCAGGAGATGGTAGGTAACAAGAAATTCGGTGAGAGTAATGTCTCAGAACAGCTGTATGCAACAGCCGCATCTGCATTCAGTCACGCCATGGCCTCGCAGGTGTACACAGTACTGTCTTAAGGTAGCATCACAGTATTGTGGAAAGACAACTGAGAATGAGACACATGGCCATGTAGAGCTACAGCGTGCTTACCTCAGAGTCTTCTTAGGGTCCAGTTCACGAAGCTGTTTACCACCTGACTTCACAGCTACACTAGAGTAAAAGCAGGGTTCAGAATCACAGCACTGAGTTGAGAGTATAGCTTAGTGCTAGTGTTTACCTAGCATGTTTGAGGGCTTTCATCCCCAGCACTGTTGGGTGCTGGAGGGTGCAGGGAGGGAAGATAGGCAAAATAGCCAACCAACCAAAAAAAAAAAAAAAACCCAACGTAAGTACTTTCTATAAGGTTGCTCAATGGAGTCACTTGACATTTGTGTTTGCTTGAGGTAGCAGCAGCTTGATTATAGTCTATCTGAGCACTAGGTGGCTACCAGCACCTTGTCTTGGCCTTTGATGTGTGAGTTTACTTTACAAAAGCTAAAGACACAGGTTAAGGGTTTGCATAGGAGACAACCTTCCCGTGTCTCTAGGATCAGTGCTGATAACTTCCAAACGTTGCTCTGTAAACCACTGTCTGTTGGCTCAGTGTTTTGGTGTTTGATGGTACTGGGCATCAGACCTGGGCCTCGCTGTATCTCTGATCCCACCCTCAAGAAGCTTGGTCCTCTCGCTCAGGATGACGGTGGCTCACACAGTACTAAGCTCACTTCTCAAATGACTTTGTTTTGCTAGAACTACTTTTGTCTATTCATTCAAGACCACTTACTTTTGTTTCGTGTTTTAGTAGCTGACATCTTTGATAACTCTAAGTTAGCATGAGTTTGCTAGCTTTTCCTTTCCTTTGAAAATAAGTCATATTTTCCTGGTTGAAATAACTTTGTAAATTGTATTCCTGGGCCTTTTGAATATTATATTCAGATAGTTTAGACTGGCCATCCTGTCAGAAGCCTCTGTTAATGTGGCCATCTGTACTGTGTTGCCAAACTTCTAAGGGTTTTCACTGTTATCACTGGCAATAGGCATTGATAAGTATGGCAGTTGCTTTTAAAAATTATTTTAATTATGCAAATGCATGTGTGTCTATAAGTGGATAAGTTTAGGTCAGTGCGATACCCCAGGAGGCCAGAGGCTTTCCCGGAACTGGAGTTACAGGTGGCTGTGAACTGCCTGACACAAGTGCAGGGAACTGAACTTGGGTCCTTTGCAAGAGCAGTGCACTCTCTTAACTCCTGAGCCTTCTCCTGATTGATTTCAAGTCCTTTCCCAGGTATCTGTGGGGACCATCTGGATATGGCCCCTGTGTCTTTTCCATGGTGGAGAACTTGCTTGGCATGGCTAAGGCTCTGGGCTCCATCACCAGTGTTCCCTTCCCCTCCCCTTTCTCAGAGAGAGAGGGAGAGGGAGAGGGAGAGGGAGAGGGAGAGGGAGAGGGAGAGGGAGAGAGAGAGAGAGAGAGAGAGAGAGGGAGAGAGAGAGAGAGAGAGAGAGAGAAAAGGAGAGAGAAGGAGGGATGAGAGAGAGAGAAGAGTTGGAGAAAGGGAGGAAGAAGCCTATAAGACAGGACCTGTCTTTCAGATTGACTCGACATTGCTTGTTGTCTACACAAGGGTAGAGCACGCTTCAATAGTCAGAGGACTGTTGGCCCCTCCCCTTTGGCTGTCTTCACACTAGTTATTTATCAAGTCTTATGTAACCTTTTAAAGAATCATATTGGGCAAGAGCTCCTGGCAGTGTTACACAGCGGCCAGTAGAGGGATCCAGCGAGCTGCTTTCACTGGGGCTGGCTTCTGCCTCTTGGCCTGCGCGGCTGGTGAAGGGGCTGCATGGTAACTAGGACGGCTGGTGCATTTAAGACAGGGACCATGTTTAGCAGAGGAACTGCTGACGTGCTCTTTAAATCTTCCATGTGATCTTGAACTCCCCTTCTTTCTGTTTTGCTCCAGGGATTATGACTTTGTGTGGTTATCTTTCCTGATGGAGTCCTTGATGGCAGGCCAGGAGCTGTGTTCTGTTTGACTTGGTAGATTTCATCATAGTACAGTTGGAGATCAACTCCGAGTCACTCTGGCACTGTGTGTTAAGTAATTTGTTTTTATTTAGTGTGTTACCCGAGGTTCCACCCAAAACTGACTCTTTAATATTTTAGATTTGCCCTTCACTCTCTGTTTCTCAGTATCTGACTAGTAGGCCCTGTTCCCACCCTGAATCACCCCTGTAAGGCATGCAGCTCTGTGGAATGAGCCTTGCTCTCACAGGCCAGCCGAGTTAGGTCTGCAGTCTTTCTGAGCGTCTTCTATTCGGCACAGACTACTCCAGGGGTTAACACCATGTTTTTGGGACCTGTACCTCAGACCAGCCAAGCTCAAGTACAGATGGTGGATTCTCAGGTTTCCCTAGTTCTTACCAGATCTGCTCCCAGAGCATAAAATTCTGCTTCTTACCTCCTCAGAGTTCCCACAAGCTTCTCTTAGAAGTCAGGGCTTCCCTAGCTGTTCCTTTAGCTTGCCCTTCAGACTACATGTGTGTTAGGCCAAGCCTGACTCTCAGTGCTGTGACGGAGGGGACATAGTGGAGAGGCACCGAGTGTCAGTTTCAGGGCCTACTGTTTTGTTTATAGAGGGGATGGTAAGACGAAGGAAGACTCTGATGCGGCTGAGGAAATGCTGCTTGCTAGGCAAGTTGTGGGACTGGGGACTGGGCCAAGGCTTCTCTGTGTCGGTCTACAGTTTGTTTAGATCCTTTCATGGCAGTGGAGACATTTGAAGATAGACTACGGAAGAGCAGAGTCCATAGGCTTCTTGGGGGTGAACTAGAGAACTCCAAATTCATACCAGCACCTTTGGGAGGACCCTGGCTGGGAAGATGGGTCAGGGGCTTTGCATTTGTTGCTCTTGCTAAGGACCTGGCCTTAGTTCTTAGCACCCAGAGGATTCGGTACCTTCTGGACTTCCTGGAAATGGCATGTGTGTATGGCTGTGTACTGTCTGGTGTCTGATCCTCTGAAATAGGAGTTAGAGACCGTTGTTAGGCTTCATGTAGGCGCTGGGCACAAACCTGGATCCTCTGCAAGAGAGAGCTCTTAGTTACTGAGCCATCTCTCCAGTCACACGCTTTCAGTCTTTCAAAGACATTTTTCTCCTATTGAAGTGTCCAGAGGATGGAGCTGTTGTCCTGTCACCAAGAGATTGGAGGGATTTAAGGTAATGGTGAGGAGGGCACATAAGCAAAAGTACCCGGGAGCTGAGTCTCAGCGGTGGGTGAGAGGTGAGGGCTGGCTCCCAGGTTTCTGACCTTAGGCCCTTCTAGACTAGAAGTATAGTGAGGAGCTGGTGTGCTGGAAAGAGTAGCCATAGTACCTTCAGATGTGTGGATGTCAAAGCATCTGCTGTGTCTGCATGGAAACGTGTGGGAGGCATGTGGTCATAGAGGTCTGACGCTCAGTCACAAAGCTCGGAAACATGGATTTCTCCATCAAAGCTTGTAGTAGCTCTTGAGATTGTGCCTTTTGTATGAGGAAGTCCCTAAGAGATTGTGCCTTTTGCATAAGGAAGTCCCTAAGAGATTGTGCCTTTTGTATGAGTCCCTAAGAGACTTGGAGGGGAAGATGACAGACACAAAGAGCAGTCAGCAAGACAAGTGGGCAACAAGAAAGAGTGGCACTGGGATCCGTGGGAGGAGACTGAAGGAAACAGTGGCTGGCAGTGGCGATCAGAGGATGGTTAGGGCATGCGTCAGGACGCCCAGTTCATAGGTCCTGGCAGTGGAGCGCAGGGTCTGCGAATCGTAGGCAGGAGTCCTAGCAACTGAGTCGCACCCCCAGCCCTGCTTCCCCAGAAACTCTCAGGGCTCAATGCAAAGTCTCCTTTCCCTCTCTCTCCACTCTCCTCTTTGTGTTTCTTTTCATCTTTTCTCTCCCTCTTGCCTCCCAGCCTGCTGTGGACTGAGCACAAGGCTTCCTGCATATGAGGCCAGCACCTCTCTACTGTGAAATCTCATTTGTTGAGTAGATGATTGCTAAATGTTGTAGGGGATGCTGAAGTGTAGAACTTGACCACGTGTGTGCTGTAATTGTTAGCACCTGCATCAGTGGTGAAACTGTTGTGCGGCCGTTGTCATGGTGAATGTTTCTGCTAGAAGCATATGGCTAATGTGAGCTGGGGTGGTTGAATAGCAGGAAGCTTGGACAGGTCCCGTCCTTCTCCATGTCAGAAGTGGAAGGCAAATGGAAAACAGGCAAGTGATGATAGCAGCCACTTCAGATGTGAGACTGTTGCTGCTCGTGACCCTCATGAGCTGTAAGTGCTTCTCTGATTTGTTTTACAGACGTGAACCTGAGGCTTGGGAGGTACTTGGCTCACACTGCTTCCTAAAATCCTGGCTAAGGCAACCATGGTGTGGCTTCTCATCTTTATCCAGAGTTATTTTTAAACTCCATTTGTGTTGAATAGAACTAAAAGATGAGTCGGACTGAGAAGGAAATGTAGAACTTATCACCTGTGTGGGAATGGAGAAAGGGAAGCCATTCCTCTCCCTCACGTCCTGTCCTTGGAGAGGTGGCTCAGTGATTAACAGCACTTGCTGCCCTTGCAGAGGACTTGGGTTTGTTCCCAGCACTCACGTGGAGCCTCATAACTCTTTGTAACTCCAGTCCCAGGGAATCTGATACCCTCTTCTGGTATCCATATGTGGTGCACATAATACACCTGCAGACAAATGCTCATACATGTAAAAGAAGATTAAATACATCTTGGAAGTCATGTCACCTTTTAACCTCTTTGCAGTGGACTGTGTACCTCTTGTGTCAGATGATAATTGCTGTAATCCTGACAGGAGGTAGAGGCAGGAAGATCAGGTATTAAAGTCATCCTTGGCCTTATACCAAGTTTGAGGTCAGTTGGTAATTACTATCTTCAAAGTCAGGCTGGCTCAGATTCACTATCCTGTCTCAGCCTCCTCAGTTCTGAGACAATAGGCTGAGCCACCAAGCCAGGCTTCTTTTTGTCTTACTAAGATAATTCAAATCCGAGTAACACTGGGTAGTAGCTGCTTTTCTCCATGCTGTACAAAATGCCTGACAAAAGCCAATTGAGAGGGAAAGGGCATGTTCATCATTGGGTGGTGTGTTCATCATTGAGTGATGTGTCCATCATTGGGTGTTGTGTCCATCACACGGGTATGTTCATCATTGGGTGGTATGTCCATCATTGGGTGGTGTGTCCATCACGGGGGTATGTTCATCA
>NW_021604614.1:6825082-6839242 GCF_004785775.1 Grammomys surdaster | reverse complement strand
TATGTCCATCATTGGGTGGTGTGTCCATCACGGGGGTATGTTCATCAATGGGTGGTGTGTCCATCACAGGGGTGTGTCCATCATTGGGTGGCGTGTCCATTGCAGGGGTGTGTCCATCATTGGGTGGTGTGTCCATCACAGGGGTATGTCCATCATTGGGTGGTGTGTCCATCATGGGGGTATGTCTATCATTGGGTGGTGTGTCCATCATTGGGTGGTGTGTCCATTGCAGGGGTGTGTCCATCATTGGGTGGCATGTCCATCACAGGGGTATGTTCATCATTGGGTGGTGTGTCTATCTTGGGAGCGTATCCATCATAAGGGGAAGGCATGGCAGCCGGGGTTGGAGGCAGCTGCTCACACTGCAGCCTCTGTCTGGACTCAGAGAAGAGTGCTGGTGCTCAGCTTAGTTCTCCTTTTTTATTTGATCCAAGAGCCCGGCCCATAGGATGGAGGCATCCATATCTTCCCAACCCCCAACTTACCCAATCTAGAAACTACTTCATAGGCATGTTTGTTTCCATGGTGGTGATAAATCCAGTCAAGTTAACAATCCATATTGACCATCACATACTGTAATCCTAGCATCTGAGAGTGAGGCAGAAGGATCAGGAGTTCAAGGTCACTGTCATCGAGATAGCAAGTTCAGGGCCAGCCTGTCATAAATAAAAATGAGATGCCTCAGTGGGTAAAGGTACTTGCTGCCAAGCCTGAACAACTGAGTTTGGTTCTGGAGTCCACATGGCAGAAAGAAACAACTGCAAGTTGTCCTTGACCCTCCACTGTGTGCTGTGGCTCTCACACACACATGTGCACACGCACGCACTAAATACATAATCATCTAAAAATTATTTTTAAAAGAAATCGAAACAAACCTGAGCAGTTTATAATCTCACTCTCAAAACTGAATTCTTAGTCATTTCTAAGCAGTAAATAACCAATGAAGATGATTTTATCTGTATTTTTTAATTTAAGAAAACACGAATTAAAAAAAAATTCTCATTTTCCAAGTAAAAATTAGTATAGCAAATATGAGGAGTTCTATTGTTTGTTTGTTTTTTTTTTTTTTTTTTTGAGACAGGGTCTCACTTTATTGATCAGGCTGGCCGCTAACTCACAGAGATCCACCTACCTCTGTCTCACAAGTGCTAGGATCAAAGGCTTGGGCTACCGTGCATGGCAAGTATTGTCTTTTTAAATGTGTTTTGAATTTTTTTTATTTATGATTGTGGGTGTGCATGTGCCGTAGTGCAGTTTGGGGAAGTCAGAGGACAACCCTCAGGAGTGAGTTTTCTCTTGCCACCTTGCAGAATTCAGGGATGGAACTCAGGCTGTTAGGTCTGCAGGAGAGCCCTCTGCTTACTGAGCTGCACACTGTCGCCCAGATCTGGTTTTAAAACCGCAGCTCTGGCATTGCTGTCTTAGGAAGCACTACGCCTGGTACCCTGTAGGATGCTGGCACGCATGGACCTCTGAGTAGCTGTCTTCTGATTCTCCCGTATTACAGGGCCACGTGGCAGTGGTTCTCCAGTTCTTTTCTGAGAGTAACTTGGTCAAGACCCAAGGTCTTTTAGGGCTCGAGAGTTTTAAGCAGTTTGTGCTTTTCTTTTGACAGAGCTGAGAAGCTTCAGCTGCTGAATCACAGGCCAATGACCGCGGTTGAGATCCAGCTGGTGAGTGGGGGAGGGACACTGGACTCAAGGGTTGTTTTGAGGGTTGGAGATGCAGAAAGGCAGAGAAGGAACAAGCCAAAGCCTGCACATCTGCCCCATGCTGTAAGTGAAGGGAAAGAGCAGAGGCCTCAGCACTTGGTCCTAGTTAATGTGGACATGAGAGAAAGGGAAGCTAGAAATGTAATTCCTTAAACGGAGTTGGCAGCCTGTGTCCCGCTGCGCTAGGCCTTTCTGGCCACGGCTTGCCTGTAGGGGTTATAGCCAACCAGATGTTGCATAAAAATGTTAAACTCAGAGTGTCCCCACACCCTCCTTTCCACATCTTTCTTTCCTCCTCACGTGTTGTCTTCCTCTCCGGCCCTCCTGGGCCAGTCTCCGAGCAGAGGCTGCTCTAGCTGATTCTCAGTTGTCCCTATTTCCTGTCGCTCCACCTCTGCTTGTGTTCTCTCTACTACACGGGACTCATTTCTGTCGCCATCTCACAGCGCAGCCTGCAGTCCTTCTGTCCTTCTGCCTGCCTCTGCACCTCTGTACATCCCTGTCCTGTCAGACAGGCTCCCAGTCAGCCCACTGGCTTCGAACCCACGATTCCATTGCCCTCAGCCTTCCAAGTACTGAGATTACAAGCAAGTGCGAGCACACCTCCTTACAGATCACTTTCTAAAACCATAAATGTCGTTTCATTTCCCTGTGTAAAAATATCTAGTGGGGCTTCAGCAATCATGGACAGAGAGAGAGTAGGGGTGCTTTAGGGGAGAAAGTGAAGATGAGGGCCCGGGAGAGGCTTCTTTCATGAGTTATGTGGCAGGTTCCTCTGTTACACAGGCAGAGCGTCAACAAGCAGTCCTGTCACCGCCAGAAAAGACTTTGGCTTTGAGAATTGGTAAATTGGTTTCCAAAGTTTGTCATAGAAATATGCAATTCTTGGCTGGGTGATGGTGGTGCATGCCTTTAATCCCAGCACTCAGGAGGCAAAGCAGCTGAACTCTTGTGAGTTCAAGGCCAGCCTGGTCTACAAAGTGAGTTCCAGGACAGCCAGGACTTCAGGGTTGGTGGCTCATGCTTGTGATCCCACTGTTGTAGAGGCAGAGGCTAGAGGATGGCAGTTTGTGGTCAGCCTGGGTCACATAATATACCCCTATCTTGAAAAAAATATAAATAAAGTTATAATAAAATATAATAAGTAAAATAAATATAATAAATAAAAATATAAATAAATAAAAAACAAGAACAAAAGCAGTCAGCTCTTGTACAATTTCCAAAAAGTATGGAAGTCAGTGGCTAAATTACCTCTTCAAGAATCTCCTATTCACAACATTTCAGAGGTTATAATGTACTTAATTTTTGACTAAAACCTTCATTGTCTTCCTAGAGATTTTTTTCTGTCCTTCTGAATGCATCCAAAATTAAATTATAAAAATTCCTTCTATCCTGGTGAGCTTCCTGGGGTACTTGGCCCTTATGCTAAACACAGGTCCCCGTCTGTGTGTCCTCATTGTTCTAGACATTAGACAGCTTACAGGAGAGAAGAAGATCAAGAAACCAATCCCGGTCCCTTGGGTTAAGGATCACAGTTGGGTCTCCTCCAGCTTTAATCAGCACCATATGCTGTCCGTGGCTGAGTGACAGATGGAGAGGAGGCATGAGGATTAGCATGGCCCCATCCTGAGCCCGTGGAGAGCTCTGGGGTTACTGAGAGCCACATCAGACACGTTCCAAGGGCCTAGTGAGTGTCACTTCAGTGTTGGAGGAGGACCAAGATCCTCACCTTTTATTCCAGTGAGAGGCTCTTTGGAGTCTGATTAGGGCATTGACATGGTTCCTCTTCTAAGCTGTGGTACCAGAGACAGAGGTAAGAGGGCTTCCTATGGGAGTAGGTTACAGGGTTATGGGAGCACAGAGGCCCCCCCAAAAGCCACCTATAAGCTGAAGACTCCAAGATACTAGAAGATTGTCTCAGTCCAGGTATGAAGTCCTCAGCATCAAGGAAGCTGATGGTTTAACAGTATGAAGCCTGACACGGGGCCTGAGCTCAGGGCCGGTATGTGTCCGACAGCCTAAAGGACAGAGCCTGAGCTGGGGTGTCCCAGGATGCCAGGGAAATGGTCTCCAGGGGACACAGTTGAGGTGAGAATGGTCTTGTCCTGGCACCTGTCACTTGGATGGCGCTCGCCTGTGTTGGAAGTAGACATTGTACACCAATCCATTACCTCACACTCGGGCTTCCAGAGACACAGCGCAGATGCACCCAGACTTTACCAGTTAGCCAACTGGTAAAGTGTGCTTCAGGACACAGACTGGCTGTCTCCTAAAATCACCCATCACTCCCGGCCAGGAGACCGGTGTGGTCTTACTTCAGGTGCTTCTCCTACAAACTCTCATTTCCCTGCAGCTAGACTGTTTTCTAGTCAGATTTCTTTTCCCTCCTCTAGAATTGGCTGCAAAGGTAGCAAGCTCTTTACCAGGGCTTAGAGCGGTCTGCTGTCTACCCGAGAGCATAGGAATGAGGGTTTCACAGATGCTGGAAAGCAGAGAGCTGGGGAACTTCTCTGTACTTCTTCATGTACAGCCATGCTCTCCACAGACTCTCAGAAAGCAGCTACACCACCATGCTTGTTAGAATTCAGTTGAGAGCAAGAAGTGCCTCTGCTGGGGTTTTTGTGGTCCCTTGGTGGCTGTCCCCTGACTGGGAGGCTCTGTGAAGGAGTGGGCCTGCTGTGTGACTCCAGCTTGCTCTACTGTCACCCATTTGGGACAGTCCAGGAGTCCTCTGTAGGTGTGTCAGTGAACCCTGTGAGCTGAGGTCATGGTCCTGCACGTTAAGTTCCATGGCTTACCACGCGGCCTCCCAGGCCCCCATAGGTGCTCACTGTAGCTTTAATTTAGTCCAGGAAGTTGAGGTTTCAGAGGCTACATGAGCTGCTGGGCCAAATAGCTGTAGGTCATCGCAGTTGTTACAGCTGGGTTTTCCTAGTCTGAGATGAATTCTGTGTTTAGTCTTGAACTTTATTCCTAGGATATCTCATTTAAAGCCATATTGTAACATCAGCTCTTTATATTGTAACATTAGATTAAAGTAATTGTGCACAGCATTTCCGTATTTTTGGTAAACCCCTTCCTTTTTTTTTTTTTAAATGCAACCTATCAAATGAGGTCAGAAGTACAATTTTCTATCTAGTCTTACCTAAGGAGATGTCACATTAACGCTCAGAAAGGTTCCGATTCTTAGGCGATGGAATGGGAGAGATTGCTCAGTGTGTAAAGTACTTGCCCCTCAAACTTGAGGACCTGAGTTCATATCCCCCAAGCCCACATAAAGCTGGTTGTGTACTGTCTGTAATCCTAGGGCTCCTCTAGGGAGAAGGGTGGCAGAGAGGAGAGTCGGTGGAAATCGGCTATCCTGACATACTCCGGAGGAACAACCAAAGGAGAGCCTGGCTCAAGTTAGGTAGGTGAGGACTGTACCAAAGGTTGTCCTCTGAGACACACACACGCACACACACACACACACTGTGGCACACTCGTTTGAGCATGCACGTGTACATACATAAAGATTAAAAACTTTGAAAAATGAAAGCCAAAAGAAGCTTTAAAATGTTCTTTCAGGTTTAAAGCCTTTGATTTCTCATTCGAGCTGCTTGGCCTTAGTTAGCTTTGGGGTCGTGTGAGGAGAGCTGTGTCTAGGGCTGGCAGCTTCCAGTTGGGAGCGGCTCTTCTGGAGGGCTTGGCAGCCTCCAGGGATTAAGAGGGCTTTGTATATGCAGAGATTTGTCTTTCACCAAGAGCTGGCTGCTAGCACTGGGGTTTTCCATTCCCATTGGCCTTTCTGTTATGCACACCTCGCCCGCTGGTACTGGAGAACGGGAGACAGAGCCTTGAGCTGTTGGCCTGTGTTAGGGGGAGACGTGAGGCATGACATACTTGTCGCTTCCCCTGGTGGTCCAAGAGGAGTAATTAAGCTTTCTTTTGGAAAAAAAAAAAGATTCTCTTCTGAGTGTATTTCATTTAGCAGAATGCTGCTTAGGTTTCTTTCTGTGCCTAGGAACTGAGAATCTTATGTTTAAAACACCTTCCCAACTATAATTATCCCTGAGGATTTGCTTCTGATAAAAAGGCTTCTGCTGCTACCAGAGCTGGTGGAATTGGAGAGCTATTGCCTTTTTACTCCGGGCACAGCTGGTGACTCCCGATTGGCACTGCGACCGCCAGACCTTGAGACAGTGATACAGGGCAGTGATGCTGATTCTACCAGGGAAGGCCTCAGGGCCTGACCCAGCTCACACCAGAGGGCTCCGCCCTGCTGGACACATCGGCATTCTAGAAGGAGTTGGTATTGAGCTTGAAGACCTGGTGCCTGCTCACTGAGGCGCAGACAACTGCTCTCAGAATGCTGTGCCTCCTGTTACTCATCCTTCTTGGCTTCAGGGTTTAGGGCTCTGCACTCACTACCTCCCCAAAGTGCCCTGGTCAGGATGATTCCAATGCGGCTCCTTGTACGGAGGAGGTCTTCAGAGATGCTTCGGCCAGGTTGTTAGCTGGCCACGTTTGCCAGTTACTCATGAGCTTGCAGTCTTCCCTGTGGATTAAACAGTCATAGCGGGTATTTCCCTCCAAATCCCTTTCCTCTTCGGGGGCACACTGTGTTGGATTGCTGCTGTTAATTTTGTGTCTGATTTTAAAACATGATGCCTTTTTTGAGATAAGGTTTCATGTCGCCTAGGTTGGCCTCAGACTTAACTTTGTAGTTGAGGCTGAACTGATCCTCCTGCCCCTACCTCCCAGGTTCTGGGGTTTAGGCATGTGTCAACATTCCTGTATAAAAATGCATTTTTAGAGATTTGGGTTGTTTTTTTTTTAATTATTTGAAAACATTTTCTACATATGTTTTGATTGTAATCTAACTTCATGTTTTCTCTTCCTCTCAAAGAAAAAAAAAAACAACCCCACAGAAGTCAAAACAAACAAACCCCAATATGACAAAAATTGCCAAACTAAAACAAAAAGCATAAAAACCACAGAGTCTGCTTTATGTTGGCCCTGAGCGTGGGCCTGCTCTGGAGTGTGACTGAGAAGCCCAGTGTCACTCCATTGGAGAAAACTGGTTTTCCTTTTCCCAGTAGGTTTCAGCTGCATAGCCTCTTGAATAGGGGCTGGACTTAGCCTGTGTCTCCAACCCCCAGCCCCCAGCCCCCGCTGCCATCTTCTCCATGATGGGTTACCCTTGTGCAGGTCTTGGGTGTGCTGTCACAGTCTCTTATGTGTATCTTATGTGTATCGTCTTGTAGTGCCTTGAAGACTCTTTGGTGTCATCCGTCACCTCTGGCTCTCGGCATCTTTCCACCTCCTCTTCAGCACTTCAGCATAGATCGCTGAGCCTTGGTGGGAGGGGTTTGATAAAGTCGTCTCATTTAGAGCTGAGTGCTCCAAAATCTCCCACTCTCTGCACGCTGTCCCGTCGTGGGTCTCTATTAAACTCCCATCTGCTGCAAGAAGTAGCTTCTCTGATGAGGCTTGAGTGATGTGCTAATCTGTGGTCACTAGGAGTCATTTTATTGCTATGTTCCTTTAGCAGAACGGTTGCAGTAGGTTCCCTTAGGACCATGACCTGTGCAGTCTCAGGTCCCTGTGCAGTCTCAGGTCCCTGCGCAGTCTCAGGTCCCTGCGTAGTCTCAGGTCCCTGCGTAGTCTCAGGTCCCTGTGCAGTCTCAGGTCCCTGCGTACTCTCATGTCCCTGTGCAGTCTCAGGTCCCTGTGCAGTCTCAGGTCCCTGTGCAGTCTCAGGTCCCTGCGTAGTCTCAGGTCCCTGGCCACATTAGCTGTGTCACATGAGCTGCATCTCATGGAGTGGATCTTAAATCCAGTCAAGGCAGTTGGTCTCTCCCAGAACAGTTGTTCTGCTCTTGTACCAGTGTACAAGCAGACAGGCTCCATGGCTGGGTGACTGTCAGTGACTGCTTTTCTCCTCTTCTAGCACTGTGCAGGTGAGTCCGTAGGAGGAAAGCTTCTAGTTGGGCACTAACTATCTCTCCATCCTTGATAACATAAGTAAGTGGTATCTTCAATAAGAAGGCCTCACCCTCAGGTTTTGGAGGTAACCAATAGTCCTGGAAATACCCTATGATTTGGGGGAACCTCTTTGGCCAATGACTCATCAAGAAGTAACCATTCCCAGCACTGGGGTTTTTACTTGGTAGCATAAGGTGTCTACTTGGGGATTTCTTTATAATCTGTATACATTTTAGGAAATTTATCCACTAACAGGTTTTCATGTGGGTTTTCCAAAGGCCTTTCTTTAATGTTAATTGTCCCTCTCCATATTCCTTCCTTCACCCTGCCCTCTACCCTCATTTAATCCGCCTATTCTGGTTTCTCCGTCTCTTTTGTTGATGTTTTGTTCATGGTTTTTTGTTTTTTTGAGACAGGGTCTCTCTACATAGCCCTGGCTGTCTTGGAACTCACAGTATAGACCAGTCTGGCCTCAAACTCATAGAGATCTGCCTGCCTCTGCCTCCTGAGTGCTGGGATTAAAGGCGTATGCTACATGCCTGGCCCTTTGTTGGCATTCTAAATGAGACACATATTAAAAGCTTAAAAGCTAACATGCACATATGAGAGAGAACACTCAGTGTTTGTCTGAGTTACCTTACCTGGGACAATTGTTTCTAGCTGTATCCATTCCTGTGCAGATTCCTTAACAGCTGAACAATATTCCCTTGCTTAAATGGACCCATTTTCATCATCTGTCCATCAATTGATGGACATCTAGGCTGCTTCTAGTTTCTGGCTATCAGCAATTAACATGGGTGAACAAGTATCTGTATTGTAAGATGTAGAGTCCTGTGGATACATGACCAGGAGTGGTATAGCTAGATCACAGGGTATGTCAATTTTTTGCTTTCTGAGGAAGCTCCTCGCTGATTTTCATAGTGGCTGTATCACTCTGTCAGCAATGGAAAGGCGTTCCACTTTGCCTGTGTGCTCACCAGCATCTGCTGTTGTTTGTTTTATTGATCTTGGGCATTGACTGAGGTGAGGTGGAACCTCAGAGCAGTTTTAGTTTGCAGCATTTCTGTGATGGCTGAGCGTGTAGGCTCTTCTTTCTTCAGTAAGTGTTTCTCAGCCATTCATGCAGAGTCTTTTGATCTCTGTGTAGTTCTGTGCCCCATTTTTAAAATTGGGTGTTTTCTTGGTCTTCACCTTTTTAGTTCTTTGCGTGTTCTAGGTACTAGTCCCCTATCACTATGTATAATTAATAAAGATTTTGTGTATAATTAGTAAAGTTTTTCCATGCGGTAGGCTGCTGCTTTGCTCAAATAATGGTGTTCTCTATTGCTTTTTAGTTTCCTGAAGTAACATTTACTAATTGTTGGTATTAATACCTCTGGTATCGGTATCCTGTGCAGAAAGGCCTTTCCTATGCCAGAGAGTTGAAGCCTGTGTCGTTTGACTTTGGTCAGATTCAGGGTAGCTGGTCTTATGTTGAGGGATGTACGTGATCCCATTTGGAGTTGAGTTTTGTTCAGGGTGGTAGACATGGGTCTATTTTCATTCTAATATTTGCAACTATCCAGTTTGACCAGCACCATTTGTTGAAAATACAGTGTCTATTTTTGTCTTGTTTGTCAAAAATCAGGTGTCGGTGTCTGTTGATTTGTGGAATTATGTCTGCATCTTCAATTCTGCTTCATTATGAGCATGTCTGGTTTTTATGTCGATACCACCATGCTGCTTTTATTACTATAACTGTAATACAACTTGAAATATGGGATGGTCTTGTCTTGTTCATGGGTTTGCCCTTATATGTAACTTGGTCTTTTCCCTTGCAGCTTTTAGTATCCTTCCTTTGTCCTGTAAGCCTTTTGAACCTGATAGGTGTCTCTTTAGACTGGGGAATTTTATCTTGTCTTCAGACTTGAAACTCTGTCTTCCTTGTCTTTTAAGCTGTTGGTATAACTCCCCTCTCAGCTTCTTGTTTGACTTCCTGAGTTTTTCATTTTGGGTTTATTTCAGTCTGGCTTCTCTTCAGGGATCTGTTGCTTCATTATATTTGACTTCCATATCCCACATTGTTCTCATTACATCATTTACCTGGGTCTTCTCACGCTCTGCACCAAGACATTCACTCATATCCTCTTTAAGGGCCTTGAATATAGTTACAATTGTTGTTCTGAAGTCCTTGTCTTGTGCTTCAGTGACATGGCTTTTCTTAGGGGCTGTCACAGTAGGGCTGCTGCCTTCTGGAGGAGGTCTATTGTCTTGGTGGTTTGTATATATGGAATCATGACGCTGCTGATGCTTCTTGGTGTGGATATTTGGTCTTGCCTTTGTTTGGTGGGTGTTCTGTTCTTAGTTACTGTTGCCCCAGTCTTTGACCTAGCCAAGTGTAGTGGCTTTGGGGTCCCTGGTAGATAGCACGTCTGTGGGGAGTCACAAAGGAATGGGGACTTGGCCTCATGGTGCTGACCCAGGGTCCCCTGAGTTCTTTGCTGCCCCTTCCAGCCATTCCTTCTAAAAATCAGTTCTCGTTCAGTAAAGAGGTTTTATTTGGGCTAATGATGTAACTCAGTTGCTAGAGTGGTGGCTTAGCCAGTGCAAGTGGAGTTACTTTCCTGACACTGGACAAACCCAGCCTAGTGGTCTGCATCTAATAATCTTAGCACTTGGAGGGTGGCCACAGAAAAATCAGAAAATCAAGGCTATCCTTGACTACATAGCAAGTTTGAGACCAGCCTGGGCTACTTTAGACCTTGTCTAAATTGATAAAAAGAACCTGCAGAAAATGGTTTTGCTCAGGACACTCCCTACTTGAAACACCCAAGACTATTCTCTAGCTGTGGAAACCATTTGGCTGAGTGGAGGAGTTGTGTGCTCTTGGACATGTCTTGTGATGTCTCTTAAGTCAACAATACTGTGTCTGTAAGAGGAGGCAGTCAGATTGACATCCTCTTCAGGACTGGAACCTGTTCCTTGTTTTACTTCCCTACATTTGCCAGGGTTCTTTCTGGAACACCCCTTTGTATCGGTTGCCAGATTTCAAAGTGCTGTAAGGAAAACTCCACCCAGGAAGTGTTTGTCACATGCTCCATGTGAACCTAGTCTTCGAATACCTGATACTGCATTTGAAGATGTATCTTTATGAGGATGGAGAGGTAAGAGTACTTGCTGCTCTTCCGTAGGACCCAGGTTCTGTTCCCAGCACCCGCTTGGCTCACAACCTTCTTTAACTCCAGTTGTAAGGGACCTCAGACACACAAGTAATGCACATGCAGGCAAAATGCTCATCCACATAAAAAATGCAAATAAACATCATAAAGAGTATTTTCTGTTTATGTGTACATGCTTGTGTCTTGTGTGTGCGCCTGAATGAGTGTCGTGTGGCCTGAAAAGGCCAGAGGAGGCCGTTGGATTCCTTGGAGCTGGAGTTGGAGGTGATTAGGAGCTGCCATGGGTGCTGGGAACCGGACTGAAGTCCTCTGCACCAGCAGCCAGTGTTCTTAAGCCCTGAGCTGTGTCTCTTCAGCTTCTCTTTTCATCAGACACCTGTTCCGCATTCTCTGGAGACAAGTAGGGCCATTGTGTTAGCTGGCTTTCTCTTGCTCTAACAAAATACCCGAGACAATCAACTTACAAAGAAGAAAGGTTCATTTTGCCTCATGGTTTCAGATTTAATCCAAGTACATATGGCCCTGTTGTTGTGGGCTTGTGACTATGGTCATGCCATGAATGGTTCACCTTGAGAAACTAGAAGCAAAGAATAAAAAGGCCAGGGTCCCAGCAACCCCTCCCTGTAACGACCAATTCTGCCCCACATTTGGGAGCCACTTTGTCCTGGCCCGAGCTGCTGCTCCGGTCTGAGGGTCAGGGTCTAGCAAGAGAGAGAGTGGGGATGGAGGGGCAAGAGACACGAAGAATGGAGACAAGACAGAGTCTGATCAAATCTCTCTCCCTTTATTGAAAGGAAATCCTGGGTATTTATATGCTTTACCCCATGCCTTGCCCTCGTGGACGAGCAGGGGAACACAGCTGAAGGCCCTATGTCACGTGCCTTGTAGTGTGGATACCACATGCGCCTTGCAGCTGTGCACTAAGCAGCAAAACAAGATATGTGAGAAAAACAAGATGTTTATCAGAGTGTGCTCAGCTGTTTGTGGGCTGTAGAAAACAAGTCTCTTGTCAGGGTATATGGCTTGAGATGACTGCAAAGATGATAGCCGCTTTCTGCTAGGCTCCCAACACCTCCCCACTCCCCGAGTCCTCCCTCTAAGCCCACCTACTAACAGTTCTTCTCCCAGTAGTGCCATAGGCTGGGGACCAAACCTTTCACACACAGCATTTGAGGGACGTTTAGGATCTAAACCCCAATGGCCTGTGTTAGCTGGGAGGCTTTCCACCTGGGCATGCCAGTCTAGGAGTCCAGTTCTGCTTCTTGTAGGATTGTAGTGAATTCTGTAAGAGATCGTGCTTGTCAAGTTCCTAGTGTGGCTACAGGTACACAGGAGGCGTTACAGAGTTCTGGTGAGCGGCAGGGGTAAGGAGAACTAATGAAAGATAGAAACCGAGCGGCCCGGGGAGGCAGCACTGGATGAGTAGGTGACACTACTCAAGCAACAGAGGTGCTTGTTGTGAAGTCCAAAAGTTTACTTAGGGCCATGTCACCCCCCCACGAAGGCAAATTTCTTTGCACATCCAATATATGCACGTATGCATGGGACTAGAAATGGAATAATTAGGATTTTCTCTTTATTTAAAGAAAAACAAACTGGGCATGGTAGCGGCGCTCACCCTTAGTTCCAGTGCTCAGGAGATAGAGGCAGGCAGATCTCTGTGTGTTGGAGGCCAGCCTGGCTTGATCTGGGATTTGAACTGGTGTCATCCTACTGTGGATCTTAGATGAAGCCCTGGCTGGCTCAGGACCAAGTGCTGGGCTGTCACTGGGGACTGCATGGCTGGGGTGGGCTGCGACAGGAGCCTTCCTTCCTGTCTTCCTTCCTTCCTTCCTTCCTTCCTTCCTTCCTTCCTTCCTTCCTTCCTTCCTTCCTTCTTTCCTTCCCTCCCTCCTTCCCTCCCTCCTTCCTTCCTTCCTTCCTTCCCTCCCTCCTTCCCTCCTTCCCTCCTTCCCTCCTTCCTTCCTTCCTTCCTTCCTTCCTTCCTTCCTTCCTGACAGGCTTCCTTTCCCTTGTAGATGGTGGAAGAGAGCGAAGAGCGGCTCACAGAGGAACAGATTGAAGCCCTCCTGCACACGGTCACTAGCATCCTGCCTGCGGGTCCAGAGGACGAACAGAGCAAAAGCACTAGCAATGACGTGGCAATGGAGGAGGAGGAGCCAGCATAGACACACTCAGCTGGCTGGGTTGTTCCTGAAGCTCAATGCCACAGCAGCCGTTTCCTGGATGTTCAGAGAACTGTTTATTTGGGCTGACCCCCTCAATATGTCTGATCTCAGGATTGGTTGGGGGAAAAAAATCACAAAAATAAGATGAAAAGAAATCTTTGTGCCTTGGGGTCAAGAAACATGGGGTCAGAGCAGGGCAGAGGGCGTAAGGTGGGGGAGCATGGCGGGGCAGCCCTCTGGGGTAGAAAGGCTCGTGTGGCCTTCGCCACACTGGTACACAGTGGGGAGCTACTCAGGCACTTTGATGACTGTGTTGTAGGCAATGTTAGGCACTGCTGGGTAGAATGGAGCTGAGGGAACAGATTCAGACGGTCACCAGCTCCCAGAGCTGCACACAGCTGCTCCAGGGGAAATGACCCAGGGCTTAGCTCACTGCAGAGGAACGTCCTCTGCAGAACAGGAGGCAAGAAAAGGAGGTAAAACTCCAGTCTGAGCCCAGCCTGGTGTACACGGTAAGGAACACACATGTGAACACACCTAACATGCATGTATACGTGCCACACACATACAAAGAAATTAGTCCATTTTCTGTGGCAAACCCCAAAACTATAGCCTGGGTGAGTGACAAGGAAAAGAGGCCTATTTTTGACTCTTGGTTCTGGTTCAAGGTCAAAGAGCATCTGGGTATGGCCCGCTTGTTGCCAGAGTGCTCAGGTAGCATAGGCTAGCCCATTACAAACATGAGAAGCATTGTTTGTTTTCAGAGTCTCTTGCAGCCGGCATTGACCTTGAACTCATTCTGTAGTCCAGGCTGTCTGTAGTCATCAGACATTTATGATGCTTCTGCCTCAGCCTCCTGAATGCTGGGATTCAAAGTGTGTGCCACTCACTTAGGAAGTGAAGGCCAGCCTGGTCCACACAGCAAGTTCCATGCCAGCCAGTGCCACACAGTGAGACCCTGTCTCATAAAAACAAAAATAAAAAACCAAAAAACAGTGTGTGCCACCATACCTGGTATGTTTGTGTGTGTGCTGGGAGGGGGGGTGGGGTTAGTTCCTTTTGGGTGTTTTGAGACCTCTTTTTTTTGGTTTGTTTGAGTGAGTCTGTGTGTGTGTGTGTGTGTGTGTGTGTGTGTGTGTGTGTGTGTGTGTGTGT
>NW_021604614.1:6817164-6825072 GCF_004785775.1 Grammomys surdaster | reverse complement strand
TGTGTGTGTGTGTGTGTGTGTGTGTGTGTGTGTGTGTGTGTGTGTGTAAATGCAGTGGTTCTGTAGGACAGACCAGCAGAACAGCATGACAGTTGGATCCCCTGGAGCTGGAGTTACAGGACTGTACCCTGCCCAAGGGCTGGGCAGTTTCCTTAGTGCTTTGCACTGAGACATCTCTCCAAGTCACGATAGGATCTTAGTCTGTTGATCAAACTCTAGACATCGAGATAGGCCTGTCCTTCCGTATATCGTTTAGCCAGGCTTTGGCTACAAAAGTCTCTAGCATGGCGGTACAGCTGTTGATGGCTCACGAGAATTGATATTGAGTCCCTTATGGAGACGCTGAAGCTGATAGTGAGAAAGAAACAATGGCTTGAGGACTCAAAGCCAGCAAGCTGCAGAAAAGGGGGCACACACCCCAGGACTATCTGCCCCAGATGTAGACCCCCCCAGGCGGGACTGTCAGGCCTATTATCAAGCCTGCTTCTCTGCCTGGTAACAATCCCATTTCTGATTTCCCTTTTGGGTTCCTGAATACTTTTGAAAGCAAACGAAAGGAATTGTTTTAGTTAGGGTTTCTATTGTTATAACTAAACACCATGACCAAAAGCAACTTACACTTCAGATTACAGACCATCAGTGAGGAAGTCGGGCAGGAATGGATGCAGAGGTCATGGAGGAATACTTACTGATTGCTCCCTCCTGGTTTGTTCACTCTTGATGGTTTATATACCCTCGACCCAGAGAGTGGCACTAATAGAAGGTATTGCCTTGTTAGAGTAGGTGTGTCACTGTGGGTGTGGGCTTTAATACATTAATCCTAGCTGCCTGGAAGTCAGTATTCTGCCAGCAGATGAAGATGTAGAACTCTCGGCTCCTCCTGCACCATGCCTGCCTGGACACTGCCATGTTCCCACCTTGATGATAATGAACTGAACCTCTGAACCTGTAAGCCAGCCCCAATTAAATGTTATTCTTATAATAGTTGCTTTGGTCATGGTATCTGTTCACAGCAGTAAAACCCTAACTCAGACACCTAGCTTTTTTTTTTTTAGTACCCAGGAGCACCAGCATAGAGATGGGCACCATTCAGAAATGGGCTAGGCCCTCCCACATCAATTGTTAATTAAGAAAATGCTTCATAGACTTGCATACAGAAAAATCTTACAGGGGCACTTTCTCAATTGAGGTCCCCTCCTCTTAGGGGGCTCTTTTTGTATTAAGTCGACATAAAGCTACCCAGCACAAGGGTTGAGCAGGCAGTCCTGAGCTGGGGGCTGTGGCAGGCTGGGTGGGTCTGTTCTTCATTCTGTAGTCAGTTCCTGGATAGAGCCGGAGCCATTCCTACTTAAAGCTTCACCAGTCACCTACATGTCTTTGGTCATAGTTGAGTTGGTAATTTTATTTACGGAATCAGAAGCTCCAACTTGTCCTTTTGCAGGGCAGCCCGGGGGAGCCTGGAAAACTGGGAGATTCTGGGTTAAATATTCCAATTCTTCCCCTGTGAGGGCCTCAGCTGGGAGAATCAGAGCATGCATAGTCAGGGTGGGGTCCCGGGGCAAGGAGCCAACATCCTGAGTCATAGAGGGGCCAGGGAGTCAGGACTAGAGCAAGGCACACCAAGCAAGAACTGCTGAAGGAAAGCCAGGGAGTGAGAGAAGTCAGCAGCTGTAGGCAAGGTCACAGTGGGGATCTGCATCAAGCCTGGAGCCAAGAACCAACCTGGCAAGGCAAGATCTCAGGGACAGGGATTGGAGAGGTTGACCTGTGTCTAGATCCCCAGAGCTGCTAGCCTGTGCTCAGGGAGGACTGTGGCCTGAGCCTGGTGGGTTGATTGGCCCAGGGCTGGAAGTGCTCAAGATTAGGAGGGAGCATCTGACAGGGGTGACACTCAGGCTCCACGGAGAGTGTTTAGCTCTCCAGCTATGGTGAAGCACATCCAACACGCTCAGGTCCAACCTACCCCTTGCTCCATGAAGACCTCGCTTCTGTGTCCCATCAGCTGAGGCACCTGGTGCCACAGCTCCTCTGTGGCATCTCAGCTGGCTCCCTCTGGAAGAAAACTGCAATCGTCAAGACCCTTAACTCCCAGACACTGTTCTATGTCATGCCCTTTTGTTTTCTCTTCAAAATACATGGAAACAAATGTATAAAATGTGATAAAAATAGTAGGTGATATACAATTAGATGCACATTTTCCCTGAATCTTGTGTGTGTGTGTGTGTGTGTGTGTGTGTGTGTGTGTGCATGTGGAGGCCAGAGGACAACAGGCTCCTTGGTAACCATTCTCTTGGTTTTCAGCCACAGTCTTTCACTGGTCTAGTAGCACTCATTCTACAGTCTCTGGGATTACAAATGTACATTACCACATGTACATTTTTTTGTTGATTTGTTGCTTGTAAATTACATTTATTGGTAGGAGTGTGCCGTGGTGTGTATACGAGGGTTGGAAGGTCATCCTTAGCTGTATAGCGAGTGAATTTGAGTCTAGCCTGGTCTATAGGAGACTAGCTCCAAATTTTTTTCCACTAAATTATTTTGATGTCCAAATTGCCTCAGAATTTGTTAGAAACTACCTCAAGATATCTCCTGTGGCTTTTTTTTTTTTAACACAACAGCAAAAACACGCAAGCAAAAACAAACCCCTGTCCTTAAAAAAAAAATCACTTTGTGACTTTTTAATAGAACCAAATGTTTCGACTATCTCTAGCCAGTTCTGGATTAAACTACTTCTTCTTTTGTTTTTGTTTTGTTTTGTTTGTTTGTTTCTGGCTCTTGAGACAGGGTTTCTCTGCCTCCCAAACACTGGGATTAAAGGTGTATACCACCATGCCTGGTTTAAACTATATCTTTAAAATAATTAAAAGAAGTAGTTTAAATTCTGTTAGTAGTGAATGGTATTAAAGATCAGATTTAGAGTGTTGACATCATTGCAACTAGAAGATAATACAGTTTTATTTTTCTGCATAAGATTTATTTTTTGTGTATGTCTGTATATGTCTGTGCATGATTGCAGTGCTCTTTGAGGCCAGAAGAGGGCAGCAGAGCGCTTTAAGATGGAGTCTCCGTGATTGTGCGCCACTTCACATGGTTGCTGTCATGCCCTTAAGGACTGAGCCGTCTATCTCTCCAGCCCCTTTACACATTCAGTGTTTTGGTTTTGCTTACTGAGCTAGGGTCCCACTATGCAGTGCAGGTTGGCTTCAAGCTTGCAATCCTTCTGCCTCAGCTTTTTAAATCCTGAAATTGCTTGTGTATACTACCACATCTGATTCCCCCATTCCACCTTTGTTTCTTCCTCTAAGAACCCAGCTTCCAGCTGTATCAACATATTAACTCAGCCCCCTGTTCTGTCTAAAACGTCTCTGACTGGCTTCATGCATACCATTGGGAGCAACAGAGCTACTTAAAATAGCTCAGGGGCTAGCAAGATGGCTCCTGGGGGTAAAGGTGCCTCCTGCACAAACTTGGCCCCTGACCTACATAAAGGTGGAAGGACAGAGCCTACTCCACAGAGTTGTCCTCTGAACTCAACATACTTGTGTCACAGTCACCAACACAGAGCACAGACTGGTAAATAAAATTTACTTTTTAAAAACAAGAGTTTAGGCTAGACATTGGTGGAGCATGCCTTTAATCCCAGCATTGGGGAAGCAGAGGCAGGTGGATCTGTGTGAGTTCGAGGCCAGCCTGGTCTATGCCCAGTGAGTTCCAGGACAGCTAGAGCTACATAAAGAGACCCCCCCCCCCGACATACACACCCAACCATCTACTAAAGCAACAGGAAAACAGAGAGTTTAGGATTTGTTGTTGGTTCTTCTTCCTCCCAATCACACCCTTTGCCCTCCAGCTGAGGGTCTAGAGTCAAATAATTTATTAAGTTAGTGCAATTTATTCTTTAGAAAATTTTAGTGTGGCTATAGAACTAGTCTGAAATAAAACTGATTTCATTTTATGTAATCTGCCTCCAATTCTTGCGTTCTTTCCATTCTTACTGATTTTTAATCTCTCTTTGTTTGTTTAATTTTGAGACATTGTAGCCCTAGGCTGTTCTAGAACTTGCTATGTGCTATATTTCTATGTGCTATATTATGCAATTCAGTATATTCATTTAATATCTTCTGGGAGGTATTCCATACAAGTTCATAGAAATACTCATTTTGTGTGTTTCTTCTTCTTCTTCTTCTTTTTTTTTTTTTGGTTAGTTGGTTTTAGTTTGTTTTGAGTTGGGTTTCATGTAGCCTCAGCTAACCTCAAACTTGCTGTATAGCTGAGGATTAACTTGAACTCCTCTTCCCCCTACCCCACCCCCACCTCCCATCCTCCCACCCCCACCCTGCTCCCAGACAGAGTTTATTATAGCCTTGACTGTCCTGGAACTCTCTGAAGACCAAGCTGCCTCTGCCTCCTGAGTGCTTTGGTTAAAGGCGTGTGACACCACCACCCCACTTAACTTGAACTTCTAATGCTCCTGCCTTCACCTCCCGAGTCTGCTTTACATACTGCTGAGATTCCCACCCAGGGCTTTGCACATACCAGACAAGCACTTTACCAGGCTGAAGCCCCATCCTCCAAAGGATGTATTTGTTACCAAGTTCCCTGGTGCACTTTAACTACCAAGCATCTGCAACTACAGTTAGTTCATCCGGACGCACCCCTTCATCGTTTAGTTCTGCTCACTGGGTCAGATAAGACTTTTTGGCGTATATCAAAGCCTCCTGCACAGAAACAAACACTAGTGGGCAATGGGAAACTCGGAACCACCTGCAACCGAGCCTCTAGGATCAGTGCCCAGACCATGTTGGCAAAACCTATCTGATGAGGAATCCAGTATGCTCACCATAGAGCCCCGCCCATGACTGCCGAAGCACAACTACGTCCACTACTGTCACCAGCATTGACTCTGTCTGTGTATGTAGGAGTTGTCCTACATCTTATGCCCACCCCCAGCACTGGGTGTACCCTTCCTGCCATCTTCACCACCGACAAACACGTTCCTCATGGAGCCTGCTCCCTTATTCCCTCCTCCCCACCCCTTTCCCTCTCTCTTATTTCATTTGAGACGGAGTCCCATATAGCTCAGGCTTGCCTCAAACTCACCATGTGATCAAAGATAGCCGTGAACTCGTGATCCTTCTGTAAGTGAGGTCTAATACATGCTTTGGCTAGATTCCCCTCACAGTTGTCATCTCCCTGCCCCCCCTCTTTGGAATCCCAATGATCCTAGTGTCAGGTTAGTTTGGTCTCTCTGTGGGAGCTTCCCTGCTAGAGTCTAGAGTCTGTGCAAGACATCATTCCCCAGTGGGAGGGTTATAAGACATGTAAACACACTGGAGGCCTTTGCTGTAAGATTCTCAAGCATAGTCTTTTTGTTACATGGTTTTAAATATAGTTTTCAGTGCTGTGGATGAAACCCGGGGCTGTGCACATGGAGGCCAGTGCTTTATTACCTGGGAAGTCACACTCCCAACTTCCTAATTCAGGTCTTGTTGGTTTGTTTTGGTTTTCTTTCTTTGTAACAGGCAGTTGTGAGCACCTGGCCTGGGTGCTGGGAACCAAACGAGGGTCCTCTGTTCCAGCAGGATGTTTTTTAAGGACTGAGGGGTCTCTTTCAGTCCCCACCAGATTTTTTAAGACGATATTTACCACTTAAGGGGGCATTCACCCAGGGATTCTCCAGAGTCTGTTTGCACATACCTGGAAGTACAAGTACATACCACTGCACCCAGCTTTCTTACCCGGGTTCAGGAGCATCAAAGTCAGATCCTCATGCACATATGACAAGCACTTTAGTGACAGCCATCTCCGGAGCTTTCCTAGGTGTCTGTGTGCTGGAGCTCTGTCATCCCTCAGAGTACTGGGTAGATTTCGCCATTCAAGCACAGGGCTGGAGCAGATCTTTGTGGGTGGGAGTGTCTCTGACTTGCTGTAGGATGAAGCAAAAGAAAGGGCGACCCATATCCCCTGACAGCCCAGCTGAAACGCTGAGCCCCTTCCAGAGCAAAGTGTGGCACCGGTATTTATACTTGATTTGATCATTGGCTCCCAGGCCAACTTCTCCTGAGTCCTTAGATGCTCTTTTATCACCTAACCTCTCTTGTGGCACTTTACAGAGTGTGACGTCTGATATCGTCAACTTGACAGGATCTAGAGTCACCGAAGCCCTGAGCTTCTGGGCATAAACTGGGAGGGAGTTTCTAGAGTAGGTTCTGGAGGTAGGAAGACCCACCTAATATGGCCTGCACCATTGCATGGGCTGGGATTCTGAACTCCGCAGGAGGGAGAAAGTGAGCTGTGTACCAGTGTTTGTCTCTGCGCCCAGATTCAGTGACAAGGACCATGTGCCTCATGCTCCTGCCACCGTGCCTAGCCTTCCCACGACAGCCTGACTACTCAAACTGGGAGCCAGAATAAATCCTTCTGATATTTCATTGTATTATGTCGGGATTTGGTACCAACAATGAGAAAGGTTAACTTACGTTACCAGTCTTTAATTTGAGGCTTGCCATAGAATCTCCATGGATTTTACTCAAATAATGTAGACTAGGCTCCAGGTTTCAATGGATGGGCTTAAAGCGTGTGTGTGTGTGTGTGTGTGTGGTCTATATTAGTCCTTATTCTTGTAACAAAACCACTCAAGGGAAAGTCTATTTGTCTCGAAGATGGGGCTCAGTCCAAAATAGCTAGGAAGTCATGGTCTCGCTGTACCTACAACCAGGAAGCGGAGGAAATGAATACTGATGTTCCATTGAAGACCTCTCAACCCAGAAGATGGTGCTGTCCACATTTAAAGTGAACCTTTCGTCCTCAGGTAACACAGTCTAGAAAATCTCATGGATGCACCCAAAGGCTTGTTTCCAGGGTGATTGTAAATCCCACCACGGTTGAAATAAAGGTTAAGCATTGCAGGCTTGAAGCCATGGCACTCACTTAGCCCAGCACCTGAAAGCCTGAGGTGAGGAGATTAAGAGTTGGAGGCTAGCCTAGAGTACAAAATGAGTCCTGGAGCAACCTGAGTTACTCAGAGAGACTCTGTCTCCAACCAGCCAACCAAACAACCAAACGACCAACAAGCCAGCATGAAGTCTGGAGCCACGGGTGTAGTTACAGCCCTGTAACTTTACAGGGCTGTGTGTGACACATGAGATCAATTTTTTTTTTTTAAAGATTTATTTATTTATTTTAAGTATATGAGTACACTGTAGCTGTCTTCAGACACACCAGAAGAGGGCATCCAATCTCATTATGGGTGGTTGTGAGCCACCATGTGGTTGCTGGGATTTGAACTCAGGACCTCTGGAAGAGCAGTCAGTGCTCTTAACCGCTGAGCCATCTCTCCAGCCCGAGATCAATTTTTTTAAAGCTGCCACGTTTTGTGACACAGCGTTGGATGAGAAGGTAAGCCCTGGCTGGATTTCAGAAGCACAGGGGAAACAAGGTCATAGTTGGACTATGGAGACGGGCCTCTAGACCTGGAGGAGTGTGGTCCCTCTGGCAGAAACTGGTGACTGGATTCACCACTCTGTCATCACCCCCTGCTTGCATCTGCTCCTCCTTTGAGCTGGCCACCACACAAGGGCACAACTTTCCCTTCGGGCTTGCCAGTGTCTTCCATCAGGAAGAGCTGGAGAAGGGAAGAGGGCAGGGTTTCTTGGAAAGCAATCTGGCCTGCATCAGCGCTAATGAGTCAAATGTGTGGCCGGCCGTCTAGAACTTAAGAGTCCAGCATTTCTAGTTCCAATTCTGGAAATCTGGATCGTTTCTATTCCAGAGAATGTAACCTAGAAACAATTGCCCAGAACGCTTTACAGGCTCCATGAGACTCCCTCTTCCTCTCCCCCTCCCCCTTCCCCCCCCCCCGCCCAATCCTTCCTCATCCCTCCCTCCCCCTTCTCCCTCCCCCTCCCA
>NW_021604614.1:6789523-6817064 GCF_004785775.1 Grammomys surdaster | reverse complement strand
TCTCTCTCTCTCTCTCTCTCTCCCTACTGCTCTACCATCTCTAATGTCTTTTTCTTTTTTCCTTCCCAAGTGACGAGATTGCAGGTTGGCCACCACACCTAGCTTTGGTCGTTGGTTTTGAGACAGGATCTCCCTGGGAAGATCTCCCAAGATCTTCCTGCTTCTGCCTCCTGAATGCTAAGAATTACAGAAGTGCACAGCCATGCTCAACAGCAAGCTATCACCTACCAATCACCTACCAATCACCTATCTATCTATCTATCTATCTATCTATCTATCTATCTATCTATCTATCTATCTCTACATATCTATCAGTCTGTCATCTATCAATCATCTCCATCTAACGTCTATCTATGTATCTAATATGTATCTAACAATATTTATCAAATCTGTTCTCTGTATTATCTGTCAACTATTATCTATCACCTTTCTATTTTTATGTATCATATAGACATAAAATAAATCTTAAAAAAAGCCCAAACTTGTGTATTAGGCATAATTCTCATATAAATGTCAACGTATCCTTTCTTCCTTTTGGATTCTTGAGACAGGGCTACACTCTGTAGCTCGGACTAGCCTGGAACTCACGACGTGTATGTGAACTCATAGCAATATCGCTGTCTCCAGTCCTGGGTGCTGGAACACAGGGCTCAGCGGTTTTTCCTAACAGAGTTCTGTAGACGGCTTGTAAATTTATGCAAATACAAAGCGGGGACCTGAGGAGATGGCCGGGTGGTTAAAGCATTTTTTTTCCACAAGTTCAAGTCTCTTAGTTCAGATCCCCAGAATCCACTAAATGTTGACAAGTTGTGGTGTCCCACATGTCACTCTGCCCCCCAGCCCCCTGTCAGAGACGGGGATCCCTAAAGCAAGCTGGCTAGCAAGACTTGCTGTATTATCAAGCTCTGGGCTTGATCTCCAGATCCTGCCTCGGTGACTAGCAGGATAGAATAATCCAGAATGATTCTTTACATCAACATCAGGCCTCCATTTGCACAGATGCACACACACCTATACACAGGCACCCTCACCCCACGTGTACAAAAACATGCGTGCACACATGTGCATCACACACACAAGAAAAGTAAAAAAAAAATGTAAAGATAAAATTCAAGTAGCCCAAAATACTAGTCTTTCTGGAGGCTCTGGTGTATGATGGTCTGATGATGTCATGCTAAGGATGTGAGAAAAATAAAAATGAAGGTCAGGTGTGGTGTTGACTTGGAGTCTAGCACTTGGAAAACTGAAGGGGGAGGGTCAGGGTTCAAGGCCAGCCTAGGGTATATAGTAAATTCCAGGCCAGCCTGTACTACAGGCTGTATGAGACTGTCTCTTAGTGTGTGTGTGTGTGTGTGTGTGGATTCCTAATGGTTTGTTAGAGTAGGTGTGGCCTTGTTGGAGGAGGTGTGGCACTGTGGGTGTGGATTTGGAGGTCTCTTCCTATGCTCAGCCTCGGTCTAGTGTGGAAGAGAGTCTCCTCCTGGGTGCCTTCGGATCAAGCTGTAGAACTCTCATTTCTTCCAGCACCGTGTATCTGCATGCTTCCTGCCATGAAGATAATGGGCTGAACCTCTGAAACTGTAAGCCAGCCCCAACTAAATGTTGTTCTTTATAAGAGTTGCCTTGATCATGGTGTCTATTCACAACAATGAAGCCCTAACAAAGACAGAGTCCATGGTGTTGTGTATAATATGTAAGTTCTTTACCGGTTGTGCTACAGCCCCATGGATTTACTTAGGAGAGGTTGCCTTTGTGAGTTCTGGCTGAGCTCAAAGTCCACATGACTGACACAGTTAGAAGCTTCTAGTTCCCAGGTACTCAGAAGATTTAAAGGGGAAGGACAATGATTTCAGGCCCAGCTACTATGTGGCGCATTGGTTCAGCAAGTCCTAAGTCCTCTAAAATACATACATACACACATACATACACACATACATACATACATACATGCATACATACATACATACTCAGAGCTGGAGAGATGGCTCAGTGATTAAGAGCATTGATTGCTCTTCCAGATGACCCAGGTTCAATTCCCAGCACCCACATGGCAGTCCATATCTGTAACCCTAGTTTCCCTGGAAATCCAATGCCCTCTTCTGATCTCTGGGGGCCCTGCACGAATGTAATATGCAGATATTCATGCAGGCGAAACATCCACATACATAAAGTAAAGAATCAGGGCTGGTGAGATGGCTTAGTGGTTAAGAGAAAGTACTGCTCTTCCAGAGGACCTGAGTTTAGTTCCCAGCACCGATGTCAGGTGGCTCACAAACTATATGTTTAGTTCTATGGTAATCTGACACCTCTGACCTGTATGGTAGTGTATACACACACATACACACACACACACACACACACACACACACATGCGTGCACACACACATACACAAATCTTTAATTGAGTGTGGTACACAGGCCTTTAAAGCCAGCTTTTCAGGAGGCCAAGACAGATAGATCAGTGTGAATTCTAGGCCAAGCTAGCCTACACACTAAGATCCTGTCTGTCTTATAAAAGAAAAAGAGGAAGGGGGGATAGAAAAAAAGAAAGAGAAGAAATGTTACCTGTAGGCTGTAAATGACTCATTTGTTCAATGGCACCGCAGGAAATTAATAGACCTTCTGTTAAGCATTCAGGGACTTGTCAACAATTTGTCCGTGCTTGTGTTTGTGTCCATCCTGTGGGCTCCAGGCTTGCTTCCCTCCCCCACGCTACATTGACTATCAGCCCAGAGCCAAGAACAACAGCACAGCAAACATTTGTAAGGAGGCGAGCAAACAGGCAGGAGCATGTGGAGGTGCTGTGGAGGAAGGCTACCCCACACGCAGAAGCGTGAAGCCCTACAGATTTGCTGAGCCTCGGAGTCTTCTGGAAATACTGCTGCGCTCTGTCTCCCACATAGTTCTGTCCCCATCCCCCACCGTCAGGGACCAGTGGGGGCTGAGGAGGGACATGTTGACCCTTGGTCTCTTCTTTTCCTACAAACTGGCTTCTCTCCAAGGCATGAGGGCAAAAGGTGAGCTCCCTTGGGGTGCCTTGAGGTTTCTGATAGAGAGATACTGAGGCGGAAGAGGGACCTAGTGCCATCGCCAGCGAGATGATGTTCAGCGTACAGTCTGTCCCATGGTTCTAGGCACAGATTTCTGCTCTGGTTACTTTCTCTTCCCTGCCCAACCTGGCACTGGATCTTGGCTTGGCTCTGAAAACTGGCCAGCCCCACTTTCCTTGAATGGCTGGAAGCTTTAGTGGGACTGGGCAGGGGTCCTCAGTGGTCAGAACATTTCTGAAGACTTCCAAGTGTCTCTCAGCTTATTTATCGCAAAGACGAAAACGGTCACTTTATACTGGGGACGTTTAGATTCTGTGTTCACTGAAGCATAGATGTGTCCCCAAAGTGAGACAGACAGACCTGTTGCTACTGAGAAAGGCAGAGTGCCACACCTGGGACAAATAACTACTGTGCCTTCTCAATGGAAGAGAGGGGAAATGACTCAGTGAGAGTGGTGAGGTAATAACGGAGGGGAAATAGTACGTGATGATATTGTTTGTTAGGTCATAGAATCAAATTAATGCTGGATTTACTTATTTATTTATTTATTTATGTATTTATTTATTTATTTATTTGGTTTTTCGAGACAGGGTTTCTCTGTGTAGCCCTGGCTGTCCTGGAACTCACTCTGTAGACCAGGCTGGCCTCGAACTCAAAAATCCACCTGCCTCTGCCTCCCAAGTGCTGGGATTAAAGGCCTGTGCTACCACATCAAGCTCAACATGCCCATCTTAAATTCACCATTGAATACTGCTTCTCCAGAGGACCCAAGTTCCGTTCCCAGGACCTGTAACGGGCAACGGGCAGCTCACAACCATTTGTAACTCCAACTCTGTAGACTCAACTTCCCTTAATGGCCTTTGTGGGCACTGTATCCATGTGGCATATACAGACACATATGCATAAATAAAAAATAAATATGTAAATAGAATGTTCTTCAAAGACTGCCCCTGACACTGGTGAAGTAATTCAGGAGAAAGAACATAAGACTGTGCCTGCAGTTTACTCTCAAATGGATCAATAGCTGTGACGAATAGTGAGATGTGTCTGTCCATCTGTCTCTGTCATCTTTCATCTGTCTATCCCACCACCCATCTGTTATCTATCCATTTATCATCTGTAATCTGTCATCTTTTATCTGCCTACCATCGATAAACTCTCCTATCTATCTATCTATCTATCTATCATCTATCTATCTATCTATCTGTCATTTCTTCTATGTATGTATGTATGTATGCATGTATGTATGTATGTATGTGTATATATATGTATCTGTCATTTCTTCTATCTATCTATCTATCTATCTATCTATCTATCTGATCTGTGATTTCTTCTATGTATGTATGTATGTATGATGTATGTGCCATTTCATCCATCCATCCATCCATCTATGTATCTATGTATCTATCCATCCATTTATCCATCTATCTATCCATCCATCTATCTATCTATCTATCTATCTATCTACCTATCCTCTATCTGTCTTCCATATTTAGCAGCTATGATAACTGTTTACAACTGCTGAACCCACAGCTGGTTCCCTGCTGAAGAGTAAGCATTATGGAGTTAATTTCCACCCCATCATTTGTTTTAAGGCTCACCTTTTTTTTTTTTTTTCTAAATAAAGGGTTTTGTTCTTTTTCAGTTTTTTTTTTTAAGACAAGGTCATGTAGGCTAGGCTAGCCTTGAACTCCTGACCTTCCCGCCTCTAACTGTGAATGCACACCACCATGCCCAGTCTAGTTTTTAGTGATGTATAAATGTATCTATAGTATCGAACACTTACAAAATGAGTGACCTGTGTAATTGCAAGAAATTATTGATTAGTCAAGAAACAGTGTCACTGCCCACTGTAGCAATGCTTCTGCGGGAGGGTCACGAGTTCAAAGCTATCCCAGGTGTCTTAGCTCATCCCTATAGCCCTAGCGATTAGAAGGCTGAAGCCAGAGGTTTACCACAAGTTAAGGGGCTACATAATGGGGGAGAAAAAAAAAACAAGCAAAACTATCGGGTGCTTGAAGTTTTCAGCTTTAGGCTTTGCCCTGGGACTATGTTGGCCTGGGTTACCTTCCAGGCAGTGGAGCATTTCCTGTCTCTGGGGTCTATAGAGCATGTGGTGGCAGCTCCTGGGGCTCAGGACATCCCATTGGCTGCCTCTAGCCTGGGCATGTGGCCCTTGTTCCCTGGCATGGGTAACTTGAAGTGGTATTTTTGGAAGGTGCTGCACTCTGTAGCCATGTGGAAAATGCCTGCTCATGGGCTGGGCTGGATTTTAAGATGCTGATGTGGCTTCAGGGCTTGACCTGGCCAGGGCTCTGGTACCTGGAGGTGGGGAAAAGCGCAGAGGCGTGCTCCTTTCCCTCTCTTTTCCTTGAAATTGTATTCTTTCTTTCTTTCTTTCTTTCTTTCTTTCTTTTTTCTTTTCTTTTTTCTTTTTTTTCTTTTTTTGCCTCCACTCAATCTATCCCACATGCTCTGAAAGAACGGGGAGGGGCCTCCTGTAGCTCACCGCCTCTTTGATGCTGCCTGCAGGTAAGCAAGCGCTTTCTTGTCCCAAATTAGCCAAAGGCTCCTGGATCCCTTTATGGAATGCAAGTTTAACCTTCAATTTCTACATTGTAGATCTTGGCTGTGATGTCCTCGCCTACAGCTTCCTGCCTTTCCCTGGCAGGGAAACCCCACTCCTCTCCCGTTCCTTCCCTGTGTCCCCGGTAGCCCTCAGGAGCAGCTGTGGAGTTATTATTCATCCATCTCTTGCTTACCCATCCACCCATCCAAGCTGCCAGGTCGGAGTGGAAAGGCTGGACGTTCAACCATCTTTTGCCACATCATTTCTATACGTGATAAGACCCTTCACAGCCATCTTCGCGTCCACAGTTCTTCTCAGAGCCATATCTGCAGCACCAAATTCTGTATCTTCCCTTCCCTTGCACACCTAACCTACCTTTCCGCTCCGCTCCTGCTTGCAAGCCCTTTGCCACAGCCTTCTCGTTCCTAGAGTCTCAGGAACTCAGAAGCCTCTGAGCTTCTCCCCTCCCCTCCTGCTCCATCCTTTTGCCGTGCCAGATCCCGGAGGGATGATTTTTTATAACAGTAGCCCTTCCAGGTTTTAGGTTTGTTTTGTTTTCAGTACTAGGGATTAAATCCAGGTACCTAGTAAGCTGGACAAGGGCCACACTGCTGAGTTATACCCCCCCCCTCCGCACCTCACTGGGGAGTCTGGGTACTATTGAGCCACATCCCCCATCCCTTTCTGTGTGAGTCTAGGCAGGAGTTCTCCCATTGAGACACACCCCCAGCCTTTTACTGTGGGACTCTAGGCAGGTGCTCTACTGCAGAATCTCACCCCTGGCCATCCACTGGGGGGGGGGGCTTCTAGAAAGAGTTCTCCCACTAAGTGATGCCCCCAGTCCCTAACTGGAACATTTATGGATCCCTCTACTTTAGTCACTGTAAATCTCTAAGATTGGACATCATTCTCTAGAAACCATTTGCTCACAGGAGGATGACAAGAAGTTCAGATTTGGCTTCGAGGTCCCTGAACCCATGCTATCTCTAGTCTGTGTCAACAGAGTAGAAATTAATGCTTTGATAGAACCTGGCAGAGACGTGCATGGGGATTGCAAATGAGAAAGACCGACTTCTCCTCTCCCTCCCAATTCTTTCTCCCCTTTTCTTAGCTCTCCCTTCTTTTGTGTTATCAACATTTAAATATATCTGGATGTGTGCATACATGCATGTATGTATGCATTCATGTATGCGTGCATAGATATATGTATGTATGCATGCGTGCATGCATGTATGTATGTATAGCTCAGACTGGCCTCGAACTCAATATGTAGGTAAGAGTGACCCTGAACTGCTGATCTCCTGTCTCTAAGTGCTGGGATTGTAAACATGCTCCCACACCCATGCTACCTCCTTCATTTTTGTTTGTTGCAATAGAACTTCATGCAGCACAGACTGGCCTCCAATTCACCGTGAAGCTGAGGCTGAACTTGAATTCCGGATGTTCATGCGGCAGACTGGCTTGTGCTGGGATGATAAGCACATGTCACTATTTCTGGCTTATATGGTGTTAGAGATGTTCTGGGCCTTATGTAAGCAGGGCGGGCATTCTAGCAGCTGAGTTCCATCCCCAACTTTCCTTTTTAAAAATTATAAACACTGAGATAGGATGTTGCTATGCAGCCCAGACGGGTCTTGAATTCTAACCTGTCTTGGCCTCTCAAGTCTTGGGATAATAGATTTTGCCTGGCTTCTGGGCAGTGGGCAAAGGGAAAGTTGAGGAAAAGTTTTGTTCTGTAATAACATTTAGGCCTGGAACTCACTTAAGCAACTGAGACTGGCTTCAAAACTCCTGGCAATCCTTCTGCCTCAGTCCTCTGAGATATTACAGATGTAAGTCATCACACTCTCTTTCATTTATACGGTTTTTTTATTATTATTTTTTATTTTCAGACAGGGGCTCATGCTGTCCAAGATGTCCTCAAATTCCCTCTGTAGCCAAGGATGGCCTTGAAGTTCTGATTCTCTTACCTCGCATGACCTCAGTATTGGGGTTAGAGGTATGTACCACCAAATCCAGTTGACGTTGGGGATGGAACCCAGGGCTTCGCACCTACTAGGCAAGCACTCTTCCCACTGAGCTCCATGCTCAGCCTTCACGTATACTTTTCTGTGGTATGGAATACTGTGCAAACGGACTTGTGTGCTTGACTGCTGCGTCGAGCAATGGCCAGCCAGTGGAGGGGACTTTTTAGGAACGCTGTTTTTTTTTTTTTGTTTGTCCCTGTCCTGTTTCAGGGCTGAAGGCCTTCTTGGACATGTGAGGGCCCCGGAACATGTCCTAGTTCCCCTCCAGTTAGGCCACCGGCTCCGTTACTCCAGCAAGAAACTACCCTTGTAAGGAGCAGCAGGGTTACCCCCTTTTGCGAGTTCGACAAACGCTGGGCCCGGATGTCAGACCCCACCCACCCCTCAGCGCCTGCCCCACGGGCTCTCTCCCAAGCCCCGCCTCCCCCCGGAACCGACAAATCAGAGATGCAGACACATCGCGCGGCCGGGCTCCGGGTAGCCAATGGCGGCGTGCGTGAGATCTTGCGGCCACGCGGCGGCGGGAGGCAGGAGCTGAGGCGGCGACCGCGGCCAGTCGCTGCTGAGGCGGCCGCGGGTGCGCTTCTCGGCGGGGCCGGCAGGGCCGTCGCCTGGCGGTGAGGACGCGCTCCCGGGCCGGGCGCCATGGCCACCAGCTAGGGCGGCCGGAGAAGCGGCCGAAGCCCAAGATGCCGGAGCGACGGCACGGCTGCGCCCCCGCCATCGTAGGTAAGCGGCGCCGGGCTCCGGGCGCCGGGCTCCGGACGCCTCCATCCTTCATCCCGCCTGCCCCTTCCCCCATCGCCCCGGCCGCCCGGAGCGTCCCGCTCCTTTCGCCTAGCAGTCCCGGGCGCTCCTGCCGTGTCTGTCCAGCAGGCATTCAGATCTCCCCTCGCCGTACCCCGACTCACCTGCGCACGCTCACTGTGGCATCCCTAGCCTTGATGGAGACCGTCATCCCGTGTTTTAAGGACCCCCCCACCCTTTATTTTATTTATTTATTTTTGAGACATCTCACTGTGTAGCCCAGGCTGGCCTTGAATTCAGAGTAACCCTTGTTGACTTCGATTTATCACGTAGCCCACCTCGTCTTCGAACTCACTGTGTAGCCGAGGCTGGTCTCAAACTTAACTTTGTAGCCCAGGTTGGCCTCAAGCTCATGTAGATCAGGCTGGCGGTGGTCTTGTCTCACTTGGGATGAACAAGCATAGGGCGCCGTGAGTCCGCCCCCCCCGCCCCATGTCAGTTGCTGACTCCCTTCATGGAGTGGAGCGTACCCTTTAATTCAGAGACCCTTTATTTCCTGTTCATCTCCTCTGGCTTTAATCAGCCTCTACCTTTTCTTCCTCTCTTGACACTTGACACTTGAGACATTTCCCATGTTCCTGATGCCAGTTTCTTTATCATCATCATCATCTTAGATTCTATTTTATATATATGAATGCATGTATGTATGTGCATGGTGTGTGTGCTTAGTGCCTGAGGAGGCCAGAAGAGGGCGCTGGGTACCTGGGAGCTGCAGTTCGAGGTGGTAGGGAGCCACCATGTGGGTACTGACAATTGAACCCCAGTCCTCAGCAAGAGCAACAAGTGCTCTGAGCACTGGCTCCAATGACCCCTCCCCACCCCCCACGAGTCAGGGCCTCAAACTAGTTCTAGACTGGCCAGAACTGACTATAGCAGCCTTGAACTCGAAGCAGTTCTGCCTCAGCCTCCCAGTTGTTGAGATGACAGGGATGAACCACTGTGCACATTGAGCTCCGTACTTGAAACAGTGCTGGAGACAAGCCAAGGGTAAAAACCTGACTACCTGAGTTAGAGCCTCCGAACCCAGAACATGGTAGAAAGAGAGAACTGGTTTCTGCAAGTTGTCCTCTGACCTCCACAGGAACCATGGCACACGTAATTAATATAATATATACAAATAAGCATCATAGTTTGTCCTTAGGTTAGCTGTTCCCATAACGTGGAAAGTCTCATTGATGGTCACTTGCACATGGATGGTCTAGCACAGGGAAGGTAGCCCCGACGTTGCTTAGAGGACTTGGGAGACCTTTGACTTCTGCTTGTGTACTAATCCTACATTGCTGTTCAGATGTCTTTGCTACTTGGCTCTGACTGTTGGCACTGGCCTCTCTCTGTCTCTCTCTCTCTGTCTCTCTGTCTCTCTCTCTCTCTCTCTCTCTCTCTCTCTCTCTCTTGCTGTATATGCATGTGTCTCCCACTTAACAGAGTAAGTTGGTGAGCGTTAGGCCTGGGCTCCTAAAGGTTTGTCCTCTTTGCTTGTTGTTTGTGCTGATTTGGTTCTGATCTGTCTTTTTACCTCAGGAAGAGGGGTCCTCATTCCTAAGGAGGACCCACTTATCTGCTTTCTGAGTGCTGGGATTAAAAGCATGTGGCTCGGCATACCCAGGGTGTTTATTGTTTTCAAAGTTGTTTTATTCAGTTCCTGTTTCTGGTAAACCTCAACTCTCAGTTTTCATCTCTGCTGGATGCCTTCGTCGTCTCAGCATTTCAAACATGGTTAGTTGTCCCTTCCTTCCTCTTCTGTCTGCTTGTAACCTAAGCATATATATGACCATTTCTCCTTAGAAATCTTAGAACCAGGAACTTGTAAATAGAGCTGGCTTAGCAGTTAAGAGTTTGTACTATTCTTGAAAAGAACCTAAGCTCACTTCCCAGAACCCATGTTGTTTGGTTCACAATTGCCCTTAACTCCAGTTCCAGAGGTTCTGACGCCCTCTTCTGGACTCTGGGGCACCTGCACTCATGTGCATACACACACACACACACACACACACACACACGTCCCCCAAATACACCTTTAATAATAAATTAACTGAATAATTTAACAATAAATAATAAATTGGTTTCTTACTCCTTGCTTTGGGTCTGTCCTGTATCCTATTATGACCTCAGGTCTTTTCCTCTCTTCACTGACAGAAGGTTGGCTCGGGCAATGTCTGAGATGAGTGTGATCTGTCGTGTGGGTGCTGAGAATTGAACCTGGATTGTCTGGAAGAACAGCAAGTGTTCTTAACCACTGAGCCATCTCCCTAACTCCCCCAAAGTGATGTTTAAAAAAAAGATTTATTTATATATGTGTATGTGTCTGTATGCATGAATGCGTGTGTGTGTGTGTGTGTGTGTGTGTGTGTGTGTGTGTGTATTTTGAGGGCCGTATGTGTCAGTGTATGCATAGAAGCCAGAACAGGGCATCTCTGGAACTTGTGACTGTACAGCAAGCGCTTTTAACAGTAGTAGCATCTCTCCGGCCTCCGAAAGGATGTTTGACCCTTTACCTGTAGACTGGTATGGGAAACAGCAGGGAGAAAATAAAGTGTAATAAAGGGGAAGGAAAGGGGCGGGGTCAGATCTCAACGTGTGTCTGCTTTATAGAAAAGCCCTCTCCCCCTTCCTTTCTCCCTCCCTTCACCTTTTTCCTCCTTTCCTTTTCTTTCCTTCCCCTTCCCTCCTTTTGTCTTTTTCCTTCCTTCCTTCCTTCCCTCCTTTCTTTCTTTCTCTCTTTCTTTTGGCAGGGTTTCTCTGTGTAGCCCTGGCTGTCCTGGAACTCACTCTGTAGACCAGGCTGGCCTCAAACTTAAGAGATTCACTTGCCTCTGCCTCTCTAGTGCTAGGATTAAAGGCGCGCGCCACCACCTCCCCACCTACGAGAAGCTTTCCGTGAGTGTGAGTGCACATGAGTGTGGTCAGAGGACTACCTTGGTGTTGGCCCTCCCCTTCTACTTTGTATGGCCTAAGGCAAGGTCTCTGTTTCCTCACCATGTATGTCAGGCTATAGCTGATGGGCAACCTTCCAGAAAGCCTCCAGTCTCCACCTTCCACCCTCTGTGGGAACATTGAGGTTATAGGCACACATTACTGTGTCTGGCATTATATGAGTTCTGGGTGATCCAGACTAAGGTCCTCCTCCTTGTATGGGGAGCACTTTGCCCCACTGAACCATTTCCCCAGTCTTTGTGCCCCCCCTTTGTGATAGGATCTCACTCTAAATTATTCTGACCCTTAATTTGCTACAATACTTCTGCCTCAGGCTCCTGAGTGCTAACGTGAGCCATCATGCTGGGCTATCTTAAGCTTTGTGTCTCCTGTCAGAAGTCAGAAGTACCTGTGATGGTTGCATTTGCTTGTTTACATCTTTTGCCTCTTTCTCAGCTCTAAGGGTGGGGCTTTGAAATCAAGATAGGCGTCTATGTCTGCATCCTCTACTGTGTCAGGTAACATGAATAGACATTGAAAATACTTTTTTTTTTTTTTTTTTTTTTTTTTTGGTTTTTCGAGACAGGGTTTCTCTGTGTAGTCCTGGCTGTCCTGGAACTCAATCTGTAGACCAGGCTGGCCTCGAACTCAGAAATCCGCCTGCCTCTGCCTCTCAAGTGCTGGGATTAAAGGCGTGTGCCACCACTGCCCGGCTGGGAATACTTTTTATAAAAAAAAAAAAAAAAAGATTTATTTGATTTTTAATTGTGTGTGTGAATTTCTATATGTGAATTTGTAGGTTTGTGTGAGTGCAGCACCTGCTAAGGCCGTAAGGGGGCACCAGATCTCCAGGAGCTGGAGTTATAGGTGACTGTGGACCTCTTGATGTGCTGATAATCAGACTCGGGTCCTCTGCTTGCAAGAGCAGCAGCCACTGCCCGTCTCTCCAGCTCAGAGCATCTGCATCTGCTTTGAAAAGAGCCCTCTGGTCCTCTGGTAGTGTCGTGGAGGTAGTGTCCTGGAGGAGCAGTTAGACAGAGGCAAGGCTGGCTTCCTGGAGGTCAGCACAGGACGTCGGTGAAGATGGTGAGGTCTGCGGAGCTCAGGGGTAGATCTGAGGAGAGTGTTGGGGAGTTGGGTCTGAACTTCAGGATCTGATGAATCAAGCTCAGCAGGCTTGCCACTCCTGATCTGCACTCCACCAAGAGCCCGGAGACCACTTCTCCGTTTCTGGCTTTGGTAACTGTCCTGCTGCTGTTTCTATTCATCCTGTGAGAAAATGCTGGAAAAGGAACAGGTTTTGAAGGGAAAAGGAGAAACCTACCCATGTATATGTTATAGAGTCCATTCTGCTTGCTCAGAGTCGTCGGGATTCTTGCTTGTATAAGAATTCACTGGCAGTTTTGGAACCCTTTGATGAATTTCCAGAGTTCTGAGAAAGGTGATCTTAATCATTTGCCAGTGTTCTCGTTACTTTTATGAAGAGCAGACTTTTTGAAGTCCCGGACCACTCTACCATCCTAGAAGTGTGTGTGTGTGTGTGTGTGTGTGTGTATACACTAATAGTTTACCTTCTTGGGACATTTTGAGGGCTTCTCTAAGCTCTCTATGAATGTCTCGTTCCTCAGATCTTCCGTCTTGATTGCTCCGTCTGTGGTGTCACTGCCTGAAGCCGTGGCATTAACTAGTCGTCTGATTATTTTTAACAAATGCTTTGAGGATATGACCAGTCATATGAAGGCATCTCATATTCTGTCCAATGAAGATCAGTTTTAAGAATGGAACTTTTTCAGTGAGCTGCTAGGCAGGGTAAGTAGAGGCTCTTGAGGCCATTGTTTTGTTGGGAGCTGCAGTTCTGTCCTGCCCTTTTCAGTGGCTGCTGGTGTTCAGAAGATGTTTATGAGGTTGCTGGTTTTCAGAGTTTCTTAAGAGCTGGGGAAAGGGAGGGAGGCAAATTATAGAGCCGCCGAGCTCACTCTGCTCCCTGAGAGTCCGGCTTCTTTCTTGTATAAACATTCCTTGGATGTTTGTAAGCCTTGGGTGAGTTTTCAGAGCTCTGAGAAAGCTGGTCTTGATCGTAGTCGTTTCCTGCATTTCCAGGAAGAGTGGACTTTGGGAAGTCCTATCTACTGACCCAGGAGCTCGTCTCCTGTCTCTGCTTCCATTATGGTGAGGGAGGGTTCCTGCATTATTTTAGCACATTTGTTTAGGCCACTGGTAACTCTGAAACACTCCAGATCTGTGTTTCTGTTTTATGTTGTTGTTTCTGATCACCAAGAATACACTGAGTGTTTAATATTCCCTCAGTATGTGTCCATGCCCTCTTCTGCTTTGAGATTTCTCCACAGGATACCTACATCCTTTCCCCAGCTCCCACAGTGGGGCTGTTGCCTGTCCCCTACTCTAGCGCCATTTCCTCTATCCTGCCCCTTGCCAGCCCATGGATACACATCTTCCTTAGTTCTAGAAGTCTGTTCAGACTTCCCGTTTGACCTTTTATCATTCCATCATGGCTTGTGTGGAGGTTTCTTACCTTCCTCTCCTGAGTTCTTTGCAGGCAGATGGTGAGTCACATTTGTCTATATGCTCTGTGTGTTGGACTGAGATGTCGGGGTCCAACTTCATGGCAAGAGGAGTCCGTCCGCACTTAAGATAATGGTACTATGGATTGCGTTTTATTTATTCAGTACCAAATTAAAGGATGTTTCGTATTCTAGAGAAAGTATTCTGGCCTCTCTCATGAAGTCCTCAGAAAGGTGCAAGACAATTAAATAGTAAGGCATTTTCATTTTGCTCAAAAATTATAATTATGGTTTCTGATGAGCAATTTCATATCTGTCTTTAAAAAGATGACAGAATTTCATCTGTGAGTAACTAGGTTGGAGGCAGTAATTTCCCACGGCATAAGTGAAGAAGTTGCTTATATGGGTAGTGACTAGGATAAAGTAAAGCTGCACTGGGGCTGGAGAGATGGCTCAGTGGTTATGAGCACTTGCTGCTTGTCTTAGTCACTGTTCTGTTGCTAAGAAGAGACACCATGACACAAGACAGCTCTTATAAAAGAAAGCATTTAGTTGGGGGACTTGCTTACAGTGATAGATTTTAGATTTTTAGCTATGATCATCATGGCAGGAAGTATGGAGGTGTACAAACAGATGCAGGAGGAGTAGCTGAGAGCTACTCCTGGTCCACAGGCAGAAAGAGAGGGGGGATGCAGGGGGAGACACTCTGGGCTTGGCATGGGCTTTTAAAACTTCAAAGCCCATCATGCAACAAGGCCACACCTTCTAATCCTTTCAGTCCTTTCAGACATCCTTAGTCCTGGTGACTAAGTATTCCATATTAGAGCCTATGGGGGTCATTCTTATTCAAACTACCACACTGCTCCTGCAGAGGACCTGAGTGTGCTTTCCAGCACTCACATCAGGCAGGCTACAGCTGCCTGGAACTTCACTTTTAAAGGACTTGATACCCTTTTCTGGCTTCTGAAAGCACTTGCGGATATGAGGTACACATAAACTCTTACAGGCACGTACATGTACAGAAGGCCGAGGCAGACGTCTCTCTGTGAGTTCAAGTCCAGCCAGGTCTACAGAGTGAGTTCTAGATCAGCCAAGATCATGAGACTCTGTCTCAAAAAACAAAACAAAAACAACCACAAAAAGAACAACAGTCACAAAATCTTAGCACAAGAAAGCCAGAGCTACCTGGCCATGTATTTTCTGGCCTCCATTTAGATCTGTTACCCCAAGATCAGGCCTAGTTCTCTCTCCTTAAGCTCATCCAGGTAAACTCTGTGGAGAGGAAAAAACTGTGGGAAATGCATGCTTCTCACTCATGCAAGCGAAGAGTGCACACATGGTATAGGCTTGTCTTCCATTGTTCTAAGTATATTTGAGATGGTTCTTCCAGAGAAAATATGGGAGGTTTGCTCATGAAAATCTTAAAATTCACTTCATTTCTCCTACAACACATACAAGGCTTTTTGTTCGTGTCACCGTAGTGTCTGGGAAGCACTGTAACACAGAGTGAGGCCTAGCTGCATTCTGGCTTGGCCAGCAGTTTGCCAAGTAATATAGGAAGGACACCATCCTCCTGCACCTCAGTTTCCTCACATCTAAATATTCTGAGAAATGTTCCTTTTCTTTGGCTTCTTCCCCACTTCCCCATATCCCACAGTGCATGATCTTGAACCCAGGCCCTGAGTTCAACCCTCCTTTTTAATTCTTGCATCAAGCATAATTGATCAGAGTAAACTTAGGATTCTGTCTTAGACGTCAGTGGGAGTGGGAACTGACACAAGCAGATGTAATAGACTAATAAATGAAGAGTGGATTAGGGGCTAGGGAGATGGCTCAGTAGTTCAGACTTCTTGTTGCTCTTCCAGAGGACCCTGGTTCAATTCCCAGCACCTACTTGTTGACTCACAACCATCCCTACCTTCAGTTCTAGGAGATCCAGTGCCCTCTTCTGGCCTTCACAGACACTGCATACCGGTGGTGCATAGACATATCTGCAGGCAAACATCCATACACATTTAAAAACGTACAAAGGAGGCTGGGAGAGGACTCAGTGGGTAAAACACTTTCCACAGAAGTGTGAGGCTTGAAAGTCAGACTCCCAGAACCTGTGTAGAAACCAGGTAAGCATTTCAACTCTGTTTTCCCAGCCCTTGGGAGGCAGAGGCAAGATCCCAGGAGCAAGCTGCTTGGCTGAAAGATCCCACGTCAATAAAGTAGAGAGTCACTGAGACGTTTGAGTCTTCACATTCATACACACATATGTGTGCATGCATTTTACACACATACACATGCAAAGAAGCCAAACCAGAGCAGGTGAAAGGAAAGGAAAGGAAAGGAAAGGAAACAGAAGTTGAACTGTGTAGTTCTTGCCTTCCTAAAGATAAGGAAATTTTAACATTAAATTTGGAAGAAAGTACCAGTAGGCTAATCTTAGGGAAGTGTTAGCGAGGACGTTTAAATGTGGCCATTCTGTGCTTTATTGAATAACCAATATGCATATACTGTATTATGTTGTAGTCCATGGAGAAAACTAGAGGGTAAAATATTGTCAGTACCTTCCACGAACTCACCATAGACTCTAGTTGCAGCCGTCCCTAACATCACTAACTTCTTGGCAGTTGAAACAAATGTATTCAAAATGAATTCATTGCAGTTCTCAGGGCTGGAGAGCTGGCTCAGTCGGGGACTCACAGTCACTCCTAACCCCAGCTCTAGGACTTCCAGGATCTTCTGACATCTGTGGACACCTGTACTTATGTGCACACACCCACACACAGATATACATATTCCTGATTAAAAATAAACAAAGCCTTGCTTTCAAGGAGCCCACAGTTTATTGGAAAAGCTGACATATAAGCCCTCTACTGTCACGGAGTGGTGTGATACTATTGCAACAGAAAGGATGGCTTGAAGTTGAGTGTTGAAGGGATGAGTGGGTGTTAGCATAGGCATGCTACCTTGCAGAAGCAACTCAGGGATGCTTCAGGCTGATACAGGCAGAATTGGACAAGAGAGAAGGGGAGGCCGGTGACATGGGTTGGTTATAGAGACCAAGTGGCAGGTGAAGGCTGGAGCTGGACCATCAAGGAGTTTCCTTGTATTTTAGGTATGGATTATTTTCTGAGAGGAATTGCCTGTTGAAAGGTCTTAAGCAGGGGAGTGTTGAGTGTATTTGCATATGGGGCAGTTTGCAAACTGAGTGGAGAAAGTCAAAATTCAGCAAGAGGCTGTGGGGTTACTGTTATTTACCTATTTATTTATTTTGTGTGAGCACACCCGCCACAGTCAAATGTGTAGAAGTCAAAGGGCAACGTGAGGGAGTTACTTCTCTCCTTCCTTAGGCTTGAACTCATGATGTCAGGCTTGGTGCCAAGTGTATTTACACACCGAGCTGTCTTGCTGGTCCTGCTGGAATTCTGTAGTTTTGTTGATTGAAAAAAAAAAAAAGATGATGATGATGACCATGATCATATTCATCATCTAACAGCAGAGTGGGGCTGGAGAGATGACTCAGCAACTACAAAAATTGGCTGCTCTTTCAGAGGACCTGGGTTCGTTCCTGTTGCCCACATGGTGGCGCACAGCCATCTGTTAGCTCAGTTCCAGGGGTCTCCATGGGCGCCAAGCACACAAGTGGTACAGACACACCCATACACATACAATAAAACTAGCAAGACCTTTTAAGGATAGCATAATTGCAAAACTTCGTCATCGCTTTCAGATGACTTCGTTTCTGTTTACTTGTAGGTCTTTTGCTTTACTCCTTGATTATTTTGTTGACTGTTTGCTTTGTTTCAGATGACTCTAGGTGTTCCAAGAAGATTAGGAAATGGTACTTCACTCCGTATTTACCTGTGGGTTCCTGGCTTTATCCTTACCCGCTGTTCAAGTATCCACAGCATCCTGGATGATGATGGGTTTCACAGAGATTGCCGTGGAGTGGAGTGAACTAACCACAGGGCAGTGGTCTATGTGCACACACAATGCTTTACCCAGTAGTTTGAGGTTGCAGAGGGGGAAGTGGTTGATTTGGGGCTGGAGGATGGGAAACGAGTACCCGGAGAAGGCTTCCCTGAGGAGATGTGTGTGAAGGCAAAAGGAGCAAGCACAGGCAGTGGTTGACCAGCTGGAGCTGGTGGGAGTAGTGCTGAGGCCAGGCTCCATGGCACCAGTCCTGCTTGGGAGGTAGGGGGCGGGGGGACAAGGACCAGTGTGTGGGCGCCCTGGGAGCTGCTCTTTAAAAACTCTTCCACATGTGGACTGAGGACGGGACTCGGTTAGTAGAGGGCTGCCTAGCACGCACAAGGCTCTGGGTTCCATCCCTAGCACGGCGTAAACTAAGCATGGCGGCCCACACCTGCAGACTGCTGGGACATGTAAAGGCAGGAGGATCAGAGGTTCAAGGGCCACATGAAACTCTGTCTTAAAAAAGAGGAAGGCAACAAATAAAATGATTAATAACAACAACAACAACAATAATAATAATAATAATAATAGAAAAAAAAAGAGGAAGGCACTTCCGCCCAGCGGCGCTGAAGGAGAGCCTGCAAGTCCCCTTCACTTCCTCTGCTCCCCGCCTCTGCCTCTCATAAGTCCACTCTGGTCGCTGTGAAAGGCTTCACCGCTGCTCGTTTTGTGGATTAGAGAGCTATGACTCAGTGCTTTATCTAATGCCAGATGACTAAGAAGCCCGATTCAGACCGAGCCCAGCCCTCCCCGTCTCTAGTCACGAACTGGGCTTCTGCTAGACCAACTCAGTGCCTTCTTCTCTCCGTGTTCTTGTCTAGATTCATTCCAAAATGTACAGAGTTGATAGAAAAGGTATACTCTTGACTGAGTGACTGAATGGAAAACACACACACACACACACACACACACACACACACACACACAATGTGTTCCATCTGTTTGTGTTACTTGTCATGAGTTACAGCCGGTAGTAAACATGGGCTTGAAGAATCCAGACGAGGAATATGTCAGCAAAAGCAGACAGCATGTCTCTGCGTGCAACGTTGAGAACTTGTGGAGGCCAGGGATAACTTTGTGGAGTAAGTTGTTTCACTTTCACACTGGTTCTGGAAACAGAACTCGGGTCTCAGGCTTGCATCATTGGTCAGCAAGTGCCTTCTCCCGCTCCACTGCACCGCCTTGCTGGCCCCATCTCGGCTTCCTGACAAATCATACATGTTCAACAACAGATGGTTATATCGAGCCTTCTGTGATCCTCACTGAGTTTCAGCAGGTCAGCTTACCAGTCTCATGTCAAATGTCCTCCTCCACACACCTGCCCTCCAGTGGTCCTGACGCAGGTCCCAGATAGTTTCATATAAAACAGCTGGAGTTTTTATCTTGTGATCCCCTGCCCACCCCCCACCCCGATGTATCCTAGGTTTTAGTTCCTGTTCTTAATGCTTGGCCAGCTTTGTCCTCGTGACCATAGGGCTTACTGAAGTATGCTGCTGCATTCTGTTTTGGCTCTTTGCTCCTTGTCTTTGGGTTTAGGGCCAGCCCCCATGTGTTCCGACCATGGGTCCTGACTGCTCTGATGCAGTACAGGGCTTGTAATGGTGAGCTCCCTGGGTAAGATTGGAAGTGGCTGCCGAAGTTGTTGGAGATTAACCACTGGACACATCCTTCGGTGAGTGCAGTCATGAGCTACAGTGAGTTTTCTTTATGTCTAGGAGCTAGAAGTTAACGCAGAAACTACCAGGGAATGGACATTAGCTGGCAGGATGGCACTGGTTTTGCCACATTGATTGAGTGGGAAGTTCATGATTACCCATGAGGAGCTGATGGTTAGCAAAGGAAAGAAAAGGCTTAGGGGCGTGGCTCATTTTTTATTGTATCTTTGCCTGACACATTTCCCAAGCACCTTTTTGGGCATGGAATGTAGCTGCTTTGCTGATTGTAGTGTCAGGCTGTATGAGCTCTACCCATGAGTGCACATAACTGGGCCTGTGTGTGCAGTGAGTCCTGGCACGGGCTAACTAGCCACCAGCCTACCTGTACCTGTGCTTGTTGACTGATTTGTTTTTTCCATTACAATGTTTTGAGATTCATTTTTGTTTTATTCTTTGAGATTATAATGTAAATGTATCATTCCTCCTTCCTTTTTCTCCCTCCTTATCCCCTTATGTCTCATTCAAATTCATGGTCTCTTTTTCTTTTGATTTAAATTTTACTTATATTTTATATACATTATGTTTTGCCTGACTGTGTGAGGGTGTCAGATCTTGGAGTTACAGACCATCATGAGCTACTTTGTGGGTGCTGGGAATTGAACCCTGGTCTTCTGGAAGAACATTCAGTGCTCTTAACCACTGAGCCATCTCTCTAGCTCCGGTCTCTTTTTAATTATTGTTACATGTATATGTACATATGCATATACATTTTTAAATATAGAACCACAACCCAGTCAATCCATATAATGTTACTTGTATGTATATGTTTTCAGGGCTGAGCATTTGGTATTGGGTAACCAACTGGTGTATTTTTCAGAGAAGAGTATTTCTCATGCTCTCAGCATTCCTTAGTTGTCTGTTACAGGAAGCAGAGGAATCCATGAGCAAATGAAGTCCTGTGTGGGTATATGTTGTTGACACAGGTACAGCCATGTCCAATCCAGGACCCACTGGAAAATGTCAAAGCCTTCCTCTAGTCCATGTGTGTGATGTTGATGGCATGTACAGGATATTCTTTTCTTGAATATTCATTCACAGCCCAAAGACTGCTCCCCTACAGAGACGGCTCCTACTAAGGTTAGCTAGTTTTTCCCCATGATCCAGCTGTAAGCCACAAACTCTGTCACATTGGTTATCTGTGTGTAATAACCCTGCTTCCTTGTTCAGTTGTATGCAGTAATCTCTCTCCCCTGGTCAGTCTATAGAACCAATATACTGAGTCTCCAGGTACTGCAGTTTCTCCCTCAGAAAGCCCAGTCCACACAACCGCAGCTTTTCTTTGTGTCTGTGTCTGTCTGCCTATTCTTCATTCCCTCCCTGCTGCCTCCAGTCAGGTCTATCCTTGGAGTTCTTGGTCTAGCGTTGAGGCCCCTGGATGTTCCTCCTTCCACACTGGCTTATCCGCAAACGTCATCTTTGTTCCCGTCATGGTCAGGCAGCCATGATGGTGCCACTTCATGGGTGTAGCGACTCTCAAATGTTTGGGAGAGGAACTCTCACAGCACCTTCCTGGGCCTCTGGTCTCACAATGTCCCTGCCCCCTCCTCTGCAGTTCTCTTTGGGCCCTAGGTTCAGGAGCTGTGGTGAAGATACGAGGTTAGCTTTTGTGTTATACTTCTGGGTGTTTTGTCTGCATCTATGTCTGTACCACATGTGTGCCTGGTACCCACTGTAGCCAGAAGAGGGTGTCAGATCCACTGGGATGTAGTTATAGACAATTGTGAGCTGCCATGTTGTAGGATTTGAACCTAGGTCCTCCAGAAGAGCAGTCAGTGTTAACTGCTGAGCTACCCATCCCATCCCCAGCCTTCTCCCCAGTCAACACACCTGCAGAGCCCACACCAGGCCCAGCATTGTGGCATTTTCATTTTACTTATCTATCATGTCTGTGTGGATAAAGGAGAGGTGGATGGGCTTGTGCCACAGCGTGCATGTAGGCGTTAGACGGCAACTTGCAGGAATTGCTTCTCTTCCATTTTAATGTGAGTTTGGGGAGTTTAGGCCATCAGGTTGGCGGCAAGCATCTTTAACTCATGGAGTCACTTTGCTGGCCACTCGTTACTGTTTTCATTCTTTATTATTTATTTACTTAGCTATTTGAGACAGGATCTCACTAGGGAGCCCTGGCTGTCCTGCTCTGTAACCAGGCTGGCCTTGTTCTCACAGAGACCCACCTGCCTTGGCCCCCTGAGTACTGCCATTAAAGGTGTGTGCCACCACATTAGACAAGTTGCTTTTATTATTTATTCTACAAGTTTGGGTGTTTTGTCTGGTTCTCTGTCTGTGCACCATATGTACTCAGTGCCCACAGAGGTGAGGAGAGGAGTTGGAACCCCTGAGAGTGGAGTTACTGAAAGTTGTGAGCCATCATGTAGGTGCTGGGAAGAGCAGTCAGTGCTCTTAACCTCTGTGCCATCTCTCCAGCCCATCAGTGCTGGGTTTTTTTTTCTTTGATTTATTTATTTTATGTATGAGCACACTGTCGCTGTCTTCAGACACACCAGAAGAGGGCATCGGATTTCATTACAGATGGTTGTGAACCACCATGTGGTTGCTGGGAATTGAACTCAGGACCTCTGGAAGAGCAGTCAGTGCTCCTAACCGCTGAGCCATCTCTCCAGCCCATCAGTGCTGTTTTTAACTAGAAGAATTACTTGGTAAAATGTGCAGAGATTTTGGGGAGGGGGTAAGATGCTCGCCCGGCACTCACAGCCTTTTCTATGCTCTCTGACACTGCACGGATGATGAAGAGGAAGACAGAGAGAGCGATCGTGACGCCCCAAGTCCAGAAGCTCTCTGCTCTTTCTGAGGTGTCACTGTCACCTGGCTGTCACCTGGCCTGCTGAGACAGTGTGCTGGAGTGGAGCAGTTCTGTTCATAGTGTTGCAAGCTATGTTTTACACTGTCTCACTTTCTCTTTTTCTTGAGGCTAAAATGAAATGAAACAGTCTAGGGTTCTGTTCTGGTTCTGTTGAGCGTTACTGTGCAAAGGCCCCAGTTGAGAAAACACCACTACTACTTTTTTTTGAAAGGACATGATGGAGCACTTAAAGTGCTGGGAAGAGGCCTCTGTGTGCACGTGTCACACAGATGTCCATGCACACTTGCACGTAGTGGTGGTAGTGTGTGTAAGGGACGAGGTCAGGTCAGCATTTACTGTGCGTTTTTCTGTTTGACTTCCCTAGCCTTTCCTGGTTTCATATGTATCTCTGGACCTCTTTCACCTCGCCCCTCCCATCGCCCTCACTGAACCCTGCTTCCCACCAGGCCCTCCTGCTTCCATGTCTTTTTTTATTTTAAAAGATTTATTATTATTATTTTAGTTATGTGTAAGGGGGATATGTGCACATGAATGCAGGTGCCCACAGAAGTCAGAGGTGTGACATCTGGATCCGGGGCTACAGGCAGTTGTGAGCCACCTGATGTGGGTGCTGGGAATCAAACTCCGGTCCTCAGGAAGAGCATTATGTGCTCTTAACCACTGAGCCATCTCTCCAGCTCCTGCCATACTGCCATGTCTTTTTTTTTCCATCTTGCTCTCTCTCTCTCTCCCTCCCCCCCTCCCGCTCACACTCTCCCCCCCACCCCATGTGTGTGTGTGTGTGTGTGTGTGTGTGCGTGTGTGTGTTGGCATGTGTGTTCATGTGAGTACAGGCAGCTGGACTCTGTATGTCTTTCTCAATCTCTGCCCACTTTATTGAGACAAGGTCTCTTGCTGAACCAGGAACTCATTGTTTTGGCTGGCCTTAACTGGCCAGCTTGCCCTGGGGAATCCCTTTCTCTGTTTCCCAAGTGCTCCAATCACCATGCCTGCCCAGCTTTTTTTTTTTTTTTTTTTTTTTTTTGTGGATTCTAGGGAGCCAAACTCTGGTTCTCACAGTTGCTTGGCAAGTGCTTTATCCTTTGAACCATATCCCTAGCCCTGTGCTTTCTTCTTAAAGGGTTGTTTGCCAAGGGTTTGAGAAGAAGCACAGCCGGGTGTGTAAGCGGGTGTGAGCGGAGACCTCAGGTTTAACACTGTCTCTTATGCAGAGAAAGGTACTGCCTAGTGGGTTCCTCCGGAAGCTTGCTGGAGGTGCAGCATGCAGTGAGAGCTGGCGCTCTGCTAAGCCTGCTGTGGGCGAGCCACAGAGTAGGCAGAGCCTTTAGGGTTTAGGGATTGACAGTCTTTTGGAATAACTGCATCTGTAAGATAAACTGCAAAGGGACATTGGAAGAACTGGCTAGACCTCGGGAAGTGCTAAGGGTAATATACTGCTTGAGCCTCAGCCTGTTCATCTGTGAAGTGGGCCGACCCAGAAGTCCCTTTTATCAGGGATGCAATATGGATCTGTCAGCTTCCAATTTGAGAACCATCCAAAGAGGAAGTCGATCTTTGTAAGTCAGTGAAAAGGAAGGAGAAAGGAAGGCAAAGCCAAAGACCCCCCATCTTGGATTTTTACCTGGCCAGCATGCCCAGGTGACTGTCCTTAACTAGGGCCATCCGGTTGGTTAGGGGTGCAGAAGTCACTGGGAAGAACAGAAAGACCTATGTTCTGAGAGTACATTGGAGAATCCGCCGACACGCGTCAGCATGCTCAGGACTGGTAGTTGACATATTTCAGTGGAAAGTTGAGGTACTGTAGGCATCAGTCATACTAACATTTTCTTTTCTTTTTGAGCTATAGTCTCCAGCTGAGGTTGGCCCCAAATTCCATATGTAGCTAAGGATGGCGTTAAGTTCCTCATCTTCCTGCTGGACCTTCTAAAGCACTGGGATAGGAGACATGTTTGCCCTGTTAACTGTTTTATTTTTGTTTTTGAATTTTTTTTTCAAGACAAGGTTTCTCCCTGTAGCCCTGGCTGTCCTGGAACTCTCAGTAGACCAGGCTGGCCTCCAACTCAGAGATCCACTGCCTCTACCTCCTGAATGCTGGGATTAAAGAAATGTGCCACCATGTCCAGTGTACCTTGTTAATTTTTGTTAGGCGTACACTTTTTATTTTTGGTTTCAGAGGGGTAGCTAGTTGTTTGTTTTCGTTTCACAACTGAGTGTTTTTTTCCCTCCTGGGGATGGAAACCAAGGCCTTGTGTGTGCTAGACAAACACTACCACTGAGCCACTCCCCAGCCTTTAGTTGACTTTCACCGGGATGCTAAGTCATCTGCCACCTATTGAATCCTAACAGTTGTCAAAAGTTAGCAAATTAAATGTGATTTAAAATGTGAACAGTGTAAGTTTTAATCAAAGAACCTTGCTATTTCAGAAGAATCCATTATTGCTTTACTTCTTGGCTCTCTCGTAGCCTGCTTGTACAAGCTCTAAACAAATAGAATGTTAGAAAACCACTCCTGTGACAATCTGAAGAGAATGCAACCATCATTAGAGCCCCAAAAAGCTCTGCTCTGTTTCACTGAGTGAACTGAGTACGCTTTGTCCAGATTTCAGTTATTTTGAAAGCCTTTTTCTTCGGATCATTTTCCTGTCAATGTCAGTAAAATGTATCCTTCACTTCCTTCATTACCGTTGAGCCCATGGCACTGAGCGCTGTTTGGTCAGAAGCATTATGTAGCAATTGGTCTATTTAGGGCCATGGCCTCCTGACCTAGATCCACCCGTTCGTCTCTGTGAGAGGCAGTGTGCTTTCCCTCCAGTTCTCCTTCATTGAGAAGAGAAGACAGGAGCTGTAGGGAAGACTCAGTGGTAGAGCACACTTTGCTCTTGCACTGGTGTCAGACAGGTCTCACAGCTGCCTAGCTGTAGCTCCAGAGGATCTAGCGCCCTCATCTGGACACAACCAGCACCTGCACGCATGTGCACACACAGTACACATAACCAGTAATACAAACAATCATTTAAAAAGAAGCAAAACTTACATATAGTAAGACTGACCTGTTCCCCACACAGTTCTTTGACTTGTTTTGTTGTTGTTTTGTTAGTGTCTGGAGAGGAGTGTCATGTAGCCAAGGCTGCCCCTTAACTCCCGATCCTCCTGTCTCCACCTCCTAAGTGCAGGGATTACAGGCCTGTGCCACCATGCTGGATTTATGTGGTGCTAGCCATGGAACCCAGAGTGCCATGCATGCTAGCCAAGCACTCTCCCAATTTTGTCTGTGCCGTGCACATGTGGGTATGCATGTGTAGGGAGGCGGTGCAGTGCACGTGTGGGCGTGCGTGTGTAGGGAGGCCGTGCAGTGCACGTGTGGGTGTGCATGTGTAGGGAGGCGGTGCAGTGCACGTGTGGGCGTGCGTGTGTAGGGAGGCCGTGCAGTGCACGTGTGGGCGTGCATGTGTAGGGAGGCTGTGCAGTGCACGTGTGGGCGTGCATGTGTAGGGAGGCCGTGCAGTGCACGTGTGGGCGTGCATGTGTAGGGAGACCTTACGACTCCCTCCAGTTTCATTCCTCTGGTGCCATCCACCTTTTATTCACTAAGCAGGTTAGGCAACTGACTTGTCTCTACCTTCCTGTGCTGGGATTGTACACAGAAGCACATAGCATTTGTGAGTGCATGAGCCCTGCTTTTTAAATATGTGTGTGTGTGCGCATGTGTGTATGTAAACAAGTGTCTGTGGGTCAGAGAAAACCTGGGAGTCAGTCCTGTTTCTGCCCTGTCTCCAAGGCTTGCACAGCAGTGCTGTTTCCTTCTTAGCTCCTCCCCACCCTCTCAACGTGGAGTTTGAGGGTGGACATGCGGTTCTATTTCCTTAAAGCACTTTGCCCACTGAACTTCCATCTTTAAGTTAGTTATTTTAGGTTGATACCATTCTGATATCTTTATAGTTCTGAAACTTGAAAGTGTGAGCCCTCCAACTTTCTTCATCAAGGTTGCTTTGGCTAAAATGAGATTTTTAGAAACCTAAATTTTATCAGTGTCTCCTTGCTTAAAATGCTTTAAGTCCGTACTGTTTAATTATGTCACACAATTATTCTCACCCCAGCTTGCCCTGCAAGGTTTGTCATCCAGCCCTGACTGGTTATCTCATTTGTGCTCTTGCTCCCTGCCTTGTAACTACATTGGCCTTTTCTTGACTTGTGACAGCTTTCAAATGCCTTCTCAGTATGGGCTCCTGTGCTCTTCATTTGATACTGCCTCACTCCTGCTCTCTCTTCAAGTCTTAGCCCGAGTGCTGCTTTAAAAGGAAGACTGATTTGAGGGTTGGCTTTAGGAATGTACTTGTCTAGCAAGCACGTGGATGGGAGTTTGATCCTCAGAACACAGAGCGTGGTGCTGCATGCTTGTAATCCCAGTGCTGGAAGGGTAGAGACTGGTCCAGCCTCAGGCTCACCCGACTGCCAGCATGCCATAAATGGTGATTTCCAGGCCAGAGGAATATTCCTGTCTCAAAAGAGGTGGGTGGTGGTTCTGAGGAGGACACTCGAGGTTGACTTCGGATCTTTACAGGCATACATCTGATACACACACACACACACACACACACACACACACACACACACACACAGAGAGAGAGAGAGAGAGAGAGAGAGAGAGAGAGAGAGAGACAGACAGAGAGACAGACAGAGAGACAGAGGGGAAGGGGAGACCAGAGTGGCCTCTATTTAAAATACTAACTTAGGAACTAGATGTATGGCTAAGAGTATTTGCTGTTGCTCTAACAGATGACTCACGTTTGGGTCCAATCTCCCATTTCAGGTGGCTCACATCTGTCTGTAACTCTAGTCCAGGGACTCCAACACCCTCGTCTGACCTTTACAACAGCCACTGAACTAACACTCCCCCCTCTCTCTTTCTCTCTTTCTTTCTCTCTCTCTCAGTTGAGGCATCTGGTGCTGACAGCTGGTTATTTGGCCCTTTGGTTCTTGTATTTTTATTAGATGCCCTGCTGAATTATTTCCTGCATGTTTAAAATGTCAAGCTATGTCCTGTGTCCTCTGTCATTTGGGTGAAACACCCCCAGCTCTATAGACTGCCCCCAGCTCTATAGACTGCCCCCCCAGCTCTATAGACTGTCCCCAGCTCTATAGACTGTCCCC
>NW_021604614.1:6753212-6784463 GCF_004785775.1 Grammomys surdaster | reverse complement strand
ACACACACACACACACACACACACACACACACACACACACACACACATGCTCCATATGTGTGCCTGAGGGCATTAGATTCTCTTGAACTAGAGTTACAGATAATTATTAGCCACCGTGTGGGTGCCGGAAATTGTACCCAGGTCCTTTGCAAGAGCAGCAAGTACTGAGCCATCTCTCCAGCCCGTCAGACTGAGTTCTTTCTCTAGTGTGTCTGATCATTTCTCCATATATAGACTTCTTTACTGTTCTAGTTAGCATCCTGCTGGGAAACAGAGCCAGCAAGACTACACACAGAGAGGGGGACATAGGAGAGGATATGCTTAGGGGACACATCACTCTCACAGAGGAGAATGTGGGACAGCTAGGAGATTGATTTTAAGTAAATGGCTCAGAGATTGTGGGGCTGCAAGTTAAACTTCAGAGGACAGTTAGGCACATATGACTTGTGCTCTGGGCTCTATGTAGGGAATTTGTCTCTGTTATAGAAGAATTCAGAGCTAGTCATGGGGGCGGGCATGCAGTTTGAATACAAGTGATCAACACTGGATTAGACTCCAGGATTTCATACATGTTGTAATGTATCAAATGTTTGCTGAATTTGCTGTTAAAAAGTTTCATTTTTCCATTGTGAATCAGATGCATAGCTTCAGATTTGTTAAATCAAAGAATGCTGTTTCTGATTAGAAACACTTTTTGTTTGTTTGTTTGTTTGTTTGGGGGGGTATGGGGCTTTTTTCTAGAGGTTGAACCTGGGTCTTCATGCTAAGGCAAGTAATCCCAGCATCTTTTTATTTTTGAGACAAGATCTCATGGAGTTGCCCAGGCTGGCCTCGGAGGTAATCTGCAATATAGGCTGGTCCTAACAGTCTGCTTCCCTCAGCTTCCTGAGTAGCTGGGTTACAGGCCTGGGTTACACACTGTGCTTGACTGGCTTGTTCTTGCTTGCATTTGTGGCTATTACATTCTTAGGATAGTAAAGCATCCAGATTGCTTCAGCTGCTTTCTGGCTTAAACCACTGATGACTGGTTTGTAGACAGTCGTAATGTGATGGTGATCTTTGTTTTCCCACCAGATGCTGCTGATCATCTTTCCGCAGTAGAATCTCCATGGCCTGAACATTTCTTGACAATAATTTTGAGCAAAATATATGTTTAATAAGAAGATAACCACATCAAGATGGTTGGAAAGCTGAAGCAGAACTTACTCTTGGCGTGTCTGGTGATTAGTTCTGTGACAGTGTTTTACCTGGGCCAGCATGCCATGGAGTGCCATCACCGAATAGAGGAACGTAGCCAGCCAGCCAGACTGGAAAGCCCCAAGGCAACTGTGCGAACTGGTCTGGACGTCAAAGCCAACAAAACATTCACCTATCACAAAGATATGCCTTTAATATTCATCGGAGGTGTGCCTCGGAGCGGGACCACACTCATGAGGGCGATGCTGGATGCACACCCTGACATCCGCTGCGGAGAGGAGACCAGGGTCATCCCTCGGATCCTGGCCCTGAAGCAGATGTGGTCCCGGTCCAGTAAAGAGAAGATTCGCCTGGATGAGGCTGGTGTCACAGATGAAGTGCTAGATTCTGCCATGCAAGCCTTCCTTCTGGAGGTCATCGTTAAACATGGGGAGCCAGCACCGTACTTATGTAACAAAGATCCTTTTGCCCTGAAATCCTTAACGTACCTTGCTAGGTTATTTCCCAATGCCAAATTTCTCCTGATGGTCCGAGATGGCCGGGCGTCAGTACATTCGATGATTTCTCGGAAAGTTACTATAGCTGGATTTGACCTGAACAGCTATCGAGACTGTCTGACCAAGTGGAACCGGGCCATAGAAACCATGTACAACCAGTGTATGGAAGTTGGTTATAAGAAATGCATGTTGGTTCACTACGAACAGCTTGTCTTACACCCTGAGCGGTGGATGAGGACGCTCTTAAAGTTCCTCCATATTCCATGGAACCATTCAGTGCTGCACCATGAGGAGATGATCGGGAAAGCTGGGGGAGTCTCTCTGTCAAAGTGAGTGGTCGTGGTCCTCCCTCCCTCCCTCCCTCCCTCCCTCCCTTCCTCCTTCCTTCCTTCCCTCTCTCCCTACTTCTTTTCCTCCCTCCCTCCTTCCTTCTTCCCTCCCTCCCTCCCTCCTTCCCTCCCTTCTCTCTCCTCTCCTTTTCCCTTTCCCTCTCCCTCTCCCTCTGCCTCCTCCCCTCCCCCTCTCTCTCTCTCTCTCTCCCTTTCTTAACCCTGTATTCAGCTGATAAAGATATGGACCTGTGCCACTTATGGCTGCCCTTGCCAGCACTCGAAAGGCAGAGGCAAACTGTGAATTCAAAGCCAACCAGGTCTGTGAAGTGTTGCATGCCAGTCAGAGCCACACAGAGAAGACCCTGACTCCAAAAAAGAAAGAAAAGACACACACCAGCGTATGTTTGTGCTTGCATTTCATTGCTGAGGTTTCTTTTGTTTTTTCACTACCAGTTCATTTCCTGTCGTAACATTGACTCGTGTGTGTGTGTGTGTGTGTGTGTGTGTGTGTGTGTGTGCTCGAACGTGTGTGTAGTAACTAAATGCTTTGAACTCACTAAATGCATGTACACAGGGTACATGTACTTCCTGATATCAACTACAAAAAAGCCAGTTGTTGTAATTTGCAAACATACCTAGAAATCAGAAGCCACTGAATCTGAATGATGGACAGGGAAGCCCAGGTCAGTGAGAAAAGCTTCCACTGCGTCGACATTGGTTTAGACTGATCAAACACACATAAATAACTACACACACATACACACGCACGCACACACGCACGGGCTCTCAAAGCTACCAGGCTATTGTCAAAATCACTTGTTAGCTGAGGATGACTTTGAACTTGCGGTGCTCTTGTCCCTACCGTCTGGTGTACCCACCAGGCCCAGTTTATGCAGTGCTGGGGATAGACCCGAGGGCTTCATGTATGCCAGGCTAGTCCTTTACTGAGTCTCATCACCAGGCTAACTTTAGAAAATGTTATGTAGAGGACAAGGATGTTATCTCTTACAGGGAAGAGATTGGTAAGCCACAGAAAGAGCAAAGCTAGCCTTAGAATCCAGAGCTTGCCCCTTGCTGGACTTTGTGTTTTTCTAAGGGCCTGTGCCCCATGCCTCGTTTCTGTGGCCATGTAAAGGATGTGTTGTGTTTTTATAAAAGGCTACAAAATTTGGGCACCTAGTTTATATAAGAAGTTTGTTAGGCTCGGCGTGAAGAATGCAGACTTTGGTATTTTGTGAAGTGGCAGTGTCTGCTTCCTTCTCCTCAGCTAGCTGTCCTGACACTGATAACCCGATTTTTTCTTGCAGTGAGGCTGTGCAAACGGAGTTGCTGTTAAATTCAGGAAAGTAAATTGGTTATACTTAAAACTTCACTTTTATTCATGTATGCTCCCCATTTAAACAGCTCCCTTAGGCCCCGCACACCATGCTCTCTGTGTGGGGCTTTCTTTCTGAATGCTGTTCTTTGTCCCTTAATTGTGCTTAAGCCTGTATTAATTAATTTATTTTGTTTCTCGAGACAGGGTTTTGTTTTGTTTGTTTTTGTTTGTTTGTTTGTTTTTTGTTTTTTTGTTTTGTTTTTTTTTTTTTAAATAACCCTGGCTGTCCTAGAACTTGATATATAGACTAGACTGGCCTCAAACTCACAGAGACCTGCCTGCCTCTGTCTTCCAAGTCCTGGAATTAAAGGCATTCACGCTATGATCAGCATATTAAATTTTTTTAAAAAATAAAACTCCAACTCTGCTTCATTAGGAAAAGAAAAGACATGCCTCATCCTTTGCCAGCTTGCTTCCATTAAGGAAGCCTGCTGGTTCGTGTGTGTGTGTGTGTGTGTGTGTGTGTGTGTGTGTGTGTGTGTGTGTTTTCCCAGTGTCTATTATTTGTACATCGGTGGTTCAGCTGTAGACTCACCTGTCAGGGTCCTGAGTTTCAATCAGTTAAATGCTGATTTTTCTTGTAGATGATTTAAAGGAACAGCTGGGTGCTTCTACCTACCTGCCTTTCCGCCATTGATTAGTTACAGGTGATTAATCCTCACCTAGGTTCCTTTTACTGACTCAGAGGAAGTCATAACTCTAGTGCCATCGTTAGCCCTTTCCAGATGATAGACCAAGTGGTTTTAAAAACGGTTTTAAGGCAAGGTCTCAGAGGCTCACCAAGGATGATCATGGATTCTGGATCCTTCCGCGCTGAGCTCACAGGTGTGTACCACCGTGTGTCCTGGGGGATTCTGCACACATGGATTCAGTGAACCATGGACCAAACGTATTTGGAAAAAAATTATACTAAACACACAGGCTCTTTGTTGTTACTGTTCTTTGAGCTGTGTAGTCTGAGCGCACAGTACATAGATGGGACGGGCAGCTCTGTGTTATGACTGAGGTCCTGCACGGAACGGAGAGGAGGGTTTGAGCACGCGTTAAATTGTATTGGGTGTTGTACATGGGAGGATGGGAATACGTTCTTTGCAAATGCTGTGCCATTTAGTCTGGATCCTGAGGAGGAAGAAGAGGAAGAGGAGGAGGAGGAGGAGGAGGAGGAGGAGGAGGAGGAGGAGGAGGAGAAAATCCCAGCACTCAGGAGGCAGAGGCAGGGGGATCTCTGTGAGTTTGAGGTCATCCTGGTCTGCAGAGTGAGTCCCAGAACAGCCAGAGCTGTTACACAGAGAAACCCTGTCTTGAAAACCAAACAACAATAACCAACCAACCAACCAACAAACAAAAAACCCAATTAGACCCTTAATTCCCAAAGTAGAATTTAAAGAGGTAACACTTAAGTTAATTATAGTACCTGTCAGTTAGAGGGACATTGGTGCATGTAGTTGCTATACTGGGTTTTTTGTTGCTGTTTTTTTTTAAAGCTATCTATCTATCTATCTATCTATCCATCCATCCATCCATCCATCCATATCCATTCCAGGTTACATACAGGTAGGTATATAATGTGTGCGTGTGTGCAGATGCCGTATGAGTCCAGGTGAAGGCTTCAGACCTCCTTACAGGCAGAGGTGAGCTGCGAAGCGAGGATACTGAGAACTGAACTCAGATCCTGCAACTCAGAACTGCAGTGTGAATCAGCTTTCTTAGACACAGAGCCGTTTCTCCAGCCCCAGAATGCAGAGTACTTTGACTGTCCTTACAGTGTTCCGTCCTTTCGCTCCCATGGCCCTGGACAGCAACAAAAAACCTAACCCAGGCAATGTTTTGTACTCTAGGCAGTGTTTTGCTTTTCTAGACTGCCAGAGAGGTGGAACCATAAGTCCCTAGCATCTTGAGGTCGGCATGTTCCACTTAGTAATGTGCACTTACATCTTCTCCTCTTGGATTGAAGTGCTGGATAATATCCCATTGTCTATATGTATCACAGTTTCATTTGTTTGTTATTCATTATTATTCATCCAAGAAGCTAGAGCTTCTTGGGTGCTTCTGAGACTTGGCAATTATGAATAAACATCCACACAGAGTCTTGTGTGGGTATAAGTTTTTATCTCATTTGCATAAACACCTAGGAACATGGTTGTTGGATCATAAAAATACGATCAGCTTCGTTAAAAGCTGCCAAGCTGTCCTCCTGGGTAGCTGTGTTGTTTAGTTCCCCTGGGATGATTCATTTTATTTGTCAAGTTGACACATTGTAGAGTCACCTGGGAAGGGAAATGGTAAGGAGAGATTCTGTTGAGATTGCGTTATTCTGTGGACAGGTCTGTGAGGGATGGCTTCATTGGATGAACTGACGTGGGAAGACCCACCCTGAATGTGGGCGGCTCCTTTTTATGAGCTGGGGTCCTGGGCTGAACAAAGAGACGCACGTGATCATGCATTCGTCCGCTGCATTCTGCTCTCGGCTGGCTGTGGGTCTGATACTAGCCATCTGGTTAAAAGAATATGTGGAATAGCTTTTTAAATGCGTTTCTTAATTCTAAATTTATGTCACTTTTGTTTGATTATTTTCTTCCTTATTAATAACGCCTTTCTGCTTCTTTGTGTGCTGGATATTGTCAACATTACTATTTTGGGTCTTGGATAATTTTGTACTTTCTATAAATACTCTATTAATATCAAGCTTTGTTGTGGAGTTCATTTAAGTTGCTTGGCCAGTTTGAACGTTTAGTTAGAATTTTGTGTGTATGATTTGTTAGGTGAATCAGAGAACTGCTTACTTTGTAGTTTCTATGATTAAGGCCTTCCGGAACACTGTCTACAGGATCGAGTTTTCCCACCTGGATGGTAGCAGCAGGTTTTGCGCTGCTTCCTTATCTGGGCTGGACACAATTGCCTGTGCATTGTTTTGGATGTTTCTTTCCTGTTATCACAGCTCTAGAGTCCCTCTGTATAGCTTTGTCTCTGTCCTGAAAGCTCCAGCCATTCTCCCTTGGTCTTTCTGCTCCATTGTTTTTTGCTTAGTGTCTACTGACTCAGCCTTTTTATTGGGACATGTAGCATGTAGCCCAGACTGGCCTTGAAACCCCTACACAGTTGTATCAGTCAGGGTTCTCTAGAAGTAACAGAACTTAGAAAATGAATTTCTATGTACATAAAGGGGGTTTATTGGCATGACTTACAGGCTGTAGTCCAGCTAATCCAACAATGGTTGGCTGTGAATGGAAAGTCTAAGAATCTTAATAGTTGACCAAGGCTGGATGTCTCAGCTGGTCTTCAGAACATGCTGGAGTACCAAAGAAGTAGACTAATGGCCAGTGACAGAAGGGATGTGCAAGCAAGGCGAGGACAAGCAGGCAGAGAGCAGAAGTATTCTTCTATGCTCTTATGTACACTTCCAGCAGAAGGTGTGGCCCAGATTAAAGGCATGTCTTCCTACCTCAAGATCATGTCATGATCAAAGTCATGTGTCATCCTGTCTCAAAGTCCAGACTAAAAGTGGATCTACCCATTTGAAACCAAGCAAAAGATTTCTCAGAGGTGAGCCCTCCACTTCTGGATTGTAGTTCATTCCAGATGTAGTCAAGTTGACAACCGAGAACAGCCATCACAGTAGTCAAGGATGGTCTTGAGTTTCTGATCTCCCTACTTCTGTTTCTGAACTGTTGGGGTTTCAGGCATGTGCAGCATCCCGTCCCATCTTCTTTCCAGCATGTGTTAACACTTTGTGGTTTTTGTAGTCGTAACCGTGCTGTCGTGAGCGCTCAGTTTTCTTCTCTGTCTCTGTAACACTGTTACTTTTCACTATGTATTCCTAGGATGTTGAGGTGAAGAAAACCCGAGGCCAGTTTTCTCTGAACGGTTGCATCTCAGGTGGCTTGGATGCTTATTGTGATCAGAGCTTCTGGACCCTATGCCAGTGTCACAGCTGCTGCGGTGTGGAGTTCAGTGTCATTTACCATAGTTTTGTCACAGTTCTCCCTTAGCTTCACATTGCACATTGCACAGTGTCACAGCTGCTGCAGTGTGGAGTTCAGTGTCATTTACCATAGTGTTTGTCACAGTTCTCCCTTAGCTTCACATTGCACGTTTGCGTTAAGTGCTTGATGCACTGATGTAATAGGACTGGAGGGAAGAGGCATCTTCACGTGGTTTTAGGTGCGTTGCTGGGGACCGAAATGAAGGTTCAGTGGTTAGAGAACACTTGCTGCTGTTGCAGAGAACCCACGTTCAGGCGAGTGACTCACAACTGTGTGTAATTCTAGTCTCGGGGGTCCCGATGCCCTTTCTGTCTCCTCTGACAACGGAGACATGTCCATACACCCAGGTACACACGTATAATAACACAAGTAAATGTCTGTAAATCTTAGATAAGAGGAAGTGAGGCTGGAGGGATGGCTCATCAGTTAAGAGCACTAGCTGCTCTTGCAGAGGACCCAGGTTCAATTCCTAGCACTCCGAGGATGGCTTACAACGGTATGTAAGTCCAATTCCAGTAGGATCCAAAGTCCGCTCTGGCCTCTGTGCATATTAGGCTCACACAAGGTGAACATACATGCATGCAGGCAAAACATTCATATACATGAAATAAAATTAATCAATCTTAAATTGTTTGCTGGGACCATTGAGTTAGCTCAACAGATAAGGGTTCTTTCTGACAAACCTGATGACCTGAGTTTGACCCTGGTACCCATATGGTGGAAGGAAAGAACCAGTCCTTGCAAGTCCTCTTACCTCCATACTTATTGTTGCATGGTCACCTCTAAAAAGTGAATATCATAAAAACTTATTTTGAAAATGTTTTCCTGGGCAGGTGAGATGACTTTGTGGCTAAAAGACAGTCTTGCCTTCAAGACCAATGACCTGAGTTTGAGTTTGATCCCGACACCCATATGGTGGAAGAAAATGACAAGTTGTCCTCTGATATCTACATGTGCAACAAACACACACAGACACACACACACATCCCACACACATACACATCCCCAACCCACACACATACACTACACAAACCACACATGTACACCACATATCACACGCACCGACACATGCACACACACACACATAAATAAGCAAATAATTAAAAATGAAATATCTTGCTGTTCTATGGTGACATCAGAAAATAAATGATGCTGTAAAGAACTGTGGATTAGCCAGGCAGTGGTGGCGCACGTCTTTAATCCCAGCACTTGGGAGGCAGAAGCAGGCGGATTTCTGAGTTCGGGGCCAGCCTGGTCTACAGAGTGTGTTCCAGAACAGCAGAGCCAGGGCTACACAGAGAAACCCTGTCTCTAAAAACCAAAAAGAAAAAAAAAAAGAAAAGAACTGTGGAATTTTCTTTTTCATAGAGCAACATGTATACATACAACCCACATAAAACTGACCAAACCTATAAGAATCAAGTTTTTCAGAAATCTAGAAATTAGTCACAAGCTCTAAACTTGTGGGGCTGGATGGTGAATTGGTGGTTAAGAGCACTTGCTGTTCTTGCAGAGGACATGGTTTGGGTTCTCAGCACTCCAAGCCTCTGATAACAGCCTGTATCCTGGTACAGAGATCCTGACACTCTTCTCTAGACACTTCTCTACCTCAGCAGGCACTGCAGGCCCATGGTGCATAGAAATGCATGCAGGCAGAAACACTCAGGCATCTACAATGAAACTCTATTAAAAACACATCTTGAGGAGTGCTTATTCTTAACCTGTCTGAAGTTCAGGGGTGAGGTTGGTATTGATGGCGTTTTTAATTACCCCAGGCCTGTTCATCATTCTTTGTATCAGGTGGACTGAATCGACAGCCTGGATTATTGGTGCCGGTTTTTTGTTTGTTTTCCTGTTTCTTCTTTTTTTTCTAGTTGCCTAGAAAGGCAGTTTAAAAGCCTCTTTATTCCTCTTGCCCCAGAACTGGTTTATCCCTGAAGCTGCCACCCAAAGCATTTACAAAGCTTTTGCCATGCTTCCTGAGTCAGTAGATAGCAATGTGGACAAGCACCAGACACCTTGAAAACGTACAGGGATTCTGACATGTTTTTGCAAGTGCAGAGAGCCTTGGTCCCGGACGTGGGTACGTGCCTGGGGAAGGTTTTTGGATGATCTCAAGGCTCCACAGAAGCAGGAAACAAAGGCAAAGGCAGAGTTAGAAACCAACTGGCTGAATCCTGTCCTCCAGATATACACAGAGCTCTTATGGATTTAGGCATATGAGAAACTGTCATTACCAATCTGGCAAACACAGACTTATTAAGTGCTATACACCACAAAAAGACATACAGACATTGTAGAGTCAGTTTTGAGGAAAACTATCTCCTAAGCAACGACGACTGCAAACTCTGTGTGTTCATAAGTATGGGGTACACCTATGTGCTGGTGCCCATGCTCACGTGGGTATGTATGTAGAGGCTAGAAGTCAACCTTGGATGTTGTTTCTCCAGTGCTGTCCACCTTGATTCTTTTGAGACTGGGTCTCCCTTTGGTCTGAAGTTCTCTGAGCCCCAGGGATCTGCTTGTCTCCCCCTCTCCAGCACTAGGGTTAGATTAAACATGTGCATTTTTACGTAAGTTCTGAGGATCAAACTCAGGTCTCCACACTTGCAAGGCAAACACTTTATGGATGGAGCCATCTACCAGGCTCTGAAGAATTCATTTTTAAAATTAAAAACAAGCCAGAGGTAGGCAGATCTCTGTAATTCCAAGACTAGACCAGCCTAGTCTACATAGTGAGTTCCAGGACAGATAGAGACACACTATCTCAAACAACAGCAAAACAAAATGTAAACAATCAAACAAAGAAACAAACAAAAAAACCAAAAGCATAAGCTTAAATCTAACTATGAGTCTGCTGGTTAGGTTTTGGTTTTTTTTTGTTTTTGTTTTATTTTTTGTTTTTGTGAACTTGACACAAGCCAGGGTTGTTTGGGAAGAGGGAACTTCAACTGAGAAAATGCTTCTTGGGGCTCTGTAGACAAGACTTAACCGTTAAGAGCAGTTACTGCTCTTGTGGAGGACCCAGATTCTGTTCCCAGCATCCATGTGGTGCTGAACTCCATATTCAGGGAATCTAATACTTTCTGATTTCCACAGGCACCGAACATATGTGGTGCACATACATTCGTGCAGGCAAAACAGTAACACACATACAAAATGAAATTGAGTAAGTCTTTAAAAATAAAGAGAAAACATTCCCTGTGCAGATGGTCCTTGGTTGTGTAAGAAAGCAAGCAGAACAAGCCATGGAGAGAACATTCAGGAAACAGTGGCCTTCCGTGGTCTCTGCTGCAGTTCATGCCTCCTCTAGTTCCTGCCCTGACTTCCTGCAGATGGACTGTGATTGGGATGTGTAAGCCCACTAAATTCTTTTCCTCCCCAAGTTACTTTTGGTCATGGTATTTTAGCACAGCAACAGCAAGAAAACTAAGCCAGTTAGCATATTGAATTTAGTTAGCATCTAAGTCCTTGGCCCCTTGTGTTACTTTTGGAGTCCAGAAAAGGCTCAGCATAATTTTGAGCAGTGTTTAACCACACTGGTTGTTACCTCATGCTGGAGGGCCAAAGCAGCATGTGTTAGTGAGAGAACATTCAAGGACCGGGATGCAGTGTTTTTACAACCACATTGGGCCATTAAAAAACATGAAATCAGATCTGTTGTTCGTAAAGAATGCAGCTCTGGCTGGCCACACAGCGAGATGTTGCTCCACAGAGAAAATAAGACAACCAGGGACAAACTGCACCAGAACTGCTTTCCCCACATATGGAAGAAGAAAGACTGAAGTGGGGCCAGCATGTGTGGGGGTGGAGCATCCACTAAAGGGGGCCCTTCTGCTCCTCGTTCTTTGGGTTAACTGTTCTCTAAACCAGGAAATGCTCATGGTTTCTGAAACACAGAAACAGATTTCCCCAGGCTTCTTTTGTTCAGTAGAAAGGAGAAACAATAAGATAAAAACGATTTAAAGCAATCAAGAAAATGCATTTTTTATTAATTTCATTCCAGAGACAATCACCGAGTTTTTCAAGATGGATAGTGAGCTTAAACAGGTTGATTAGCATCAAAGAAATTAAATGCAGTAAACAAATGTCCTATAGAATGTGATCGCAAGTGAATTATTTCCAGCCACTAGAGAAGAGATAGTCTAATGTTACATACATCATTTTAGGTCATAGGAGAGAGGCATTGTGGCTGACACTTGTAACCCCAGCACTTTGGGGGTAGATCAGGAGTTAGAGGCCAGTCTGCTACATGGAGAGTTAGACTGTCTTAGTTAAGGTCACTGTTGCTTCGATGAAGCACCATGACCAAAAGGAAGTTCAGGAGGAAGGGTTCATTTGGCTTGTACTTCCAGATTGCTGTCCTTCCTAGAAGGAAGCTGTCCACAGCTGAGGCACTTTCTTAATTGAGGTTCCCCCCCTTCAAATGACTTATGTTTATGCCAAGTTAACACGAAACTACCTGGCACAGAAGCCCAACTGGGCTACTTGAGACCCTATCTCAAAAGCAAACAAAAACAAGGGAAGTGGTGGAAAAATGGCTCAGCGGTTAAGGCAAGTCCTGCTTTGCAGAGGGCCCTAGTTTGACTCCTAGCACCCATGTCTAGCTGTTCACAACCATCTATAACTCCGAAACCAGTGTGTGGTTTTAATGTCAGCTTGCCACAAATTAGACTCACCTGAGTAGGGAACCTCACCTGAAGAACTGTCCTGTTTGTGCCGGTTGATGTGGGAAGACCCACCCCCTCTGTAGTGGCACCTTCTAATAGGCATCCAGATACAGAATGTTTGTAAGAAAGGAGACTTCTGCTTGCGTGGCCTGGGTGGCTTCTCTTGCTGCTGGGTGGATTTGCTCTCTTGTTGCTGATTCCTTAGACGATAGCAGAACCAGGGAATCTAGGCTTTCACTGTGGAATAGACCAGCAGTCCTCCAGGAAGCTTCCAGGCTTCTGCACTAGACTGGGACTACTGAGGCACTCTTCCTGTAGACTGAGTATTGGTTGTCATCCTCCTGAGAGACGCTACTGAGACACTCATCCCCAAGGACCAAATAAACTGCCTGGTTCTCAGCTTCTCAGTGTGAATTGGCTGTTGTTACTATCTTACACTTACTTAAATTCAAACACACACAACACATGCACACACACAGACAAACACACAACACACAGCAGGATCCTGACTAAAACAGGATCTGACACCTCTGACCTCTATAGGCACCTGCACTCAGATGAACACACACACACTTAAAAATAAAAATATATAGGGCCGGAGAGGTGGCTCAGCAGTTAAGAATGCTTGCTGCTTTTTCAGAGGACCTACTTGGCTTCGATCCTGGTACCCAAATGACAGGTAACAACCACTTGAGACTCCAGTTTCAGAGGTTCCAGTGCTCTCCTCTGACTCCTTGTTCACAACCACACATGTAATACATAGACATACATGCAAGAAAACACCCATACACATAATACAAAAATTATAATTTAAAACATTTAATCTTTAAAAACTTGTCATTTTATGAAACCTTGACTTAGTCACAGTTGTCAGTAGAATTACAGGAAGGAAGCTTCAGATAAATTTTTCACTATCTCTCAGATGCTCAAATCATAAACAGTAGCAATAAAAAGAATTCAACTGTATATCAAAGATGGCTAAGCTATCATGACCAAATAACTTTTATTTTAGCAACAGTCAACATAAATTAATCCATTAGTAAATTAAAGAAAAAAGCCCACCTGATTATATCATTCAATGCTGAGATTTCTTGGTTAAAATAATTTTACTTGTGTTAAAGAAGAAAAAAACCTTAAATATAACAGTGCTTATTTATTAATACATTATGACTTTATCTCACACTGGATTGCATGTAACATAGTGTTCTCCATACTGGGTCACAGCAGTTAGCATAGTAGACAAAGCAAGCTTTTTCCTCCCCTTTGGAATCTCGTTAGCATTGACAAATGAAATGTGTGTTTTGTGAGGTGGTGATAAACGCTGTATAACACACATTAAAGCAGACGGATGGATGTTTGTGAGAGGCTGGGCTGAAAGACTAGTCAGGAGAAGCCTGGTGACGTTTGAGTGCAGAGCTGTAGGACAGGTGGACAAACCAGACCAAAGCCAACGCAAGCTAAAATCTCTGTATAAAATAAGAAAGCGTGTGCTAGAGGGTTTGGTGAGGCAAAGAACAAAAAGCCGCAAGAAGAACAGGTACTGTAATCTCTTGGGCTACTCAGCCATAATTTGGTCTTTTAATTTGCCCTTTAATCTACAAGTTCCCAAAACTCCAAGTTCCCAAGCTCCATTCCTTTCTTTACCACACATTAAAAAATATCTATTTTTATTTTATAGCTCTATACATCTGTGTGTCTGTGTCTTGGTGAGTTGAGTGTATGTATGTCACATGTGTGCTGGTGCCCCTTGGAGGCCAGAAGAGGGCATTCGATCCCCTAGAGCTGGGGATACAGACTGTGGTGAGCTGCCTGGTGTGGGTGCTGGGAACTGAACTCAGGTCCTCTGCAAGAGCAGGAAGTGCTCTTAACTGCTAAGCCATTGCTCCAGCCCGTCATTACCACGCATATTTAAGATTTTATTGTAGTTTTTGAGAGGGTCGCCTTGTGTAGCCTTGGCTGACATGGAACTAGACCTAGCCAGTCCCACGGAGATCCACCTGCTTCTGCTCCACCTCAAGAAACTTTTGAGCAGCTCTCATAGTGGTGCTGAGAAGGGAACAGAGGCTGGACTCTCGTGAGTGACGGGCTGCTGGCTGATGCACAGATCCCTTGTCTTGCCACATTGGGCTGTGGCTTTTAAAGCACACTAGGGTGTCGAGCACTGTGTGTTAAGGTTCCAGGGAGATGGGGCGGGGTGCAAAGTGCTAACTGAAAGCCCTGGCACACTTTAAGAACATGTTTGCTACTTTTTAAGACCAAAGGAGACACTTCCTTCTGCCGTCCATTCCTTTAACGTGTGTGTGTGTGTGTGTGCTGTATACTCGTGGGCATTTGGGTGGGTGAACATATCACATGTCAGAGGACAACCAGTATGAGTTCTCCCCTCTAACCGTGTTGGTCTTGGGGATGAAACTCTGGTTGATAGGCTTGGAGCAAGCACAAAGGTAAGCCATCTCACTGGCCCATGCTGTCTGTTCTGTTTCCTTGAGACTGGGTCCCTGGGCTTTGAACTATATGGTGAGTTCAAAGTGAACCAGACTGGCTTTGAACTCAAGGAAATCTACCTGCTTCTGTCTCCCAAGAATCTCTTCTGAGATTAAAGGTTTGTGCCAGCACATCTAGTTCCTATGCTATCTATGCTAAAGGTTATGATGACATCCATCCAACCTTTTGCAATTGACTTATAATGTAGACAATTATGAATTTAAATTTAGAAATGTGTAAGCACAAATGTGTGAGACTGTGTGTGCATGTGTGTGTGTGTCTCTCACAGGATAAGTTTTGAGAATCAGTTGTCTCCTTCCATTGTCAGTTATCAAGCTAGACTTCAAATGCTTTTACCCACTGAGTCACCTCACCAGCTCAGACAAAGAATTTAGAGCTCTCAGAGAATTTATAATTGTTTAACTCTTCCCTTTTAACTTTTCCTCCTTTTTTAGCATCTTTAAAAAATTTTATTTATTAACTTTACATCCTAATATTAGCCCCCCTTCTCCCAGTACCCCATCAGGTACATACGTCCTCCTCCGCCCTCCTCGTCTCCTCTGAGAAGGGGTTAAGATAGGAGTCTCATGTAGTCAGGATGACTTCTAACTTGCTGTGGTAGACAGGAATAACTTAGGACTCCTAATCCTCCTGCCTCTGTTTTTGGAGTGCTGGGGTTCTATACATGCCACATGTTTTTGTTTTGTTTAGAATTTACATAAATAATTGTTTATGGTGTTGTTTTCAGAGTGGAAAGATCAACAGACCAAGTCATCAAGCCCGTCAATGTGGGCGCTCTGTCGAAGTGGGTTGGGAAGATACCCCCAGATGTCTTACAAGACATGGCAGTGATTGCACCCATGCTGGCCAAACTTGGATATGACCCATACGCCAATCCCCCTAACTACGGAAAACCTGACCCCAAGATCCTTGAAAACACCAGAAGGGTAAGTGAGGCCCCCTCCCCCGCAAAGTAACTAGGAAAAATAGACATGTTTTTTGGGTTTGAGTAGAGTTTTCTTGTTTTGTTTCTTGCTTTTTATGACCAGAAAATGATCTTAAATTACTGTTGTCTAACTTGCTGGATGCTCTGTCATCAGAAATCTACAGTGTCCACAAAACCTTTCTTCCCAGAAGCTGTGGGACAGCAGCATGCTTTCGCCCAGTGTGTAACATTTGCACAAACAACAGAATCATTAGTGACCTGACTTCTGGTTTCTTTTTTCCTCCCCTTAAGTATAAGGACCACTTTGCTTTTATGGCTTTGTTTAGATGAGGTGTGGTTTCTTGATCTCCTGAGGGCTAGCTGGTAGCTCCTTGAGAAGAATGATTGGATATACTAGCCCTCTGTTGAAAGTTGTGGGCTGGGGAGATGGCTCAGTCAGGAAAGCTCCCTGCTCAGATATGAAGTCCTGGGTTCAGTCCCCAGAACCCACAGAGAAGCTGGCCTCAAAGTTCACCTCTGCCAACAGATATAAGCACACATACATAATAAAAATGAATACAGTTTGGCACGCAGAGACTACTCTGCAGTTAAGAGAACTAGGTGTTCTTGGAGAGCACCCACATGACAGCTCACAACTGTCTCTAACGCCAGCTCGGATGCCTTTTTTGGTTTCCAAGAGCACTCTATGTATGTGGTATACTTACATACATTCAGACAAAACACTTATACAATAAAAATAAATGAATTGGGTCACAGCTCTATAAAATACTGTGCCAAAACCTTAAAAGAACTAATCTGAATAAATACCTTGATAGTTAAAATCAAGGTATTTCAAATCATCCTCCTGTATTTCTGTTTAAAAATTTTATTGGTTAAGATAAACATAGAATTTAAACTTTTTTGGGATCAGGGTTGGGGGAGGATTCAGGCAGCCTCAGGTGGCTCAGACTGGTCTTTAATTTTAACTCACCGTATAGCAGAGATGCGGGCACTGAACTCAGGGTGTGTGTTGTAGGGTTTTCTCTAAGGCTAGACTAATAAAGGTGACATAGACTAGGTCAGAGTGTCTGAACATTTAAAAAAGTGCCTGATACATGCTGATGCCCATACATGTATGGAAGACCTGGAAGTCAGCGTGACGCAGGGGGTGTCTTTTAGAGTTCTCCTAATTTGAATGTTTCCCTGATTAATGTAAGTGAACATTTCCAGTTTATTAGCTGTTTGTATGTGTTTTATGAACCTCCTAAGTTTCTGAAGCGTTTTATTACTCTCTGAAGTTCTGAGCTGCCGTTTGCTTAATATCAAATTGGCATTAGTCTAGCATCCCATGTAGCAATCCCTGAGAGTCTTTTTGTAATGAGCTGATAACCAGCTTTCTCCTGGGCACAGAATGGAAGGGATTTCCATAAGCCAGGAGACGTGTCAGTAATATTTCAGGGTTCCCAGGACAGTAGGCTAGAGTCTCACATTTGGAAGCCGTGGTGGCCAGGTTATTCTTGGCTTCCCTGAGTGGCAGTTGGGAGGAATGCTGTGGTTTGAACCCAGGAGACTCGTGGATGTGTTTTACTCACTGTGGTTTTTGAAGGGGCTTCATGACGCACACTGGGGTGGGAGGTTGAAAAAGACGAGCTCCATGTTTGAGCCCTTCATAAGATTGCATGCAACGGTAATGTGCCTGGAGTTATTTACACCCAGCGCACATGCTGTGACATACAAGTGGAAGTCAGAGGACAACTCTGCGGAGAGCGTCCTCTCCTTTCACTCTTATGCGGGTTCCAGAAATCAATCTCAGCTTGCCAGATCTGCTCCCTAGCCATCTGAACCCACTGAGCCGCCTCGCCAACCCTGACCTTGTGTTTGAGTTTGTTTCATTGTTTGTCTTACCAGTTGCTAGCTGCATTGCAAACAAAATCCTGTGCATCTTCAGAACTTTTCCTTTTCCTTTTTTCCTTTTGCACGTGACTCAGATGCTGATAATATGTAGCAGTTGAGAGCTTGCATCACGACCACGTACTCCAGAAAGCTCTCCGAGGGTCAGAGTTGTGTGGCTCCAGGATAGCGGGGAGGTGGCTGGAGAAACGGTGTCTTTACTTACAGTGGGAAGTGGGAAGGAAAGGGGTAGGAGAAAAATCTCATCTGACTGGAAAATAGACATCCCTCTCTCTAGGCCTAAAAATGTTGGTTTTTATAGAGTCTGCAGAGGCCAGAAGTAGTGCTGTCTGAGTCAGCACATCTGAGGAGTACGTTGTCCAATTCTAAATGAAAGTCATGTGTGTTGTGGTTGCCATGACTCACGCAGTAAACTGGAAACGAGATGCTAACACGTTCCATGCCCTCTTCCAGAAGCCTCTAATCCCCAGATTGTGGCACGTTTTAATAAATAATGCTCTCCAGGTCACGTTTCAGCCGTCTCCCTCTTCCATAGCTTCTTTTTTTTTTTTAAAGATTTATTTATTTATTATATATGAATACACTGTAGCTGTCTTCAGACACACCAGAAGAGGGCATCGAATCTCATTACGGATGGTTGTAAGCCACCATGTGGTTGCTGGGATTTGAACTCAGGACCTCTGAGAGAGCAGTCAGTGCTCTTAACCACTGAGCTATCTCTCCAGCCCCCTTCCATAGCTTCTTAACCTTTTTAGACTTAGTGACCTCTTTGAGAACATGACCAAATATAGATTCCTCCCTACCTCAGAGGCATAGGCATATACATACATTGAATTTCAGTGGACAGATTCAAGTCTCCTGTTTCATAGAGTTCTTGTCAAGCTCCTCCACTCTGAAGACTTTTATTCCAGCCCTTTTGCTGATGACTGTAAGGCTGTGGGCTTTCTCTGCGCGGGCCTTTGCTGAGCCGAGAGGTTCCTTGTTCCTCACTGCTGCTTGGGTGCACCTAGGAACCTCAGATTCCGAGTACAGGCTGACACTTACTGTCCAGACTGTTGCTTGTCAGACAGAGACTGGCTGGAATTGTTCCCTGACTGGAAGAAATCTAGACCAGGTAACAGGAATGTGGCTGTGACGGCCTATGTGTGCAGTCTGCAAGCCAGGGAGCACACAGGTCAGGCCCAATGCTGTTTAAAGACCTGGTTGCTAAACTTGAAGAGTTGGGGTCTTGGGTGTACCTCAGTGGTAGAGCACTTTGCTAAAATGTGTGAGGCCCTGGATCCAATGCCTTATACTTCTAAAAATGTAGTAAAATTGACCAGAGAGCTGGAAAGAAGTTCCAAGCCCGGTGTGGGAGGCAGAACATAAAGGCCATCATGAGCCACACTGACAGTACCACGGAGTTCCAGGCCAGCCTGAACTACAAAGTAAAGTCCCGCGTGTACTTAAGAAAAGATACATGTGGAGCTTGAGAGATGGCCCAGTGGTTTAGAGCACTTGCTGCTATTGTACAAGCACCCACATGGCAGCTCCCAGACCTCCCTGGGCACCAGGGACACATGGTACACATACATACATGCAGGTAAAACATCATCCACATTAAAAAAAAGTAAAAAAGAAAAGCTCTGTGACAGTCATAATTGAAGAGGTCATGAGTCTGAGAGGGGATAGGGAAAGCTGTGGAAGGAGTTGAAGTGGGGGAGGAGAACATGATAAAAGTGCAGTACTCAAGTATGAAATTCTCGAAACAAAACTAAATGGTTCTTAAACATGAAAGAAAAGAGGGCAGAGGGACAAAGCAGTTCCGAATATGAATGGCACTTCCCATGGGAACCTCAGTAGACCTAACTGAGAAAAGAAGTCATCAATGGGAAACCAGGGGTCAGGGTGCGGGGCCCACGGAAGAAGACAGGCGGGAACCTGCAGTAAGTGAGGGGAGTTGAGTCTGCACCGTGCAGTAAGAAGCTGCATCCAAGGCCAGAGAGATGGCTCACTGGGTAAGACACCTGCTGCAGGAGCCTGCCAGCCTGAGTTCTATCCTTGGGACCTCAGTGGATGGAGAACACCGACTACTGAAAGCTGTTCTCTGACCTCTGTACGCACACCATGGCATGCCTGCACACATACATATGCACACACATTAACACACACTCACTTTAATATATTATAAAAGAAGGGAAGGAAGGAAGACAGGAGGAAGGGAAGAAAGAAAAAAAGATACTGCTCCCATTGAACCCAGTTCTTGCTAGAGCCTAGAAGGTACTCAACAGGCATGTTCAGGTGCCTGTACTCAGCCGAAGCTGCTTCTGCTTGTGTCTGTCTCTGTGCACAGCATTCTTGTTTGTCTGGCTATTCACCCTAAATCACCTAGCATTGCAAATCCCATGGGAAACTTCTTGAGTAGAGGGCTGGAGAGATGGTGTCTTAGTTAGGGTTTTACTGCTGTGAACAGACACCATGACCAAGGACATTTAACTGAGGCTGGCTTACAGGTTCAGAGGTTCAGTCCCTTATCATCAAGGCCGGAGCATGGCAGTGTCCAGGCAGCATGGTGCAGGAGGAGCTGAGAGTTCTACATCTTCATCTGAAGGCTGCTAGAAGACTGACTTCCAGGCAGCTAGGATGAGGGTCTTAAAGTCCACACCCACAGTGACACACCCACTTCCAACAAGGCCATACTTACTCCCAACACCTTCTGATAGTGCTACCCCCTGGGCCAAGCATATACAGACCATCACAGATGGCTTTGTGGTTAGAGTACTTGCTCTTGCAGAGGACCTGCAAGTCACATCTACCTCCAACTCCAACTCCAGGAGAGCTGATATCCTCTTTGGCCTCTGAAACCATTTCATACACAGGCACGTGCATGTGCACGTGCACATGCACACGCACACGAGTACACACACACACAAAGTTAAAATAAATCTTACAAACATATTCTTCAGTAGGTCTATTCTTAGTATGGGATATAGTCTAGATTTCTTAGAACACATTTGCTTTTTTAAGAATCTGGGGATTTTGTTTTCTTTGGATCCTGGTTTTTGATGTGATTGTTCTGTGGTTGGAGAACACACACAGACTACAGCTTCAATTCTTTAAATATGTTTGAAATTGTTCTGTGGCCAGCATGTGGGCCCATGTTCATATGGAAATCTGTTGTGCAGTTAATGATGTTCTATAACTGTTACCATATTGTTCAGTCTGATAGTTCTGAGTTGATTTATAAACTCGGAGAAGAATGCTGTGGCAGCCAGCGGCCTCTCCTTTCTATGTCAGGCCTGCTTCGTGCATTTTGAGTGTGGGTTACTGAGAGGATAAGCGGTCAGCGGTTGAAGAAGTAACTTACTCTGAGGAGCGCCAGCACTGACGCTCTTTCCTAGAGGTCGGCCTTGTCTGATAAGCAGAGCGCATGCGCCATTTGTTTACCTTGCCCTGTAATGTTTAATCTGCCTGTATCTAAAGTGAGGAAGTGATGGTGCTGTAGTTCCCGGGGTTTGGCACTCCCTTCACTGTAGATGAGATGTTCAGTTCCTTACATGCATTGTAGTTACTCATCTGCTTGGGCTGAAGTCTGCCGTCAAGCGCTTATTTCTTAATTTTGAACCATCTGTCTTTGTTCCTTTATTTTCCTGGCTTCTTTTGGATTAATCTAGTATTATTATTTTTTAGTCTTTTATCCACTGTGGCAATTACCTCCTCACGTTAGCTATGCTTTGTGTTTGTCTATTATGGTAGCTCCAGAACAAGGGCTGCACATTTTTTTCCTGTAAACAGACAGCTATTAAATATTTTATGCATTGTAGGCCACATGGGTACTGTTTTTCTTGATACAGATTTCTTTCCAGCATCTTTTCTTTTCAGCCAGATGCCTGCCTTGTTAGGGTTTGCTAGCTACTAATCCTCTTAGCAAGCTAAAATGTCTCTCTTTGAGAACTTTTAAATTGCATTTATTTCCTTTGTATTGGGAGAGATGATTAAGTACCACCATGCCTGGCTCTATGTATGTGTGTCCGTGTGTGTCCGTGTGTGTGTGTGTGTGTGTGTGTGTGTGTGTCTGTGTGTGTGTCTGTGTGTGTGTTGGAAGGGTGTGTTGGGGATGTGGGTGTGGGGGGTGTGGGCCAGAGGATAACTCCAGATGTCTTCCTCACATTAGTCTTCGAGGCAGAGTCTCTATTGAACCCAGATCTCACAGATAAGACTTAGTGGGCGTAGTCTGGGGAGTCCCTCCTTTTCAGCATCCAGTCTCTGGGAGTGCAGGGAGTCAGCACACCCGCCCAGCATTGCTGTGGACCTTCTCTCTTGCCTGGCAGTGCCTTATCTGCTAAGCCATCTCTAGCCCCACTCGGGTTCTTTATTAGTTTTAAACTAAATGAACTTATTCTTTAGTGCACTGATCCTTTTTTTCTTATGAATCTAATTTGCCACCCAGTGACATTTTTGTTTCACACAATGCATTTTCCAGTTCTTGGATTTCCATTTCCCTTCTGGAACTTTCCACCTCTTCATTATGCTCATCTTTCTGTGTTCTTCAGTGTGTCAGTGACACTGGCCAGAAACATCTCTACGCTGTTGCCTGAAGGGTTTGTCTTCCAAGTTCTCTGCTTAATTGAAGCCTGGGCTGTTGACCTCCCTCGGTGCTAATTTGAAGTGGATTTACAGTTTATTATGAGAAGAATTTGGCATTGATCTGAGATTTCCATAGATTTAGAACTGAAGATGCTGAGGGAAGATCGGTATAAGACAGTCATGTGGGTTTCTTGGGAGATACATGCCTCGCTGTCTTTTTGTCGCTATGTATATAATTTTGGAAGGTTCTGAATTTTTCTCTTCAGAGGAGTGCTAAGGGATTCAGATGAGATGCTAGGGTGTTTCCTGATGTGTATTACATAGGATTACAGCTGAGAAGGAAATAAAATCCCAGATTGGAGAAGAAATGAGATATTTTTACAATAAATTAAACAGTCTTGTTTGGGAGATTCTGAGATGGTGTCATCAGGGAGAGAGTAAAGCTATCCTCAGGATCGTGTTTGCTCAGGAGTTCACATGGATCATTGCTGTGACAGACATTCTTATTGGAAATCTCTCTATAAAAGGTCTACTGTCTCCATGACAGCAACCTTCACAGCAGACGTTGTTCATTGTTTTGGATTTTTTTTTAAAGAATTATTTACTTTATATATATGACTACACTGTCTTCAAACACACCAGAAGAGGGCATCAGATCCCATTACAGATGGTTGTGAGCCACCATGTGGGTGCTGGGAATTGAACACAGGACCTCTGGAAGAGCACTTAGTGCTCTTAACCACTGAGCCATCTCTCCAGCTCCTGTTTTTGTGTTTTTGAGACAGGGTTTCCATGTGTTGTCCTGGCTGTCCTGGAACTCATTCTGTAGATCAGGCTGACTACAAACTAACGTATCTGCCTGCCTTTGCCTCCTGATTGTTGGGACTAAAGGCGTGCGCCACCTGTTTTGGAATTTTTGATTCTCAGCTTGTGAGAGGCTTCAGCCAGACTTCTGAGTGAGGAGCCTTTTTCTTCCCATGTCGGCTGAAGTTTCTGTCTTTCTGTCCTGTGCCAGTACTTCAGAGGTAGCCTCACCTTCACTGTTTTCACCCATGGGCCTCTGTTGACCCTGTAGAATTATGGATTATATTTATTTGGATGTCCTCGTGTCTTAGATGTTCATTGCCATGCTGGGCCTTTTGTATGAAGGTAGAGCTATGGGACTGCAGCAGTGACTTGGTTCGTGAAGACCAGGTACCGTGGCATGAGCCAGTAATCCCAGTGCTACACAGATGGAGAATGGAGGGTTCCTGGCCAGCTAGTTGCTGAATTGGTAAGCAACAAGTTCAGTGAGATTGTCTCAGAATGTGGAGGAAAACACTCGGCATTGACCACTGGCCCCTGCATTCATATACACATGAACACATTCATGTAAATGTATGTAAAACACACACTAGCATTGACTGCTGGCCTCTGCATGCATATACACATGAACACACTCATGTAAACGTATGTAAAACACACACACTAGAATAGGAAGTGAAATAAACACATTTTTTCCTCCTTCATTCAGCTGGAACCATCACTCAGGTCTTAGAGTAAGCTTCTCTGCGGTTGAACACCAGCTTTTAATTTTGGTTTTCCTCTCGGAGTTAAGTGAATTAAGGGAGATACTGACCTTTAGCCTAATTCCCACGTCCCTACACCACATGTGCTAGCTAGATAAAGGTCTGATTTCCTTGATTTGTATTAGTAATGCCTCTGGGATTTAGCTGGACTGAAGTTTAAATTCATGTCTGACCTCAGGGAAGTCAGCTGCCTGCTGCAGCCCTGCTCCCAGCCCTGCTCTGGTCATCTTCCCTCTGACACACACACACACACACACACACACACACACCCCGAGGTCCAGCTGCCCACCAAGAGATACTTGTATTTTTAGTGACTGCCCACATTCTTTTTGTTATTGTTTTTGAGACAGGACTGTGTAGCACTGGCTGGCTTTGAACTTGTTACATAGATAAGTCTGACCTAACTCACAGAGATCCTCCTTCCTCAGCCTTGTGAATGTTGACGATGGGAAAACTGGGTTTGGGATAAGGTGCTGGACATGTAGACTCAGCATGCTTCTGCTCTGGAACTCCCAGGTTTACTTAATTCTCCCCCTGCTCAGCACAGGGACCACCCCCCGTGCACATACTGCCACCTGCTTCCATTGGGGGGTGTTGTTTGGAATTGTTTCGTTTTTGTTTGTTTTTGAAACCAGGGTCTCATGAAGCTCAGGCTAGCTAGAACTCACTGTTAGTTAGGATGGCATTGAACTTCTGATCCTCCTGCCTCTGCCTCCTGAGTACTGGAGTTACAGGCATGCTCCCAGATACCCATCAGCTCTCCTGTGGTTTTATATTTGTTTGCTTTTAGATTTGTTTATTCTATGTGTATGAGTGTTTTGCCTGCATGCATGTATATGTGTATGTATCCTACATGCATGCCTGGTATCTGCATAACTCAGAAGTAGATGGATCCCCTGGAACTGCAGTGGTGGGTGGTTGTGAGCTACCATGGATGCTGAGAACCAAACTCAGGTCCTCTGCAAGAGCCAAGATGCTCTTAACCACTGAGCCATCTCTTCAGCCCCTGCACTGTGTTTTAAGGGGATTAAAGGTGTTAGAAACCCCATTTCTTCACAGGATTAGTATGAAAATCCCAAGACTGAGAGGTAGGAGGATTACCCTGAGTCCAAAGACAGCCTAGACTACATAGTGAGTGCCAGGGCACTCAGAGTTGGTAGTTGTTTTCTTTTGTTTTGTTTTAATCCCTAATCATATCCCACCCCTCCTTTTTTTTTTTTTAACAAAGACAGTATAAAATAAAGATATGAAAACTCTATGGTAAAGAATGAGAAATGTTTCCACTAAGCTTATGACCAAGCCATATGTAGCTCCTTAAACTCAAATACCGCTTCTAAAATGGGGAGCCAGAACAAGACTAACATGTCTTTACTGCTTCTCTTATCCAAATCAGAGGGGCTACCCTGCCTAAAAAGTTAGGCAACTCCAGGGACAAGCCAGCCTTTGAAAACCCCTGACTTGTGGTAAGGACAGACCAGAAACCGTAGAAATGTTCAAGTGAGGCACAGGCACATTGGAGAATCTCTTCCAGGATGCATGGTTAAAGGCTAGAAATGAGGGGACTGGAGAGACAGCTCAGAAGTTAAGATCACTGGCTGCTCTTTCAAAGGACCCGGGTTCAATTCCTCACACCCACACGGTGGCTCACAACCACCTGTAACCCCACATCTATAGGATCTGAAACCCTCTTCTGACCTTGGCAGGTACCACGTACACATCTGGTACACAGCCTACACACAAACAAAGCACCCATACATGCAAAAAAAAATAGTAAACTAATAATTTTTTAAAGATCAGAGGTGAAGGTGATAATTATAGAAAATTCACACAGGTGAAACAAAATGGAGGATTGTCCAGTGAATAATAGATGCCTCCAAAGGAGAGAACAGGGCAGTGGGAAGCTTTGTGGGCGGGCTGTGACCTGACAAGGACAAGCTCTCATTGATTCTGGGGAACACTGGGAGAAGACAGCAGGACCTAGAGAGAGTGTGGTGCTGCTTTTACATTTCAAGGATCTTGGCATCAAGGTAAAAAAGAAAAGGAGGAGGGAGGACCAGGGGGTGAGGAGGAGACAAGACCAGAGAGGAGGAGGGAGGAGCAGGGAGGAGCTGTCAGGGAACTGGAATAGTCCTGGCTGCAGCACTCTGACTTGCAGTAGTAAATGTTAGAAACGACACACATGACAGTGGTTTGTAACTGTACAGTTAATGTTTTTACTAGCTTTTGAGTATAGTGTATATGTATCATGTCCCTTAGCCTCTGGTTCCTTTACATTTATTTATTTTCAGTTTTTTGAGACAAGATTTGACTGTGCAGCTTGAATTGTGCAGGAACTCACTATATAGCCCAGGTTAGCCTCAAACTTACAATCCTACTGTCTCAACCCTTTGAGGGCTGGAATTGCTAATGAGTGACACCACACCCAACCCACTGCCTCTTACAATTTTTATTTTTAGATTTTTTTAAAAAATGTATATATATGAGTGTTTTGCTGCATGTTTGTCTGTGTACCACCTGTGTGCAGAGTTCAGGACTCTGATCCCTTAGGATTGGAATTTTCTCCAGGGTCAGGACCCTGGTTATGTTATCCAGTCCTAAGGTCAGGCATACATACAAGCAACACCAAATGAACTTAGGTTTTATGTGTACATATATGTATACATATGTATCCCCAGCTTTTTCACAGAGTAATGGGGAGCTGGGCCAGGATACCAGTCTCCGTATGGCAGTGGCTGGTTCTTTGGAGCACTGGACGCTTACAGCAATGTACGTGATTGACATCCTTGACAAGCATGGTCCAGCACACTAATCTTGAACTGTAGTCTTCAGGACCTTGGCCTGGGGGCTGCAGAGATGGTTTCACAGCTTAGAATACTAGCTGTCACCACATGGTGACTTACAACCACCTGTAACTCCAGTTCCAGGGAGGATCTGATTGTCTCTTCCAGACTCCATGGGTACTACACGAATGTCCTACAGAGACATACATGCAGGCAAAGTACCATACACATAGAGTGAAAACAAGCTCAAACTGTGCAGAAAGGTTTGCATGGAACTCACAGGTTCTCCTTTCTCTGCCTCCTAAGTTCTGGGATTAAAAGCATGTCCCACCATCCTGGGCCTGAATTCAGTGCCTTACTGCTAAATTTTGTATATTGATACTACATACTGTGATAGGGAAAGTTCTCTATTTAGTACAGCTTATAGTCCCAGTTTAAGCACCTTTTAACTCATCTTCACCTAACTGTTATAGCACTGAAACTTTCTGATTTGTATTAAAGACATTTTTAGAGTGGATTTTTTTATTTCTCTGCTGATTAATTCATTTATCTTCATAATATAGGAAGCATTATCATTTTCCTCGTTGTTCCCAGACAGGACAAGACTGTTGAACTTTCTAAGAACCCAGTATGATGTTCACACTGCCAGAAACCTTAAAGTCAGATGAGAACACGTAAACACACATGTTACCAGCTGTTAGCATTTCTGTTTTGGACATAATGAGTCTCTTCTGGGTCACACAAGCCCAGAGGGACTAGGAATGTAAACTTCAAAGCTGGCTTCTGTCCTGTACTGTCATTCCTGGCTGGAATTGTGTTTTCTCTGCATGTGAAAATACCAAGTTACAGTTCCTCAAGAGAAACAGTAATAAAAACAACGAATTGTATCACTGATGAGCAGCAGGCAGAGGCCTGTTGGTGAGATTCTGTCAGGGGCTGAAATGAAGACGAGTCCAGTCTGCGCAGAAGTCCGTATAATTGGAAGGAAAGAAGCAGGAATTGTAGTGAGTTTAGAGAACGGAGGGTGAAGGATAAAGAGTGTTCTAATCTACAGCAAAATTTATAACCTTGGATGTGAAGAGACCGTGAGACCAATCTTTGTCCTTTGCAGTTAAAAATCTGGGGCTGGGCTGTAGCAAGTGATGTATGTAGCACCTGTCTGAATATGCCACACCCTGGGTTCTATGCAAAGTACTGCAAAAATGAGTATAAAGTCAAACACAGTATGTGTACATTGAAAAACAACTGAACAGAAGTAACATTTTAGTCTGAAGTGTCTAGTATAGTACCACGTACATAATCTGGGCACCACCATTTATTGGTTTATTGTTGGATGTTGCATAAAGCTTTCTCATTGTAAGGTTTTTGTTTTTTATTTTTATCTATTTTTTAGGTTAGAGAGGTTGGAGGTTATTACTTATTGGCAGATCTGTTCTTGTGATCAACTGTTACCAGAGCATGTTTCATTTGAGTGTTCTGTAGGACTCAGAGCAGAGCTGGACAGTGGGACAGAGACACCTCTCTCTCCTTCTCCCTCCCCTCCCCCTCCCCACCCACTCCTCCCTCCCTCCCTCCTCCTCCTCCATGCAAACCTTTCTGCACAGTTTGAGCTTGTTTTCACTCTATGTGTACGGTGCTTTGCCTGCATGTATGTCTCTGTAGGACATTCGTGTAGTACCCATGGAGTCTGGAAGAGACGATCAGATCCTCCCTGGAACTGGAGATTTTACATGTGTTTGTGGGTGGGGCTGGGGTGCCCACAGCGGCTAGAAGAGGGTGTGGGCCCACTGGAGCCTGAGCTGTCCCGCATCAGTGCCAGACTGAACTGAAGAGAACAGCACGTGCTCTTAACTGCTGAGCCAGCTCTCCAGCCCCCAGATGGGATTCTTTTTTATTTTTATTTTTCATGTGTGGATGTTTTGCTCACATTTCTATCTGCTTACTACATGTGTGCCTGGTGCCTGAAGAGATCCGGAGGTGAGGTCAGCTTCCCTGGAACTGTAGTTATGGGTGGTTGTGAGCCACAAAACCCTGATCCTCTGCAGGAACAAATGCTCTGAACCACTGAGCCAGCTCTCCAGCCCTGCTGTGCTTCTTACCATCTAGCCCAGTGACCTGCTTAAGGTTAATGGATTTGCCGTTTAAAAGTTTTTATCTTCCCAACTTGATTCTGGGAAGACTTGAAGGAACAGTGGGACTATTATCTGTACACCTAACATAGACTTGGGTTCTTACAGTCTTCCTTGACTGCATCCTCTCTCCTATGGGTGTATGACGCATGGCTTTGGCTCCAGATGTTTTCTTATGTGGAAGTTGTGAGTACTCTGCTTCCTGGGTACACACATCTGGAAGAAAGCTCTCCCATATAGCCAACTGAGTTAAGAGCTAAAGACACATGTGAGAGCTTTGTTTGTTTGTTGTTGTCATTTTTTTTATTGTTTTTTTTGTGTGTGTGTGTGTGTGTGTGTGTGTGTGTGTGTGTTTCGAGACAGGATTTCTCTGTGTAGCCCTGGCTGTCCCTGTCCTGGAACTCACTCTGTAGACCAGGCTGGCCTCGAACTCAGAAATCCGCCTGCCTCTGCCTCCCAAGGGCTGGGATTAAAGGCGTGTGCCACTACTGCTTGTTTGTTGTTTTTAAAGATTTAATCTAATGGTGTGTGTAGGTAGATGTCTCACATCTGAGTACAGGTGCCTGCAGGGTCTGGAAGAGGGAACCGGATCCTCAGAACTCCAGCTACAGATGGTTGTAAACCACCTGATGTGGGTACTGGAAATATCACAGGGTCCTCTGGCAGAACAGCAAATGCATTTAAGCTCAGAGCCATCTTTTCCATGTGAGAAGTCTGTTTTGTTTTTGTTTGTTTATTTTGGTCTGTGCAGGCTACTCAACTGGTGTTTTCCACAGCACTGTGTATAACCCTGGGTGTATAACATTCTAGGGGTAACATCCTAGGCGTTGTTTGCATGATGCCCCATGAAGACATCTGCTTCCCATTGCTCTGATGTGAGTGCATCTCTTTGCCTAGCAAAAGGGGGTTACGGGTATAATTCAGGTCCTTCTGAGGGGCGGGCAATAGAAGATGCTGAAAAGAGAGATCAGAAGCTGTAGAGGGAGTATGACTGCTGTTCTGCCTCCGTGAAGATGGAGGCCTGGGCATTTTTTAAACCATCACATCTTGATTCCTTTTCTTAAACAACAACAAAAAAAAGTGAGGGTGAGAGTTCTTAGGAAGAAACCAAGTGGAACCTTTAACATTTGGCTTGAAATCTCCTTGGCTGTACCTTTCGGTTCATTAGGTACATTTCTGCTTTCTGCATGTCCAGGTTGCTAAACTTGTAGCTACTGCTTAACAGACTGTCCCTGCCTTTGTGTTGTCCCTCCCATCCTTTAAAATGCTCACAGTCAGGCTCTTCAAAGCCCACAATCTACTAACTCAGTTTTTGGCTGTTTAGACTTCTGTAATAGCTACTCTCCTGTTTCACTGTAGAGTATAACCTATATGCATTGACGGTGCTTAGTAATTTGTTGTTGTTGTTATTGATGTTGCTATTTGGTGTTCTAGGGGTTGAAGCTAGTCAAGTACTCTACCAATGACCCACACCCCCTTTTTAGACAGAGTCTCACTGTGATTCCTTTGCCAGCCTGTAACTTGCTATGTAGACCAAGCTGAGCTCAAACTCAGAGAGCTTCACTTCCTGGGTGCTGAGGTTAAACGAGTATACCAACACACCCTGGCCATTTGGAGGTTGATTTGTTTGTCTGATGAAGCAGGGTGTCAAGTAGCCTAGACTGGCCTTGAACTTACTAAGTAGCTTAGAGATGATCTTAAACTTGAGATTCCTGCGTCTACCTCCCACTGCTTGGGTTGTAGATGTGCACCCCTGTGCCTGATCGTATTGTCCTACAGGACTGCTGAATCCGGAAGGGATGGTTTGTTACAGCGTATCCCCTTATGTCCAGCTATATTGTCCTAATTACGTAGCTGCTTAATTAGTGTAGCAGGAATGCGTATCTGCCTGTCCGTGTCTCTCCGTATCTGTGTATGTGCACACACACCATGTTAACTACTTGTCAATCCGTATCTGTGTATGTGCACACACACACCGTGTTAACTATTTGTGAGTCTGTATCTGTGTATGTGCTTACACACTGTGTTAACTACTTGTGAGTCTGTATCTGTGTATGTGCATACACACCGTGTTAACTACTTGTCAGTTGCTGTAACACCTGACCAAAATGGTATAAAAGACAGCAGTTCATTGAGCTTAAGGTTTCAGAGGGTTAGAGTCTATCATGAAGGAACAGCAGCCATGTTGGCACTGGAGAAGCAGAAGAGCACTCACTCCCCAATCCAAAACAGGAAACAGAGAGAGGGAGGGAGGGAAGGAGGGAGGGAGGGGGGGAGGGAGAGAGAGAGAGAGAGAGAGAGAGAGAGAGAGAGAGAGAGAGAAAACACAAACATACACTGGGAATGGTATGAGTTTTTTCTGGAAACCTCAAAGCCTTCCCCTGTGACACACCTCCTCCAACAAAGCCACACCCCCAGCCCCTCGCAAACAGTTCTACTAACTGGGGACCAAGTCTTCCAACACATGAGCCTCTGGAGGCCATTCTTGTGTAAACCCCCACACAGTGTAGAGTACAGTGTGGTGAGGTCTGGTAGCATAAGCACTTCCTCTTTGCTTTTCCTTTCATGATTTCTTTGACGCTACCCTATGTGCGCGTGCGTGCGTGCGTGCGTGTGTGTGCACTTGCATGTACAGGTGTTGTTCTGAGGTGTCTGTTTTGTCTTTTAGAACAAGATCCCTGACAGGAATGGGAGCTCACTGATTAGGCTAAGCTGGCCGGCCGGTGTGTCCAGGGTCCTGCTGCCTCTGTCTCCCTAGCCCTGGGATTACAAATGTGCTCCCCTGCACCCAGCCTTTTCTATATGCTCCACCGCACCCAGCCTTTTCTATA
>NW_021604614.1:6742666-6753202 GCF_004785775.1 Grammomys surdaster | reverse complement strand
GCACCCAGCCTTTTCTATATGCTCCACCGCACCCAGCCTTTTCTATAGGTTCTGGAGATGGAACTCAGGTCCTCATGCTTCATAAAAAACAACTGAGTGGTCTCTCCAGACCTTGCCTTATGCATTCCTGTATAATTTTTACAGTAGACTTTTTGCTGTTCTTCTCCAAAACAAGATGCTAGGAATTTAACTGGGACTAATTTAAGGAGCCATCACTACTGTATTGAATCTCCCCTACCCCTCTATTATATTTATTGTTAGGTATTCAGTAGGGTTTTAAAAGTTAAAATAGTGTAGTTAAAAAAATGGGGCCGGATAGTTGGCTCGGTAGTTAAGAGCTCTTATTGTTGTTGCAAAGGACCCAGGTTCAATTCCCAGCACCCATATGAAGGCTCACCACCTCCTCAGTACCAGGCATGAATGTGGTGCTCAGACACACATACAGGCAAACACTCATACAAAATAATAAAAATAAATCTAAAAAAATTTTGCAGAGATTGGTGGTCCATACTTTTAATCCCAGGGAGGCAGGGGTAGGCAGATCTCTGCATTCAAAGGCAGCCTGCTCTGCAGAGTCCAGAAGAGACAGGGCTACACAGAGAAACCATGTCTTGAAAAAAACCAACCAACCAACCAACCAACCAACCAAACAAACAAACAAACAAAAAACCTAGAAAATACATTAAAAATCATCTCCTAGTTACTACGTGAACTAGAAACATCTTTTGTAATATCGAAAGTATGTTTTTTATTATAAAATTTTATGAGCTTGGGCCGGGATATAGCTGAGTTAGTAGAGTGCTTACCCCAGCATGCCAGAAGTTCTGGATTTGATCCCCAGGCCTGTGTAAACTGAGCATAGTGATGGGTGCCTGTAATCCCAGCACCAGGACAGTGGAGGCAGGAGGATTACAAATTCAAGGTGATTGTTGGCTAACTAGTGCATTTAAGGCCAGTCTGGGATGACCCTGTCTCACACTAAAGATCTGTGAGCTTTAAGTAGCTGTTACTTTAAGGGTCACCTAATACATCTTAAATAGACTTGGGTGAATTGAGGAAAGGAACGTTGACTCAACTCCAGGGTTGTGACTGGAGAATTGATGGGCAGCCAGGAGAAGCTCGCTCCTAACCTAAGTGAATTCCGAGGGAGCTAGCCTAGGGCTTGCTGTCTCCCAGTCAGTAGGAATAGCACTGACATTTTAATTTGGATTCCCTCCCCAGGCAGATCCACCCTTTCTTAGCCAGCCAGCTCAGGAGCACTGAGCCGTTGCTGCGGGGGGATCAGAGAGAGTGGGGGTCTCACTAAGGTCTGCCTCTCTTGCTGCCCCTGAACTGACTCGTTCCCGACTACCCAAGAGTGACGCAGCTCAGTGGCTGCAGAGGTCACGTGTGCACCAGGGTGCCCCTGTTTCCTTAAACTCACCCTACTCTGTTCTTTCCAGGTCTATAAAGGAGAATTTCAGCTACCTGACTTTCTGAAAGAAAAACCCCAGGTACTGTACTGCTTCTCTGTCCTCTTGTTATGTAAGAACTAGCAGTTCCAGCCAGTAAGCTTAAAGAGACAGCGAGACTTAAGTGAACAGGGGAAAATAAAAGCCAGCTGTGGTGGTTTATGCCTGTAATGTCAGCCATCAGCTGAGATGAGAGGAGCACAAATCCAGGGCTAGCCTAGGCTACACAAGAGGTCCAGCTCTCAGTGTACAGACAAACAAAGATGGGAAATAGGAAAAGATAATGACATGTGCCCTGGTAGCAGACTCTTGTAATCTGAGAGAGTCCAGGGTCTTCCAAAGCTAGGGAAGTGCTTTGATAACAGATCATACACAACCACAAGTATTTCACAAATAAAGAAGGAGATGCCTGGAGAGTGCCAGCCTCCTGAGCATCTACTTTGCATTAAGACTATGCAGCCACCGCTGGCATGTGTGTCGTAGTCACATCTGTGGTGCGTTAACTGTTCTCACATGGCTGTCAGCAGCTGGTAAGCGTTCAAAGCTTGTAGTCCTCGTGCTTTAGAAATAACTTAAAGCACTGGATGTGGTGACTCACACCTTTAATCCCAGCACTCTGGAGGCAGAGGCAGGTAAATCTCTGTGAGGTTGAGGCCAGCCTGGTCTACAAAGTACATTCCAGGGGATCCAGGCTTACAGAGTAAGATCCTGCCTGAAAAACAAAAACAGAAACCCATCTACAATTACAGCTGTAATGTTCCAGTTCCTTTGCATTCCATTCTTGTGTTCTGAGTTGGAGAAGAACAGAGAATGTTATGGCAGATGTGCCTAAAGTGGCCCAGAGTGTCCTGTCGCCACCTGTCACCTGTGAACAGCTGGGAGGAGTGGACAGTCCCTGCTGTGTGCACAGCCTTGCTGTCCAGCATCGGCTGGGTGCTACTCTCCAGTGTGAGCTTAGTTTCTCACAGCATTTCAGTTAGGCTTGCTGGGGAAATACTCTCTTAACTGTTCATGTGAGCCGTGTCTCCCGCAGCAAGCCTGGAGGAGACAAGCAGGCTGTCCTCCAGCTCAGTGATGCTGTCTCCCAGCAGACATGAAGGCTCTGCCCTACCTGAGTTACCGGTCCTCCATACTGACTGCTGATATGAGAGAGTTTTAAGTGCTTTCAAGGCGTATTCTTAGCAGTCTATTTTTAACACTCTCCCATTCTCTTCATGGATTCAGCATCTGTTTGCCAAGGATCTGTTACGAGTGAGAAATTAGGATCCGTCCTCGGGAGTTGGAGGAAAAGGAAGGGTCTTTTCAAGGATCTAGATCCACCTCAGAACTCTGACTCTTGCATAAAGGGGAGTGCGGGCCAGGCCCAAAGTGCACGTGCCATCCCAGAGCCCAGGCTGGGTTTCCGAGTGGACTGTTACTCACGGCTGTGGCCATCCCAGAGCCCAGGCTGGGTTTCCGAGTGGACTGTTACTCACTGCTGTGAGATTTTCAGCCAGAAAGCATTCCAAGAGGCAGGAGAAACTTAAGGAAACCAAGAAAGGTGATTTGAGAGCAGAACTCCCCGTGCTTCAGGACACACTCATCTCCTGAGAGAGAAGGAAGTGGGTAGACGTGAACAAGGACATCCAGAAGAGTGCCCCATGTCCCCCTGAGGACAAGATGTCTTCAGCCATGGATGTAAAGGATGATAAATTACACTCCTGAGTTTAGGATATTTACTTATCACAACGTTTCATAGCTGGGCAGAGTGGCACATGCCTATTGTCCCAGCACTGGGGAGACAGAAGTAAGAAGATACGAAGTTCAAGGGCAGCCTGTGCTCCAGAGCCAGATCCTTTCTTAAACAAACAACCCTCCCCCAAAACAAAAACAAAAAATGAATAAACAGTGCTAGAGTTGGTGAGGTGGCTTAGTGGGTAAAGGCATTGTCACTAAACCTAACAAGCTAAATTTGATTCCTGGAACCCACATAAAGGTGGAACGAATGAAGTGTCTCCTGAAGGTGTCCTCTGATGTACAGACATGTGCTGTGTACACACATTCCCCACAGAGCATTCACACCAGCACCCATCCACACAGAAATAAATAAGTAAACAAGTAATTTGTAAAGAATGAATGCCACAGTTGGTCGTGATGATACAGCCTTGAAACCCCCAGCACTTGGGAGGCTGAAGCAGTGGATGTTTATGAGTTCAAGGCCAGCTTGGCCTACATCGTGAGTTCCAGTCCAGCCAGTGCTATACAGTGAGACCCTGTCTCAAAATAATAGTAATAAACTTTAAATGATTATTTTTATCTTAAGTGTATGCATGTCTTGCCTGCATGTATGTCTGTGGACCATATGTGTGCCCAAGGAGGCCAGAAGAGTGTGTCAGATCCCCTGGAACTGGAGTTAAGTGGTTATGGGCCACCGCGTGGGCCTGGGAATCAAACCTGAGTTCTCTGGAAGAGCAACAGATGCTCATGACCACTGAGACTTTTCTCCAGCCCAATAATAACATTTGTTGTTTGTTTGTTTGTTTGTTTGGTTGGTTGGTTGGTTGGTTGGTTTTGTTTGTTTTTGAGGCAAGGTCTTTCTATTCTGTAGCTCTGGCTATCCTGAAACTCACTATGAAGATCAACCTGTCCTGGAATTCACAATGTAGACCAGGCTGGCCTCAAAACTTACAGAGAAACAGCTGCCTTTGTCTCCCAAGTGCTGGGACTAAAGGCTTGCACCACTACACCCAGGTCCAAAGAGAAAATCTTTTTTTCTTTCCCCTTGAGCGAAACAAAACAAAGGAAACGATACATATGACCTAGGACACTGGGCTTACAGAATGATGCAGTACACTTAGGCACACAGAGTAATCAGGCAGTTCTGTTCAGAGAATCTGAAAAAGGATCCAGACCCTTGTGGAACACTAAGCTCTTTACTTCGCTTACTATGTCTGATGTCACAGGAGAAACTGGACAGTAATGAAAGCCATTGAGCAAACCTATAGAGAGAAATCTCTCTGGCTTCTTCTTCCCTAGGTTCAGGAGACCTTGAGCTCTTCCCGAGTTTTGCTGAGGGGAGTGGCTTCTGAAATGAGGGGGCTGTCTAGGTAGGCGGTTCCTGCACAGGGCTTTCCTGTGACCGGGTCGATAACTCGGCCGACTTTGAAGATGATCTCAGCCAGTACGTGTTTCACATGCTTTGATCGTGGGACGGGCAAAGCTCTGAGGAGCACGATGTCCCCGACGCTGCACTGCTGAAGGGCGTCGTGAGCAAAGTAGATTTTCCGCTTATTAAAGTACTTCAGTAAGAGGGATCCAACGCAAGTCTGGTCGCTCTTACCTTAGCAGTTTTTACCATTGTTGTACCAATCACCTTCCCCACAACACATTTGGCGTGGACGGATGAAGGGACTATTGACATTGTGTGTCTGTGGCCACCTCCAGAGTCTACCACTGGGACCAAGGCCGGAGGAACATGGGCCCAAAGATGAAATCGTTAAGAACTATAAATAAAGAAATAGTAAAAGCAAGCCTTCAGTAGGACAATTAATTTTTAAATACAACACAAGTTTGTTGACTATAGAGAAGTCTTATATGGAAATAAGGTTTTAGAATGCCTTAGTAAGCATTCAAATTGCTGTGCTGACTGTATTTCATCTTCCTACAAGCACATTGGAAAATGAGAGATTATGGCTGAGGGGCTATGTAGACGGCTTAGTGATTAAGATTACCGCTGTCTTGCAAGGACCTTAGTTCCATTCCTAGCACCCGAGTCAGGTGACCGCCAACTGGCTGTAACTTCAGCTCCAGGGGATCTGACACTCTCTTCTGGCCTCTTGGGTCATCACACTCACATGTATGTACTCTTAGACAGACAGACAGACAGACAGACAGACACACTAAAAAACAGAAATAAAATCTTGAAGCTGCATGTTGTAGCATGCACCGGCTGTTCTTCCAGAGGACCCATGTTCAGTGCCCAGCCCCCACATGGTGGCTCTTACCTACCTGTAACTCTAGTTCTAGGATATCTGATGCCCTCTTCTGCTTTCTTCAGATACCAGGCATAGACATAGTGTGTAGGTATACAAGCATCCATACGCGTTAAATAAAGAACTAAACATTTCAAAGAAAGATGATGGTTTAAGTAAGGAGTAGATCCAAGTGGGGCACATGCTTGTAGTCTTAGTACTTGTGAATTGGAAGCAGGATCAAGTTCCAGGTCGTCTTCAGCTGCACGGAGTGGCCAAGGCCCTCTGGGGTTACACAAGACCCTGTCACAGCAAGAAAAAGGAAATAGAAGCCTGCTAGGCACAGGCTTCTTACAGCAGAACATGCTTGTAATCTGAATACCAGGAGGCAGAGGCAGGAGGACCCTGAAGGCCACCCCTTTCTACATAGTAGAGTACAAGGTCAGTCAGAACTAAGGAAGGGGTACTCAGGCCAGGTCTGGGAGGGCCCCAGGGCCAGCTCTGTGGATTCAGAGCCATGTTCTTCTCCTTGTTCATGGACACAATAACCAAAAGTTCCCTAACTTTAGCTCCTAGCATTTGAATTGAGGCTAGGCTGGCTCAGAGTTTTCAAACATCCAGCCACAGTGTTGATCTGTGGTGATGGGCCCACAGAGATCTCATGTCCTGACTCAGATGTATCCATGGTGCTCACGAGGAACAAAGGCATCCCTATTACTCAGGGGATGCCGGGGAGTTAGACTCTTCCTGGAATGTGGGAAAGACCAGTCTAGGTTTTCTTCCAAACAATTATAGGCTGAGTTTATCTGAAAGTCTGGGTAGATCCTCTTACAAGTGTGGGATCCCTTGGAGATCCACCATAATCATGAATAAATTTTAACAAGAGGCTTTTTATTTAGTTACTGGTCCCCTGAGAGCACTCCCAAGATATAGCCCCTACCCGTGTCAGCCCAGGGCTTATAAAGGCAAACCCCACAAGACTGCATGTATACTGCCTACGTGTAGAAAGGGTCGTGTTTCATCTTACATGTCTTGCAGTTGTCTTAAGCATCTCTTTGAAGTTTGGTTTCAAAAGCAGAAATAATAGTTAGTCATCAAGAGGTGGTGGTACATGCCTTTAATCCCAGCACTCAGGAGGCAGAGGCAGGCAGATCTCTGTGAGTTCAAGGCCAGCCTGGTCTACAGAGTTCTAGGACACCCAGAACTACAGAGAGAAACCGTGTCTCAAAAAAACCCAGACAAACAAAAAAACAAAATAGCAGTTAAGTTTTATGATCCCCTATCTTGCTGGAACAGCAGATATTACAAGATCAATTTTAACAATAGGCTTCAATGTCTGGAAAAAAAGGAAGCTGGCTGCTAGAGTACAGGAAGCTGGCTGCTAGAGTACAGGAAGCTGGCTGCTACAGTACAGCCTGTGCAAGCTAGAGCCTTTTTTTTTTTTTTTGGTCTCTCAATCACAGTAAGTTTGAACCTTAAGTGTAAAGTTAACCCTTACAATCCTTTGAGCCATACCTGATGTGTTGGTGAGAATAGTCACCTCTTCTACTAACCAAGCAACACCAAGGATTTTAACATATCTCTTGATTCCTTCAACAGACTGAGCAAGTGGAGTAGCTGAGCCCGTAACTTCCCACAAGTGAGGTGAGACCTGTTGGGGGCTGCTGGGTGGAACTTTCCACATGGCCTAGCAGAGTACAGCTATGTGTCCAGATGGAGGGTACACCTCTGGCCTCAGACAGCCTGGGTTGGTGTTGGCTCTGCCACTTCCTGGCACCAAGCAGCTTAGGTCTGTGTCTGTTTCCCTGTCTGTAATAGGATGAGTATGCTAAGCAGAGGTCCATGGTAAGATCTGACTAACATGGCCTCTGCGGAGAGTCTGGTACAGAGAAAGTGTGGTGATGGCGTTTGCAGTGGAGCGTTAGGTAGACAGCCCAAGAGACTGCGGAGCCCAGCCATCTGTGTGCTGTCGGGAAGAGATCCCAGAGAGCCCATTTGTCGAGGTCATGTCACATGACAAGCAGTCACTGTAGTCACTTTGGACACTGGACATTGGTGGTGGCATCCTTAGAAAGGGCCTGTGGCAGTCCTCCTGTTCTCCTGGTTTGTATCCTGAACTTACTTGTAGGTACAGGAAACGTCACAGAGGCTTGTGCTCACGGTTGTCTGTCCTCACGCACCTGGGCTGCAGGAGCCCACTTCCCCCCTCGTACAAACAAGACTAAAGCTACAAACAAGACTAAAGCGGGAGGTAGGGGAGAGGCAGCCCTCATCCCTGCCTGTAACCACATGCTGTGCGTTTTCCTAGGGACAACGGCTGCCTTGTCTACAGAAGAGAAATCTCGGAAGCTGCTGTCTGCTGAGAGAAGGGGTGTCCTGCTCCTGTTCACCTGCCAGCCTCCTGTCCCTGGGGGACACGTCACACACCCGGGCCTCCCCGAGTGATGGCTCTTGAGCCCAGTAACATGCATGGCCCTCAAGATGAGGAGCCCAGCAGGGACATAGTTCTGTCACAGCTCCTCTTGTCCTTGTCTTCCCTTCCCAGATTCCAGTCTTTCATTTCAAGGAAAGGAGGGTTTGAAGATGGTGTTCCGTTAACAAAATCGGGCAGTCTCATTCCGAATAGGTTTTCTGTACACGTTCCGATGTTTTGTAGAACACTCGTGCCTGTTTAAATGTATTGATGTGGATAATAGTAAATACCTTAATTATTTAAATAATTCATTGTATTGTTTCAGAGACGTTTGGAAATTACTGTATACATTTACAACCTAATGACTTTTGTATTTTATTTTTCAAAATAAAAGCTTAAATGTGAAGCATTCGATGGTTGTTTACAGTGCTGTCATTCAGAGGCACATGTCTCAGACGGTGCTACACTCACTTCTGTGGGCTCTTTCTGCACCAGGCCACCTCTTTCCCTTCCATTACCTCCCTTACTCTCTCCTTCCCTTCTCCCTTCTGTGTGTGTGTGTGTGTGTGTGTGTGTGTGTGTGTGTGTGTGTTTGTGTATGTATCTGTGTGCGCATGCATGTTCATGTACGTGTTCATATTTGGCCAGAGGTTGATGTTAAGTGTTTTCTGTCACCCTCTACCATATTTTTTGAGACAAGGTCTCTCAGTGAACCTGGAACTTGTGTTTTGGGCTGGCTGCTAGACTTGCTGGCCAGGCCTGGGAATCTGCCTGCCTTTACTCTCCAGCATTGGGGTTACAGAAGCTTGCACAGCTAGCATGCCTGGCTTTTTTACACGGGTACTAGGGATCTGAACTCACAACCTCACACTTGCACAGCAAGCACCTTACCTGATAAGACATCTGTCTCCCTAACCCTTGGCATGATCACATTTTAATGACATTTTGTTTATTTATTTTGAGATGGGGGTCTCTACGTAGTCCTGGTTGGTTGCCCTGGAACTCACTATGTAGACAGACCGGCATTGAACTTGCAGAGCTCTGCCTCCAGAGCGCAGTGGTTAAGGTGTGCGTCCTCGTGCTCCGTTTCCTAGGCAAGTTTTCTGTAACTCATTCCAAAGACCTATTGCCAATCATGTATGAATCCTGTTCCGGTTGATTCTGGCATACTATGTTTAAGGTCAAAGAAGTTACCGTTTCCAAGAGGCCTTTATTGTGGAACACGAAATAGCGTAGATATTAGTAATCACATTTATTGATTCTGTTTCCTGTGCCAGGCACAGAACAAGATGTTTTTCATGGTATTTCGGTTTCAACACTGCACCCGGTTTAGTCATATCTGCGTCACTAACTAAAATCCCTTCTGCCCTGTCACTCAGCCTGACACGTAAAGGTCATCCTCTTTCCACCCATGTACAAGAGTACAAGACCTTTGAGCCTACCGTCAAGTATTTGTTGACTTTATCCACTTAAACTCCGGCTATTCAAAGACTTCACTATCTGTGAAGACACCATTACAGTAGATAATCTAAGCAGTGTCCTCAGTCCCTCTCTTGTCCTGACCACCTCTCCTTGGGAACAGAGCCCACACTCTGCTGTGAACCAGCCCTAGCTCTCTGCCCCATTCCTCCATAGGCCTCTGTACATTGTTTCTCCCCCTAGAATGTCCTCCCCTCTGCTCCTGGCCTACTAGCCGCCTCTTTATCCTGAGATCTCTGCAAGTCCAGTGTCCTCTGGAAGACTCTCCTAGCTCTTCTACTGAAACTAGACGCCTGTGCTAGTTTCCTTTGCGTTGCCGTGACCAAGATAGTTGAGAGAAACAACTTCATAGGAAGAAAAGCCCCTTTGGGCTTACAATCCATCGTGGAGGGAAGGCGAGGGAGAGTGGATGTCGAGTCTGATTGCGCAGGAAGCAGAGTGCCCAGCACCAAGCATGGGTCTAACCTTCAAAGGTGCACCCTGTAGGAAGGTAATGTTAGAATCGGGTTGCTGCTTTGGCCACAGTACTGCAGCAGTCTCTCATTAGAACCCAACAGGTTCCTACTGAGACCTGGCTAACAGGCTTCCGTGTGGCCAGGCTTCTGACCCGAGGAGTGAGCTGACACTGAGTGGGGCTTGCTGGCCACACCTCTCACTCCCTGCTCACTTTCTGCCTCCTGCCTGGGCATGGGAGAGCCTGGCTGCAGGATTGCGCTCCCATCCCCAGAAAGGGAGAAGACACACTGTTTCTGCCATGTAGGCCCTGATTTTCTCCCTCCATCTCATCATCCTTTCTGTGGTAGTGAGGGCTGTGGCATGCTTTGTCTGTCTGACCACAGCATTGATAACTTTTTTTTTTTTTTTTGAGACAGGGTTTCTCTGTGTAGCCCTGACTGTCCTGGAACTTACTCTGGAGACCAGGCTAGCCTCAAACTCAGAAATCCACCTGCCTCTGCCTCCCAAGTGCTGGGATTAAAGGCGTGTGCCACCACTACCCGGCGATAACTCTTCTAATAAATTCCGTACTACCTACAGGCCTTCTTAAGTATTCTTAAACCCATGTCAGAGACCTTCCACACTCCTAACAGCCTATTAATAGCTCCACCAGGTTCCTGAGGGACAGAACCCACTCACAGCTGGACAAAACTCCATGATATGTGTGACCTATGAACCCCCACTGATAACCCCACTTCACCCCTAATTGACAAATTTTTTTTCTGACCTATAAATATCTCTCTCTCTC
>NW_021604614.1:6717433-6742266 GCF_004785775.1 Grammomys surdaster | reverse complement strand
TTCTTGAGCTTTGTGAAGAAAGGCAATTCTTTTCTAAATGATAAAAGATATTTCTTTTTTTTTTTAATTTTTTTTAAACTTTATTTATTTATTTATTTATTTATTTATTTATTTATTTATTATAAGTACACTGTAGCTGTCTTCAGACACCCCACAAGAGGGCATCAGATCTCATTGCAGATGGTTGTGAGCCACCATGTGGTTGCTGGGATTTGAACTCATGACCTCTGGAAGAGCAGTCAGTGCTCTTAACCACTGAGCCATCTCACCAGCCCCAAAAGATATTTCTTTCAGCATTTTATTTATTATTTGTTTGTTTGTTTGTCAAGGCACAGTTTTTCTGTGTAGCCCTGTGATACACTTTTCAGCCCCGGCTGTACTGGAATTCACTCTGTAGACCAGGCTGGTCTTGAATTCAGAGATCTGCCTGCCTCTGCCTCCTGAGTGTTGGGATTAAAGGACCATGCCACCACTGCCCAGCTCATCTATTTATTTATTTTTCAGACAGGATATTACTGTGTAGCCATCCTCCTGCCTCACCCTACCAAGTGCCCTTTATCATTTTATTAACACGTCTGTGTTTGTGAAGAGTTAGGATTTCATAGAATCAAACGAAGTCCTGTAGAATGAATTAAAAGTGTCCTGAGTAAAACTGAAGATGAAATGGCTAGTTAGAGCCAAGAATAAAGTTGCACACCTTTAGTCTTAGCAACTGGGAAGCTGAGGCAGGAGGATTACAATTTCTGGGAGCAACCTGGGGTATATATTGAAGTCAGGCAAACCTGGGCTATGAACTGAATCACTGTAACTAGGCATGGTAATGCATGGCTGTTAATTCTATCACTTGGGAGGCTAAATAAGGACTATCGTGAACTCAAGGCCAACTTAGCCTATGTGAGACCCTTTCTCAAAATAAAAGGACTAGAGAAAGGCTCTAGTTAGGAATACTTGCTTCTCTTGCACAGAACTGAAGTTCAGTTCCTAGGACCCTCACAGTGTCTCCCAGCTGACACCCTCTTCTGGCCTCCTCTTACACAGTCCACATGATGTACCAACACACATACAGGCAAAACACTCATATGCTCAAAAACCTAAAGTCTGTTCTTTAAAAAATAAAATAAAGAATACAAGGAGAAAAAAAATACAGCAATCCGGTAACTAGCCATTCTAAGAAGGATGGCCAGGAGCTCAAAGTCAAGGGCAAACTGCTTTGCCTGGAGCTGGAGCCTGAACAACATAGCTCAGTAGATGGGTGCTGGGCTGAGACCTACATTTATCAAGATCATAAATCAGTTCAGGAAAATAAAGTATCTTACGCAAAGTTGCCCATTGGGTAAGTGTTGGGGGTGAGTTGCAAATGCAGTTGGCCTGGACCCAGAGCCGGTTGTCTTAATGACCTTTCAGTGACCATCAGCACTCATTCACTAGCTTTCAGTGACCACTCATTCATTACCCACCAAGGACCACTCATGCATTACCTGTCAGTGACCACTCATTCATTACCTGCCAATGACCACTCATTCATTACCTGTCAGTGACCACTCATTTATTACCTGCCAATGACAACTTGTTCATTACCCGCCAATAACCATCTTTCCACAGGAGCTTTTCCATTATTCATCATTAGTACTTACAGGATTTTTTGTTTGTTTGTTTGGTTGGTTGGTTTTTTGTTTTTCGAGACAGGGTTTCTCTGTGCAGCCCTGGCTGTCCTGGAACTCACTCTGTAGACCAGGGTGGCCTCGAACTCAGAAATCCGCCTGCCTCTGCCTCTCGAGTGCTGGGATTAAAGGCATGCACCACCACTGCCTGGCAATGGGAATTTTTTAAACAGCACCCTAGACTCAATCATTTCACAGGAATGATTGTGTCCTAAGAACTCTAGGCAGATTACTGTCCTTAGGACTTTACCTAATTCCTTATTTCAAGGAGTCACAAAGCTTCTAATATTAACTACCAAAAACAAGGCTGGTAGGGGATTGGCTAGGCAAGACATTCCTTTTTTTTTCCCCTTCCTTTCCCTTCTCCCTCTTTCTCCAGCCCCACTTGCTTATATGACAGCATCAGATCTCATTACGGATGGTTTTGAGCCACAGTGTGGTTGCAGGGATTTGATCTCGACACCTCCGGAATGTCAGCTATGCCAGCATAGCTGACTGAGTTCCTTGGATCGGCGGAGGGCTGAGGGCGAGAGAAAGAAAGACAAGGAGTCATCTGGTAAAGAACCAAATGCTCTATTTTCAACTGCACAGCTCCCTTTTATACTCCCCACAAAACAGGAACACAAACAGGAACAGGGATCAAAATAAGAAAAAGGAGATACATGTGGCAGCCTACCACCCAAGCTTGGATTTCTCCTTGAGCAGTCTTCTCAGGGAAATGCATAGAGATGGGGGATCGGGCACAAAAGCACAGGTGCAGAGGATGGTAACTCACAGCGGAAGAGCAGTCAGTGAGTGCTCTTAACTGCTGAGCCATCTCACCAGCCCAAGACATTCCTTTTTCCTTAAAACTAGGTTTGTTTTTTGTTGTTGCTTTGAGTCTTTTTGTTTTTAAAGATTTATTTTTAATTTGTAGGTTTGTGTATGTATGTATGTATGTATGTATGTATGTATGTATGTATGTATGTACGACACATATATTTTTTATGTTTGTTTTTCTGAGGTGGTCTCAGGGAGCTTACCCTGGCCTCTAGGTCTGTGTAGCCAAGGATGACTACAAGGAGAGAACTGAACACTCCCCTCATCCTCCCAAGTGCTAGATCTCAGGAGTTCACTACCATATTTGACCCTATCTTCTTAGAAAAATAAATAAATGTGTCTCCTCGTCTCCAGAGGTGTTATTACTAAGAATCTAGAGTTGGTTAATTTTCACAGCATAGCCACTGTTTTGGTGTTACACGGTGTAGTTCCTGGTCTGGCTCTGATAGGAAAGCCTAAAGTGCCCTCTGCTGGCTAAGCATGGAACGACCGCAGACTCTGAAAATGGGTTGCCACTGGAGAGGATCGTGAAGGAATGAAAGCTCTGTCTCTTTGGGACTCGTGAGTAAAGGCAGCTGTGGTCCAGCCTGGCAGCTTGAGGTCTATCTGAGGAACCCACATGCTGGGGGGAGAGAACTGAATCCTACGCATTGTCCTTGGACCTCAAATACACAGAATAAGTAAGAAAAAATACATGAAAAAATTCTTTAAGAGAAAGTGGGGTTGGAGCTATGGCCTGGTGATTAAGAACACTTGCTGCCCTTGCAGAGGACTTGGGTGCGGTTCTCAGCACCGACATTGTGTCTAACAATATGTGTAACTCCAGTTCCGGGGGATCCTCTGCCTTCTGTTCAACTCTTCTGGCAATAGGCAGGCATTTAGTGCACGAGTGTAAACACATACACACACAGATACACACACATGTATGGACACACATGCACACACACACGCACATATGCAAGACATTCATACATATAAATCTTTTAAATTTTTAAAAAATAACAAGATGGAGAAACTTTCGTCTACAAAATGTCCACTACAATGAGATGATTTATTATTATTATTATTATTAGCTGGGTGTGGTGGTGCACACTTGTAATACTCGTACTTCAGACGTGGAGGCAGGGGGACCAAGAGTTTAAGGTCACTTTGGGCTGCATAAGAGCATGAAGAGCCATCCTGGGCTACATGAGACTCTACTGTAAACAAAAAAAAAAAACATTTCTTGAAGCTTTTATTTATGTGTGTAGGTGTTTGCCTGCATCTCTGTTTGTGTACCATGTGAGTGCCTGGTACCCACAGAGGCAAGAAGAGGGTGTCGGGTCCCCTGGAACTGGAGTTAACGGATGGGTTTTAAGCCACCAAGTGGGTTCTGGGAATCAACTCCCAATCTTCCGGAAGAGCGGTCAGTGCTCTTAACTGCTGACCCACCTCTCCAGTCCCAAAACATGGATGAAAGGCAGGTGGTGGGGGAACCAGGACATTGAATTCTCTAAACTTATAGGTGAACCCCTCTCTGTAGATTTGAATGTCATTGACTTGCCTATGTAAATATAATACTTTCATCTCTTTTTCCTTTCTTCCTTCCCTCCTTCCTTCCTTCCTTCCCTCCTTCCTTCCTTCCTTCCTTCCCTCCTTCCCTCCTTCCTTCCCTCCTTCCTTCCTTCCCTCCTTCCCTCCTTCCCTCCTTCCTTCCTTCCCTCCTTCCTTCCCTCCCTCCCTCCCTCCTTCCCTCCTTCCTTCCCTCCTTCCCTCCTTCCCTCCTTCCCTCCTTCCCTCCTTCCCTCCTTCCTTCCTTCCTTCCTTCCTTCCTTCCTTCCCTCCTTCCTTCCTTCCTTCCTTTGTCCTGGTTTTCTTTTTTTAAAGTTATGTTCTCATGTATCCCAGGCTAGCCCTGATTTTTCTAGGTAGCTGAAGACTACCTTGAACTGCTAATCCTAATCCTCCTGCCTCAAATGCTGGCATACAAGACGCATGAAGACCCACCTGGCTCAACTCATTTATTTTCTAATGACTTACTGCTTATCCTATCCTTTTGAGTAACGATTAGCACATCAAGACTTGGCTCTGTTTTGATCTAGATAATAGAAATGTGAATCGAGAACGAGGCCGGGGCTCATCTGTGTAACTCCGGTGGAGCTGGCTTGAGATTACACTGAGACTGAGATTTATCTTCTCCCCCCACCCCAAGGGTTGTAAATGTTGGCCAGGGAACCACATCTGGCTGGCCACACATACTCATTTTGGTCTTGTCTGTGGTTGCTTTCTTGCTTCAATGACAGAAACCAAAAGGCTTGCCAAGCCCGAAGATCTTTACCCTCTGGCTCTGGACAGAAAGGGCTGGCTGGCGTACACTCTTCCTCCTTTAATCCCATATCATCTCAGGAGTAGTAGTTTCCTGTGCGTTAAGTTTTCCAGCCAACTAAAGGAGAATTCAGCGGAATTCAGTTACAAACCAACGTCAGAACTTCAGAGCTGGTAAATCAGGTGTGACGGTGTATCCTCCCGGGGTGGAGGCAGGGACATTAGAAGTTCAAAATCATCCTGGGTTGCTTAGGGAGCTGCAGGCCAATCTGGTCGCTTCTTCATCATCAACAAGGAGAATTACACTGAATTGAATATTGTGAATCTCCAAATCACAGAAGATCCTGGAGAGTATGAATGTAATGCCACCAACTCCATTGGCACTGCCTCCGTTTCCACCGTACTCAGGGTACGGAGCCACCTTGCCCCACTTTGGCCTTTCTTGGGAATTCTGGCTGAAATCATCATCCTTGTGGTGATCATTGTTGTGTATGAGAAGAGGAAGAGGCCAGATGAGGTTCCTGATGATGATGAACCAGCTGGGCCAATGAAAACCAACTCTACCAACAATCACAAAGATAAAAACTTGCGCCAGAGAAACACAAATTAAAGTACTGCTTTTAATCTCTTTAGGTTCCTGAAAAACGATGGCAACATGGCCTGCTAAGTTTTCTGCTTGGACTTCTTTGGTCTTTCCCTTTCAAGTGAGCAACACCACAGTGACCGTCTAAAGCATGCCTTATTTAGCCTCTCCTATAAGGGTGACCTAGCCAGGTACATTTTAAACAATGCTTCAGTGTAGAAGGTGTAAACTATTTTGGGCTTGATGTGCTGTGAATGTTGCTTTCCCTCCCTTTGTTAAAATATTTAAATAGAAGTGAAAAGGTCCTCTGAGGATCATCAGATCATGCATGCGCCATTTTTTACTTATGCAGCTGTTAAATTGGCAACGCTCTAAATGCACTGCTGCCATCTAGTGATCATTTTGTAAAGTACAGCAAAACCTACAGATATATACAGTATATAAATATATATATATATTTATATTTTGGGGGGTGGGAGAAATCCAAAATAAAGTCAATGCTTGTTTCCTTTTTTAAAAAAAAATAGAGATTGGAAATACAGCTCAGCAGTTAAGAGCACTTGCTGCTTTTCCAGAGGACCCGAGTTCAGTTCCTACCTCCCCTGTTGAGCGGCTCACAGCCTTATGGAATCTGACCCTCTCTTTTGGCCTCTGCTGGTACCCATAGACAGGTGTATAAGCACACAGAGACACATAATGAAAAATAAAATTAGGAGAGTACATAGCAATCGAGTGAGCACATAAGGTTGCTTTCTTTCAAAAAGTATTTCCTTTGGGGAGAGTTGGCAGAAAGCATCGAAACTGAGTGCCTAATTTCAGGGCTTGGTGTCATGTGGCATGATTCTGGGGGTGGGAGTAGGGGAGTTCCAAGGTATAGCAGCCTCTATTTTCCGAGAAGCACTGACGTCTGCATCTTCTTGTGCTGCCCAGCCCATCCTCAGAGGCTCCCTGACCTTTCTGCAGCCTCCCTGAGAGCTGTCTGGAAGTCATTCCCAGAGTGGTGACTTTGGTAACTGTATGCTGCCAGGGAGCTGCCCTCCTTCCCAGACCTCCCCCTTTATCCCTTCCTACTTTCCCAGCAGCCCTCATTCCAGGCTGCTGACCTTGGAGTTCCCAAACTGTATAAACAAAACCAAATGGGAAAGTGCATTCCTAAAGGAAATTCTTGGCAGAAGTAGAAGAAAGCTCCAGCACATAAAACTGATGGGGGGTGGGATGGGGGAAGGGGAAGGGGGCTGGAGAGATGGCTTAGTGGTTAAGAGCATGCATGAGCTGCTCTTCCAGAGGTCCTGAGTTCAATTCCCAGAATCCAAATGATGATTCACAACCATCTGTAATAGAATCTGATTCCCTCTTCTGGTGTGTCTGAAAACAGAGTACTCATAAACATACATACACACGTATGTACATACATGCATACATACATACATACATACATACATACATACATCTAAAGCAACACTGATTCTGTACGTCGTATCTCTCTCCCTCTGGCATTTTGGGACTCTCTTTTTTTTCTTCCTTCTTCCTCCCCTACTCTTTTTGTTTTGTTTTTTCAAGACAAGGTTCCTCTGTGTAGCCCTGGCTGTCCTGGAATGCCTTCTGTAGACCAGGCTGGCCTCGAACTTGTAGAGGTCCTCCTGGCCTTCTGCCTCCGCCTCCACCTCCACCTGGATTAAAGGCCCTGCCCAGTTTCATTTTGAAGACAAGGTCTCACATAGCTCAGCCTGGCCTCAAATCCACTCTGTAGCTGGGGATAATCTTCACCCGATTGGCCCTTCTGTTTCTCTCCCGAGTGCTGGAGTTATGTTTTATTTTTCTATTTACATGTTTATGTCCACACGCTCACCTTTGTCATGGTGTGTGTGGAGGACAGAGGACTGCTCTCACGAGTTCCTTCCCTCCTATAGTGTGGGCTCCAGCGTTTGAGCACAGGTTGGTGGCCAGTGCCTTTACCTGAGGAGCCACCTCACTGGTACCAGTTTTGTTTTTATTTTTACCACAATAGCCAGTTAATATATTACTACTAACTGGATGGAACTCAGGCTTAGTGTGTAGTACTCTGCCAACTAAGCTACAACCTCAACCCTTTTTCTGTCTCACTGTGTATCCCAATCTGGCCTCGGGCTCTTCCTGCTGCAGCCTCTCAATCTCCCCAAGGGACTGCAGGGGAGTGTCACCTTCCTTGAATTTTCATTAGCTTGTCAGAATCTTCTCCCTGCCCCTTAACTACACAGTTTTCTCACATGGATTCCTAGGGATGAAGAGACCCTCTGGCAGAGTGGATAAATGAAAAATAAACAGAAACCCTGGTTACATGCACCAATCCTGTGCCTGCTCAGACTTCTTATCATGTACGATAATAAAATTCTTTTTTTTTATAAAATTCTTTGTTACCTAAACCAAATTTGCTTGCAATTTCTGTTGCAATGGAAACACCCCAGCAGGGCAGTGGTGATACACACCTTGAATATTAGCACCAGGGAGGCAGAGGGCAGAGGTGGAAGGCAGAGGGCCGAGGCCGAGGCAGGTGGAAGTTGAGCTCAAAGCTAGCCTGATCCACAGCGTGAGTTCCAGGACAGGCAGGGTACACAGAAAAACCACACACACACAAAAAACAAAAACCCCTGAAAACTAAAGTCTGGGCTGGAGAGATGACTCTTGTCAACCAGAGAGAGCACTTGTCAATCTTTCAGAGAACCTGAATTCTGATCCAAGCACTCACATTGGCCAACCTAGAGGCACCGATAGCTTCCGGCCTCGCAAGGGCATCTGCACACTCTCACACACAAAAGCCAGACTCACAGTTCTGCCCTCATTTTGTCTCCTTTTTGTGTCAAAGTCCTGGTTGATTCCGCATACGTTAATCACTTGAGTGTCTGCCTTAACCCATCCCAGCTCTCTTCACCATCGAAGGCAATGGAATGAATAACTGAGCCATCTTACTGCCCACTCTCGACAATGTCCTGTTTCAGGTGCTCAGAAAAGCGTTTAGTCGCTGTTCAAAATCTGAGAGTCATCCTGAATTCTAGGACCAGCAGAGGCTCACAGACTAGACACTCGCCCACAACTTCATGGGAGCAATTGTCTATGATACTGAGGCCACATCTGGAGCAGGAAGTATCCTAATCAGCTTGTCATATGCTGAAAGGATCTCTTTGGACCACCTTACAGACCACCCACATAGTGACTAGTGCATATCCTCTGCCCCAATCCATCATCTGATAGTTGACGAGACCATTTCCTCTTCCCAGTGTGGGCCCTGTTGATTAAATCTCTGATTTTTCTCTTTAAGTGGTTTATTGGGACAGGTAACAAAAGCCGACTGGAGCTGTGGAAAGGTGTGGGGCTTTTTCTGAACGAGCCTCCCCTAACAGAGGTCACACAGTGGATGTGTGACCTAAATGTGTTGCATTGAGTGGGTCATCTGGCTAGCTGGGAAGAGCCTTCCTGAAGTGCCTGCTTCCATCTGTGTCCTGGTGCAGAGTTAATGTCACCATAGTGTGGTCATCTAGAGTTGCAGGTGTGGCTTCTTTTTCTTTGCCCAGTTTAAAAGAATGACCAAGCACGAAAGGCAAGGACTCGGCAGTCGGCCAAGCTTTATCCAAGTCACACACAGCAAAACAGACTCCCCGCCGGGGGCGAAGGGATTCAGAAATCCAGCCCAAAAGGAGGGCTTGAGCCTTTTGGTGGTCTAGGGCGAGTCTCCATCCACTTACTTCTGATTGGCTAACTTAAACAAATAGGAGGCAGCTGATAGACCCCACAGCTTCATGAAAGCCTAGGCATGTGTAGGCTGGTCAGATCGAGAAGGGGAGCCCTAGGCCGGGTGGTGGTGGCCCACGCCTTTAATCCCAGCACTTGGGAGGCAGAGGCAGGCGGATTTCTGAGTTTGAGGCCAGCCTGGTCTACAGAGTGAGTTCCAGGACAGCCAGGGCTATACAGAGAAACCCTGTCTTGAAAAACCAAAAAAAAAAAAAAGAAAGAAAAAGAAAAAAGAAAAAAGAGAAGGGGAGCCCTGCTTAGGGGTGGAGTTTTCTTTTTATTCCTCTGTGGTTATTTTAATTTTTTTCATTTTTAGTGGGGGTTTTTTTCCCTTTCTTTTTAGCAGTCTCATGCAACCCAAGATGAACTCACAATGTTATGAAGCTGAGGCTGGCCTTGACTTCCAAGTACTGGTATTACATCATGAGTCATAACGCTCACTCTATTATTATTGTTATTATTATATTATTATCATAGAGACGAGAGTTGAATTATTATTATCATTACTATATTAGAGACGAGAGGTGAATTCTCAGAAATCCTTCTAAACCTCTCAGATCGCTGTGATTAAAGGTATAAGCCACCAAGCCAAGCCTGGCAGTTTTCCCTTCCTGTGTGAGTCCACGGAAAAAGCGCTAGCACAGAAGCCGAGCAAAGGTGTTGAAGCGCTCAATTTCCATGTATTACACGGCGGGTGCCCTCAGTCCTCCGCGGCGCATCCTCTGGGACAGCCTGCTTAGGCCTTTCTTCACTGACCCGCTGCTATGGAGACAAACCAGCCAGTCTTGAGCCCTTTCCCAGGAAGCATGGACCGGGAAGATAAAGTGGCCTGGAGCTTCGCGCCTGCTAGTCAGAAAACCAACGAAAGCAGAACCGAGGTGCTGCTCCTATGAGCGGGCTTCCTGCCAATCAGGGGCGGAGGCCAGCGAGGACACAACCAATAGCAGGAGCAATTGGGTGGTCTGTCCTTGCGGGGACCGCACCGGGGACCAGCGCTGTCGTTGAACGTCAGGAGTGCAGAGCGCGTGCCCTTCAGATGGCCGGTAAGAATGGGGCCGATCGGCAAGCCGCCGTCAGTTGTCACTCTAGTTCGAGACCTCTATGGTTGAACCAGACCTTTAACCATCAGGGCGGGGCTAATCGAACTGTGCCAGTAGTAGTAGGAGGCGACCGGGTGAGGCCAGAGATAACTACGTGCGCTGTGATCGCTCTGAGCGGAGAACCGCTGCCTTAAGTAAGCGGCCTGGACCAAGGGAGGTAGCGCTCCCGTTAGTCAGAGAGCCAATCAGAATGGAACAAGCCCAGCCCGACGTGTTTCCCCCATAATTGGACGATGCTCCTGCCAATCATAGCAGGAGCTCTTGAAACCTCGACCAATAGCAAGGAGCGCCTGGTTCCGATTTGCCGCGCAGGGTCCACGCGGTGGTTGCTGATCGAGGTCGTCAGTTGGTGATCACCTCCCCTCGGCCAAACCCCAGAGCCGACCGGCGTCGCTCGCGCTTGTCAGCCAAGAGCCAATCAGAATTGGGTAGGCCTGTTGCCACTTCGGCTTAAGGCCGAATTGTTTCTTCTGTGATTGGGCGAACCTCCTGACAATCAGGGCGGAGCCAGCGAAGGCTCGGCCAATGGCTGGAGGCAGCTAGGTCAGACCAGCGACTAACTGTAGGCGCGGTGGTCGTTAGACGGTTGGAGGGCAGCACAGGACATCTTAACTCTCCGCAGGCCCTCGGCGTCTAGCGCCCACCGGCGGCCCATCCCGTCATGTCAGGCACTGCTTGGCTTTAGTTCTTCAGGCCTCCGCCCACCCGCCTACCCGAAGCCGCGCCCACCGCCCAGAGCCAGAGGGATGGTGGTAGTCACCGGGCGGGAGCCAGACAGCCGTCACTCGGACGGTGCCATGTCCAGCTCCGAAACCGAAGACGACTTCCTGGAGCCGGCCACTCCTACGGCCACGCAAGCGGGGCACGGGCTGCCCCTGCTGCCCCAGGAGGTACCTGGAGCGAGCGATGGGGGAAGGGAGGGCTGATGGGACGCGAGGGAAAACCTGGTGCTTGCAGAGCTGACCTTGGGAGGTGAGCCTCCCAAGGAGCAATCCACCCCTGATGCCACTCCTGCACTAGGTGTGTCCTCCCTGCCCTGGGGTCACCTGCGCCCCAAGTCCCTTCTTCCCATACTCGGTAGCTACCAGATGTCAGTTCCATTCCTGTATCCCATGTCACCTTTATCAACTAGAGGAGGACTTCTCAACGCATACCTTGTGCCATACAATCCAAAAGGAGACCCTAGGTTGGCCAAGTGTATCCTCCAGCTACCTGGGGAGTGGCTTAAGAAACTGCATGCAGTTAACCTATCTGGTGCCTTGGTATGGTTTAGGAAAAGGACACACCTGAGTGGGCCGGACCAATTCTCATCCGGGTGCCACTGTGCAGCGAACAGTCTCCGTTACCACATGGAGTAATTTCATTTGCTAGGTGGACAGGAGTGGTAGAGGATTTGGGGCAAGAGAAGCAATGTGAGCAAGGACATCCAGGAGATAAATTCGGGAATTAGGAGGAGGGCAATGGTGAGTTGAACTCTAAGAGCAGAGATAGTGGGAGGGATTCAGTTATCTGTTGCTGCACTGTGGTATGCTGTGGCTTTGTTAGTAGTCCTTCGTGTGTGTGACACTTTGCACGTGAAATGACCCTCGAGATAGATAGGAAGATGGATACAGACGTGGAGACTCAGCAGACAGAGTTGTCCAAAGGGAGGGGGGGCTGGCTTGACTGAAGTTCTCCGGCAGCTGACAGTATTGCGTTAGGGTTAGAATCCCCGAATTGGCAGCATCATGGGAAACTTGTAAAAATAAGCAAAATTCTAGACATAACTCTGCAGTCAGGGAGAAGAGCCAACACAGCGGTGACACTTTTTTTGTGCACTGTCATTGGGCAGAAGTTGTGGTTTGAGTGGAAGGACACACAACCCCATTGACTGTAGGACGGCCAGGCAGTCCCAGCCTCCTGTGAGTCACACCCCTCCCTGTGAGTTCTAGGGCTCCTTACTGTTACTGGTTTTGTTTCACATATGGTGCAAAGAAGTACATTAGTAGGTGCTACCTTTTAAAAAGAACTCCAGTCATGCAAAGCATTACAACAAAATGACATTTGGGTCTTGACATATACCTAGATTGGGTTTAGCGTTTCTGCAGAAATGTAGGAGGCGTTTTGCACCATGAGTGTAAGAGTTGAATTTGTTGGGCCTGGTGATACACACCTTGAATTCCAGAGACAGAGGCAGCAGATAAATGTCTGTGAATTCTGGGCCAGCTTGCTCTATGTAGTGAGTTCTAGGAGAGCCAGAGCTACACAGGGAAACTCTGTCTCAAAATAATAATAATGATTAATAATAGATTTGAGCTTATACTTAGAATTGTAAATCTTGTGTATTTTATTCATTGATTTTTGTGAATTTTAGTCTCTACTGTAAGGCAAGTCTCAGGTACGTTTTACCTCATCCATTTGTGTTTTGTGTGTGTGTGTGTTTTTATGAGGCAGGGTCTCTCTAGGTAGCTCATGTTGGCCTGGAGCTCACTGTATGGACTCTGGAGCTCACTGGTCTAGAATGCAGGGAGTCTCCTGATTCTGCCTCTCAATAGCTGGGATCAAAGGAGTGCACCACCATGCACAGCGGGGTTCTCCCCCACCCCCAAACAAAGGATGTGTGGACATTTGGGGAAAGGGCTATTTAGATAAATATAAAGACTTTCACCACAGCCAGAGAGATGTAATATTTGAGAAAAAGAATTCTAAGATAAACTTTACCCTGGGATAAAATTTCAGTTGATTTGGAGTCAGAACTGGAACTGACGTGCTCCAGGCTAATAACCTTTACTGTCATTTTCTCATCCTCACTTAGTCCTTGTGACCAAACCTTAGGTGACGTGAAGACTAATCAATCACTATAGAGTGAGTGGGAGAGAACGGGGTGAGGTAGAGAGCGAGGCTTGGGAGTGCTGAGCGTGAAGTTCTGAGGTAGAGCTCTGCTCTAGCACCTGCCAGGCTCTGGATTAGAGGAAGACGGTGAGGACCGGGTACCGCCGCGATGCAGTCACAAATAGCTCCTGGTCTCTGTTCAAAACTGGCAAGCACACAGGCTCTCCCGGCCTTTGGGCTGCTTGACATCTAGGAAAATGGGTTGACAGGAGAAAATGGTTGCCATTGTATGGTGCTAGGTGCTGTCGTTGAGGGGAGTGTAGTGACGGAATGAGGGGGGAATATGTACGTGATTCCATCTTGGACACGAGACGGAGGGAAGAGTGGTAGTGGTCACGGAACAGAGATGGAATGGACCGGTGCTGCCAACCGTGTGGTGCCTCCGTGTGAATTAGGAGGAGGACACACGCCTGGGTTGACAGACCAAACTGTCATCCGGGCGATTACACAGTGAACAACCTACACCACCACGTATGGCAGTTTCGTTTGGTAGCTGGGCGGGAGGAGACTTAAGAGCATCTTTGGCCAAAAAGCCAGCATGAGTTAGAACATACAGATGAGCAGTTCAGAAAGGGAAGATGATGAAAGCTGACGGAGATTGCAGGGTTGGGGTGAAGAGAGGCCCAATTTAAGAGCTAGTCTAATGAGTAGGACTTGTCAACTGATACTCAAGGAAACTGGGGTGGGGGTGTCCCCTAGTTTGGGAAGACTAAGTGATTGTGATCTGCCAGACCTAGGCAGACTGACATGGAAGAGCCCCAGATCTTGTTGCCTGTGCCAGTCTGAAAGCTGTGGTGGTTCCTTTCCAGTTTCCTGAGGTCGTCCCCCTTAACATCGGAGGGGCTCACTTCACCACGCGCCTGTCTACTCTGCGGCGCTATGAAGACACCATGCTGGCTGCCATGTTCAGCGGGCGGCACTACATCCCTACAGACTCTGAGGGTCGGTACTTCATCGACCGAGATGGCACATACTTTGGGTATGTCTGTCTCTTCCTCTACAATCAGCTCTGTGGTCATAACTAGTGAGTAGCCTGGAATTGGGTCTTGGGCGTTGCTGTCTTCCACAGTACCAGAGGAGATAGCCTAGAGGTGGAATTTAATAAATGTTCTTATCGACTTGTATTAAAATGCTTAGTTGTTTTGCCACAGGTAAAAACAACGAGAGAAATTTTTGTTTGTTCTTGGGTTTGTTCTTTTGTGATAGGGTTTCTCTGTGTAGCCCTGGCTGTCCTGGAACTTACTCTGTAGACCAGGCTGACCTCAAACTCAAGGCATCCACCTGCCACTGCCTCCTGAGTGCTGGGATTAAAGGTGTGTGCCACCACAGCCTGACAAGAGAAAATCCAATACTGGCAGGATTTGATGAAACTTTTCCCATTCTGTGCAGTTTGAGACTTGGAGAGTCGTTATCTAATATGGAAAGGAACAAACACACTTGGAGTCAGAGAATGTCAAAAACCGTCTTAGGTTCTGGCATTCAATAATACCATGTAAGTTGAGCATGGTGGCACTCTTGAGAGGTGGAAACGGGGGACTGCAAGTATTTCTAGGCCAACTTGGGCTATACAGCAAGCAAGGCTCTGTGTCAACACTCCCAACATACACTACCACCTACTGTAGCACGGAGGGGCTGTGGTGTGTGCAGTTCTGAGGCTCACAGTGGCTTACAGCAGAAACCGTGAAGGATGCTGGATTGCCACACCTTTGTTTTACTAAGAAAACCTTAAAAAACAAACTTGTAGCAAGGCAGTGGTGGATGCAGGTCTTTAATCCCAGCACTTCGGAGGCAGAGGCAGGAGTTCAAGGCCAGCCTGGTCTATAGAGCAAGTTCTAGGACAACTAGGGCTGCACACAGAGAAATTGTCTTGAAAAAACAAAAACAAAAAAATAAAACAAAACAAAAGTCAAACTTGTATGTTACTGGGATTTTAACGATAACACACACACTATACACACACACAAACTCACAGTCTTAGTTTATCTGATATGTACGAATCCTAAAGAAATAGATGTGATTATTACACCTTCCCATGTGATTATTACACGCTTTTGGCAAACCTTATAAAAAGTTTATGCCTCAATTTCATGGTGTTTTTTTTTAAGATTTATTTTTATTTATATGTAGGTATCACTTGTGTGTGAATACCCCGGAGACCAGAATGGGATGGATGTTGGATCCCCTAGAGCTGGAATCACAAGCAGTTGTGAGCTGCTAATGTGGGTGCTGGGAACTGAACTTGCGTCCTCTGGAAGAACATCGAGTCCTCTTAACCACTGAACCATCCTTCTAACCCTCAGTTTCCTTGTTGACATGAGAAATAAGTGTAGCTGTCTGGTGGGCATGTCTGTGATGATTAAGGAAAGAGCCTGTGTGTGACCCCGGGGAGGTCAGATCTTCAAAGCACATGGCTGGAATCCTCTGTTCCTTCATCTCTCTTTGGAGATGACTAGAGGATCTATCTAGCTTTTGACCTTGAACCAGTGACCAGGGAGGCAGGAACTTCAGCTGATGATGTATGTCTTTGTGTTGACTTCCAAGTAAGGGTACCCACAAGGGTCATTTTGATCCTTACAAAGGAGCCTCCAGCGATATAATTTGTTTTGCAGAGTCTGCTTTTCCCCAGTGGGCCATCAGCTGCCTCTGATGGTGAGAAAACAGAGTGTCACATCACTCTGTGGAACTATAAAAAGATTTTTTTGTTTGCAGGCCATTTGGGGAGGGAAGTGCTGGCCCCAGCTGGTGTCTCCCGTAGCGCTCTCAGCTGGGCCTTGCCTGGGCTTTTGCTTGTCAGAGCTCATAAGGGTTGATTGAACATCTCAGAGCACTGACTTTAAAGGGGTGGGGATGGGTGGGTCTGGAGACCTGAGTTCAGGTCCCTGTACCCTGTGTTAAGTGGCTCTCAACCACCTGTAACTTCAGCTCCAGGAGAGCCAATACTTCTGGTCTCCACTGAGTGCCTGTATTCTTGAGCACACACCCACCAAACATAATGGAAAAATAATTTAAAAGTCTTTAAAGGAGTTGTGGGGAGGAAGAACAGGATCCAAATTGAGGCTTCTATGCCGCTGTCTGTTGGCCTCGAGATGTAGTAGCATTCATGCTTGGACTTCTGGACTCCAACAGTCTGTGGCTTATCGGCAGTAGATACAGTTTTTCAAAGCTTCAGAGTATGAGTTCAGGGCATTTGGAAGGTACACACGTTTTTCTGCTGGTTGTAGCTCATGTAGACCATGTACCATCCTGGCGGCTGCTTGGGCCTGGGGCCGGGGGTGGTGGGGAGTTCTTCACTGTGCAGATGGCACTGACTCTGTTTGCTTCTAATGAGGTGAGGACCGGTGGTTGTCGGCTCAGGATGTGTTGTGTCTGGACCTGAGGCTTTGCCAGTGGTGGCTCCTTCAAGAAGGGTTTTCCATAACCTCCGAGGCCCCACTCGGGCCTCATTTATGGACTGGAGCTAAGAGAAAAGCCTGCCTCATATTGTCATTAAGAGGACCAAATGGGTGGTGCATGGCTAGTGGCCAGTACAGATTAATGCTGAAATGTTAGCTGTTGTTGCTTTATGGTTTAGATGAGTTACTGATGTACCAAATAGATCTAGGGGTTTCCTCCCTCTCTTCCCAAAACCGCTGACAATAGGCCTGATTGTTACCCTCGGCACTGAAGAGTCTGAAAAGGATTAGCAGGGACTGAATCTGTACTTTCCCCATATGTGACTTTACTTAGCTGAGAACCAGCTAATGTTAGCCCCTGAAGTTTGGAATGTTGTCTGCCCAGATAGCCATAGAATAATAGTAACAGTAGCAATGTGAGGTGGGTGGAATCTGTTTGTTTCTGTTGGAAGCATGAGGTTACAACTATTCCGTTATCCTTGTAGTTGTTATGACTGAACATTTCTAACATGTATTTGAGAAACTAGTGCTGAGGCCATAAGAGGACTTTCCTCTTCCTCCTCCTCTTTCTCCTCCTCTTCTTCCTCCTCCTCCTCTTTCTCCTCCTCTTCTTCCTCCTCCTTCTCTTCCTCCTCCTCCTCTTCTTCCTTCTCCTCTTCCTCCTCCTCCCCCTCTTCCTCCTCCTTTTCTTCCTCCTCCTCTCCCTCCTCCTCCTCTCCCTCCTCCTCCTCCTCTTCTTCCTTCTCCTCTTCCTCCTCCTCCCCCTCTTCCTCCTCCTCCTCTTCCTCCTCCTCTTCCTCCTCCTCTTCCTCCTCCTCTTCCTCCACTCCTCTTCTTCCTCCCCCTCCTCCTCTTTCTCTTCCTCCCCCCTCCCTCCTCCTTTTCCTCCTCTTCCTCCTCCTCCTCTTCCTCTTCCTCCTCCTCTTCCTCTTCCTCCTCCTCTTCCTCTTCCTCCTCCTCTTCCTCCTCCTCCTCTTTCTCCTCTTCTTCCTCCTCTTCCATCTTCCAGAGCCTTCTTCCTCCTCCTTCTCTTTCTTGTTCTTCTTTTTTTGGGGGGAGGGGTTGGTGGCGGGACTGGGTCTCTCTGTAGCCCTGGCTGTCCTGGAATTTGCTTCATAGACCAAACTGGCCTCAGATTTACAGAGATACACAAAGTGTATATGTAGCCCGATGGATGCTGGCGATCTTAGCACTTGAGAGACTGCAGCAAGAGGAACAAAGAGTTCAAGGTCAGACTTGTCTCCCTAGTAAGTTTGAAAGGAGCCTGGGCTACATCACACCTTGTCTGAGAAACACCACTGCATGTGTGTTTTACATCAACGGCATTATAGCCTTCTGTTACACCTGTGAGTACCACCTAATAAGAAGCATTATGATGGTAATGACTTAGGAAGGCAACAGATAGCCATTTCTGGGGGCTCACACTCTGCTAGGCGTTTTCTAAGCACTTTTCATATATTAGCTCATTTAGTTTCTCTCCTGATTGAACTTACACTTCTGTTGTTTATTTTGTTTTGTTTGAGACAGAAGCTCACTATGTAGGCCAGGCTGGTCTTGAACTCACAGCCTCACCTGCCTCTGCCTCCCACATATGTCACCACAACCACCTTAATTTTCTTTTAACTGTATGAGGTCATTTAAAAAAAAATCTTTCCCTTTTTGTCAGTGTCAAAAAGACACTGAAACACACAAAGGTCGAGTTCACTTGGCCAAAGTTACAGTTGGGGACGTAGCCCAAATTCTGTGCTCTAACCACTTTGATAACCTTCCCCTCCCTTCCTGCTGCTTGGTCCTTAGCTTCTTCTTACCCTTTCTCTTCTCTGCCTAGAGATGTGTTGAACTTCCTGCGTTCAGGGGACCTGCCACCCCGGGAGCACGTGCGAGCTGTGCACAAAGAGGCCCAGTACTATGCCATTGGGCCCCTCCTGGAGCAGCTGGAGAACATGCAGCCACTGAAGGGCGAGAAGGTGCGCCAGGCCTTCCTGGGGCTCATGCCCTATTACAAAGGTGAGGGGTCAGCTGCCTCACAGCTGGGGAGAGGGGGTGGGAGGCATCATTTAGCTCCTAGGCCTTTCCCAGAAGTGGGTGGGTCCAGTGTTCATCTAGATTAGGAGAAACTTTTCCCCTCCTCCTGGGACAATGGGACTTTTCAAGTTGAGAAAAATATCTCTCATATACCCCCACCGTCATCTGACTCCTTGCTTTGGAAAGCTGTGGTCCTTATTGAGGTGTGTCCTTCCTAAGTCCATGGAGTCCATGGGTGTGTGTCCCTGTGTCTGTCTGTGTGTCTCTCTCCCTCCTCTCCTATTCCACCTCTGTCCGCTGACGACAGCTGTTGTGTTAAACTCTGTAGACCATTTGGAGCGGATCGTGGAGATTGCTCGGCTTCGCGCAGTACAGCGGAAGGCCCGCTTTGCCAAGCTCAAAGTCTGTGTCTTCAAGGAAGAGATGCCCATCACCCCCTATGAGTGTCCACTCCTTAACTCCCTCCGCTTCGAGCGGAGTGAGAGTGACGGCCAGCTCTTTGAGCACCACTGTGAAGTGGATGTGTCTTTTGGGCCCTGGGAGGCAGTGGCTGATGTGTACGATCTCTTGCACTGCCTGGTCACGGACCTCTCAGCCCAGGGCCTCACGGTGGACCACCAGTGTATCGGGGTGTGTGACAAGCATCTTGTCAACCATTACTACTGCAAACGCCCCATCTATGAGTTTAAAATCACGTGGTGGTGAGTTGTTCTGGAAAGCAAGAGTCCCACGAAGGAGGATGTCTGTCCTCTTGGGTGGCTCTGGGAGTCTGATCCCCACAGGGGCTGCTGACTGTCCCAGAAGCTGCTGAGGTGAGGACAGAGCACTGAGACGCAGATGCAGAGAGAGGCCCGGGCGCTGCTGCAGTCTCCCTGGTTTGTGTACCTTGGGGACTCGGTCTGCTCTCACTTAGTCTTCTCTTCAAGGCCTGGCAGTCTTCACTAGAAGCCACAAGATCTAGCAAGGATGTCACTGGGAGTCCAGAGAGCTTTTGATACCTTCTTGACGCCCTGTAGGAGAGCTCCTGCTCATCCCTGATGGGGATATCATCACTGCCTCACAATGTTCGAACCTTCCAGTGCTCAGTGTGTCAGGCGAGATAAGGAGTGAGCTAGGGGATTAATCCAAGCTTCTGCCACGTAGCCCTGGCCAAAGAAGAAAGCATACGTCTCCTCCCAGTGTGCTCCTTGCTCTTCCAATGACTTGCAGTACCTTGTCTTAGGATGCAGAAAGATATGTCCCGTGCTCCCAGAACATGCCTGTCACCTTCTCTTGGAGATTAACCATAGCTGCCAAAGCCATGTACCAAGTTGGGCCTTAGAAAAACCACATGTTTACAGCCCTGCCCCGGAGCTTTGGCTTGTCCCTTCTTTGCAGGGTTATCCTCTCACAGGGCTGGAAATGTTAAGTTCTAAAGGTTCTTTCTGAAGATTCCCCAAGTCAGGCAGAGGAGGAGCCTAGGTCCTCTTGATATACAGGCACTCTTTCAGATGCCAAGAACGCGGGGCTTTGCCGCTGGGTCTTATGTTGGGAGTCAGTGTGGTGGACCCCTCTGGAAGGGATGCTCTCGTTCTTTGATAGTTTTTGTTCAGGGTGGTGGGGACTTGCTCCGCAGTCAGGGGCAACTAAGACAGTACAACATGTACTCCCTAAAGAGAGAGCTGTATAGCATTCCTCTGAAAGCGTTGCATGTCTATGCCGCACTATGGGTTCTAAGGAGTCATGGGTGTCCTTGACCATTCCTGGGTAAAAAAAAAAAAAAAAAAAAAAATTGTTTTTTTAATGTAAGGAATTGTCATTGCCAAGCTCAGTCCTGTAGGATCAGAGTGGTGCAGTCAGACAGTTGGGGGCTAAAGGCATCTGTCTGCTTCTGAGGAATAGAAGGCCTGGGCCTTCTGAACCTGAGCGAAATTCTGTGTAGCTGGAGGACAGTGAGTTTCCTGGGCTCTTGTGGAAACACACAGTTTTGAACTGGTGTCTCACTTTGAGTATGACAGAGCTAGAGGCTGAGGTCCATGAAGGGGATGCGTGTCAGTCATCTTCCAGTACACCTGCTCTCTCTGTTCTCCTCAGTAAACAATCACATCTTCTGAGGTGCCAATGCCTCTGCTTGGCGCTTAGCCCAGCACTGTGGCTCTGGCTTTGTTTCAGCAGAGATGTTCCTTATTTCAACCAATTTTATTTTTATTTTTATTTTTATTTTTTGGACAGGGTCTCATGTAGCCCAGGCTAGCCTCCTATTAGTTGTAGAGCTAAGGATGACCTTATGCTCTTGACCTTCCTGCTTCTACCTCGGAAGCTCCAGGGGACACAGGCATGTCCCACGTCTTGTGTCCAGTGTTTGGAGAGCTAGTGAAGTCACACTGTTCAGGATGCTGTCCATGTGAGTAGAAAGCAGACCGTTAAGCCTAGGGCACTTAGTAATTGAGCCTGGGGTTCTTTTCTTCCTGCTCTAGAATATTGCAGTGCTTGGAAAATTAGAACCCACCAACAGAAGACAGAGAGAAAACTGATCCTCTCAAAAAAAAAACAGGCCCAGACTGCTTGCTTAAGGTTACGAAATGCTGGGTAAAGATGTTGTCCATCTTTTGTGATTTGCTGGAGACGTCGTTTTTCTGTCCCCTTTTTTATTCTCAGGATGATATGGTTTGTACCATGGTGGCAAAAGAAAGCTCTAGGCTGCTGGAGTAGGCAGAGGTCGGACACAGGACAGCCAGCTCAGAAACCCCTCTTTTGTTTTTTTTTAAGATAGTTGGCTTGATATTTATGGTATTAGGGGGGCAAACCATGTACTGAATCGTCTTATATGGTTGGTTTTTTTTTAAAATAACAAAATCCTTTGTGTTTTTAAGCCAGCGACTTGTACACTGTCTTGCAGCACAGAAACTTTTCTTTGTACTACAAAATATATTTATTATAATTCTAATTCTCCCTTGGCTAGTAAAATAGAAATATGAAATAAAGCAATATATATTGGGACCTGGGCTGTGGTTTGGTGGTAGACTATCAGCCTAGTGTGCACAGGGCCCTGGGTTCCCTCGTCAGCACCACAGGGGGGGGCAACTGTATCATGTCAAAGTGTATCTTTACTATCCGGGCTCTCTCCTCACTAGTCTTCTCTGCCCTCTCGGAATCCATGGCCTGTTTTGGCTCTCTAAAGAGAAGCCAAGGCTGGTCTGAAATGTGCTGTTGCATGTGGTGGCTGAAGATGGCTTCCAAATAAAAGGGTCATATCTGTGGGAATTAGCTTGGCCTGTTTGATCCCTTTCCAGTTAATTGTCCAGGCCCAGAGCAGAAGGCTTGTAAGGAAAAGCTTCTTGACCCACAGGAAACACCTTCTCACAATGTGTGCATCCTGTCAATCAACACCTCTCATCTGGCTTGAGCCAGATCAGCCGTTACCGAATCAGACCCACGTGCCTACTACCCTTGAGCTCGCCTCCTGTTTTCCTTTGGGCATCTTCCTTCCTGGGAGACACACTCACTGCTTGGGAAAATGATTTTGATAGCAGCACATGGTGGAACCTTAGCCACAGCAGAACGCAATGCATATTAAAGCATAGAGTAGCAACAGGGAAGACTGAGAACGAGAGAGAGACAGCACATCCCAGGGGGAGGAATTCCCCGTTACTGTGCTAAGGAGAGGAACCATCACCATCCGTAACCTACCTCTGCGTGTTCACCTGGCTGCTGTATTTCCAACGTTGAAAGCCAACCATAGTGAAACTTCCTGTTCTTTTCTACTGGGGCTTAGGATGTTTGGGAACTGAGTGCTCAGGCCCAGGCTGATCAAGTTCTGAGTTGTTCCATGGAGGACCAACAGACCCCTAGGAGTCAGAGCACACTCGGGTATGGGGAGTTTATCGGTGCACGATCCCAGACTGAAATGAGTCTTAATTAAAAACATCAGCCGGGCCATGGTGGTGCACACCTTTAATCCCAGCACTCAAGAGGCAGAGGCTGGCAGATCTGAGTTTCAGAGGGAAGAGATTGGGTGTGGGAGGTCAGCTGGGCCCATTGTCTTCATTTGCATAACCTTGGCTTTTAGTACCGAGCACACTTCCTGTGTTCAATAACCTACCTACTTGTGACTAAGCTTGCACATAGAGCGGCCCCTTCTCCACCAAAGTCAAGATCTAGAACCTGGGTGATGTGCTTTCTTTACTGATGACATCCCTCCCTTGCCAGCGAATATGTCTTGATTCACTGCTTTAGATGTGTTTGGAGATGCTACAATAAAATAAGAAACCTAGGGCTGGAGGGATGGCGGGATGGCTCAGTGGTTAAGAGCACTGACTGTTCTTCCAGAGGTCCTGAGTTCAATTCCCAGCAACCACATGGTGGCTCACAACCATCTGTAATGGGATCTGATGCCCACTTACTGTGTGCATGAAAACAGAACATTTGTATACATAAATCTTCAAAACAAAACCAACTTAGCTCTTCCTGGAGACCAGCACTGGACTTTGGGACTCGAGGGGACTCAGTGGCCCTGAGAAGATCATGCTCAGGAGTGTGCCTTCCCTAGTGTACACACTGCTCAGCCATTTGTTGAAAGTGCCCCGGGAGAAGCCTCTAACAGAAATCCCTCTGTCCTATTCACTTCTTAAGGGAGGAATAGTAGCTCTAAGCAGGTATCAACCTCAGTACTGAAGACCAAGGCCCCTGCAGAAATGGGTACAATTCGCCACCACCCTGCCACCCGCAAAGTGGAGTGTGACCACTTCCCTGGCTAAGCTCATCAGGACACTCCTTAGAGTCACTTCCAGGACTGACTACGCAGGTGAGCTCTGAGGCGCTACGTGAACGCCAGCTGCTACTGCAGGGGTTCTCAATCTGTGGGTCGTAACCCCCTTAGACCTCATATCAAATATATTACGATTCATAACAGTAGCAAAATTACAGCTATGAAGTAGCAACAAAAGTATTGTTACGGCTGGGGGGAGTGGTCACTACAACGTGAGGAACTGTTGTAAAGAGCCACAGCATTAGGAAGGTTGAGAACCAGTGGGCTAGTTGCTTCCCTTAAGTCTCTGATTTGTCTGCCTCTTGAACAAAAAGCTGTGCTCGCCCTTGTTGAGTGTTTTCCCCGGCCCACTGATGATAACATCTTACCCATTGGAAATGAGCTTCTAGAAATGTAATCTTCCAGGTCAACACAAACAGCAGAGCCTGAGGTCAGGTCAGAGCAGAGATCACCCTCCCTCTCCCTCGTACAGACCAATAGTTACCCTGCCTAGCCAGTGAACACTTGAAGCCCACAGACTGGAGGAAGATGGCAGGACAGCTTCTTTAGGTAAGCACCCACGGGCCCAGCTATTTAGGAAGCTATGGTGGGAGGATTGTTGATCCCAGAAGTTTGAGACTAGCTTGAGACAACAAACCAGCAATGTTTCCCTATTTTAACTTTTAGCGTAGAAAATATGCTTTACTAGACAATAATTTGAGGCACATCCCAGGCTGAGAGTGGAAAGTGGCCAAAGGGACCACTGTAGAGGAAAACAGAATAGCCAGAGACAAATGTCTTCTGTCAGTTCACTCTGTAGACCAGGCTAGACACATAGAGGTCTATCTGCCTCTGCCTCTCAAGTGCTGGGATTGAAAGTACATGTGTTATGCTTGGATTTTTTTTAAAGGTCTCTGTGTATGGGTGTTTTTGTCTGTACCATGTGTGACCCAGCCAGGTATGAAGTACCCCAGACTGAAGGTACAGACAGTCTTAACTTGTCATGTGTGTGCTCAGTAGCAAACCTGGGGTTTCTGAAAGAGCATCCTATACTTTTAACCCCTGAGGGATATCTTTGCCAGGCTCCTTCCATTTTTTTTTTTTAGACATTCTCATTGTGGAGCTGTAGTTGTCCTTGAACTTCTGGTCCCACCTGTACTGCTGAGAGTAAGGGATGTAAGGGATTTCATGCCTGGCTGCTCCCCCCCACACACACACACTTTTTCTCTTTTCAAAGCTGGAAATTGAACCGATGACCCTGCATAATATGTCAAGTGAGCATTCTTATACCAAACCGTATCCTCAGGCTGAAACCCTGATTGTTTTTCTAACACAGGCTTTCTCTGTGTAGCCTGGCTGTCCTAGGACTTGAACTTTATATCAGGCTAGCCTTGAACTCACAGACATCTGCTGCTTGCCTCTGCCTCCTGAGTCGGGGAATTAAAGGTGTGCACCACTCCTCACAAGGCAGAAACCCTCTTAACTGAAAGGAAACCTAAAGCTCTGCTCTTAAAAGGGCTCCTCATTTTATAGCCCTTATTCTCTCTCTCTCTCTCTCTCTCTCTCTCTCTCTCTCTCTCTCTCTCT
>NW_021604614.1:6616600-6717423 GCF_004785775.1 Grammomys surdaster | reverse complement strand
CTCTCTCTCTCTCTCTCTCTCTCTCTCTCTCTCTCTCTCTCTCTCTCCCTCCCTCCCTTTCTCCCTTCCTTCCTTTCTTCCTTTCTTCCTTCTTCCTTTCTCTTTTGAAGCAGGCTGTCCTGTCGCCTAGTGTGGCCTTAGCCTTGAAATTCTATTGCATCAGCCTCCTGAGTTTCAGGATCATTTGTGGGTTCCATCTCCCTCAACAGTAATTTATTGTCCTTGTCACTGAGAGAGATATGTCCATGAGGGAAGGCCGGGCTCCTGGGACAGTGAGTGGGAGGTGACCTTCCTGGCCTCAGGTCTGGGAGAGCCTGAGCTAGTGGAACTGCAGCCCTCTAGAACTGCACACACACACACACACACACACACACACACACACACACACACACTGGGCATTTTGACAGTAGGGGGCGTGTCCAGGATGTGGCCTCTTCCCGGGATAGGTGGGGTTACAATTGTCGAGCTCTTCACTCAGTTGCTTCGGGTCTTGGCTCTCATGCCCTTTGACTCAGGATCTCTACTCTCTTGTGTGAACCTTCAGCTTCATGGGCGTGTCTTTTTGTTGTTGCTGTTATTGAGGCAGTGTTTCTCTGTGTAGCCTTGGTTGTCCTGGATCTGTAGACCAGGCTGGCCTTGAACTAAGAGATCCTCCTCTCTCTGCCTCTTGCATGCCGGGATCAAAGGCATGCGCCACCACTTCCCAGTAAAAGTGTCTTCTTAACTGGATTTCTCCCACCAGTTTGGTTTTCGGTTGGCGTATTTAAGGCATGATCCCTTAACTTTTAACTTTTTATCCTTTGGTTTTTCCCTTCCTGGCCTTCAGCTTTCTCTCTCTCCCCCACCTCCTTCCTGTTCCTTCTTCCGATCTCCCTTCTCTGTGTTTTTGCTTGATTGGGTTGGTTGGTTGGTTGTCTGAGACAGGATCTTACTGTGTAACCCAAGCTAGCCCCAAACTTGTAACAATCCTCCTGCCTCTGCCTCCTAAGTGCTGGGATGACACACGTGTCTATCACCCTCGCACATCACCTCACACAGAGTCCATCTGTGAGGAGGATGCTCGGGAAGAGAGTGGTTACCCTCAGTAGGTAGAGTTACACGCTGCTGCTTCTCTGGTCACCTCTGGAGCATTCTAATTAGCTGTGAACTTCATTTCTTTTTCTTGGGTGAAAGCCTGCTTCTAAAGTCTAGAAAACTGACAATGTTACTATAGAATTCATTCACTGGAGTTGCCTACAAGGTCAAGTAGCCAAAATTGTCCTTCCTTTTCCAAAATTCTCACACACTTCAACACAAAAGAACAGCACTTTGGATCAGGGCAGCTTACCTACTGAACTGCAAGGATTCCTGCCCAGTTGTTCTGAAAAATAGCCAGAGACCCTGGGGTCCACCTGTGTCAGCTTTCTGTTAGGCAGAAAGTAACGAGGCTGGAGAGGTGGCCAGTCAGTGCGGTCTGCCCTTCCTTTGAGAGGACCTGATGCTCTTCTAGAGGACCTGAGTTTGGGTCCTAGCACAGAGGTTAGGTAGATCTTAACCACCCGGGACTCCAGCTCCAGGGGATCTGATCTCCAGTACCGGCAGTACTCACCAATCCCCTGCATTCACACGCATGCACCCACACTCGAATGAATGAATGAATGACCAAATGAATGACTAAAATATATTTGTTTTTGTTTTTCGAGACAGGATTTCTCTGTGTAGCCCTGGCTGTCCTGGAACTCACTCTGTAGACCAGGCTGGCCTTGAACTCAGAAATCCACCTGCCTCTGCCTCCCAAGTGCTGGGATTAAAGGCGTGTGCCACCACCGCCTGGCAAAATATTTTTTTTTTAAACTACCTGAGATCATCAACTTAGAGAACAGTTTGATTCTGAGTCTGAGACGGAGCAAAGCCGTTCAGTACATGGCTGGAGATGAGAAAAGACAGAGTCCAGTAGTGTTCTGAGGGCATCCCAGACCACTGTGCTAAAACAGGTTCTCAACTTGTGGGCCGTGACCCCGTTGAGAGGAGGGTTGAACAACCTTTTCACGGTCACCTAAGAGCATCAGAAAACACAAGTGTTTATCTTAGGATTCATGACAGTAGCAAAATTACTTACGAAGTAGCAACAGCATAAAGGTATGGTTGATGGTTACCACACTATGAGAAACTCTGTATCAAAGGGCCATGGCCTTAGGAAGGTTGAGGATCCCTGATCTAAAACTTCCTGCCAGGCCCCTCCTCCTAAAGGTTCTGTCACCATTTGGCAGTGCCAAGCTGGAGGCAGGGTCTTTTGTTCCACAGACATGGCTCATGTGGCCTAGCTGGTTTTGAAACCTTGGGATTGAACACTCTTGTTGCCTTCGGAGAAACTAGGAATATGGTTGCAGATCACGTTACCAAGATAGGGACCACACCTCTAACAGCCATTTAAAGGTGACATTTAAGATCCAAGGTGTATTATTATAAATAATCTTCCACCTGCCACCAAACAGAATCAGGGCCTTTGGGTGCCAGGGGAAACCTCAGCCAACTATGTGAAAGACTGAAAGACTTGGAGCCACCTAGAAACACTTCATGACTGCAAGTGGAAACTGGAATCAGATCCCATGGAAATTTTTTAGTGTTTTCTACCCTCCATGTTATGACTCATCCTCCAATAGTGCATGAATTAGAGACCTCTCCTAATTATTATAGTCTGGAATTTGATTTTGAATTTGTATTTGCTTTAAAAAAAAAAAAAAAAGCTGGTCTTGTATACTGTAACCTGGCCGAAAACTTGCTGTATGCCCAAGGGTAAACTTTGAACTTGTGATGTTTCCAACTTCTGATGCTTCCCATGTGATGGGATGACAAGTGTTACTATATCCTGTTTTATTATATTTGTTCTTGAGACAGGTTCACACTGTTCCTTGGCTGGCCTGGAACTCATGGCAGTCCCTCTGCCTCATCCTCCCAAGTGTCAGGATTACAGTTATGAGATACCATACCTCACCACTAAGTGATTTTCAGACAGGGTCTCATGTGTCCCAGGTGGGGCTTGAACTCATAATGTAGTCAAGGATGGCCATGAGTTCCTAATCTTCCCACCTGTGCTTCCCTCCTGGACTTCAGACATGTACCACCATGCCTAGTTTATACAGTGCAGGGCATAGGTCTTTGTGAGTGACAGGCAAGCAAGCAATACTAGCCTCCCGCCAGTTTTTAAACTCTTTTGAAACCTCTCGTTCCATAGCCTAGGCTAGCCTTCCAAGTAGAGCTGGGGTTGCAGGCATATGTCACGGGACCCAGCTAGACCTTAATACCATTGTTCTCTCTTATTTCTACTTTATTCACTGAGGGTGGCCACAGGATGTGGAGGTCAAAGGAGAGCATGCCTAATGTCAACTCAGCATGCTGGGGGCCCCCAGGAGGCCCTCTCACTAGCCTTCCTGCACTTTCTTAGATAGACCTATGCATTCCGCTGTTCTGTGCTGTGTACGTACGTACGTGTGATGGTTTGAACATGCTTGCCTCAGGGAGTGGCACTATTAGTGGGTGTGGCCTTGTTGGAGTAGGTGTGTCACTGTGGCCATGGGCTTTAAGACCCTCATCCCAGCTGCCTGGAAGTCAGTATTCTGCTAGCAGCCTCCAGATGAAGATATAGAACTCTCAGCTCCTCCTGTACCATGCCTGCCTGGATGCTGCCATGTTCCCTCCTTGATGATAATGGGCTGAACTTCTGAACCTGTAAGCCAGCCCCAATTAAATGTTGTCCTTTATAAGAGTTGCCTTGATCATGGTGTCTGCTCACAGCAGTAAAACCTTAACTAAGACAGTGTGTGAAGCAGCATTCTCAGCATTGCAGAGTATTGTAAAATCAAAATATTAACTGAAAAACCACAGGAGAGGCTCTGTGCAGCATCAAATATTCAGCTAAGATTTAGTTCTTTATGCATCTCACTAGAATGCAAATTTGCCTTCATCTTTTATTTTATTTTATTTTTTATTTATTTTTTGTTTTTTCTAGACAGTATTTCTCTGTGTAGTTCTGGCTGTCCTGGAACTCACTCTGTAGACCAGGCTGGCCTCGAACTCAGAAATCTGCCTGTCTCCCAAGTGCTGGGCCTTCATCTTTTATAAATGGTAAAATTATATGTATGTGTGTATATAATGCATATGTATATATACTATATACACATATATACATATATGTATACATATTTGTGCATATATCTGTACACATATACATATATGCATATACATACACATACTAAAGAATTATTCTAAAATTCTTTTATGATTTATTTTTAGTAATAGCTTGTGAACCTATTTTAACATATACCCAGTTATATAAAATGTCAAGCCCCACCCCTAGGCATCAGGAGTGAAAACATTTTAAGAAGACTTGGTTTAAAGTTCAGATAGAGGCCAAAGGAAGAATTCCTTTCTCTCTCCAAAATCGAGGTCCAGTTCTTCCTAGTTTACAGAGTGGCAGGGAAGTCTCCAAGTGCCTGCCTGGGAGCACTGCAGTATAAAACCAACAAAGAACAGTTCTGGTTTAACTCCACACACATTGGTGCTGGACCTAGCACATCCAGGAAGGCAAATGCCTGTCTGCTCCGTGGCTGACCAGCGCCCCCTACCGACAAAGAGGACTATCACTTCTTAAAAACTTAAAAGGTTTCCGCTTCCATTGATCCCCTCCCGAAAAAGCAATGAAAGGTAAACTTGGAACTGAGAGACAGTCCATGGGTAGCTGTCCTGTGATGGCTATTCCTGGTTGTCAACCTGACTATATCTAGAGTGAGCTACAATCCAGAATTGAAGGGCTCACCTGTGATCCAGATCTTAAGGCTAGAAGACATGAGTTTCTGACCTGGGTCTTGGCATGGAGATCTTGAGGCATAGTGGCTATGAAAGGTTAGGCCTAGGCAAGATATTACTTGCCTTTAATCCCAGGAGACGGAGGCAAAGAGATCTCTGAGTTTAAGGTCAGCCTGGGACAAACCAAGTCCCAGATCCAGGCATGGTGGTACACACCTTTAATCTGGGCCACATCTTCTCCTGGAGGCCTACGTATGGAGATTGGAAGAAGGAAGATTCATCCTTTGCCTGCTTGCACTTACTTGCCAGCATATCTGTTGGAACCTACTTCTTCAGGATTCCAGCTTCTACAGGAGACCAGCTGAAACAACCAGCCTTGTGGGACTGAGCAACTACTAGATTCTCGGACTTCCCATCCACAGCTGCCCATTGTTGAACTACAGACTGTAGGTCATCACAATAAATTCCCGCAATACTGAGAGACCTTCTGTAAGCTCTGTGACTCTAGAGAACCCTGACTCATACGTATCCCATTTATACGTCTATGGACCCAATTTTATAATCTCGTCCAGGCTTCTTTCCTTGGATGTGAATGAGATGCTATGCTCAGATTACCTGTTAATATCGCTGCTTGCATGGCTACTTAAGAACGGACACTCTTTACTCCTCCCTCCTGGGTCATCATTTTTCTCAATCTCGGGTAGCACCGTTCACCAAAGTCATCACAACCCTGATGGTCCTCTCATTCCCCCACATTGGTGACTGCTGTGGCATCTCCTACACGTAGCTTGAATCCATGCACGTTGTTGCCCGTGAAACCTTTCAATTGTGTTGCTACAGATACTTCTTGGTTTGGCTAAGCCCCTGGTTACTTCCTGAATTGGCTCTCTTTCTCAATTCTGCAGCCAAACACCAGCCAGGAGCAGCTCTCGGGAGGAGGTATTTATTTTGTCTCATCTCGGAGAAGGTTTAGTTCATCAGCACAGAGGGCTGAGGGTCTTGCTGTGTCATCCTGGCTGACCTGCACTTTGTACAGACCAGGTTAGCCTTAAATTTGCAGTGATCCTCCTGCCTCCACTACCTGATCCCTATATGCTGGGATCAAAGGTGTGCCTAACTCATGGTGTTTTTCTTTCTCTTTTTAAATGTATGTATATGAGTGTTTTGCATGTATGTCTACCTAGTAGACATACATGTGTACCTGCTACCTTCAGAAGAGGGTGTCAGGTCCCCTGGAACTGGTGTTACAGATGGTTGAAAGCCACCATTTGGGTTTGGGAATAGAGCCTGGGTACTGTAGAGGAGCAGTTAGGGCTCAGCCCCTGAGCAGTCTCCTGAGGCTCTTGCTTCCTCTCTCTCTCTCTCTCTCTCTCTCTCTCTCTCTCTCTCTCTCTCTCTCTCTCTCTCTCTCTTTATTGGTTTTTCGAGACAGGGTTCTCTGTGTAGCCCTGGCTGTCCTGGAACTCACTCTGTAGACCAGGCTGGCCTCAAACTCAGAAATCCACCTGCCTCTGCCTCCCAAGTGCTGGGATTAAAGGCGTGCGCCACCACCGCCCGGCTTGCTTCCTCTCTTATCTCCAGCATACAACATAAGATGCTCTGAAAGCCATCTCTCCCTCCTGCTTTCCAGAGTCAGACCCTCGACAGCCTAATCGAGGTCTGCCCATAAAACTGAGTACGGTCTGTTTTCCACTTAGTCCACCAGTTCAAAGGTAAATCTCAGGGCTCCAGAGATGGCTCAGCAGCTAGAGGCTTCTCTCGAAGAGGACAAAGGTTTGATTCCAGGCACCCACATTGTTGGGGTTCAAGAATCGCCTCACAAACCACACAAACATTGATCTCAATCAGACAAAGATAGTTTATTGAGCATAGGCCTCAGGACTGATGGACCTGACCAAGGCTAAGGTCCAAATTCAGGAACTGAATCATGACCCTGAGTTAAGATTCTATAGAGTTTTTAAGGCCAAAATCCACAAACATCTGTGCCATAAATCAGGATTTAGGGATAGGGGATTTCCTTAGAAACATGTCTTTGTTGTACACTTATCTTGTGGGGGTATTCAACTGTGGCAGGGGCTTGTCTTGTCTAATATTCATGTCTTAACTTGCCAACCAGGGTGTCAGTCACCCACGTACATGTCTCTTTCCTCCAGGTAGGATATCAGTTCCCAGGAAGGTCTTGGGAACTTACACTTTATTAGACCACTACACAAAATGGAAGTCTTATTACAGATGTTCTTATTTTGGTGCAGGTGTCTCTCTTGTGTTGGGGTCCATCCCAGGGCCATCTTATAAAAGAAAATACCATAAAGGCTTATACATAGGTGCAGGGAGTGTTGGTGGGTGGCTGGTTTAGGTCCAAGCTTATTGTGGGTGACAATACAAAACAGATCTACTGACTTCTATTGCAATTGGTTTCCAAGGGCACAGAACAGAATATGTAATCAATCTTAGCATTAGAAAGTTTCCTCGTGCCCGGCGGTGGTGGCGCACGCCTTTAATCCCAGCACTTGGGAGGCAGAGGCAGGCGGATTTCTGAGTTCGAGGCCAGCCTGGTCTACAGAGTGAGTTCCAGGATAGCCAGAACTACACAGAGAAACACTGTCTTGAAAAACAAAAAAAAACCTTGTCATGATAAAAACAAAAATAAATATTTTACCTCTGACATGGTAATCACCAATGACAAGATGGGGCAAAGGACTGGAATGATGGCTCATTGATTAAACGGACTGGCTGCTTTTACAGAGGACCCAGGTTCGATTCTGAGCACCTTCCTAGGCATACATAACCTTCTGTAACTCCAGTCCCAGGAGGTTGATGCCTTCTTTTGGCCTCTGGAGGGCACTGCATGCATGTCCTACACAAACATACGTGTTGGCAAAACACCTTTAAATGTAAACATTAGTAGAAGGGGCAATGGATATTTATGAACAAACACATCAGATTAATCATGTTGCTATTAATCCAGCATTTTAGTAACAGATTTTTCATTCCTGATTGGAGCAGAAGTTACTCGGCTCGATAATTTCCCCTTTAAATCCATAAGCAACACCAAAATTGGCAGACGAACGATAAAGGCACGAGGGTCAGATTGTTCCATTAACAGCTTCAATGAGTCAGAACTTCCAGGGTACTCTAGCTAGTTCCTTCCCATGCTGAACTTGGGCTTGTCTACTTGCCCGCCCTTCCTTCCTACAGAGTCAAGGCCGAACTCTAACTCACAATTCTCCTGCTTCAGTAACTTGGCGATTACCAGCTTGTGCTATGATGGCCAGCTCAAAACTGCAAATGTCTTGTCTTGTTCCCTCTTCTCTGCATGGTTTGTCGTCACGGCGCCATCTACTGGAGATTTATTTGTTGGCTCCACCACCGGAGAATGTAACAGTAGTTTAAATTTTAAAATAAAAATTTGTTCAGTTTGAGACGGTCTCACAGTTACTCTGGCTGTCCTGGAACTTTCCAAGGTAGCCTCAAATCACAGAGATCCTTCTGTTTCTGCTTCCTGAATGTTCAGCTAACTTAAAAAAAAAGGCATTACTTTGATGTGTGTGTGCACATGTGTGTACATGTATGTGTGTGTGCCCTGTCATATACTTGGCGGTCAGAGGACAACTTTCAGGAGTCAGTTCTCTCTCACCATCTGGAACTCAGGTCATCAGGCTTGGTTGAGTGTGTTTATCAAGTTAGCCATGTCTCTGACCCTGTCCACTAGAATTGAACTCCTCAGCAAAGATACTTTTGTTTTATAATCTGTCTAATAATAGACACCTAAGAAAAAACCGAGGAGAGGGAATCAATGAATCCCCACTTGTTGGTGTTTAGATTGAAAGTAAGGACTGTAACTCAAGTTGGTGTTTTGTGACTACACTTTAAGCCAGAGATGGCATCGTGTATTGAGCCTGTGGACACAAAACAGCATCGTAGTATTTGTAGCCAAGTGTGAGTGATAATGGCCCTCTCAGGATTTCCAGATTGTCTCAGATGACATATTCACCATGGTAACGTGAACTTTTTTTTTCTTTTTTGTTTTTTTGAGACAGGGTTTCTCTGTGTAGCCAGCCCTGGCTGTCCTGGAACTCACTCTGTAGACCAGGCTGGACTCGAACTCAGAAATCCTCCTGCCACTGCCTCCCAAGTGCTGGGATTAAAGGCGTGCGCCACCACTGCCCAGCTTAACGTGAACTTTTAAAAAATAATTTAATATGGTCTCATGTAGATAAGGCTGCCCTCAAACTCACTAATGTAGCCTCAACCCCTGTTCCTTCTGCCTCAGCCTCCCACGTGCTGGGATTCTAACCACGTACCATCACATCTGTGAACTTTTCATAGTCACTGAGCAAGTCATACGTGAACGCAGTTTAAAGGAACAGTAAGAGTTGAAGCAGCGAGGCTGAGAACACCAGGGATGAGAAACAAAGACGTTTGCAATCAGGTTTGCGACAACCGGATGGAGCAAGCTCTCGTGCAGTTGGCATGATCCTGATTGTAGCTGACTAAGTAGTAAGACGACTTCTAATAATCCCGCTATCTTTCACTGACAACGTTAAAAGCATTGTAAATGTACCCAGGGGAGTCTTCCTCACTTTCCTTACTTTATTTTTAAAAATTATGATTATTGTGTGTGGATGCCATGATCCTTGTATGGAGCTCAGAGGACATCTCCGTGAGTTAGGTCGCTCCTTCCGATTTTTAAATCATTTTTTTATTTTACATACATTGGTATTTTGATTGCTTGTATGTCTGTGTGAGGGTATTGGATCCTCTGCAACTGGAGTTGCAGACAGTTGTGAGCTGCCATGTGGTGGCTGGGAATTGAACCCAGGTCCTCTGGAAGAGCAACCACTGCTCTTAACCACTGAGTCTTCTCTCCAGCCCCTCCTTCCACTTTTTTTTTTGGGGGGGGGCGGGGAGAGGCAGGCCAGTTCTAGGATTCGGATTCAGGTTGCCAAGCTTGAATGGCAAATCTTTACACACCCAAGCCTCTCTGGCCCTCTTGTAATCCTCTTCCATAAAACTTGCCTTCACCTCACTTCTAGAAGTGTCTGTGTCTTTAATCTTCATAGACCTTAAAACAGCCGAGTTGGAGCCACTTTCCTAGGCCAACGTGACCATGTCTGGCACCCTACATCCTTGTGTCCAGCAAGGCTGGGTCATGAAAGTTCCCTTTATACTCAAAACTCGCGCACGCTCCTCATGTGCTCCTGTTATGAAGGTATACCTGCAACCTTCCTTTTATTTGCCCAGGCCAAGAACACTAGAGATGAGAACTCCTGAACCCGGTCTCCACCTCCCCAGTGCTGGGATCACAGCTTGGTTGCTATTAGACCAATTTCCTTAAGGTTCTCCCGACTTGAACATTTTAAAGTCCTGGGATCTGTAATGGCAAACCAGGAATGTCACCTCTGTGGACCACCTGCCCAGGTGACCAGGTTCTTCCTATGGGTTGAATGTCCAGGGAGTGGGGAAAAAAACAAAACAAAAAGAGTCAGAAAAGGTGAAAACAGGCATTTATTGAGACAGGGGGTGAAAGCATTCTATCGGGAATATTTTTTTTTTTCTGAGCTGTGAGCCCTTCTCATGGATTCTGGGTTGATCAATTTGTAGGACTCGCCTGTCTTTTTTTCTTTCTGAATTCTCTTCTCCTCTTTCCTATTACTTCATCTCCTCCACCCTGATGCTTCTTGGCCCAGGGAGATAACAAAAGCTAGTGAGGTGGCATTTCAACTGTCAGGTGGGAGCGTTATCTATCTTTACAGACAGGCAGTCATGTGGTAACTTTTTCCCTCTAGATCTTTTCCCTGACTATCTATTTTCTGCTAACTGCTCACAAGGCGAAAGGTGTGTTTTTATTTCCCGCTGGCGGCCGCATTCCTACATGCTATGCTGGAAGTGTCTCCTGGACTCAGACTTTGATGTCCCGTTTCGTGGTATGACTGTCCTCGGGCTCCTTGTCGCCCTCAGGATAGTGCAAGCCGAAGCAGGTAGACGGAATGAGGGATGACAAGGAAACTGCGGCTTCTCACGAGTCACAGACACGTCAGCGATAGCCTCACGGTCATTCGGTGTCCCCTGCTCTCAGGGACTGTCCCTACAGCGTTTCTGGTAGACAACTTCCGAACATAGCTATCTTTTCCGGCCCGCAGCACCCAGTCCCCGGAAGTCTGAAGCGTCACGGAAATGACGCAACGCGCACGCAACGCGCGCGTGCTCGTGGTGCCGGGGGCGGGGCGTGCGGGGGCAGGGGCGGGGCAGGGACCGGACTGACTGAAGCGGCGCTGGGAGCGGCTGTCGGACGCCGGCGGAGCCGCGGACCAGGTTCGGAGGGACGGGGGCTACGGAGGCGCGTTCCCACTCGGAGCGGGACGGCGGCGGCGGTGTCCGGCCGCGCGCTGTCCCCGGGCCGCTCCGTTCCGCCTCTCAGCCGGGCGGGCGGGTGCGGAGGGCCAGGCCGCCAGAGCTCTGCTCTCGGCCTCTTCACAGCTCGGCGGGACTCGGGCTCACGGGAGGACACGCTCCCGGGTTGTCCGCTGCCGCTCGGATCCCATCCGAGTCCGGAGTTGTGGTTGCAGCCGGGCGGGTCCCATTCGGAGCCCGCGTGGGTCTCGGGGATGGTGCGGGCTGCTGTGGCGCGGGGTTTTGAATACTTCTACCAGGTGCTAGAGGCCAAGGTTATGGGTGTCTCTGAATGAGGAGTCCTGAAGCTGAGGCAGGAGGATTGCCGCGAGTTTGAGGTCAGCCTCGGCCACTTAGGAAGACCCTCATGGAAAAAGATAGTAAAGGCAGTCCCTGATTCCGAGCTGTCTGGAAGGAGAGCCGAGGGGATGTCCCTTCATCCCTTCGCGGAAGTTCGCTCCATAGAGGGAAGCGCCTTGGAGACTACTAGGTCATTGGCAGCTGGCTGTGTCTCAGAGCTGATGACCGACCTCTGTGGTTGGGAAATGTGTTGCTGGATGTGGTAGGCTCCGTCTGCCCTTGGAGTTTAGATGTGACACTTTGGCAGAACTTTACAGCGTCACCTAGTTTTGTGGTAAGAGCCCCTGTCGTCCCTCCACCCCCACCCCTTGCCACCGCCTGGTAGTTAACTAACAGTCGGGCCTTTAACCTACAAACCTAGAATTACTTTTCAAAGGAAGACCCAATTAGTCACCCACTTCTGACATCCCAGTATTTGGAAATCGAGGCAGGAACAGTCTTGGGAGTTTGACATCAACAGGGCTATATAGTGAGTTTGAGGCCAGCCTATACTACAGAGTAAAATTCGATCCCCTGCCCTTCAGAGTCCCAGTTAAAAGAAGAAAGAAGAGTCTAAAATAAAATTGTCTTGTCAAGAAGCTTGTTACTGGGTGGTGCACGCCTTTAATCCCAGAATGTAGGAGGCAGAGGCAGGCAGATCTCTATGAGTTTGAACCAGCCTACAGAGTGAGTTTCAGGACAGTCTAGGCTATATAGAGTGTTTCTGGGGGTGGGGATGGGGAGGAGTTAGTGGTGGGAGGAGAACCAGCTTGCTGCTTAGTGATGACTGACTTTAAGGTTTGGGGGCTGTTTAACTGAACTACAATCCCAGGTTCTATTCAGCCTTTGAGAGTTATGTTTGGGGGATTATTTATTTATTGATTGATTTTGATTTGTGTATTTATTTTTGGGGACAGGGTCTCACATTACAGCTCTGGGTGGCTGTGTCGATCAGGCAAGACTCTGAACTTGGAACAATCCTCCTGCCTGTGCCCCTCAAGGGGTGAGCTTGCAGGTGCCGATCACCGCCTTGCCTGTCTTTCTTTTGGTATGTGTGTTCACAGTGCGTGCACTTGGAGGCCAGAGACTAGCAAATGTCAGCTAGCTTCCTTGGTTTTGTGCTAGCCTTGGTTCTCAGTGAACCTGGCTTCACCTAGACTGGATAGCTAACCCAGAAGCTACAGGGAACACTCTTTATGTGGGTTCTGGGGGTCTGACTTCAGGGTCTCAGACTTTTGCCATCTTCCCACCACCCAGCCCCCTTTTATTTTTGATAAAATGAAGTTGAAGGGTTTTTTTTTTTTGTTTTGTTTTGTTTTGTTTGGTTTTTTTTTTGTTTTTTTTTTGTTTTTTTGTTTTTTTCTGAGACAGGGTTTCTCTGTGTAGCCCTGGCTGTCCTGGAACTCACTCTGTAGACCAAGCTGGCCTCGAACTCAGAAATCCACCTGCCTCTGCCTCCCAAGTGCTGGGATTCAAGGCGTGTGCCACCACTGCCCGGCAAAGTTGGAGTTTATTAAGAAACAGTTTTATTATAGAATCAAGCACAGGCGCTAAGGAAGAGAGAGAGAGACACTTAAAAGAACAGTACACCTTCAAGAGAGTCTCCAAGACTTACTGCTTCTTAATCAGAGGGTTAAGGTACAGTCAGGATTTGAATTTTTACTTGCTTAAAAAATTTTGGCTAGAGAATTAGCTCAATGGTTAAGAGATCTGGCTGCTCTTGTACAGGACCCTGGTTTGGAAATGGTGGCTCACAACTGTCTAACTCCAGATCCAGGGGATCTAATGCCCTTCTCCAGCCTCCAAGGGCAGCAGTTGCACACATGCTAGTGGACAGTAGAAATGCTTTAAGGTGTACGATGCCCGCCTAGTTTGCACCAAGGCCTTGGGTTCTATCCCCAGCAGTACAGAGAAGGAAAGCAAAAATCTTCCACAGAATTTCATCACGCTGTGTGCTAGGCTAGAGCGCCTAGAATCAGAACACAGGCCAACCTTGTGCAGTTTGGAGGATGGAAGAAGGGACCAGGAAATACCTTCCCAAGGTGTTGAAAAATGTGTAACAGTTCAAACCAACAAGCTAGAATGGCAATTTTGGAGGCAGGTGTGTGTGTTGGGGAGCAGGGACCAGGAGAAGAGACTGCCCAGCTACATGAAGAGTGTGTGCAGGGCAGAGATGCTGGGGTGTGGGCTTTTCTGGGCTGGTGACAAGGCCATGGAAGAGCATGAAGCAACGCCATCCTTTGGTTATGATCACTCTTAAGCAGCAGGTCACACACGCAGGCTGCTGTGTGGTTGAAGATGGTTGTGTAGTTCTGCGTTAGGTACTGTCTTGCATGGCTGTCTTTTCTGGTGATTAAGTATTTGAGTTGAATCGTGTACTTTACTAAGATCGACTCCCTCATAAATTCCCAATAACAGGAAATCTACATTTATCTCTCCACTCTCAACTCATATTGGGTATTTATAGGTTCCATGAGTACTTGCTGACTGCGTGAGAGTAATCCCTGGACTTCTCCCAGTCTTTGGCTAGATACTATAGAATCTTAAATCTTTTTTTGTTTTGTTTAGTTTTTTGTTTTTCGAGACAGGGTTTCTCTGTGTAGCCCTGGCTGTCCTGAACTCACTCTGTAGACCAGGCTGGCCTCGAACTCAGAAATCCGCCTGCCTCTGCCTCCCAAGTGCTGGGATTAAAGGCGTGCGCCACCACCGCCCGGCTTGGTGTTTTTTTTATATGTTTGAATTAAGTTCCCAAAACACTTTAAGAAGAGGCTGTGTTCTAGCAAACCTGTAACCCCATCTGCTTAGGAGGCTGAAGCAGAGGATGGCCAATGCGGGCCAGCCTGAGCAACTTAGTGAGACTCTATTAAAGTCACAGGAGGTCTGGGCTGTCACTCACTGGTTGGGGTACTTGCCTCACATGCTGGACACTTTGATGGCTGCCTTTATTATTTTTTAATTATGTATGTATGCTCTGTGTATTTGTGTGGGGGTGTAGGTATGTGCAAATGAGGTACCCTGAAAGACCAGAGGAGGCTGTCAGATCCCCTGATGTGGTCCTGGATTAGACTTGGGTCTTCTAAGAGAGCAGTGCATTCTCTTAACCCCTGAGCCGTCTCTCCAGCCCCATGCCTGTTTTCAGAGATTTCTGTTTTTAATGAAGCTCTTCCCATGGAGGTAGGAAGTATAACTTTGCTTGTATAAGGGAAGTTTTCCTTGTTTTTGGTAGCATACTTTGCAATCATCAGGACAGCCAATTATGGTGATTATGATCAGTTAATTAGATGTAAGAGAAGTCAGAAGTTATGATCAGAGGGATAAGCCTTGTTCATCTTGAGTAGGAACCGGAGAATAAACATCCACACTGAGCTGGAGTCTTGGGCTGGTTACTGGGAGTCTGTGGAGCACATGCTTTGCAAACACCGTACCATGGATCTTCCTTCCTGCCCCAAGTCATACGCCTTTTATTCCCAAGTGATAGGGAGGAGATTGTTAAAGGATCTGAAGTAAGAATGTAGCCAGAGCCTTGAGGGCTTACAGCATGGTGTGATCCTTTGCTAGGCACAGGACAGCTAAGATGGAACGGAGTGAAATCTTGTGTTGTTTATTTTGTTTTGTTGAGACAGTGTCTCTCTATGTAGCTCTGGTTGTCCTGGAACTCAACTATGTAGACCAGGTGTGTGCCACTACACCCTATGCTAAGTAAACTCTATGGACCACTTTTCAAGTGAGTCTCCTGAGTTGCCATTCATTCAACATAGTCATTGAAATCGAATTTGTAGTATTTTAAGATTAAATGTGGGGACTAAAAATTAAAACTGGGGTGAGGGCTGGAGAGATGGCTCAGTGGTTAAGAGCATTTGCTAAGCCGGGCAGTGGTGGCGCACGACTTTAACCCCAGCACTTGGGAGGCAGAGACAGGCGGATTTCTGAGTTCGAGGCCAGCCTGGTCTACAGAGTGAGTTCCAGGACAGCCAGGGCTACACAGAGAAACCCTGTCTCAAAAAACCAAACAAAAACCAAACAAAAAACAAAACAAAACAAAAAACCCTTGCTAATCTTGGAGAGGACTTGAGTTTGCATCCTAGCACCCATATTACAGCTCACAACAACCTGTAACTCCAGTTTTAGAGAATCTGATGTTCTCTTCTGGCTTTGGTAGGCACCAGGCACACATGCAGGCAAACACTCATACATATAAAAAGAAATCTTTAAAAGTTAAAAATGGGATTAAAGTCATTTTTGTAATTAGTTAGTTTGTGTGTGTGTGAGCATGTTCCCGTGCAAATGCGTGCTCAGGACACGGGTAGAGGTCAGAAGATATTCCGTGGTGGTTGGTTTTCTCCTTGCACAGTATGGGTCTTTGGTGACCAAACTCAAATTGTTAGGTTTGGTGAGCAGGCGTGTTTTACTCCTGTGATCAGTGAGCCGTCTCCCCACCTCTGAAAGAAAAATGAGGGTTACTATTTTTTTAGAGAATAAAAATAAGCTGTGGTTTTTAAAGTTTTGCATGAGCTCTAAACTTTTTAAGGGAATACTAAATGCATAGTCCTTCATCTGCACCTCACTCTCAGCCCTCCCTCACGAGTCACCTTTATTTTCTTTCTAATTTTTTCTTTAAAAATGATTTTATTGTATGTATATGGATATAGTACTTTCCTAAAAAGTACTAAGTACTGGGTTTGACCCCCAGGACCACAAAACATATAAAAAATATATGGCTAAATAAGCTATTTCATATTGTCTCTGTCATAACACATTCTAGTTTGTAGGGCAGGTAATAACATAATAAAGTATTCTAGAAGATCAGTGGTTAACATTTGAGCATGAAAGCAGCGTCTGATATTTTTATCTCTCCTGCTACTGCTATTCATCGGAAGTAGGAAATACAGTGTCTTCAGATGCCTGCTCATGTGGTATCAGTTAACATCTGTACTTGGGAATTTTACCAAGGCGATAACTCCGTTTTTTCCTCTGATAAAAGTACTTATTTGTATTAACCTACGCTTTAGCAACCTAAAAGTACTAATGGTTCTTTATATGAAAATTGTGCTGCTCTTGTATTTTATTTTTATTCTTTTTGTTAGTTTGAGGTAAGTCTCCACTTTGTAGCTCAGTGTGGCCTTGAACTCTCTGTAGAACAGAGTGATCTCAGTAATCTGCTTGCCTTTGTCTCACTGGGATTAAAGGTATGTGCCACCACACTTGGCCTCTTTTTTTTTTTTTTTTTTTTTTTTTTTTGGTTTTTTGAGACAGGGTTTCTCTGTGCAGCTGGCTATCCTGGAACTCACTCTGTAGACCAGGCTGGCCTCAAACTCAGAAATCCGCCTGCCTCTGCCTGCCAAGCGCTGGGATTAATGGCATGTACCACCACTGCCCGGCCCACTTGGCATTTTTTATTCTTTTGTCATTTTTATTTCTGTTTCTCTTTTTCTTTTTCATTCCTTCCTTTTTAAGTATAGTGAAAAATAATGCCTTTCATGTGACCTTTTCATATCTGTCTCACTGTACTTTGCTCATAATTTGGAGAATTTTTATATAGGTTATGTTTATAATTTTCTATGCTTTCAAGTTAAAAGTATATAATGACAGTGTTTTATTTTTTTAGTTCTTCTATAATAGAGTATAGAATTTTCTAATTTTAGGCATACTGCTTACTAAAGCAGTTTCTTTTTCTTTAGATGGCACTTTGGAGCACATTTAAAAGATGCTTTTAAAGATTGAGCCCAAAATGTTTATTAGTGGATGAAGCTCTCCTTGTGTTATACTATAATTTTCCTAAGTAGAGCATACCTCTGGTACCACATCTTGTTCCAGAAAGGATTCTTAATGACTTGTAAGGACCTGCCCACCCTGCTGCTGGTAACAGACAGGAAAACAAGTGGCTGAGTGATTCAGAGCATATGCAGAATTAAGGTGTGCGGATCAAGGACCAGCTGTGTGTGTACCAAGTGTTTGGGCTGACGTCTGAAGTATCTGGTCCAGGGCTACAGAGGTGACTCTGCTTGTTAGTAGCTAGTTGAGAAAGGAGTATAATGGTTTCGTGGCCTTGAAAGGTAATCAGAAACTCCTCAGCTTAGTCCTTCAATTTCCACATGCCTGGAAGGGTTGTGTGCTCTGTCTGTTGTATCTTAGCTGAATTGCTCTTGGTCTCATGATCCAAGAGTTTTGATCTTACGGTTCAATCAAGGGTCTGTTTTAGATGATTCAGATAAGCTTGTACAGGCTCTTACTACCCTCAAATAGTTTTGGCTTTTACTTTGATCTTGTGCTGTCTGGAAAACGCCTTGAATCTTGATCTATTTTGTGTTGTTGGACAGTCAGAACCAGGTGCATTTGTGTGTGTGTGTGTGTGTGTGTGTGTGTGTGTGTGTGTGTGTTAGGACGCATGGAAAAGGCTGACAGGAGCACAAGATGGGCTGAGAGGATAACAAACGAGTAGGGTTTGTTTCTTGATGCAGATTTTTGAGATAGAAGCAGGTTTTGAGATTCCAGCGTCAGCAGAGAGCATTAGCTTGAAAAGTGTACACATAGGGTTTACGCTTAAGGTTGGAACAGGTCCCCTCACCTCAGGCTAGGAAGTCACTGTGTTTTACACACTGAAAGGTTACTTTTTCAGTAACAATAGTTAAGATTTCTAGAGTGCCAGCATGGTTGGCGTAGCCAGGAGACTGTTCTTATTTATCCTTAGTCAACAGTAGGTGGGGCCATCCTTGTCTAGATATAGTTGTGTGATGTTGTGGCTTCTTAATTGCATTTCCATCAAACTTTTGACGGTTTTTAAATGCACCCTGAAGAATGAGTTGGACCAGTGGCCAAAGCTCTGACTACAATAAGGATAATGCAAATGAGAATTATAAGAACAGAAAGAGAATGGAAGGCAGAAGAGATGGATGGACTAGACTTCACCACAGGTCTGGTGTGAGTGCACACGGTGTGTGCACAGATCTCCATCCTCAGCAGTCCATTAAAGAGAAGAAAAAGGAAAAAAACAAACCAAAGTTCTTTATAGTACATGTCTTGATGATGTGCTTGCCTTCTGTGTAGCAAATTAATTGTGTTTCAGTCCGTGGAAATTTGTTAGCCACTGCACTTGGGACCTAGAGTGGCAAGTGTGTAGAGTTGGTGAAGGGTTTCAGGTACTGTCCAGCCACAGACGGATCACTTTTAGTACTGTTGGTGAGATTTGGATGGTAACATGCTTTCATGCCCAAATGCTGACTTCTAGAATACTTTACTATGTTCTTACCTGCCCTACAAACTAGAATGTGTTATGACAGAGACAGCATGAAGTAGCTTGTTTAGCCATATATATTTTATATGTTCTGTGGTCCTGGGGGTCAAACCCAGTACTTAGTACTTTTTAGGGAAGTTCTATACCTCTGCACTACACTCCCAGCTCCTGCCCCCATCACATTTATTCCATTTTCTTTCTAATTTTTTAAAAAATAATTTAGTTGTATGTATATGGGTGTGTTTGCCCATATGTATGTGCATGTAATGCCTGAGGAGGCCAGAAGATAGCTGGATCCTCTGGAGCTGGAGTTACAGGCGGTTTTTAACCACCATGTGAATGCTGGGAACAGAACCCAGGTAGATCCTCTGCCAGATCAGCACGTGCTCTTAACCACTACGCCATCTCTTCAGCTCCCTCTAACAACTTCTTTAAACAACTTGTTTTTACATGTCTGTGTGTGCTTATGGGTTCTAGGAATCAAACTGGAATCATCAGGCTTGTACTGCAGATGCCTTCACCTGCCGAGACATCTCACTAGCCTCTAAAAACTTCTTACATAGTCTTTGTTTTTTGACAGAGGTTTTGCTAGCTAGTTCAAGATGCCCTTGAACTTGCAATCTTCCTCTTTAGCTTTCCAAGTGTTTGGCTTTTAAGCTTTATGTGGCTGGCTGGCTTCCTTCCTTGCTTCCTTCCTTCCTTCTTCCCTCCCCCCCTCCCTCCCTTTCTCTTTCTTTACTTTTTTAAAAAGATTTATTTATTTTTATTTATATGAGTACACTATATCTGTCTTCAGACATACCAGAAGAGGGCATCAGATCCCATTACAGATGGTTGTGAGCCACCATGTGATTGCTGGGAATTGAACTCAGGACCTCTGGAAGAGCAGTTAGTGCTCCTAACCACTGAGCCATCTCTCAAGCCCTCTTTCTTTCCTTTTTGAGACAATGTCTTATGTCTTATGTATCCCATCCACTTATTTAATATACAGATGAGGATGACCTTGAACTCCTGATCCTCCTGCCTTCACATGGGTGCAAGTATCATAGGCATATGTCACCATATACAGTTTGTGGTGCTGTGGATGGAACGCCAGGCAATTACTCATCAACTGTTGCCTCCCTAGCCCCAAGCTTTGATTTTTATCTCTTCCTAAATTTCCCTCTGTCCCCTCCATCACATATTCTGGGTTCTTTGCCGTATGCTGAAGTCACCTCCTTATCATACGTCATTTTCCAGGATCTGGATCCTGAGTGGGAGGTACTTGCGCGAAGCTTTTGGTTGTATTTATGATGGTGCTTTAAGCATTGATATTTCACACTGTTTCTAGCTTTTCAGTTCTTAGCAGGATGTTGGCACAGGCTTCTGTTACACTCAGAAAAGGGCATCCCAGGCTGGAGAGATGGCTCAGCCCTTACTGGCTCATCTTCTAGAGGACTTGGGTTCAATTCCCAGCACCCACAGGGTGGTTTACAGCTACCTGTAACTCCAGCTCTAGAGAACCTATCTTCTTCTAGCTTCTGTGATGCATAGGCATACATGTAGACAAAACACCCCTATTGAATAAAATAAAAATAATTGAAAAAGAAAAGGGCATCCCCTCCTGGAGTCAGGAGGAAAGATGAGTCACTTCACACTGGTGGTGCTTTCTTTATAGCTGTGGTTTCCCAGGTGGTTCCCATTAGCATCGCCCTGGGCTTGGATAAACTCAGATTCTCAGACCTTGTGACTCAGAAATAAGTATATGAGAAAAGGTGAACCGGCTAGAGCAGAATTAAGTCAGACAGAACTGGAGGCAGCCCTCCTGTGATGGGGATGCTCTCTGTGTTACAAAGTGCTGCTGCTCGGGTGGACCCAAGTCTGTTGCTGTGGTCCTCGGGGTTGTCCATTTGAGTGCTGGCTGCTGCTCTGAAGAGTCTTGAGAGAGGAGGACAGTGGGCTAGCACAGGTGGATTATTTCAAGCATGCTCAGATTAGAGCCCTAACTTTGCTCACTGGAGAAGGATGTGGCTGGGCACGGCAGAGGACGGCTGTTTGGAAGGCCTGAAGAATGCTGTTCCACCAGCTCAGTTCACTCCCCGAATTGTGTCCCGTGGGTTTGATTATCTTTTGGGATTACTTGGACAGGGTAGTGTTTACATACTTTGTAACAGTTAACACGGAAACTCTGATGTCAATTGTCTGCATGAAATACTGCTTTTATTTAGAAGAAGTGTGTATCATGAGGGAAAGTTGGTAAAACTGTATACAGATTTGAAATGCCATGTCTTTGTGTGATGATGCCCTCATAACAACATAAAAGAAGCCTAAAAGATAATTCAAGCTGGTGGTGGTGCATGTCGTTAATCCCAGTTCTTGGGAGACAGAGGCAAGTGGATAGCTGAGTTAATATTATCAAGGCCAGCCAGGACCCAGGACCACATAGAGAAACTTTTTTTTTTTCTCGGGACAGGGTTTCTCTATGTAGCCTGGGCTGCCCTGGAACTCACTCTGTAGACCAGGCTGGCCTCGAACTCAGAAATCTGCCTGCCTCTGCCTCCCAAATGCTGGGATTAAAGGCGTGCGCCACCACTGCCCGGTGAAACATTGTTTTGAAAAACAAAAAAAGAAAAAGGAAAAATAAAAGGATAGATAATTCAAGACAAGCACCTGGGAATCAAAGGAAAAATTTAGAAATAAAGACACAGGAGCAGAAAATAGCAGTGGTTAGTTTATTTGAAAAAAATGTATGCATGGTAACAAATATCAATAAAAATTGTTAATCAGGTGCTCAGTGGTTAAGAGCACATACTGTCGTTACAGAGAACCTTTAGCACCCGTGTTGGGGGCACACAACTACCTGTAGCTCCAGCTCCTGGGGCCCTACCCACACACATTTGCACAGGACACCCCCAGCCCACACACATATCACATAGATAAAATCTTTAAAGACAAATAACAGTAACATTGGCTAGCTATTGACAAAAACTAACACTGCTTCTGAGGCTGTGGGAAGTCGGTTCTCTTATCCCATGAGTGGGATGGCAGGCAGGCACACAGGCACGCACAGCCTTTTCAAAATGTCAAGCGCATGTGCCAGGACTTTCCCCTTGTGTTTCCAGGAGGCTGCTCCAGTTTGCAAAAAACCCGCCCATGTCCTTGTCCTGCACAGCTGCCAGCCATCCTTAGGCTTTTGTTAATATTATCACTCTGTATACTGAAATACCTCATTGTCACATGTAAATGTTATTTTCCGCTCTTCTTTTTGCCTGCCTATTTTGGTCACAGGTGAGGCCGTTTTAAAACTAGATGGACGTTTACATTTGTGTATTCAAATTACACTTCCTTCTTGATTTTCCTCTAGCTTCTAGGTATAGAAGTTTCGTAAATATCTAATGTGAGCTCTGTCATCCTTCTGTCTTCTTGAAAGTGTTTAAGTTGTACCAGGTGTGGTGTGGACACCTGTAATCCCATCATGTGGGAGACCCAGTTAGGACTGCAGGCCACCTTGGGTTACATAGTGTGACGAATTAAACTGTCCTGTTATTTAAAAAGAGAGAAAGAAAGAAAAGAAAAGCTGGCTGTGGCGGTGCACACCTTCATCCCAGCAGAGGCAGGGTATCCGTCTGAGTTCATTAACTATGTGTATATATGTTTGTCTGTGCACATGAGTGCTGGTGCCCATGGAGTGGAGCAGAGAGCATCGGAGCCCCCTGGAACTGGGGTTACAGGTGGTTGTGAGCTTCCTGCCCCAGCTTTCCAAGTTCTAGGAGTATAGATATATCTGTGACCATTGCTTTTATATCAATAATACTTTTACATTGGCCACATAAATTTTCCAATTAAAATATTTCCTGGGTGTTTTTACATATTGATAGTACTGTGAGATATTTTATACCTCCTTACACATCTTGTTATCATAGTAGTTGTTAGAGGTCCGTAGATTTCATGGGCACATACAGGGCTTGATTCTTACACATGGGTTGTTGGTGTAAGTAGGGTGGTAGTAATGCAGGCCTTTAATCCCAGCACTCTGGAGGCAGAAGCAGGCAGATCTATGAGTTGTCTAGAGAGAGAGAGAGCTTCTGGGCAGCCCAGGATAAACAGAGAAACCCTGTCTCAAAAAACAAAACAAAGCAAAAACAGAGTAGTTATTCAATATTAATAGTATTTCTTCCTTCAGAGTCTTAGCTGTATCCTGCACATGTTAAACATTAAGATCCACAGAGCTTTTGTTTATGGTAGTGGCCCACATAACTGTCAGTATGTGAATGTTGAACCAATGAGTAAGAACTCTAAGAATATGTTGGGTTGTGGCTCCTACCTATGTCTGCACTGGATGCTTGAGGCAGGAGGATTGCTATGAGTTTGATATCTCTATGGACCTCAGAGTTAGAACCTTTCAGAAAATCAAAACAATGAAAAAGAAGCTATTAACAGTCAGCTGCACTATTTACACCCCCCTCTGATTGTATGGGAATGCCATTGGCAGTATACTGTCTGTGCCTATTTAGTTTCCGATAGGTGTGGGTGATGTTTCAAGCTGGTGGAGTTTTTGTTTGTTTTTGTTTTTGGCAGTTCTGGGGCTCCAATCCAGGGCTTGAGTAATTTAGGCAAGTGCTGTGTCACTGAGCTGTACCCCCAGCTCCATCCAATGGCCTCTACTTGTATTGCTTTAATGGCTGAAGGTGTGAATGGCATCCTGTGTACTGCTTGCTGGGAATATTAAGAACAGTGAAGGACTGGAACTTTCGCTCTGCTTATAAGTAGCAAATGAGCCTGCCAAAGTTGATGGATACAGGCAGAAGACTTGAGTCTCCTGTATCAGGAACAAAGGGACCCACTATTCAGGATATCAGCAGAATAGGGTCTATGTCACAGCAAGTGCATTTGCCTCACAAGTTCCATGCAGGCAGAGTCACAGTTAAGGAGCCTGAGATTAAGGAACACAGATTTCATGACCTTATTAGTCTGTTGACAGTTACAGGGAGGGACTTGGTGTGCTCATTTGACTGTGCGGAAAACAGACTCCCACTGTTCTGGGAAAAAGCACTTTTCTCTCTTTTCTTTTTCATTTTATTTGCTTTATGTGTATCTTTGTGGATATATCTTATATCATATGAAGAGGTCAGAAGGCAACTTGCTGGAGTCTGTTCTCTCCTTACACCACTTCAGACCCAGGGAGTGAACTCAGATTGTCAGGCTCTCAGCAGGCTCCTTTACCTGCTGAGTCAGCTTGCCTGCCCCAGCCCATTCAGGGTCACAGCATGTAGCTCTAAATGGCACAGAACTCACTATGTACACCAGGCTGGCCTCCAGTTTAGAGACCTGCCGGCCTCTGCCTCCCAAGTGCTGGAAGTAAAGGTGTGTGCTAGCACATCTGGCAAATATGTTTTTGAAAAATAAGGTGGATAGCAATTGAAGAAAGCAATCTATCGACTTCAACCTCTGGCTTCCACACACATGCACACATGTGTACCTATCTACACACTCATATAAACACATACATATACCATACACACATTAAAAAAAGGTAAAACTCCCACCCTACCAGTGGATCTATATATGTGCCAAAGAATGCACGGAGACTTCAGACCCTCCGATGTTTTCTGGGCCACTTCATATTGTCTCTGTATACACAGGTTCTGCCCCTCAGAACCAATGCCCCACTGACCAGAGAGGTTTGAGCACACTCTTCGCCCTTTGAGTATTAAGGTATGCAGACACAAGACAAACCTTAGAAGGATGTCAGGCATGACGTGAAGCCAAAAGCAGATATGAGTGGGTACAGAGAAAAAGACCTCGCACCAGTCCACCTTATTTTTTGTGACAAGGTCCCTCACTGAACTTTGAGCTCACATTTTGGCTAGCCCAACTGGCTAGCAAATTCCGTGAATCTCCCTGTCTCTGTGCTCCAGCACTAAAGTTACAGGTATATATTGTCACTCCCAGCTTTTAGGTGATGCCAGGGATTGAACTGGGGTCCTTATGCTTGTGCAACAGTTACTGTATCTACTGAGGCGTCTCCACAGGGCCCGTTTTAATCAGTCTTTACAGTTGTTTTGGATATTGCCTTCATTGTGCTATAATCTTCCGTCATTGTAACAAGACACCTGAAATAACTTATAAGAAACAATGGTAGGTTTCATGACCGGCAGCAAAACAATCCTCGAATGTAAACTCAGTTCAGCCTGACTTAGTCATCCAAGCTGGATCAAACTTTGGGAGTCTGATACCTGGTGGTTTATTGCCTTGCATACTTTAACATAGGACAATTTGGAAAAATGTTTCCTGGTGTAATACAATCCCTGGTACACAAGGAGGCATAATTATAATGAAACTTATCTAAAAGTACCTGTCATTTCTTCCAAGAAGATAGGTTCTAGAGATGGCTACCTGCATTAGCTAGGACCTAGGGGTGATCTAGCATGGTCTCCGGCACACATTTAGCGTAGAGGTCATCTGGGCTGTTAGCCACTTCTGGTCTTGGTTGTGGGAGCTGAGTTTGGCCTGATCTTACAGATAATACACATTACCAGGCTATTCACTTCCAATTCCCAGCCTTCTGAATGGAAAAAAGGCTATAGATAATGGATAGGTGTTCCTATCAACACTTCGAGTGAGTGTGTGTGTGTATTCTCAGCAGTGTGAAATGATGTCTCATTGTGGTTTTGGTTTATTCCAATATTTTCATGTGTTTTCTGACTATTAAGTATTTAGTTCTAGAGAAGGTTTCGCTCTATAAGCTAGGTAGGCCTAGAACATGCAGTCTTCCTGCCTGAGACTGATTGATGATAGGCATATGCCAACATTCCCGGTCTTTGTTAGTCATGTTTGTTTGTTTTTTGAGACAGGGTCTTACTAAGTATTTCTAGGTGACCTAGAACTCAAAGAGATGCACCTGTTTTTGTCTTCTGAGTGGTAGGACTGAAGGCATGCACAGCCACACCCAGCTTGTTGGCCATTATAAAAAGTATATTTTATTAATCTTGTTTATGTATTTATGTGCCACTGCACACATGAGGAGGCCGGTGAACAACATTTGGGAAGTTGCCTTTCCATCTACCTTGTGAGGTCCCAGGGTTCAAACTCAGCTTGTCAACTGTAGTGACAGCAATCTTTTGCTGCCAAACCATCTCAGCCCTACCCCCTTTCTGGTGTGTTTTTTGAGACAGGGTCTTGCTGTCTGTTGGACACTTTTGTGTATTCTATCTTGTGTTGGGTTGTCAGAGTTCTTTATCTGTTTTGGGCTTTACCTTTTCTGTAGAGGTTGGAAATGTCTTCTCCCATTCTGTAGGAGGCCTCTTTACTCTGTTGATTGCTTTGTTTGTTGTGCAGAAGTTTGCTGTTGTACCATTTGTCTGGTTTTGTTGCTTCTATTACCTGTGCTTTGGTGTATTGAAGAAGTCCTTGACAGTGTCAGGAAGCTTTTCTTCTTGGAGTTTAAAGCTTTATGCTTAGGTCTTTAATCCAGTATTAGTCTCTTAAGGTGCTCTGTGTATTTCGGGCCTCAGATGAAGTCATTTACTATGAGTCTACTTGAATTTGCTGAGTTTAACTTTGGTTTTTGTACTTTTTTCTCTCCTTCTGGTGTTTCCCCTCTTACAGTCTGAAAATCTCAGACTCATTTGTATTTTGCTTCATAAGTGTTTTATTTTAATAGTATGGAAGTAAATTAATTTTCAATGCTTTCTCATTCCTTGGTTATCAGGAAGAAGATGAGCCTGAAGTCCGAACGCAGGGGAATTCATGTGGATCAATCTGAGCTCCTGTGCAAGAAAGGATGCGGTTACTACGGCAACCCTGCCTGGCAGGGTTTCTGCTCCAAGTGCTGGAGGGAGGAGTACCACAAGGCCCGGCAGAAGCAGATCCAAGAGGACTGGGAACTGGCAGAACGGTAAAGGACCTCACAGGTTATGTGGAGGTGGGGTGTGGTCACCAAGACATAACCGGGTGGGTATACAGCTTGCCATGCCCGGGCATGCTTATCTAGAACCCTAGTCATCCTATAGACCTGCCATGAATGTCACCACTGTAGAACCTTCTCGGACCTTTCTTCTGGAGTTTTCTGTCCTCTGTTCTAAAAACAGTTGGTTTCCACTCTGCTCTAGGAATTGTCTTGCTGGTAGTGATATTTTGTGTAGCTCTCAAATAGGGAAAAGAGCTACACCCCCTCATACACACCCCTAATTTTCAATGCTGATGCTTGAACTCAGACATGCTGGATGTGAACTCCATATCTTGAACTGCATCCATCCCAGCAAGTCCATTTCTTCTTTTGCTTATGAAAGATTTTTTAAAAAAATATTTACTATTTTATGGATATAAATGTTTTGCCTGTATTACATATGTATGTATGCATATATCTGTATGTATGCATATATCTGTATGTATGTATGAATGTATGTATGTATGTATGTATCTGTGTATGTATGTGTTTGTAATATGTGTGCCTAGTGCCTGTGGGAGTCAGAAAAGTTTATTGGATCTCCTGAAAATAGGGTTGTGAGTGACCTTGTGGCATCCTGGAAATTGAACCTTGATTCTCTGTAGAGCAAGTGCTCTAAACTTCTGAGAAGTCTCTTCAGCACCACTGAAAGATTTATTTGTGTGTGTATATGTCACATGTATGTGGGAACCTGCAGAGGCTAGAAATGGGAGTCAGATTCCCTGGAGCTGGAGTTACAGGTGAATTTGGATCTCCTGATATGGGCTTTGGGAACTACACTCTGCTCTCTGACTGTCTCTCCAGCCTGTTCTGTGTGTATGTGTATGTGTATGAATTGAGAACTTGAGTCCCTGTTGCAGGATATTTGATCACATTGTGAACCCCAAGATTGTGTTATTTACTGAAAATAACTTTCTAGTTAAGGTGTGGCTCAGCCTTAGCAAACACCTTTAATCCCTCTGTCTGAAATACAGACACACCCTTAGTACACACCTTTAATCCCAAACAATGAGGGAAAGTTAGTTTGCAGAAGGAAACAGCCATGTTTGAAAGTGACATCTATTTGAGTAGCAGATAAAGTGATGAATCAGAGAGAGATTTGACAGAGTAGGATATGCCCAACTCTTCATGAGACAAGAGAGGAAAGGGAAGCTACTTAAGGGAGAGACAGAGAGTACAGGAAGAAAGAGGAGAGCACAGTATAGGATGTGGTATAGAGTTTGTGGAGAACAGTGCAGTAGAGTTGAGAGGGAGAAGGAGAGAGGCAGTATTACTGGGACACTTGGTTGAAGCCAGAACAAGCTAGGCACAGGTGAAGCCAGAACAAGCCAGAGAATGAGAAGGAGCCAATAGATGAGAACAGATTGCCAGAGTTAATATGAGGCCAAGCAGAGCAGTTCAGGAGAGGTGGTGAGAGAGAAGCCAGTTTGAATCAGTCAGCCTGGAGAGGAGTTTGAGCCTGAACAGCTGAGTTGAACCAGACAGCTGGAGTTCAGAAAGAACTAGGAAAAGATGAGCATATTCAAAAGCAAGTCTCAGAGGCTGAAAACATTCTAGGCCTAGCTAAGATTGTACAGAGGCTAGAAGCTTCCAGGACTAGGCCTAGGTTAGTAGTAAGACTCCCAGACAATAATTACAACAGGCAAATAAAAGTTACTTTTACAAGTCCTCTGCAAAACAGTAAGTGCGCTTTAACTGCTGAGCCATCTCTCCAGCCCCATAACATGCACACATCCATATATTACATAATGTTTATATCTTAAAAATGACCTAGTTTTGTGAGAGGGATTGTCTCCATGTATGGAGGCCAGAGGTTTTACCTTCTGCCAGATAGGTTTTGGGAATTGAATTTAGGTCATCAGACTTGGTGGCAAGTGTCTCTCTTTACCTACTGAGCCACCTTGCTGGCCCTTTAATGATATTTTGAGGTAGGCTCTTTCTCTGTATCCCAAGATGACCTCAGACTCCACTGTGTCATCAAGGGTGACCTTGGACTTTGAATATTCTTGCCTTTACCTTCCAAGTGGTAGGAGTACAGGGTGTGTCACCATGTATGCAGTGCTGGGGACTGAGCTCAGGGCTTTGAGAGTGCTAGGCAACTTAGCTGCATCCTAAGCCTTAAACGTTTTAGGTTACATTTCTTTCTACACTTTTAAAGACTTACTTGTATGTGTATGGTGCCTATGTGTATGTAAGTGCACCACACAAGTTGAGTACCCGAGGAGACCAGAAGAGGGTGTCAGATTTTCTAGAACTGGAGTTACAGGAGGTTGTGAGCTGCCATGTGCATGCTTGGAACCAAACCCAGGTCCTCTACAGGTGCAGCAAGTGCTTTAACCCCTGAGCCGTCTGTCCAGCTCCTACATTGACTTATGATATGTGTGAGTGTGTAAATGCTGCTGCCCTTGGATGGAGGGCAGGGGACAACTTCAGTGGTCACTTCTCTCCTTCTAGACAGGGTCTTAGTCTATAACCCAGGTTGCCCTCAAACCCAGTGATATTTCTTCCTGAGACTATAGGTGTAAAACATGTTTGTTTGGTTGTTTTGTTTGGGGGAGTACTGGGGATTAAAGCTATATATCGAAATCTTCACCAAGTATAGAATTTCATCTTATAGCTATATACCTGAGACCCACTTGGTATAATTTAGTTTCTGTTTATAAGGTTAGATCTTTCTCAGTAATTTGAACAAGATCTTTTAGACCCCAGGAAAACCTGGAGAGGATCCAGGTTGTTCAGTCTTCCCTCTGAATTTCAGACTTCAGCGGGAGGAGGAAGAGGCCTTCGCTAGCAGCCAGAGCAGCCAAGGTGCCCAGTCCCTCACCTTCTCCAAGTTTGAGGAGAAGAAAACCAATGAGAAAACCCGAAAGGTCACCACAGTGAAGAAGTTCTTCAGCGCCTCTTCCAGGGCTGGATCCAAGAAAGGTAATCTTCTCTTTTCTTCTTCCATTCCTGAGCAAGCCGAAGACTAGATCTAGAAGGCAGGTGGGCTCAGCCTTTCACTTCTGTAAGCCCAAGGGAGTTCTCGTCCAGATTTAACATGGAAGTCAAGTTTGATGGCCAGGCAGTTCGTGCAGTAATATCTCTGTGCTTTGAAGACCCGGTTTCCTTGGTTTTGTTAAAGAAGCTTCTTGCTCTCAGGTGGGAGAGCTAAGGAGACCTGGAATGGGTGGTCTGCTCGTGAAGCTCCCCTCATTCACACTGCGGAGCACGGGCTGCTTGGTGGGTTGTTGTTATTTTCACGCCCTTATTTTTTCCTTGTTTGTTTACCTTGTGTAATGCCCACGTTGTCAGTGACTTAGGAGAAGTGACTGTTCCTAAACTTGAAAGTCACCTGAGAGACTTTCTCTCTTAAAGATTATTTCCTATGCTATTAGGAAACAAACTGGAAAAGGCTCATTTGGGGCTCTTGAGGAACTCATATTAAGTATTTTCTTGAGGATGGGTTTGTGTTTGTTCATCTAATTTAAAAATGTTATTTGTGCAGGTGTTTTGTTTGCTTCTATGTCTGTGCATCTCTGTGTGTCTAGTGCCCTCAGAGGCCAGAAATGGGTGTCAGATGCCTTGGAACTGAAGTTAGAGGGTTGTGAGGTGCTATGTGGGTTCTGGGAATCAAACTTGGGTCCTCTGGAAGAGCAGTCAGTGATCTTAAACACTGAGCCATCTCTCCAGCTCTTCATTCATCTACTTTGTGTGGTTAAGCCAGAGATTGACATTTCCTATCTTCAGTTGTTCTCTACCTTTCTTTTTTTTAAGATTTATTATTTTATTAATATGAGTACACTGTAGCTGTCTTCAGGCACCCCATAAGAGGGCATCAGATCCCATTACAGATGGTTGTGAGCTACCGTGTGGTTGCTGGGAATTGAACTCAGGACCTCTAGGAGAGCAGTCAGTGCTTTTAACCCCTGAGCCATCTCTCCAGCCCCCACTCCCCTTACTTTTTTAATTTTTAATTTTTAACTTTTTTTTGAAGCAGGGTTTCTTAGACCTCCCTGATTCAGCTAGACTGTCTGGCTGTTGAATCCCAGGATCTTCTTGTCTCTGACCCACTAAGCTCGGGATATAGGCTTGTGCCACTATGTCCAGCTTTTGTGTGAATTCTGAGAGTTGGACTGAGGGCCTCAGGCTTGCACTTTATTGACTGAGCATTTCCTAGCTCCTTTATGTGCTTTATTTCTCATTAAAAACTGTTTTTAGGGAGGCTGGAGAGATGGCTCAGCAGAATATATATATCTATTCTGCATATGCAGGCCTTTTGTGTGTGTGTGTGTGTGTGTGTGTGTCTAAAGGAACAAATTCTTTTAAACATATCTGGCCAGTGAAGTGCTTCTTAACTGTTGTCTGGGATATCTTGGTATGACTGACAATCCACGTGAAGCTGAGGCCAGGAATCACATTTACTCGCCTTGTTCTTCCTTCAAGATATTTGGGGGTAGGGGAAAGAATACGATCAAAATACAATTGTATGAGAAAACCCCCAGTTTTTTAAATTCAGAAGTTTGGCATTGCACCAGCACAGTGATCCAGTTGGTAAAGGCGCTTCCTTCTAAGCGTGGTGACTAGAGTTTGGATGGTCCCCAGAACCCAAGTAATAGAAGGAAGAAACTAAATCCCCAAAAGTGTCTTCTGACCTCCATAGGTGCACTGCAACCTGTGCACACCCAAACACAAGTGCACACTTGTACATTTACACACTAACCAAACAGCGAAACAAATGTTAATATAAACATTTAAAAAGATGCTTGGCCTTGTTTTCAGTTCTGAATATTGGAGGGTCATTCTGTTAACACCTAGGAATTCTGTAGCTTTCATAGCAATGCCAGTACAAATCTCCAAATGTTAGCAAGTGGTGATTAATGTTCAGTGGGCTAGCTCTCTATCCATCAGTCGCCTGTCAATCAGTGCCTTTCCAACATTCTCTAGGAACATGTTGTCGCCAATAGGGAGTTCTGCCTCTCCCTTTGGTTTGTTCTTTTACCCACCTGCCTAGCGGGGACTAAACCTAGGTTTTCCTGAGTATAGGCAAGGGCTCTCTTAGCACCAGCTGTGTCCTCACGCCTTCAGTTCTCCAGACAAGGTCAGGCTTAGAGCCTCAAGGTGGCCTTGAACTCACTGTGTAGCTCACCTCAAGCTTGGACTCTCCCTACCCTCACTTCCTGCTGGGGTCGGAGGCATACATCCTTACACCTGCCTTCTCTTCCCTTTTCAGTGTTAGAGCTAAAGCTGTGTTTGTATGTAAATGCTTCTGAGGGTGAGGAGCTCAAAGTATTTAAAAACCCTTCATTTCTGAGTGATGGCATTGTTGGCTGTTAGTTTACAGGTGACTTTCAGAGGTTTGCCGGGTGAGCTTTCCACTTCAGCCTGCTTGCTGTGAGGGCCTTAGTGAGTACAGTCCGCTGATACCCAGTGCAGGTTCACCTTGGAATCTAGAGCAGCGGTCAGCTTTGTTTTCTGTGACTTTATTTTACTTCCTTAATGTGTGGAGCCTTTGCCCTTGTTATTTATATTAGCAGCACAGAAGAAAGCCCTTGCACCCAGGGAGCTTGATTGCAAACCAAGCACAGTCTTCTAAGGGATGTGAAGAATTTGTGTGTGGGGCAGTACGCGTGGGCCTATACATGCATTTGTGTGTGAGTGATTGTGGAGACCTTAGGTTGACACTGGGTATCTTATTTGATTATTCTCTACATTATTATTTGAGACAGGGTCTCTCAGTGAGATCTGGGGCTCACCAATTTGGATAGGCTGACTGCCGGGGAGCTTGTGTCTGCCACCCCAGTGCTGGGATTACAGACGCATGACAGCCCACCTGGCTTTTTTAGTGGGTGCTAGGAATCCAGTTCAGGCCCCCATGCTTATGCTGCAAATAGTTGACACTCTGCACCTCCTCATGTTGTCTTTATTCTTCATTACCATTCAGTTAAGAAAGGTTTATTCTCTTCATATATCACAGAGGAAATCTGATGTGATATTTAGTCTGTCCATACGTACATACATAGCAAGTGATTGATTGATGCTCACTGACTTGTAACTGACTGAGTTTAGATCTCAGATCTCACTGCATTCCCAGTTGACGTCAGTCTCCTGGGCTTAAGTGAGTCTGTTGTCTTGTGTCCTCCTCTTTGGCTTTTTTAATTGTTATTACTATTATTTGTGTGTATGAGTGTGTGCATGTGGGTGCCATCTCCAGAGAGGCCGGAAGAGGGCAGTGGGTCCACTAGAGCTGGAATTATGATGGCTGTGAACCATTCACCATGGGTGCTTCTGGAAGAGCAGTATGTGCTCTTAGCCATCTTTTGAGCCCCTCCTGGGCTGATTTAGACAGACAGAGAGATGCTGCGGTAATAAGGATGGTACACGGTAGTTAGAAAGAACTGACCTCGGCTCAAGATTCAAATCTGTTTTCAAATCCCAGCTCTTTGTTTTACCAGCGTGTGGCTTTGGACAGGTAAGTGACAAGTTTTCTAAGATTGGTATGTAAGGTGGTAATACCACCCAGCTCTTGGAACTGTTAAGTTAATGAGCGATTGAATGCACACAGAGCCTGTGCTCCTTGAATGATAGTCCTGTGGTTCAAGCTTGCTGGGCTGCAGAACTCGTTAAACCTTTGAACTGGGTGATGGACAGCTTGAGAACCCTGTTTGACTGGATGGACTTGAGCTGTAAGTTGATTTTGTTTGAGAAACACGAGAGGAGTGTAAGCTGATGTGCAAGCCCTGGCAAACATTACCGGTGTAATGTGGGTAGGTTGTTCTCCTTCGTTTCCTTCTTGGTTGGTTGGTTGGTTTTGTGGTCTGGCAAGCACTGATAGAACCAACCCTGTCTTCTAGCACTGAGCTTTACTCCAGCCATTGCTTACATTTTAAAGGGGGATTTGAGGTCGACTACATTTTTTAGACAAGATATCCTTGAACTCCTAACAGTCCTCCTGCTTTAGCCTTGAGCTATAGGTATGAACCAGTATGCTCAGCTGAGGACTTTTCCCTTTATTTGTGGATGTATGTAAGCAAAACCGTGAAGGAGGTGACTGGATTTTCTCTGCCTTTGGCCCTGAAGCTTTCAGTCTCCACCCCAGTCTAAGGGCTTAGCATTCTTTGGAGGATCTGCTTGGTGCTCTGCCATAAGGAAGGCTCAGGAGTCAAAACACGCTGACTTGAGCTCAGTTCTGCCCTTAACCTTAGGCGACTGAAGATCATTGAGGTCTTTAAACATCGTCAAGTCTCAGCTGCCTCATTTGTCATTTTTGTCGCTTGGAATGTATGTTCTGCTTCTGTTGTTGAGCAGTCTGTACATTGCAGTTTGGTCATACTGATTGATATTGCTCAAATATTGTGATTTTTTAAAAAGTATTTTATTACATACACAGAGAAAGAGAGACTGTGTGAGAGTAAATGTATATGTGTGAGGAGGACATGCTGGGCATGTGAGGTAAAAATCCACAGTGTTGCCTGTAGTTTTTCAACTTGCCTTCTTGGCACAATTGCTGGGTACTACTATCTCCCGCCGGGAAAAGCATGCTCTTATCACTGCTCTTAGTTCCATGTCTCCCACCTGCCCTCAACTTCAGTGCCAGTTCCATCCCTGACCACTGTCTGTAGTAGTGGCCACAGGCCAGCTCCTCCCGAGACCTCACATGGCTGCTGGGTTCTTCTCCTCCAAAGCATGGCAGAAAACTCCTCTTCCTTGTGTCCTCCTTTCCTCCAGAGACACAGAAGTCCCGCCTGTACCTTCCGCCTAGCAATTGACCCATGGCTTTCTTTACTGACAGATCAAGAACCAGTTAGGGAACAGGACCTTAGCATCCGAACCACCTCTACAGGACCATGCATGCGAGTCATTTCTCTCCTTTCCTGTGAGGGCTCTGGGAATCGAACTCATGTTGTTAGTCTTGGCCCCAAGTTCCTTTACTTGCTGAGCTGCCCACGTGTTGTGTTCTTCCTCTTTTCTCTGACCTCCTGCTTTGACAGTCACTCAGAGAAAATTATTGAATCTGTTTCTTGTTCCTTACATTTCTGTCTTTGCTTTTGCATTTTGAAGCTGTGTTGTTAGATCCGTGTTTAGGATTGCTGTGCTTTGGAGGGTTAACTTTTCATTGTATGAGAGTAAGTGCTTTAGGTTATTTGACGGTATCTTTTTCCTACCCTTAGTGTCCCACATTTTACATGTTGTGACATGGGGTCTTACTTTATTTATAGCCCAGGGTGGCCTAGAATCCACGTTCCTCTTGCCTCAGCCTCCTGAGCATTGGGATTGCTCTGCAGCTTCTCTGCCCAGCTGGACATGTGGGTTCTAACTTTGTCGATTATTACTGAATTGCCCCCTGTTAAAGCTCTACATGTGTCTCCCGCCTGCAGTGTTGTAAGAAGTTGTGTTCTCGTCAAGATCAAATGTCAGATTTTGTCTTAGTTAGAGTTTCTGTTGTTGTGAACAGATACCATGCTCAAGACAACTTTTTATGTTTTTGTTGATTATTACCTAAAATACGAAGTTAACTTTGAATGGCATCTTCTTGTGCTTTAATTTGTATATTTGTCATGCATGGAGTGCTCCTCTTCCTGTCAAGATTATGGAGCGATGGCTCAGCACTCGAGTGGCAGCTCCCAATGGCCTATAATGATGTCCTCTTTGTTTGTTGTGCAGATACACATGCAGACAAAGCACCCATATACATAAATTACATATGTAGTTCCATAATCTGTCTGTCTGTCTGTCTAGTGTGAGGAGTGGGATGTATTCCTATGTGTAGAAATCAAGAAATTTTTTTTCTTTTTTCTTTCCTTTTTTTTTTCTTTCTTTCTTTGGTTTTTCGAGACAGGGTTTCTCTGTATAGCCCGGGCTGTCCTGGAACTCACTCTGTAGACCAGGCTGGCCTCGAACTCAGAAATCCGCCTGCCTCTGCCTCCCAAGTGCTGGGATTAAAGGCATGCGCCACCACTGCCCGGCTAAGAATTTTTTTCCTAAATAGTATGGGGCTAGACATGGTGGGCCATGCCTTTACTCCCAGAGTTTAGGAGGTAGAAGCAGGCAGATCTCTGTGAGTTCGAGACCATCCTGTATTGTACATAGTGAAGCTCTGTCTCAAAAACAGACAAAAAGAAAGTGTGAAGTTGGTAGATTTTAATACCTTTTGGTTTCTTTTTCTTGTGGGGTGTGATGGTGCACACTTGCTGAGGAAGCTGAGGCGGGAAAAACCAGATAAAATCTCTCTATCTCCCACCATCTCTCTCCGTGTGTGTGTGTGTGTGTGTGTGTGTGTGTGTGTGTGTGTGTGTTGACAGACTCTTGCTATATATAGTTCAAGCTGGTGTCAGATGCACTGTGTAATCCGGGCTGACCTAGAACTTGATCCTCCTGCCTCAACCTTCAGTGCTAGAATTACAGGCATGTGCCAGCACACCCAGCTTGGATGCATTTTTACTTCGAGTAGTGTGACTTGCAAACTGAATGGTGGGTGAATAAACTGGCCTTTTGTCTTCTTGGCAGGGAAATGTGATTTGGAAGTTTTCTAGTGCTGTGTGTCACCTGATGCCTTCGTGCTTTCATTGGTGGTTATTTCCATGGGTGACTTTTTGACTCAGGTGATCTGCAAGAAAGTTGTTCAAGAAAGGGCTCTGTTTCACTCTCAGTATTAGTGACTAAATGCTAACGAGCAACTTCTCTTGAGTATCTTATTTGCTTTCTGTTAGTTTAGAGAAAATAAAAGAAAAATTGTTAGTTGGCTGTGTGTCTGTGGAAATAACATTACAACTTTGTGAAATTTTCCTTCTACTTTTATATGGGTTCTACAGATAAAATTCACATCTCTGGGCCTGTGTGGCAGGCATTTTCCCCTGTGAGCCCACGATTAGTTGGGTTTTATTTTTTACATTTTTTTTTTTTTTTTAATTTGAGGGGGTGGCACTAGTACTTTCCCATAGCACTCAGTCATCTCTGAGGAACTGTGACTTCAGGGAGTACCAGGCCCCTTCATGTGCTTCTTTATAACGAATTATCCTGCCTTCTTACATCATTGACTGCCTAACGCAGCTGTTAGGTTGCTAGCACAGATGTGAGAGTCTTTGTTAGTACTTGATTTTATTTTTCTATTTGTTAATGTCTTTTCTGGATCTCACTTTGTAGCCCTGGCTAGTCTGGAACTCACTTTGAGAGATCCTCCTGCCTCTGCCAGGACTAAAGTTTGCCACCACCATACCCTGCCCTGTATTTGTGTTTTTAAGAATAGTTATACTGTAGTTCAGTTGTTGAGCAGAGAACAATACAGAACTCTATTCTGTGTTTCCACCCAGTGGGTCTCAGGGATTGAATTCAGGTTGCCAGGCTTGTACAACAAGCTCTTTTTTTTTTTTTTTTAACCTGTTGATCCACTAGTCATCCTGTAGATAAGGTCTTTGAGACAGCCTGTAGCCCAGGCTGACCTCAAACTCACTAGGCAACTGAGAATGACCTTTAACTGACCTGAATCTTCCTGCTTCTACTTCCCAAGTGCTGGGATTCTAGTTGTTTACTCATTGCTGGGGCTGGAACCCAGGGATTCCTACATGCCAGCCAGCACTCTGCCAGCTGAACCGCAGTTCAGTTCTGCTGAGGATGTTCTAGATCGTGCACTTTTATCTGCTTACACTTCCTACTCTTCCTTACTTTAAGGAAGCTCATCCAAATGTTTAAATATAAAGTGATACAGATTTAATTTTGATGAAACATAATTTCAGTAATCTTGTTAGCTGCATAGAGTAATTCCATACATCAGTCTTTTGGGTAACAAAACTTACTGTGTTTAATTTTCCCAGCAGAAATTCAGGAAGCCAAAGCTCCCAGTCCCTCCATAAACCGGCAGACCAGCATTGAGACGGACCGAGTGACTAAGGAGTTCATAGACTTTCTCAAGACCTTCCACAAGACAGGCCAAGAAGTCTATAAACAGACGAAGATGTTTTTGGAAGCAATGCCTTATAAAAGGGTAGGCTGACACTAACCACTTGGAAACAAGAGCTGTGGTTTTAGGGAGGGTTAGAGAGAGCTGTAATCTTGTCATTTTACACCTGAGAAGAACAGGTTGATAGTTACTTAAGACCAGCCTTTTAGTTCAGCTAACACCGGACTCCAGGCTAGTACTTTTCCACTGTGCCTGGTCATCTCTGGAACTTCTGCAGGGACAGGCTACCTCGCCTGTTCCCCTGTGCTTGTGCAGCCTGCCTGCAGAGACCTTCAACTCAACTGCTAGGTCGGGAGCAGGAGCTGGACCTTGTTCCTTATTACTGGCTTTCCTTTTTGTATTTGGATTTTTTCCCGTCTTTTATTTCTCAGCTAAGGCAGGGTCTCACTGACATAGCCTTGCCTGGCCCGGAACTCACTGTGTATGCCAGGCTGACCTGAACTCACAGAGATCCACATGCGAGCTAAAGGTGTGGCCACCATGCCTGGCATTTATTTAGAGTTTTAGTATTCTTTCTGTTTATTTAGAGAAAGGAAGAAAGAGTGTAGAAGTTGATAGGTACCTGGGTAGCTGCAGTTTCAGTCCTTTTGTTTTGTAGATGAAGGATTATAAAAGCCAAACAAGATGAGTGACCATGACTGGTCTGCTTAGCTTGCTATGGTTTTCAAAGTGAACTAGAGCTGTGCCTTCCACATGTCTCTCACTATGTAGCCCAGGCTAGCCTCCAGCTCCCTGGTTCCCTCCTCAGCCTTCATAGTGCTAGGATTATGGAAACATACCACCTTGCCTGGTAGGGGGGTTGTTTTGTGGGGTTTTGAGGTGGGATCTCCTAGGTCTACTTCCAATCTGCCGTATGGCTGAGAGTGGCCTTGAACTTGTGACACCACACACACACACACACACACACACACACACACACTTCCACAGCCTCTGGAATGCTGCTGTCATTTAGAGGTGGGATTTGCCACCATGCTTGTTCACACCTGTGTCTTTAGTCCAGAATTTCTTGTCTGTAATTTCAGTTCCCATAATTCATAAAGCTACTTGAGAAAGAATTCATTTTGTAAGTAATAATGAAGTCTGTTCACATTCTACAGTATTAGACTCAGCTAGCTCCACCTGTGCGTTCTGTGAGGGGAAGAGAGCTTACAGAGAGAGGAGGGAACGGTGATCAACAAGCAGCAGTGGTCTAAGAGTCAGTGCTCCGAGGGAGGGCTTTTCTCCTTTCCCTTCAGGGCTGTTGTGACCCCATGTTAGCACGACTGTCTTTTGTACTTTAAGCGTTTGTGAAGAAACTGACATTTGGAGTTCAAGCAAGCAGCTGCTGAGTGTGTGTGTGTGTAGGTGTGTGTGTGTGTGTGTGTGTAATGGTAGTGAGGTGTGTGTGGAGTGATAGGCTTCTTGAATGTGTAAAAAGTCAAGTTTGAGGGTTGTTTTTGCACTGTCAAGAGGACACCTCTAATAAAGTTGCATTTACACTATAGTTTGTACAAAATATACTACTGTGTTTATAATATATTTACAGGAACACTGATCAGTTTGGGTTTGTTTTTCTTCTTCTGAGAAGCATAGACTACCCTTATTCTGTAAGCATTTAGTTGACTTTTTAGTGAGTCTGTGAAAATAAAGAAGCAAGCCTGGCATGGTGCCACACACCTTTCTTTAGTAACAGCAGTCTGCAGGCAGAGGCAGGCAGACCTTTGTGTGTCTAAGGGTAGTGTGGTCTACATAGTGAGTTCCAGGCTATCCAGGGCTGCACAGTGAGACACTGTATAGAGGCCACCATGCTGTGTGTTCAGGGCATCACTGATTGGTACTGGAGACCTGGTCAGCTTCAGATCTCTCCTCCTGAGCAGCTACTTTTCTCTTTTACACTAGTAGCAACTGCTCTGTGGTAAGAGATCCAGTCTCGTGCGTGTGTCCGGTCTGTCTTTGGTGTCTAGTGTGATGGGCAACATCCAGATAGATTTTTAAAATTACACTGATTGATTGATTGATTGACTGTGTGTTTATGTATATGCTTGTAAATAGGCATGAGTGTTTAGAGATCAGAGAATGACTTTGAGGAGTCTGCTCTCTCTTTCTACCATGTGGGCCCCAGGGATCAAACTTGAGTAGCCAGGCCTAGCAGCCAGCTACCTATCTCAGCAGGAGTTTGAAGGAATCCCTACTGGCCTTTGGCTCCAAGTTATAAAACTTGTTACTTGTGCCTGGACTTACGTACTCTAAGTTTATGACACTACTCAGATAAATGTATTAATTACAACTTAGGGACGGTTGGAGATTTGAGATGCACTTAGATTAATGTGCACTCTCAATTCTTCAGACGTGCTCACAAAGCTTTACCCCACTTACACTTTGTTGATATAACTCGAAGGCCGACTCAGCATGAAAAGTAAACCCTATCTCTAGGGCCGGCCTCATGGCCATTGATACCCACTGGTCTTTGTTCCTATTGCATTGCACAGGTTTTTTCTCCCACATTGCTGAGGTCTAGAACAGTGACACACTCCTGCTTCTGTCTGATCTGGATCATTCCTGTTGTCTCCAGTCCTAGTTTATGCCAGAGTTGAACAACCTGTTCTGTATGTGGGCCAAGAGTAGACAATTGTTTTCAGAGCTGTGTTCAATGTCTTTCCCAGCTATTTGATCTTTGTTAGGAAACACTTTATCTGTATTTAGGCTTTAAAAAAATCCCTAAACAGATTACTTCTGGCTAAAATTTCAGCACTTGCCTATTTCAGACCACTACAACATTGTATTATGTAATGCTTTAACCATCCAACAACATTTATTCTGCTGACTTTTTTCTGAAGCTTGTTTATTTTACCTCCAGTTTTAAAAGCAGAGTTAGTTTAGTAAAGATATTTTGAAATAGATAGGATTGATATTAATATTAACTAGCTCAAGGTTTGGAAGGGGTGCTCCAGAAGAAAGTAAGACACACCCTAAGAGGCATGAGTGTGTGTGGGCTCTAATGAGAGAGTCACTCAGTTTGTTGTTGTTTTTTTTTTTTTTTAAAATGTGGGTATTTGCTCAAGGCTAGAAGAGAGTGTTGAATCTCCCAGCGCAGGAATTACAGGCAGTTATGAGCTGCCATGTGGGTGCTGGGAACAGAACTCCACCCCTCTTCAAGTACAGCAAGTATTCTTAACCTCAGAGCTGTCTTTCCAGCAAACACCTTTTTTATTTTTAATTATATTATCACCTACTGGGTTCTCTTTCATTTGAGGTAGGGTCTCACTATATAGTTCACGTGGGCCTTGAACTTGTAATCCCCTGAATACTGACCAAGGTTCTAACTATGTCCCACCACATCTGGCTCTGTGATTAGCTACCGGATTTAATGTGTTCCTGAACCTTGTCATAGTCTTTACAATGGTATATTTCCACTGTAATGAGAAGAGCAGGCACATGATTAACATAGCATCCTTGCATGAATCACTGCTGTAATCTTCCGGGATTGGGAGAGCTAGGACAGGATCATCAAGCTTGAAGCCAGCATGAATGAACTACATAGTGAGTTCCAAGTCAGCCTGAGCTACAGAGTACAACTCTGTCTTAAAAAAACAGCAACAAAGCCGGGTACTGGTGGTGCACGCCTTTAATCCCAGCACTTGGGAGGCAGAGGCAGGTGGATTTCTGAGTTCGAGACCAGCCTGGTCTACAGAGTGAGTTCCAGAACAGCCAAGGCTATACAGAGAAACCCTGTCTCGAAAAACAAAAACAAAAACAAACAAACAAACAAACAAACAAACAAAAGATTCTAAAGCTAAGAAAACAGAGGAGGTAGTCCAGGAATACAGCTTGCTTAGCACACAGCAGGTCCTAGGTTCAGTCCCAGAACCCTCAGGATGCACAGACAGGCGGATCTCTCAAGCTCCTGGCTAGCCTGGTCTTTAGAGGGAGTTCTAGGACAGGCAAGGATACACAGAGAAACTGTCTCAAAAAAGTGAAAAAAGAAAAGAAAAAGAATCAAATCCCTCAAAACCAACTAACTTCTGAGAGAAAAGGGGTTGGGGGGATAGAGAAGAGAAAAAGGGCAGAGTGGCTTTGTGTGGCTTTATGGACAATGTTCTGAGTTCAGCCTCCAGCACCTGAATTTAAAAAGGAAAAAAGAAGCTAGAATTTATAAGGCATAGTAACTTATATAAAAGAATCTTATAAAAGGTTATCTAGACATGGCTCAGCAGCTAAGAGTAAGCTGGTTCTACTCATTCTGAGGATCTATAAGTTTTACCACACCCACTGTTGGGGAGTGCACAGCTTCTGGTAAGGGTAGCTCCAGAGGATAGAGGGTCCTCTGCTGACCTCTGCACCTGTGTACATACCCCTACACACACATTTGTATACATAATAAAAAGTAAAGCAAAACATAGCCAGGTGTGGTAGTACAACCTTTAACCCCAGTACTTGGCAGGCAGAGACAGACTCCTGAGTTTGAGGCCAGCCTAGAGTGCGTTCCAGGACAGCCAGGACCACACATAGAAACCCTATGTCAAAGAAAAGCAGAAACAAGGAAAAATTATCTTCCTGTAAGACTTAAGCTGTAGTGGGTGGATAATGTGTGGGCTCAAGGGTAAATGTGGTCACCTGGGTAGTGTACTATCTGTAGGTTTCCTTTGTCCTCTGAACATAGCCTCATGTCTCAAGAGTAATTTAAATTTTCTCAAATTATTTTAATTTTATTTATTATTTTATGTATATAGATATTTTGCCTGCATGTGTATCTGTGTACTTAGTGTTTGCACGGCCGACTGAGGTCAGAAGAGGGCATTGGATTCTCTGAAACTGGGGTTGGAGACAGCTGTGAGCTGCTGTGTGGGTGCTGGGAATTGAACCGGGGTCCTCTGGAAGAGCAGCAAATGCTCTTAACTGCTGAGTCATCACTCTAGCCCTTCAAGAGTAATTTTAAAGTATGGTGAAAGTGGGCATTGTGGCGCAGGTCTTTAATCTGTGCACTCAAGAGACAGAGGCAAGTGGACTACATCTCTGAGTTGGAGGCCAGCAGAGCTACATCGTGAGACCTTATCTCAACAAGAAAAAAGTGCAGAAGAGATGCAGAAGGACAATCACCTCAGAACCCTGTTATCTGATTTAATGAGGTCCATGGGTTGTTGAAGAATTGTTTTCTTCAAGTCTGTTTCTATGAAAACATGTTTAAAACATGCTATTAGGTTGGGTGTGTTGATGTAAGCCTATACTTTAAGCACTGGGGAGGCTGAGGAGGGAGGATTACTTATGCCCACAAATTTGAGACTGATTTGGACAAAATAATGAGAGCCTGTCTCAAAACTAAAAGTCATACGCTGGGTATGGTGGCGTGTGGCTTTCATCTCAGCACTTGTGAGGCAGATAGCAGTGGGTTAGAGGCTGACCTGGACTATCCTGTGAGGCGGTGGGCAGCCAGTGCTCCTAACCATTGAGCCATCTCTAAACCCGAATTCGGGTTTTAACACACGAATTTCCACAGGGCTGGAGAGCTGGAGAGGACCCAGGCTCAGTTCTCAGCACCCTTGGCTTGGTGAACCTGATACGTCCCTGCTTCTGAGAGCATCATGCATGCATGTGGTGTGTGGTGGGCACACATGTGTGTGAGCAGCTCCCATGTGATCCCCGTCTCCTAAGGAGGTGCTCAGGAACAATACAGGATCTTTTGGTCATTTCGTTGCTTTTTGTTTTGTTTCTTGGAGAGTCTGTCTATTAAGATTTGCTACTGCCTTGCATGGTGCCTCCCACCTTTAATCTCAGCACTTAGAAGGCAGAGGAGGGTGGTTTTTTAAGTTCTAGCCCAGCCTGGTGTACACAGGGAGGGAGTTCTAGGACAGATTGGGCTACGTAGAGAGACCCTGACTCAAAAAACAAGCAAACAAAACAATAGCAATAAAAAAGCAAGGAGCTAAAGAGATGGCTCAGTGGTTAAGAGCACTGGCTGCTCTTCCAGAGCTCCTGTGTTCAGTTCCCAGCACCCACATGGCAACTCACCACTGTCTGTAACCCCCATTCCAGGGCTTCTGGCACCCTCCATAGACAGGTAGGCAAAACACCAATGCACATAAAATTAAACAAATGAATAAAATAGAAACAGTTGTTACTGGTTATTTTGTGTTAACTTACAGTTTGCCCTGTGTTGACACTTATGGAAAAGGTATTTTTCCATGTTTAGGTGAAGAGATTATAGTGTGAAATATGTCTTCATTTTCACCCACACTTTCTGGGAATAATAGAAAGATGAGGGCCCTCCTGTACCTTATCGTATGTATTTATGTATTTTTGAGACGAGGTCTCCTGTAGCCTATGCTGGCCGTGAACTCCTGATTGATTCTCCTGCCTCTCCCTCCAAGTGCTTAGTCACACGGATACAGCACTGGTTTACACTGTGCTGGAACACTGTACCCATTGAGCTACATTGCCAGCGGCCTCTTTACTGTTCTAAACCAAAAAGTAGTTTGACCTATCTGGTTACTGTTAGAAACCAGTCGGATATGGCTAAAAGGAAGAGACTCATCAAAACAAGCTTTAATTCTTGAGGAAGTTGGGAGGAAGTAGCACAGACTTAGTTCTAAAATTAGAAGCAATAACATCGTGGGAGTAGAATGCAGAACAGGGCCTCCAGGTGCTGGGCAAAAGGCAGAGGGGAGGAAAGGAGGGCCAGCCAGGTACAAGGGTGCACTAGATAGGTTAAACCTCAAATGGGGTGTGGGTGTGTGTGTGCGCGCGCATGCGTGCACACGTATCTGCATGTCAGTATGTGTATATGCGTGCAGATGCCCATCGTGTCAGCAGAGGTTTGGGGACTCAGAAGCTGTAGCTCTAGGCTGTTGTGAGTCACCTGATGTCTATGCTAGAACTTAATCCTCTGGAAGAGCAGCAGGTACTCTTAACCTCTGACATCTCTCCAGCCTATCTGATGTTCTTAAGCATAGTAGGAAAACTATGGTTGTTGACTCTTAATGGTGTATTTCAAAGTAATGACTGGAAAGCAATTCAAATGTTCCTGCTACAGCACATTGACAGGTCTAGGATCAAATGCCAAAGTGCCTTGGTCCGTTTGCTGTACCTTCTCCATGAATACTAGAGGGCATTCAACTTTTTGGTTTTTCGAGACAGGGTTTCTCTGTGTATATCTGGCTGTCCTGGAACTCACTCTGTAGATCAGGCTGGCCTCGAACTCAGAAATCCGCCTGCCTCTGCCTCCCAAGTGCTGGGATTAAAGGCGTGTGCCACCACCGCCCGGCTCAACATTTTTTAAAGTGAAAAAATAAATGAATATTTTTAAAAACCAACTCAAAAGGGATCTGAAACCTACATATTACAACTGTTGAATTCTAAACAGAAGTCCAGCCTACACAGTAAGACCCTGTCATGGAGAAATCACCAACAGCAGTAGTGATAGTGATAAATTGTAATAGCGGGGGTGATGATGCACATGAAGTCAGTAAGTGTGCACAGATTGTGTGTACATGCAGTGGTGTGTAAAGATCATCCGTGGTCGAGTTCTGTTTCTTGCAGAATATGTGTGATATTTGTAAGTTCTTTTAGAGTCAGCTTAATGCAAGGAGTGTGTTTTAGAGACTTGTTCAGATTTGGTGTTCTCAAACTTTTCAGCTGCTCACCAACCTATGGTCTGTTGATTGCAGGATTTAAGCATCGAGGAACAGTCAGAGTGTACGCAGGACTTTTACCAGAATGTGGCTGAGAGATTGCAGACCCGTGGGAAAGGTAATATGTTGTCAGCCAGCTGTTGTGGAGCAGCTGGTCATAGCTCAGGGTAGCTGCCCTCACCTCCTCAGATTGGCCTGGCTGGTGAAAAGTACTGTGCTGATATTGGCATCTGTCTCATACCTGGCAGTGCCCTTGAATGCCTCCCTGTGTATGCCTGGGGCAATGGGTAATGCTGAGTAATAGAATTCCTACATTGTAAGTAAAGTGGGAAGAGCAGAGATGCTCAGGTAGTTTTCTGTGTGAATCCCCACCTTGGCATTGCCATTAGGTGAGTCATTGTTCATGATGACGTAAACCTAAAAAAGTTGGAACAGAAAGAAATTGAGACTCACCAACTTAAAGCTTTGGGTTTGCTTTGTAGAGATTCTCTGGCCTTCTATTGACACTATACTTGAGGGCGCATTTCAATTGCTTCATGTCCACCTGCATGCTTCAGAGAGAACATGGTGGCTTTGTGGGAAACCGCAGAAGAAAGGAGATGTGCCAGCACTTGGCAGCCTTGGGAATTGCAAGTGGTTTACCAGTGTAGCAATAGAGAGGGGCCCACAGAAGTCTTCCTACTTGGCAGGACATATACCTGTTAGGTTCCAGTGAACCAGTTTAGCAAGTAGGAGGGAATTCTGTATGATGTAGTTTAGAAAGTTGTAATTTCTTTGGTTGTTTTCTTGAGACAGAGTCTCACATAGCTCAGGCTGGCCTCTAACTTGATGATAGACAAGGATGACCTCGTGTTCCTGATCCTCCTCAGACATGCACCACCATGCCTGCTTTATACAGTGCTGGGAGTGGATCCCAGGGCTTCTTGCATTCTAGGCCAAACCTCCGTCAACTGGGGTACATCCCCAGCCCAGAGAGTCATGAATTTTCAAAGAGGATTTTTAAAGTTTCTTTACTGGTGTGTTTATAGCATTTATTTTTCTGTATAGAAAATACTACGAAAGTATAGTCTTGAGTTGAAATCCTTCTCCTGAGCTGCTTACCCGTTTGTGTCTTCCAGTGCCTCCAGAGAAAGTGGAGAAGATAATGGATCAGATCGAAAAGCACATCATGACCCGTCTCTATAAATTTGTGTTCTGCCCAGAGACTACTGATGATGAGAAGAAAGATCTCGCCATTCAAAAGAGGATCAGGTGATCACAGCGTCTGCTTTATCTACTGTCTCGGATGGAGTGATAGCATGTGGCTAACAGTGCGTGTAAGCTTCCAGTCTTGAGCAGTACCAGTGTGAGCCTCTCAGCCAGGCTTATGATAACCCGCTTTTCTGTCTGTCTGGAGATAGGACCCTTGTTGGATATGTGAGATCATTCTAGATCCCTAAAAGTTTCAAGGAGCACAAGGACTTGATTTCTTGTTTCTTTGTGCCATCTTGTAAGGCGGGAAACTGTGACTGTCAGTCTCCAGGTGGTGGAGGATGTCTTTCCTCCTCTGTAGCACAGCTTTGGCCATCTGAACTGGTGACGATTACTGACCCATTCTCAGGGAGCTCAAGGGCTGGACCCAGACTCTGCAGTTCAGCAGCAGTGGAACATTTAGAAACAAGCTACCTGTGCTAGTTAACTTTCCACTGTTGTTGGAAAATACTTGACAGGGATAATTGAAGCGAAGGAATTGTTTTGGCTGTGGTTTAGGAGGGAATACCCATCGTGGTGGAGAAGGCAGAGCTATGGCAGGAACATAGAGCTGGGGCTCCCTATGGCTGTGGATCAGGAAGCCTTTCCTCTTCCTCCTTTAAAAACGTACTTCATGTGTACATGAATGTCCCTGAGTTTATGTTATGTGTGCCACATGCATACGGGAACCTATGGAGGTCAGAAGAAGCATTGGGTCCCTTGAGTCCAGAGTTACAGATGGTTGTGAGCCTCCCATGTGGGTGCTGGGAACGGAACCCAGGTCCTGTGCAAGAATAGACAGGGCTATGAAGTTTTGAGCCATCTCTCCAGCCCCCTTTCCCCTATTTTTTTTTTTTTTGAGACTTAGGTTGTGAGGACATAGGTCTTCCTGTTCAGGGGCTCTAGGATGTGGAAGGCAGGGTGTTACAGTGCAGGACCAGCTCTGGACTGTGAGGACAGCAAGCACAGGTTCTCAGCCTTCACAGCAGAATCTCCTTTGGGCCAGGACACTCTGCCCTCTGTCCTCTGCTGTGAGAGGCACAGAAGCATGTGGCATTCAGGGTTTTACTTTCTTGTGTCTGTTAATCTTAGATAGACAGGAGTCCTGTGCTTGAACTTGGGATTGCCTAGTAAGTCAGTGCTACCCTTGTTTTGGTTGGAGGAACAGCAAGATTAGAGTCTACCCTCCGTTCTCAGACTTCTTCCTGGCCATCCCTTTCTCTGCAGGGCTCTGCACTGGGTGACACCTCAGATGCTCTGTGTCCCTGTCAATGAGGAAATCCCTGAAGTGTCCGACATGGTGGTGAAAGCGATCACAGGTCAGTGTGGCTGTGAGCTTTACATCTGAATGTTCTCTATAGCTTACCGTGATACTGCAGTATAACGCACAGAAAGGCCTTTAAATGTATACCCTCCATTCCTCCTCCCCTCTCTCCCTCTTTCTTTCTTTTGCTCATTCATTTAAGATAGGATCTCATTATGTAACCCTGGCTAGCCTGGAACTTGTTATGGAGGACCAGCTGGCTCAGCCTCTGCTCCCTGAGTGCTGGGTGCTACTCACTGCAGTGCTGGGTGCTACACACTGCAGTGCTGGGTGCTACTCACTGCAGTGCTGGGTGCTACACACTGCAGCAAGTAAGCTCCTTTCCCTCTCCTTGTTTTGTGATGGAGTTCTCTCTTTTCACTTGAGATGCTTTTGATATTTAAAAAAAATATTGATTGGTTGAAAGGTATGTCTGTGGGACTGGAGTTACAGACAGTTGTGAGCTGCCATGGAGGTGCTGAGAACTGAACCTTGCTCCTCTGGAAGAGGAGCCAGTACTCTTACCTGTTGAGCCATTTCTCTGGTCTCATTCTTCTGATATTTTCTTTAATAAATCCTCCCCACCTCCCGTCTTTCTGTCTTTCTTTGGGGCTGCATACTACATCTTGAGTGTGAGGGCAAAGAACAAATTGTGGGAGTCAGTTCTCTCCCACAGTGTGTTTCATGGGGATCGAACTCATAGGCTGTCAGGCACCACAGTATTGTTACATACCAAGGCACCTTGCTGGCCCAAAGTGTCATCCTCTGGTCATTGAGATAAACCAAGGTCAAACAGCTAGAGCCGACAGTGACTGCTACTACTCTTTTCCACTCAAGTCCACTCTTCTGCTTTTCTGTCTGAGAGAGGGCTTGTCTGAAGCCTGACCCTCTTCGAGAAGCAGTGTGCACAGTGAAGACGTTATAAACTGAGCATAGAGCTGTGTGAGAGACTGGGCATGGGGCTCAGCCTACAGAGCCCGGTGTTCCATCCAGTACTGGATTAACTGGGTGTGCTGGTGCACACCCACCATCTCAGCACTTGGAAGGTCCAGGTCATTCTTCCTTCATAAGGAAATTGGGGTAAGCCTGGGCTGTAAATATAAGCTCTAGTTGAAAAAATACAAACAACAAAAAGCAAGTAAACAATAAGAAATGTGAGATACTTTTAAAGCCGTGTTCTCCTTTTCCATGGGGCTTAGGGGTGCTTCTCCACAGCTTCTTGTGCAAACTGGTGTCATTCCCAGTCTGCCTTCTGCTCGCTACTTGATCCTGGGTAGTCAGGTAGTCCCTGACACTCAGTGACCCATGTTTGAGACCGATGATGCTTTGGGGATCTACTTCCTGTACTAAGTTAACTGTTGAGGTGCTGGGTGATGGAGACACCTCTGGGTCCTGAAGGAAAGAGTTCAGCCCATTGCTCCCGCCAATTGCTACTTGTGTGGTAACTGCCTCATGGAGTGCCATGCCTCCTCTCCACAGACATCATTGAGATGGACTCGAAGCGTGTGCCTCGGGACAAGCTGGCCTGCATCACCAGGTGCAGCAAGCACATCTTCAATGCCATCAAGATCACCAAGAATGAGCCAGCCTCCGCCGATGACTTCCTGCCCACCCTTATCTACATCGTCCTGAAGGGCAACCCCCCTCGTCTGCAGTCCAACATCCAGTACATCACTCGCTTCTGCAACCCCAGCCGGCTCATGACGGGCGAGGATGGCTACTACTTCACCAACCTGGTAAGATGTGACTCCCGGAGGCAGGGAGAAGACCCAGGAGGGGATTTGCCTGAGGGAGGCAGCTTAGAGCTCCTAAGGCTGCGTGTCTCTCAGAGTGGAGGTGACCAGGACCAGTCTGTGCACATGTCCTGGCTCCTGTTGCTTGCTTGGCATCAGCATCACTGCAGCCCCACACGATCAGCTGCAAGGAGGAGTCCACTGATACCGGGGCTGCTGACGTGTTCCAGTGGCGGGTCAGCATTGCCCCAGACACCAATAAGGGATCTGTGGAAAGGAGAGTTCGCTAGGTGTAGAAGCTGTTTTGGTTTTGAATACACGTTTTACATGTAATAACAGGCGCTCAGGGTGAGTTTAAGGCAGGTAACAGACCTTCGGTGCTCATAGGTGGGAGACAGCAGGGACTCAGGAGCTGGGAGGGAGGATATAGAAGGCAGCATGGAGAGCAGAGAGCACAGTCTGCGGAGGAACAGGGAAGTGGAGCTGTGATCCTGTGGAAGATTCTGGAACAAAGGGGAAATCAAGTGTCCAGAAAACTGGGCATGCCAGTGCATAGCAGCAGCAGAGAGGATGGGCTGGGCAGATCAAAGGGCTGGGTTACATAGTGAGTCCCTGTCTTAAAAAGAGACAGCCAGGCCGGGTGCCATGCCTACAGTCTCAGGACTCTAGACACAGAGGTACAAGGACCCAGAAGATTAGTATTTCAAGATCATTCTTGGCTACATAGTTTAGGGCTAGCCTGGGCTATAGTTATTTCTGAGACAGGGCAGAGGATATCTGGCTAGTGGCAGAGCACTTGCCTAGCATTCCCGAGGCTCTGTGTTCAGTCCCCAGAACTCAGAATGGTGAGAGGGTGAGTCCTTGCAGCCCTTCTGCCTGACTGCCATGCTGTTCTTTTTTCTCTGCAGTGCTGTGCCGTGGCTTTCATTGAGAAATTAGACGCCCAGTCTTTGAATTTAAGTCAGGAGGATTTTGACCGGTACATGTCTGGCCAGACGTCCCCCAGGAAGCAAGAGTCTGAGAGCTGGTCCCCGGAGGCCTGCTTAGGTGTGAAGCAAATGTATAAGAACTTGGACCTCTTGTCTCAGTTGAATGAACGGCAAGAAAGGATCATGAACGAAGCCAAGAAACTTGAAAAAGACTTAATAGACTGGACAGACGGGATTGCCAAGGAAGTTCAAGACATTGTTGAGAAATACCCACTTGAGATTAAGCCCCCGAACCAACCCTTAGCAGCCATCGACTCTGAGAATGTGGAGAACGACAAGCTCCCTCCCCCACTGCAGCCTCAGGTGTACGCAGGGTGATGGCTCGCTCGCGGCCATGTTCATTTGGGGCTGATTTCAGGGAGCTACTGAGTTCCGCTCTTCAGGTCTGGAATATGAATTAACTGCTTAAAATGTCAAAGTATTTTTAAAGTACAGATTTAGGGATTGTTCTTTTTTCCTAGCAGGGGAAGCTTAGAAAATAATAATGTACTATTTATTTGAGTTGGTGGAGTAGGTTTGTGTGAATTCTATGTTACTCTTTTATGTCCGCCCCGATTTTCCCATGGGCTTCCTCTGTGGTAGACATTGTTGTTGGTTTTGGGCAAACACTGCCTTTTAAAGGATAAAACAGATGCTATAAAGTCTATGTTGAAATGAGTTCTATGTTTGCACACTCTCCCAGTGTGAAATAATTTTGTAATTGTAAAGATAGAAGATAATGTTGATAAGTAAATATGTAAAATTGTAAATATGTAAAAAAAAAAAATAGGGCCGGGGAGGGGTGGTGTCTCGAGCATGGCATTTCAGGAGCTGATTTTTTTTTTTTTTTAGGTAAAAATGAAATATGTTGAATGTTTGCCTTTAGTACCATTTTCTTTGGTTTGTCCCACTAAAAATAATCTAAAACATTTGAGCTTTAACAGGACTTTAGCACTAACTGCCCTAACTCTGAGGTTCTTTTTGGTCCATATTATGAAGTTGTGACACCAACTTTTAGGTCATATAAGATATTGTTCTGGAACCCTGGGGAGGTGGCTCAGTCAGTAAAGTGCTTTCCACACCAGTGTGGGAACCCGAGCTCCCTGTCCAGCCCACACGTGAAAAGCCAGGCGTGGTGACACGCACATGAAACAGCACTACTGGGAGGCAGAGACAGGAAGGTTCCGGGGTGGGGGAGCTTGTTGACAGTGAGAGACCCCGTGTAAGCAAACAAACCAAGATGGACAGCTCCTGAGCAATGACAGGCAAGGCTGACCTCTGGCCTCCACATGCCCACATATGTGCCTGTGTACCTCTACACACGTGTACCACACACACACATGAACACATGGAGTTGCTAATTAGTACGGTTGACTTTGAACTGTGCTTGTAGCTTCCTTTCCCTTATTCATCCAATAAACGTCACCCACAGTGCCGTTTTGATTTGATTGGTTTTGTTTTGTTCCTGGGTCTTTTGAGACAGGCTGTTGCTATGTAACCCAGGCTATCGTCAAGCTGGTGATCCTCCTACCTCCACCTCCTGATGGTGGGATTTATGGATTTGTACCATTACACTCAGCTCATTCAGACAAATCATCACCAAATTCTGTGATACCAAGACATGGTCTTGGATGGAAGTTGGAACGAATAAATGAGGCTCATGGGAGTTGACAGGGAACTTGTCAAAGTGTGAAGCAAGTGGGTGCCTTATGCTCTTCATTGTCTGCTTTAGCTCAATCAACAGGTAACAGAATCAACAGGTTATAGACATCTCTCAGAACCTTCAACCTCAGAATTGACAATTGTGGCCTAAGATTTTCTTGTTATGGCAAGACTGCCTTGTACATTGTGGGATATTAAATAGGATTTTTGCTTTCTGTACCCAGTAGATGCTAGCAGCCTTCCATGTTTGTGGGAAAATGGTCTCCATTCATGTGTGGTGGCATGTGCTTATAATCCTGGTACTCGGGAGGTGGAGGCAGGAGGATCAGGAGTTCAGATCATCATACACAGTGAGTTTGAGGTAAGCCTGGGCTGTAGAGATCCTGTCTCAAAAGAAAGAAAGAAAAAATAAGCCTGTCTCTGGACATTATCCAGTGTCTCCGGGGGACAGAACTAGCCTATACTAAAAATCAGCGGTCTCTTGGCAGCCAGGGGTTATGAACCTGTTAATTAATATGCTATAACCAAAGACTATTGCATTGATTATGTAATGTTACTTGATGCCTCCCTCCACGAGGCCCTACAGTGGGGAATCTTCTCTGATCCCTGTGGAACTTCTTACAACCAGATTATACCACAGATGGGTGACTCTTCCACATAGTTATCAGCATCTTTGTGAAATTAGGAGTTCCTCAGGACACTGGTCTTCAACAGTGTCATGGCATTCGAGTAGCTGAGAAAGGCTTTCTTCCTTTCCCAACATATTTTCCTAAATGTTTACTACAAATATGCAGTATAATAATTTTGGAATAAAAGTAGGACAAGAATGTAACTTTTAAAAAGTATTTATTTTGTTTTTAATTATGTGTATGTCTCTGTGTGTGTGCATATGTGAGTGCAGGTACTTTTAGGGGCCAGTAGAGGGCATCAGACCCCCTAGACCCAGAGTTACAGGCAGCTGTAGTGAGCTGATAAGGTTGCTGAGAACCAAACTCAGGTCCTCTGCAAGAACAGTATGCACTGTTAGCTGTTGAGCCATCTCTCCAGCGTGAAATAGAAAACTTTAATGCTTTATTTAAGCTGACATTAAATATACCAAGTTCGACACATCAACAGTCACTAAAGACGTAGAGCAGTTGAATCCACTGTTCCCCAAGTTCACCCAGACAGCAGTGAATGATAGGTGCCAGTGAATTGGTTGAGGAGATGGCTCAGTAGGTAAAATAACAAAGCTTTGCAAGTATGAGACCCTGGATTTAATCCCCAGAACCCATGTTAAAATCCTGGTGTGGTGGTATATCCTTGCAATCTCAGCTCTGAGGAAATGGAGGCAGGAGGGTCTCGGGGCTCACTGGCCACCCAGCCTTGTCTGCTTGGAGAGTTCCAGGTGAGTGAGAGAAACCATCTATCTTCAAAAAACAAGGTGAGTAGCATTTGGCCAGAGGAACCAATTCAAGGTTGATCTCTGGCTTCCACACCCATGTATAACCCATGAGGATCTTCTTTCAGAATAACATGAGCCCAGGTGATTACAGTAGCTAGCATACTTTTCTTTATTTTCTCTACTTTTTAGGTGCTACTCCAGGTCCATGTAGTCTAAATTTTCCTGGAAACATTCAATTCTTTTAGCTGTATGATGTTAAGTAGAATAATTGTGTCAAAACTGGCAGGGTACAGGCAGAGGAACAAGAGTTCAAGGTTTGAACCTCAGCACTGTGTAAACAGAGAAAAATAGTTCAGAGTCAGCCCTGGTTATATTAGAAGTTCTAGGCCAACCTGGGCTACATAACACCTAAAATCAAAAAACCAAAATAACAACATCAAAAAACAACAGAAAAGCCCATCAGCTTCTCATGAAAGCTGACTTGTGAGTTTCTTGCTCACTGAGTTTCTACAGATATGTCCCTGGTCTAGTGCTTGACAAATAGTCTCATGCCTCATGTAGAGGCTTAATAGTTTGGCATCAGGACAGTGGCCAGGGATTCTGTTTTCTGAACAAGAAAGTGTAGTATTGCTGGGCACGATGGCGCATGCCATTAATCCTAGCACTCGGAGGCAGAGGCAAGTGGCAGAGGCCAGCTTGGTCTCCAGAGTGAGTTCCAGGACAGCTAGGACTACACAGGACAGATTTTTTTTTTTTTAAAGAAACTCTGTCTCAAAAAAAACAAAAAAGAAAATGTGGTATTTATTTATGTACTGTGAATGTGACTTGAATCAAGTGTTAGAAAGGATGTCTATATCAATAAAATTTCATGATCCATCCTTCTTCCAAGTAGGTTGATATATGGTTCCTCACTACAAGAAGAGTACATATAGTTACTAGTATTTTGTTGCTGTGATAATGGTTGGGGGCTTTAAAAGACAGCGGTTGAAGTCTGGTCATTAGTTTTATGTTGCTGGGACAGAAGACTCAACGTAACAGCTCACGGGAGGGAAGGTTTATCCTGGCTTCCTGGTTCAGATCATCTCATTTTGTCATGGCAACTGAAACATAGAATGGAACTCCTTACATGTTGTCAGGCCAGAAGGCAGCTGCTGGGATGCTAACCGCTGACCTGAAATCGGCAAAGTGACCCATCACCATCAGCCAGGGAACAGTGATCACACACATGAGCCTGTGTGTACACGGGTGGAGATGTCACACTGCTGTTATTCCCAGTGGTGTGAGCCTGTGTGGACATGTCACACTGCTGTTATCCCCCCACCCCTACCCCCATCTCTCTTGGCAGGGACCAAAGACTTCCTTCCCTCTCTGCACCTGGCTGCTACATGACTAGAACTATTAGAGCACTTTTGGGGGAATCTTCTAGGTAGGTCCACTGAAGAGGTACCCCAATGGTCACATCCACTTCTCCTACTGAGCTAGAAAAAAGCCAGGATGTTCACTGCCCCAATTCCATAATAACTGTTAGGGTTACCTCTTCAGGAAGGGGTAGGGGTGAAAACGGGTTAAGATTTGACTAGGCAGCTTAGGGCAAAAAGATCCAAAAGATGAGTAACCAGTTGCTCTCTTGACTAAAAGCCCTTGGCAGCAGCAGCCTTCCCAGGGGCCAGAGATGCCAAATTGTTTGGGACTCTGATCTTTGATATGGTTCTTCAATGTTTCGAGGGTTAAGCTCTGTCTACCTCTAAGGTCTCAATGATAAGCCAAGGCACAATTCCACCAAAGTCCCGTGTTGCCAGTGAACTTAGTGGGCTTCCTTCCAGGAAGGTGAGGGGTTAGTTACAGGGTGTGGACATGCCTCTGCTCACTGGCCACACCTGGAAAGCCTTGTCCAGCAGGGATGAGGGCTTCCATAACCACAAAGATATATAGCCCCAACTCACCACCGCCTGTGAGGAACTGAAAAAAGCCCCGATTGAAATGTGTACATAGCAGATGATGGGAATTTGGCAAAGCCTTCCCTTGAGTGTGAATGTGGACAGTGTGTGCAAATATAAGTACTTGTGAAGGACTGGTTAGTGTGTGCAAAAGGCTCAGCATCATTCTCCCAGATGTTTACAGCTGAAGACTGCTTGACTATAGACATCCGAGACTAGCTAATGTTGCCTCCTCTTCTGTCCACAAGAAAGGTGCTGAGGTCCTGAGTTGTGGCTGTAGTTGGGACCACTTCATCAGAGTGCCCACAGCTCGCCTGACTTCAGCTTTTTTGTTCACACATCTTACCTTTTCTCCCTTGCCTGCTTGTTCTTAGCCAAGCCCCAGCTACAATGAATGCTGCTTGGCTCTGTTCTTCCCTGGTGTGTGCATGTGTGTGGATGCATATGTGTGTGTGCCAGCTGACTCCAGCTTTTCGGTAATGGCATTGATCCTCTGTTCATTCCCTCATTTTTCCTGATCAAAGTCAAGTACCAGCTGAGCTGGATGCTGTACTCTCTGTTCTTCCCTGGTGTGTGTGTGGGGGGGAGAGGGAGGGAGGAAGGGAGGGAGAGAGGGAGGGAGGGAGGGAGGGAGGGAGGGAAGGAGGGTGTTAGGGTGGGGTGTAAACTCTCGACAAACCCATCTGGGGTTTTGTTTCACCAGTATAGGGCATAACCGAATATTCAAACATGGCGAGTTGCTTGGCTCCAAGGATAGTCACTCATAGCAGGTTAGCTAAAGAGGAGAAAAAATTATAATAGTAGGTGAGGTTTGTTCAGAGAAAACTCCTAGAGGCAGGTGGATTTCTGAGTTCAAGGCCAGCCTGGTCTACAGAGTGAGTTCCAGGACAGCCAGGGCTACACAGAGAAACCCTGTCTCGAAAAACCTAAAAAGAGAAGGAGGAGGAGGAGGAGGAAGAGGAGAAAGAGGAGGAGGAAAGAGAAAACTTTTGGTTTAGAGAACATAATCTCCAGCCTGGGTGGACCTAACATTCCAAACTAGCCTGGTAGCCTGGTGAATTTGCTGGCCAAGGGACTACCCCTCAGAAGGCAGGCTTACCTTAAGCCACGCTAAAGAGAGATGCGGAGGTATGAATTCTTTGTCTTAGGGCTCTCTTCCAGAGGCTCATTGAGACCACTTTCCTAAAATAGTCCCAGTCACTTAACTTAATAATGACTTACTGTTTATAAAACTTAGAAAGTCTGTATATGCTGGTCAGGTTTAAAGAAAAAACGTGTAATGGAATTGTGAGCAGTTCCCCTGCCCCTAGCAAAGGTAGTTAGCATGCTGAAGGCCAGTCAGTATTCCATACATCATCTTGTTTTTTGCTTGGTTGGTTTGGTTTTGTGTTTTTCAGACTGTGGCTATCCTGAAACTCACTCCAGAGTGAGGCTATCCTTGAACTCATAGAGATCTTTGCCTGCCTTTGTCTCCAGAGTGCTGGGATTAAAGGCATGCAAAGCAGAAAATACCAGGGTATCCACGGAAATTGCGTGCACAGATGAAGGTTAAAAAAAATTTGTGATGGGGTGTGGGTGGGGACATCCTCTTGGAGATGGGAGAGGAGGGATGGGATGAGGAACTGTCGGAGAGCAGACCGGGAGGGGGATAATGACTGGACTGTAAAAAAAGATTAAATAACAATAATAGGGCCGGAGAGATGGCTCAGTGGTTAAGAGCACTGGCTGCTCTTCCAGAGGTCCTGAGTTCAATTCCCAGCAACCACATGGTGGCTCACAACCATCTGTAATGGGGGTCTGATGCCGTATTCGATGTGTGTCTGAAGATAGTATACTCATATTCATAAAATAAATAAAACTTAAAAAATAATACAATGCCTGATGGTGCTTGCGTTATTCTGGAGGTTGGAGGAGGGTGAAACATGCTGCTAGCTTGAAGTGAATGCAGGGTCTGGCTCCATAGCTCCACAGGTATCCATGGTGACCTCACACAGCTTTCTGGCAGTTCTGATTGGGGGATTGTTCCAACCTGCCTGTTTGTAAAAAGGACCTAACAAAGGACACCATCCAGAGATGGAATCAGGGTACGATGGACAAAGTGTTTGAATTCGGAGTGTAAAGAACCTCCATTACATGGGAGTTGAACTTGGGTTGGATATTACATGCAAGAAATCCTTTCCTTTTGCCAACAGCCTTGTCTGAGGAAGAAACATTCTGCATCTTAAGAGCACCCTGACCCCTTGGCACGGGACAGAAGGAAGTAGCCTCTCCAGCAGGCTTTCTAGCTCAAGGAAGATGTAACGTGCTGTGTCTTCCAGTTTTTCTGTTTCTATGTTATATAGCCTCATCTGTGAAGGAAACATGTGTAAGAACACTCTGACCTTTGATACTCTAAGGACAGATCTTTACAACAGATGACCTTTTTGGTAAAATGAACAGGCTTCTCTGTTTCCATGTGTTTTTCTTCCTGTACTTCCGTATCTTTGTTCTCCCTGATAATAATCAATTAAACATTCCATTTCCTCATAAGTCGATTTCCATCGTGGTTTGATGGGCAGTGTCTTTGTATGCAATTGCTTCTAATAACAACTCAGCACTGGACGTACTCTGGATCCCCAGAGATTCTCCCACCATAAGCCACCATGCTTGGTTTGGCTGGGTCCTAACGTCTACTCCCTTGGCCCCACTATCTCTAAGCCTGTTTTTCTTAGAGATAGAATATTCTCTCCCCCTCTTAAGACTCCTTTTATTCTAAGCTTGTTATTTACCCTGTCTCCAGATTTCCTTGCATCCTGGGAATTAGTTTCCGGTGACAGTGACATAGACAGGCTACCAAAAAAGAACAGGGTGATGTCATCCCATTCTGGATTTTTTTCTCTCTCTCTTTTAAGCGGTTTTTCTGTGGTCTATATTTATCTTAGTTACTGTTCTGTTGCTGTGGAGAGATACCATGACCAGGAAATCTCTTTAAAAAGAAAGCCTTTAATTGGGGGCTTGCTTACAGTTTCAGAGGGTCAATTCATGATCACCATAGTGGGAAGCAGAGAGGCATGACGCTGGAGCAGTAGCTGAGAGCTTTACATCCTGATCTATAGGCAGCAAGTAAGGAGAGACGGTAGTGGGCCTGGCATGGACTTCTAAAACCTCAAAAATCACCCCCAGTGACACACCTCATTCGTCAAGGGTACGCCTCCTCTTAATCCTTCCCAAACAGTTTCCTCTAACTAGGGACCAAGAATTCAAGCATATGGACCTAAGGGGGCCATTTTCATTCAAACCACTACAATATTTGCTAGATTATAGGTACTAAGTGAAAATAGCAATAATAACTGTTGGCAGTCAGCTCATTATAAAGAGTAATACAGAAGACCCTCTGCCTAAAACAAAACAAAAGAAAAAAAAAACCAAACCAAAACAAAACTCTCAATAGCTTCTCCAGTCTCCTAGGTTTAAGGCTTTCCTTACCTGAGTTCTGCTTGATGTTATAAAATATCGATTTGATGATGTTTTACTGTGTATTTTACTGTGCCATTTTTCTACCTGCTACTTGCACTTATTCAAAGCCAAAAGGATACCAGTGCTAGCTCATTCTTTGGATGGTACATAGAGATGCAGACACAGATGTGACTGCCTTGGGTTTTCTGTATGGTTTACGTGGGACTAACAAAGCCCTGTTGTCCAGAGAGGTGATAGAGCTCTCCCATCCAGTGGATTCTAAACTAGAGTCCAGTCTACAAAAAGGAGGGTTGTATTCGTGTGCTTAAACACCATGATTAAGGTAATTTATGGAAAACATTGTTTTAGTTTATGGTTCCTGAGGGTTAGGTTCCATGGTGGCTGGGGTGTATGGTAGCAATTGGCAGGCATGCAGTTGGAGCAAAAACTAAGACCATCTGCTTTGGTGCGCTTGCTAGCGTAGTTTGGGTCATGGTACACCCCTTTTTACAAAAATGAATTGCCTTGTGGGATGACTTTCATTTCATTGCTGTGTTTGTGTGACACTGCGATTCTTCTTTACTTGTTTATTAAAAAAAAAAAAAAAAACCTCAGCGTCGGAGCGCTGGGATTATAGTTGTGCGCCACCACACCCACTTTTGAGATTATTCCTTTCCAACAATTGCTCGAAGTCAGGCAGGGCAGCATAGTTTGCTCCTCATTGGGCTCTATAGAGAACACGTAGCCAGCTCTTGCAATCCACGAGACCCCCGTGTCAAAACAAAACTCTAGCAAAAATAAACGAAAATCGCGTCCTTTTTACTATCTCACACCATACACACCAAGACATGCAGAAGTACTTCGGGACGGAGCTGAGCAAGCTCACCGCAATCCGCGAACGCAAGTGATATACTTCGGGCGGTTTCATATTCCCACACCTTTGCCTTTTAGTAAAACGAAGACAGCCTGCCTCGCTCCCCGCTGCTCGCCCCGGAGCAATTCTGTCCCTGCCGCGCCGCCGTCGCGTGCGGGGTCAGAGGTCACGGCGGCGTTAGTGGTGACGTGGTTTTCTGCCTTCACCCGGAAAGCCCGGCGTTCGCAGCGCGCGGGGCCGGCGTCCCGTTGGCGCGCTCTGGCCTGTCTTCGGGTCGTCGCTTCGGCCCCAAGGAGCCGCTCGCTGTCTCCGGAGCGGCGGAGAGGATGGTGCGGGACAGCCCGGGGCCCGCCGCGCGCCGCCGCGTGTGAACAGGGCCAGGCCGCGGGCATCCGTGGAGCCGCCGGTCTGTGGGGCGGTGAGTAGGAGACAGGGTCGGGGTCGGGAGCGTGGGCGCGTGGGCGCGTGGGCCGGGACCCGGGGCCACGGACCCTGAACCCCAGGCCCGCGGGCGTGCCGGTCGGGTCGGTGTGCACTCTCCTCCATCCACCTCAGCTTCGCTCCTCTCTATATTTAGCTGGCCCCGTCCTGCTCCATCCTCCCGAGGCCTGAGGCCTGCGGAGCCCTGCTCCCAGAGTCAAGGCTTATTAGGTCGTCTGGATAAGGCTGGGTGGAACTGCTAGCGTCCAATTTTTAGAAAAAAAAATGACCGTTTTGAAATTCGTTTTAAAATGATGTGTTTGTGTCTTGTTTGTGCACGTGAGTCCAAATACCCACCGATTCCAGAAGAGGGCGTTGTATCCCTAGAACCAGAGTTACACGCCATTGTTAGCTGCCTGATGATGTGGGTGCTGAGAACCTAATTCTGGTCCTCTGGAATAGCAGGTGTTGTTCTTAAACCCCCTAGCCATCTCTCCTACCTCCACACGTGTGTGTGTGTGTGTGTGTGTGTTAAGCGATCTCCGGGTGTAGAAAAGATGAGAGGGAGCCATTCATCTACACAAGCCCAAAACGGAGTAGTGGTCGTTGTTGTAATCTTACGTGAATCCAAAACAGGGTTTAATGCAGCCCAGACTGGCTAGGATTTCCCTACGTAGGCAAGACTTCCCTTCAACACTGCTCTTCCTGATTCAGACTCAGTAGGTCGGAGATACAGGTGTGTGCTACACTGCCAAGGCTTAATAGTATAATAAAGGTAGTGTTTTGGTTTTAATCTGGATACTGGAGACAGGGGTTGGGGGTGGGGTTTGGTCTCAAGCAACCATGGATAAATCCCAAGTGCTGGGATTAAAGGCGTGCGCCACCACCACCCGGCCAAAATAGAAGTTTTTACAAGACAGTTCCACTGTGTAGTTTAGGCTGGCCTCTAACTCTCTATGTAACTTGAAGTTGTGACCCTCCTGCCTCAGCCTCATATTGGGGTGTTAGCTGTGTGGCCTCAGGCCCTGTTCACAAACAGAGTAGTGGTAGCCTGGTGGCAAGGCTAGTCAATACTGAAACAGGGGGGTGATTTCTTTCCTGTCCTTATAGTTTAATACGACAGATCAAGGGACATTTTCCACATACTGTAAGACATGCGGCTTTAGTTCTCTGGATGCCGAGAACCCAGAGATGTGGGTTTAACATGGAAATAAACTGAAGCCATGTCACAGTTCTGGAACTTGTATCTTCCCAGGCTTCTGTCGTTGCCTTGTCTGAACATTCTCAGGAGTGCACGGTTTTACAACTCTATGCTTCCTTTTGACCCTTCTTTCCTCCTTTGTCTAGTGCTCCCCTCCTCTTTATACGTGAGCATTAGAGAACACTGGTCCTGAGGGGGGCGGGGGAGGACGTAGAGGGGTAATGGTGCAGGGGCGATGGGCCTAAGGATGGTTTAGGTCACTATGTAAAGTCTGTAGAGTTCTAATGATGGGCCAGAGCTGGTGGCACACACCTGTAATCCCAGATCCTTGTGAGTGGCCACTGGGGCGCTGGGATCCCAACCCAGGTGCCCTGGAAAAGCAGCTGAGCCTTCTTTCCATCCCCACAAAACTGGTTCTTAGACAACTATGTTGTTTTGCTGTATGGTATCAGAGGCATGTGGAATTGATTGGCGGGAAGCCCTCTTCCTGGCCCTGGTACTGTGTGAGAGCACAGGGAGTTATATGAGAGTCCATCTTGCACATGTCCTTTGTAGCCTTGTATGTTACCTAAGTTGTTTTGACTCAGTTTCCACTTCTGTAAGATAGGGACACTGATACCGCTACCCACCTAGCAGTGTTGGAGAGATTATAATACCCATCCAATGTGTGCTAAGCAGTTGTTATGGTGCCCAGTGCATGGCATATATTAAGTAGTTACTTTCTCCTTAGCCTGTTGTAGTTGGTTCTGCCACAGTCCACAACTCTTGTGAAAGAGAGTTTTTGTTTATTTGTTTTAAATTTATTTATTTATTTTATGTATATGAGTACACTGTCCTGTTGCTGTCTTCAGACACACCAGAAGAGGGCCTCAGACCCTGTTACAGATGGCTGTGAGCCACCAAGTGGTTGCTGGGAATTGAACTCGTGACCTCTGGAAGAGTAGTCATTGCTCTTAACCACTGAGCCAACTCTCCAGCCCTTATATTGTTACTGACATCTTTAATTTTCTTTTCTTTGAATTTTTGGCTTTTGTATTTAGTTTGTATATGTGTATGTGCACACCATGGTATGCATATGGAGGTCAGAGGACACTTATATGAAGCCAGCGCTCTCCTCCCATTTTTATATGGGTCCCAGGGATCATATTCAGGCCACTAGGGTTGCACGTCAAGCACCTTTACCCCTGAGTGATCTCAACAACTCTTTTTTTATTTTTATATAACTGTTTTAAACATGCCTAAGTCAAGCAGCTCAGTAGTTAAGCCTTTGTTTTATAGCCATGATTAGGATTTTAGAAATAGAGTCACAGAAGCACAGGGGTGCTACAGCTAATTCTGTTGAGTGTCACAAAGCTGTCTCATGTCCTTTTAAGTCACTTGTGTTCCTAGGACTTGAGGATTGTTGGAGCTACCTTCTGCACAGTTAGCTGCCTTTTGCCCACGTTGTCTGCAGTCTGGCTTGGTTGTAGTGTCAGTGAAGTAGCCTAGGTGGCACACTGGTGACCTATATTCATCTTCCTTCTGTTCCTGTGCAGTCAGAGTTTGGCTTTATCTTGTGTCCCTCCCCTCAGTCCTTGGACTTCTCAGAAGCTATTCCTTAGCCTTCATTTCTTACTACCTGGTTGGAGTGAACTTGAGGGAAAGAGGCCAGCCAGAGTGCCTGCCCTCAGCCCCCAACGGAATGCAGTGCTTGCTTGCTTATTTGTTTGTTTGTTTTTCAAGACAGGGTGTCTCTGTGTAGTCCTGGCTACCCTGGAACTTGTTCTAGACCATGCTGAGCTTGAATTCAGAGAGATCTGCCTGCCTCTGCCTCCTGGGTGTTGGGAGGTGTGTACCACCACCATCCAGCTTGCGGTTTTATTTAAAAGTAAGGCTCAACTCTGAGGAGTACAGAAACTTTTTTTTTTTTTTTTAACTTAAAGGGAAGTCTTATTAGCCCTGGCTGTCCTGAAACTCTGTATAGACCAGACTGGCCGCAGACACAGAGATTGGCCTACCTTGCCTCCCTCTTGAGTGCTGGGATTAAAGTGTTTGCCACCATGCCTTGTTCAGAAACCTTCTTGCACCTCTTTGCTGATAAAGACATACATACAACCTCTAATTTCCTCTTTGAAAATGAGTGTGAATGGTAGAAAGGGCTTTGAGTTTTGTGAGGTATTTGGAGTCTTGATAGTTTTGTTGCAAGTGCTTTTGTGTAGGCATGGAGTTGCACTCCTGTATTCCTAGCTCCATATCATCCCAGCGCTTGGAAGGTAGAGGCAGGAGAGTCAGTTCTAGGCCAGGACTACATACTGTTTGAGAATAGCTTTACTGTAGAACAGAACACTATAACTTCTTGCTCCTGCTTAACTGTAACTTAGTACTGGTCGGTCAGCCTCTGCCCATCCTTACATGGTTCTAATCTTTCATTTGCTGTCAAGATATTTTGAAGCAGAGACAGGTAAGATTATTTCCCTACTCTTGAGTGATTTACAGTTTGGGAATACCATGCAACTGGAAAGTTTCAGAAGTGTGGCCCTTGAGCTGCCCTGGGTTCAATTCCCAGCACTACATACATAGATGGGATGTGGTGGTGCATTCCTGAAATAGCATGTGGAGGTGGACGCAGGAGGAGCTGAAGCTCAAAGTCCTCCTTGGCCACATAGCCAGTTCTAGTCCCACCTGAGTTAAAAAACAACAACAAAACTACAAATAAAGTGCTGGAGAGATGCCTCAGAGGTTCAGAGTGCTTGTTCCTCTGCAGAGGATTTGTGTTCAGTTCCAGTGCCCATGGGAGCAGGCCAACAGCCACCTAGAACTCCACCTTTAGGGGATCTGGTGCTCTTTTCTAGCCTCCACAGATATCTGCACACATGTGACACACTCACACAAACATACAAAGATACACATAAATAAAAATAAATCTTAAAGTAATTCTGTGTCGTGATGTTTAAAAGCCAATATAAAATGGAAAATTCTTAAGATAACTGTTTTCTCAAATTTGACTCACCAGAAGTAAAAAATAGTCATATAGGCATTTAAAATTGTTAAAGTAGCTAAGATAGCCTCCTCAAAATAGAAAACAAATACTTGGCAGACTCAAATAGTTTTCTGGCCAAAGTCAATCAATTTCTAAGAAGTAGAAGTGCATCTTATTCCTGGTAGCATAGGCCTTTAATCCAAGTACTTGGGAAGCAGAGGCTGGTGGATTTTTGTGAGTCTTGAGCCAGCTTGATACACATAGGAAGTCTCAGGCCATCCAGAGCACACAGGGAGATCTTGTTTCAAGAATTAAAAAAAAAAAAAAAAGGAAAAAAGATAGGATAGCTATGCAAGATGACAAGCTTGTCTTATTTATGAATACATAGAAAAGCTGGGAGTAAGGGAGCAGATACGACAGCAGCTGTAACAGTCGTGATCAGGAACTGGGGTATAGTTTAACAGAGAAAAAGGCAAAAATTGATTGTTTAGACGTTGCAGATGAAGTATTCATTGAAATGTAGTATTTGGTTGTATTCAATAGATACATAGCAAACATAACCTTGGGTTAAATCCCCAGAACCAAGAGAAAAAATAAGCCAGACGTGGTAGCATATATCTATAATCCCAATACTTGGGAGAGACAGAGGTGGGAAGCTCAGGGTTCAAGGCCAGCTTAGAATACAGGAGACCCTGTCTCTACCCTTTCCCTCATTAAAAAAAAAACCCCGAAAACCAACAAACAAAAAAACCAGTATACTGAAAATCTTTTGTAAACTTCTAAGAAAGAGTTAAGTACTTGCTCACTCTTGAGAAGTCTTCTGTTGTAGTTAGGGATTCTGATGTTGAGATAAAACACCATTAACAAAAAAGCAAGTTGGGGTAGAAAAAGTTTGTCTGTCATCCACTTCCAGAACACTTGAAGGAACTCAAACAGGTCAGGAACCTGGAGGCAGGAGCTGATGCAGAGGCCCTGGAGGGGTGCTGCTTACTGGCTTGCTCTTCATAGCTTGCTCAGCCTGCTTTCTTATAGCACCTAAGACCACCAACTCAGGGATGGCACTGCCTAGACTGAGCTGGGCCCTTCCACACCAATCATCAGTCAAGAAAATGCACCACAGGTTTGCTCACTGGCCAATGGATTGGGCACATTTTTTCATTTGAGTCGGCCTCTTCTAAAAGAACTGTAGCTTGTGTCAAGTTGACATGAAACTGACCAGCACACTTCTCATCAGAAGCCTGTGTTGAGTCCCAGACTTAATAGTGAAGCATTGCAAAGCATTTTTGTTAAGTGCAGAAGTGAGGCGAGCATTTTATTACAGCTGCTGCTACTGATGTTTCATTGAAGTAGGAAAAAGGAGAAAGAAGTACTGCAGATGCTCTTGTTCTCAAACTGTGACTATCTACACAGACATCCAAGAGAGCTCACAGACAGCTCGGTTAGAGTCAGGAGCAGTGGGGGCTGGGGATGTAGCTCAGTGGTAGAGCACTTGATTAGCCTTTCCAGGGGGATCAGTAGATAAAAGGCTCCTGTGTGCATGAACTACTACTACTAATGTTCTCTCTCTCTCTCTCTCTCTCTCTCTCTCCCTCTCTCCCTCTCTCCCTCTCTCCCTCTCTCCCTCTCTCCCTCTCTCCCTCTCTCCCTCTCTCCCTCTGTGTGTGTGTGACAGTTTCTGTAGCCCAGCCTGGTCATTATGTGGCCAAGGATAAACTTGAACTCATGATCCTTTTTTCTCTCTTTCTCTCAAGTGCCGGCCTTACAGATGTGTGCCTCCCTGCCTGTTTTACACAGTGCTAGTTATGGGACCCAGGGCTTTGTGTATGCTAGGCAAGCACTTACTAAGTGAGCTAGCAGCTCCACCCTTCCCCTCCACTTTCTTTTCCTTTTTTAAAATAAGTTTTTATTTTCTTAGAAAGACTGTTTTATACAGTTTAGGCTGGCTTCGCCCATAGCTGAGGATGAACTTTGACTCCTGATCTTCTACTTCCTGGAGTCACAGGTATGCACCACCATGCCTGGCTCGTCTAGTCTTCCGACTGAACTCGCCGTGTGGACGTTTTCTCAGACTCGGCCTTTGTCCCACAGCACTATTATATGAGACTACAGTGAGTGCTACAGCTGAGAGCAGACCTCCCTCCCATCGGTCCCAGGCTGACTGTGTTGCAGGTTGCCGCTGATGAGAAGCATGTTCAGCATCAACCCCCTGGAGAACCTGAAGCTGTACATCAGCAGCCGGCCACCGCTAGTGGTTTTTATGATCAGTGTCAGCGCCATGGCCATCGCCTTCCTCACCCTGGGCTATTTCTTCAAGATCAAGGAGATTAAGTCCCCAGAAATGGCTGAGGTCAGTGTACTCCTAATGTCTACTTGTGCTGGATGGACCTTGTAGAGGAGTGGATGGAGGGAGGACAGCTCTTTTTATAGTTGAGGTCTCACTCTGTACTGCAGGCTGTTGGCTGACCTGGAACCTGATGTGATTTTCCTGCTTCAGCCTCCTGAGTGCTGGGATTATGTGTTGTGTATAACTACATCTGGACAGTTCTTTCTGAGACAAGATCTCCTAAAGCCCAAGCTGGCTTTGAACTCCATATCATCTTGGCTCTGTCATTCAAGGGCACACAGATAGTAGATATGTCAGCAAGAGATACATATTTATGTAGAATTTCCTGTCTTTTTTTCTGTGACTAGCTAAGGAATGCCTAGTTGTTTTAAGTAATAATATCAGTTTTGTGTAGAGAAACATGCATTTGGGAGAGTCTATTTATAAAACAAACACTGTGTATGGTGGTCTATGCCTGTGATCCCAGCACTGGGGAGACAGAGGCAGAAAGAGTGTGAGTTCAAAGCTATCCTGGGCCATGTAGTAATAGTGTGTAGTAAGACTCTTTCAAAAGAATCAGAAGAGAGAGTGTTCATTTAGTGGGCATGGATAAGAGTCCTAGGTTCCAAAGAGAAGTAAAGGACACTTTGATTTCCAGTGTAGTTTTTTCTTTATTATATTTCTAATTGGTTTATTACTTATTTATTTACATAGTCTCACTATGCAGCCCTGCCTGTTCCGATACTCTACAGATCAGGCTGACTTCTAGCTCCTAAGTGCTGGGATTAAATGTTTGTACCACCATACGTTTTATTTATGTATTTATTTATTTAAATATAGATGCATGGTTTTCCTGCATGTGTGTCTGTGTCCTCATGCATGCAGTGTCCTCAGAGGCCAGAAGAAAGTGTTGGATTCCCTGTAATTGGAGTAATAGACAATTGCAAGGTTTTAGGCATGCATGTAGTGCACAGCCATACATGTAGACAAACACCCATATATTAATATAAATACATAAATCTTAAAACAAAACAAAACAAATTATAAAATAAATGAGAATTAGTGATTTTAATGTGTCACCACTTTTGTTCAAGATCCTCTGCCCCCTTTTTTCTTTAAAGCAGGATTTCTCTGTGTAGCCCTGGCTGTGCTGGAACTCACTCTGTAGACCAGGCTGGCCCTGAACTCAGAGATCCTCCTGAGTCGGTTGCCTCTGACTGACTGATTTTTTTTGTAAAATTTTTAGTGTCTATATCTGGGTGTTTGCCTGCATGTAAATATGTGCACCATGTGCCCAAGGAGCACAAAAGGGATGCGAAGACTGACACTGGAGTTACAGACGGCTGTGAGCCACCACGTGGGTGCTAGGAACCAAACTTGGTTTCCCTGTAAGAGTAGCAAGTGTTCTTAACCGCCGAGTCATCGCGACAGCCCTCAACCTTTTTGTTTTGCATTTATTTACTTTTATGTGTGTGGAGGTTTTGTTCCCATTTTATGTCTGTGCACTATGTGTGGGAAGTGCCAGAAAGAGGGTATCAGGTCCCTTGGAACTGGAGTTAGTGTTAACTGCCATGTGGGTGCTGGCAATCTCTGGAATGGCAGTCTCTCCATCAAGCTAGCTCTCCAGGCCTTCAAGGTCCCTTTTTGAGTGAGTTTGATCTTGAGCCAAGTTGATTTTTCACTTAATTACAATATGCTGAATTCTCAACCACTGCAGAGTGTGCAGATGACCAGGGCTAACATAATTATATCAGATAGTCTACAGGTGCTGAGTGGTGGTGTATTGTGACTTGAGACCATCAACCTCATTTCATTCTTTTCCTCTTGTGCTGGGTAGCAGTCCAGGGTCATGGTTGTTTCTGCCTTGGAGATGCTGGGACTTCATATCTTCTCTCTCTTCTATTTTGCTGAAGGATTGGAATACTTTCCTGCTCCGGTTTAATGATTTGGACTTGTGTGTATCAGAAAACGAGACACTGAAGCATCTCTCTAACGATACCACCACACCTGAGAGCACCATGACCATTGGGCAGGCCAGATCATCCACACAGCCGCCCCAGTCCCTGGAGGAGTCAGGCCCCATCAATATTTCAGTGGCCATTACCTTGACCTTGGACCCTCTCAAGCCATTTGGAGGGTACTCTCGAAATGTTACACACCTGTACTCCACCATCCTTGGACATCAGATTGGATTGTCAGGTGTGTGCCAGCTACTTTCCTTTCAGAGTTCTGAGGCAACAGCTGAGATAGGTTCCGTGTTCTGTTCTGTGTTTCTGCTGTTTCTCCTCTTGAGACTTGGACTTCATGAAGTCAAGAAGGACTGGTTGCTGGGCATCTTCACTCAGTCGGGTCTTCAGGTATCATACACAGTCTCTTCATAAAAGCTTGTCAAGAGTCAGGACTGATGCGGCCAGAGACACAGCTCATTGCTAGAGCACTGGGCTTATGTGTGTGAGGCCCTGGGTTCCTCTGTAGCACTGGGAGAGGCTGAGTGGGAGGAGAGGGAAGCTGGAAGTGCGGGCTCTGTTTCTGGCCTCAGTATATTTGAACTTTGACCAACATAGGTTTTACTTGCTCAGGTCCATTTATATTTGAACTTTTTTTATTAAAAACTTTTATTTTGTGTATATGAATGTTTTGCGTGGATGTATGTGCACTGTGTGTGTGTTCCTGGTGCCTGCCAACATGAGAAGAGTGTGTTAGATCCTCTGGATCTGTAGTTACAGAGGATTGTGAGCTGCCATGTGAGTGCTAAGAACTGAACTCTGGTCCTTTGCAAGAGGACTTCTGCTCTTACCTGCTGAACCATCTCTCTAGCTCTCTATTTGAACCCAAGAGAAGTGAAGCAAAAGAAGCATAAGGATGCCGTATTAGGTCATAAAGGCCCCGAGGCCAGGCCCCTGCCTCAAAAGTAAACAGAAAAGCTGGTGGCACATGCCTTTAATCCCAGCACTCAAGAGACAGGGACAGGGGCATCTATGCAAGTTTGAGGCCATCTGGTGGTCTACATAGCAAGTTCTAGGATAGCTAGGGCTACATATTAAGACTTTGTCTCAAAGGAAAAACAAAACAAAAACCAGAGAATTAAAAAAGAAAAGTTTGTGGTTGTCATGAGGTAGAAGCAGGAGGGTCATAATAAGTTCAGGGTTATCAGTGTTGAGTTTGAGGCCAGCACATGCTACAAATAAAAACAATGAGGACATCTTAGAAGCATAACATCCCACACTGTCTTACTGTAATAGTTTTGTAGACTCTTTTTGATTGCATTGGGGTCACATGTCCACTTAAAACATGCTAAGTCACTGCGAGCAATTCATCTGTCTAGTGTCAGTGGCACACAGCAGAAAGCAGCGATTTTGCTGCTGTGTATTTTTCCCTGTTTATGATACAGGAATAAATATGTGTTAATTGACTGTTAAAGTTGTTAGTAAGGCTTCCAATCAACATAGAGCTAAATTGGTTGTTAAATTTAAGTCTGGGGAGTCAAGAACTATATTTAGTTTTTTGACTGTGGGAGTCAGTACTTCATCCTCGTGTTTTTCAAGACAGTGTATTTACAAACATATCAATGAATAGGTGTATTGTGTTGGGGTTTGTGTGTGGGTGCACAAGCAGTATACCTGTTTATAGATATGTTTGTAAACATAGGTAGGATTAATCTTAGGTCATCTGATAGGTTGTTTCTCCATTGGTGAAATGAGACAATTCAAGCCAGATTAGATTATATTAAAGGCAGGTTTATTGGGAAGCTGCTCTCTGGGCGAGTTCGATGGCCCTAAGGACTGAGGCCTGAGGAGTCACCTTGGGAAGTGGGGAGGAAGAAGAAAAAGAGAGAGAAAGTCTATGTACACTCCAAGAGAGAGAAGAGAAAAGAGAGCAGAATGTCTGGATTATATAGGGTGGGGTAGGGCGTGCCAGGTAGGGTTTGGGGATGCTGGGAGGGCCTGAAGGCCATATCTGCTTTGATATGTAAAATATGTACCTCAGTCCTGTGTCCCAAACTTCATCACCAGGCTTACTGTCCCTTGAGCTGCTTAGCTGTCATGCTGGCTATTATTTACTGTTGTTTGTGATGCTGGAATCTGAACCAGGGCCTCATGCATGTGAAAAAGTGCTCTCTCAGGCCTGAACTTTTTTTAATTTAAAATTAATTAGGTATGTTATATGGTCTACAGAGTGAGTTCCAGGACAGCCAGGACTACACAGAGAAACCCTGTCTCAGGGAAAGAAAAATAAAGTATGTTATATGTATTGTATATTGCCTGCTTGTATGTGTGGCTAATGTACCATGTATATGGCTGGTGCCATGGAGACCAGAGAGCACAGGATCCCCTTGGGACTAGTGTTTTAGACAGTAGTGAACTGCTGTGTGGTCCTTTGAATTGATTCTAGGGTTCTCTTAACCACTGAGCCATCTCTTCAGCCCTAGGTCTGCACAGTTTTAAATGTCCACAGTTTATTTAGCAGTGTGCTAGCTTCTAGGAAGAACTAGAAATAGCCTCAGACCTGATGCCTTCAGCCTTGAAATTTGGGGATTATAGAAGAGGCGAAAATAGCAGGAATCAGGCTGGGGGTGTAACTCATTGGGTAAGGGCTTGCCTAGCATGTGTAATGCCCTGGGTTTAGGTCCCAGTACTAAAAAAGATAAACCGAACACCAACCAAAGTTCATATACTGCCTAGTTTTATGTCAGCTTGATACAAACGAGTCATCTGGCAAGAGGAAACATCAGTTGATGATATACTCCCACTAGATTGGCCTGTGGTTAAGCCTGCGGGGGTGTGTGTTTGATGATTGATGTGGGAGGACCCCAGCTTATTGTGGGTGGTGTTACTCCTGGACTGGTGAGCCTGGGTATTATAGATGAGCACCCATGGAGAGCAAGCCAGGAAGTCTTGCCCCTCCATGACTTCTGTATCAGCTCCTGCCTCCAGGTTCCTACCCTGGTTGAGGCCCTGGCCTGACCTCCTAAGCAATGTATATGACCTGAGAGATACAACCAAACCAACCCTTTTCTGCCCAGGTTGCTTTTGATCATAGTGTTTTATCACAGTAGTGGAAAGCTTACTAAGGCAGCTCATTATTATAGGACTTTCAGGGGTCTCTGCTTGTGATTTAATAACAAAGACACGGAGACATCTGTATAGTATAAGGCTGCTGGCCTTTTTGCTGGAGTCCGTCTAACTCACCCTAACTAACTTCTCTGCCACTGTGTCTTTCCCTGTGGCTTTCTCTCTGCTCTACCTCTCTGCCCTGCTCTTGTTCTGCCTCCATCCCTCTGCCTCTCTCTTCTGTCTTCTTTTCTTCTGCCCCAGCTTCAGCTGCCAGTAATTTATTGCTCAAATGACACACTTCTTTCTGATATTAAAAAAAAAGCTATTAGCATAGTGTGAGATTCTTCCCCCTTGGCAACTTGCCTTTCTTTGGGGGCAGGTGAGGAAGTGACAAACATTCACATATCTTGTTAGCCTGGTGCTGCCACTGGCACAGCAATTAACAGTTAAGACAGGGCTATACCTTCATAGCCAGTCCATACAGTATGTGTGGGGGTGGGTTACCCTGAAAGTTCATCATGAATTAACACTTACTAGGTGCTTAAAATGCTAATTAGGGACTTGTTAAATGTATCAGTTACTTTTCTATTGCTGTGTTAAAGCACCATGAACAAAGCAACTCAAAGTCTAATTGGGCTAATTATCCTAGAGGCTTGAGTTTATGATAGCTAATGGTTGGACAAAGGCGAGGCTGCAGGTGGCTGGAGCAGCAGCTGAGAGCTTATATCTTAGCCCACAACAGGAGGCAGTGAGCTTACTGGGAATGGCAGAGGCTCCCCCACCTCCCCCAGTAGTGCTTCTCTGTGTAGCCTTAGCTGTTTTGGATCTTGCTCTGTAGACCAGGCCTCAAACTCAGAACTCCAAAGATCCATCTGCCTCTCAAGTGCTGGGATTAAAGGTGTGCATGCCCACCTCCAGGACATACCTCCTCCACGAGGCCACACATCATAATCCTTCCTAAATACTTGTACCAATCTGGGACTAGTATTCAAATATTTGAGCCTATGGGGACCATTCTCATTCCAACCACCACACTAAATAATGCAGAAAGTAAATAGATAGATTATGACCATGCCTGCTTGTATGTGCTAAGCCTGGGCACAGTAGTTTAGTGGTGTACGAAGACCTGAAAGGAAGCTGGGAAAATCTGGAAAGCCTTTGTTCATTCTAAGGGTTGGCTGGACTTTGGAGTGATAACTTCAAGTCCTGTTGCCTTTGACTGTTAAGAGTGGACAGTTAGTGCCATGATAGTAAGAATACAAATCACTCCTGTGAGTTTCAGGAAGCAAACACCCTTTTCTCCTAATGACTTTAGAACATCTTGATTTAGTTCAAGCTTCACTTTGTAGTCCCAAGACCATCCCTAAGTCTGGTAGACCCTTTGCTTCTCCTTGTGTATGTGTGCAGAGATGCTTGAGGCACATGCATGGCATAGTGGTGGATTCTGGGTGAAGTATCATTAGTACGGAAAATCACCCCACTCATGTTGTCCAACTCTGTTCCTGTCTGGGCTCTGGCATGGCTCCCTATCCCCCAACTGAAAAGCCTTTTGTGAACTACTTTGTGGCTGGGCTAGTCTGGTGGGCCTCACAGATCAGGTCTGTGGCTTTCAGAAATCTCATAGGGCAGGTGTGAGGCCAGTCAGTGCCTGTTGAGTTTGGCTTCAGACTTATTTGAATACCAGCAAACAGTCTATAAATTTTTGCCTGTGTCCACCAATAAACTGCTAATTCTTCCACAGGTAGGGAAGCTCATGAGGAGATCAACATCACCTTCACTCTGCCTGCTGCCTGGAACGCCGATGACTGTGCCCTTCATGGCCACTGTGAGCAGGTGGTGTTCACAGCATGCATGACCCTCACAGCTGCCCCTGGAGTCTTCCCTGTCACCGTGTAAGTGTCCTACAGGAGTCAGTTCTCTCCTGTGTGGGTTCCAGGGACTGAACTCAGATTGTTAGGCTTGGTGGCAAGCGCCTTTGCCTTCTGAGCCATCTTGCTGGCTTTAGGGATTATTTAATTTAATTTGAAGTGCTAACTTCTCCATAAACAGATGTGTCAGTTGTAGCTCAGTTGGTAGAGTGTTTGATTAGCATTCATGAAATCCTGGGTTCCATTTCACAGAATAAACTGGGCATGTGAAGTACACCTGTAGTCCCAGCACTGGAAGGGTGGAGGTGGAGGTCAAGGCTAGCCTTGTCTCAACAAAACAAAACCAGAAAGAAGCACCGCCCCCAAGCTAGTGCTTCAGTGGGGTAGTGATGCTGTGGCCACTCTCCAGTTACCTTTCCTACTAAAGGAATCATGTATCGGACAAGGAAGAGCCAGGTCCCCTGCCAGAGTGACCTGTAATTAAAGGTTCCTAAAGGTAAAGGTTCTCTTCCTCTCTGTGACCCAGAAATTATATTTTATTTTATATTTTTTAAAGATTGATTTTCATTACTTTAAATTGTGTATATTTGTAGGGGATGCATACATGAGTACAGTTATTTTCGTTTTTAGTTTTGTGGGGGATTTGTTTTGAGACAGTCTCATGTAGTCTAAGTTGGTCTCAAACAGTATACAGCAGAGGTTGGCTTAGAATTGCTGGTCATCCTGCCTCACTCTGGACTTCTGGGATTATAGGTGTCCAGTCCCATGCCTTATGTGTGTATTTAAAACAAAACAAAAGCCACCATAGAAGTTAGATGTGTTGGCTTACACCTGGAATTCTAGGCACTCGTAGGCCAGCCTCTGGTATGTATTGAGATCCTATCTCAAAGCATAATGGTATCTGTCCCAGAGGAGCATGGGAATTGTTCCAAATGTCTTCTCTCTCCTTTCTTCATGTTGCTCTGTTCAGTGTTGCTGAGTGCTGTGTGGAGGGAGCCCAAATAAATGTTTCAGGTCACCAAGCTGGTCTCTTCCTCTCCCCTGCAGTCAGCCACCTCACTGTGTCCCCGACACATACAGCAATGCCACACTCTGGTACAAGATCTTCACAACTGCCAGAGATGCCAACACAAAATATGCTCAAGACTACAATCCACTCTGGTGTTACAAGGGCGCCATCGGGAAAGTCTACCATGCTTTAAACCCCAAACTCACCGTCATTGTTCCAGATGTAAGTGAGACAAGTCCTCGTTGTGTGTCCGTGATCATGTTTGTGTGTGTGTGTGTGTGTGTGTGTGTGCGTACACATGCATCCCGGAACTGTGAGTGTATGAATGTTACATCTTGGGTTAGCTCAGCCTTGGCCGTTGAAGATTTCCACTTGGTTTGGGAGACTAGACAGTAGAGCTGTGGACAACTTGGTACCTTTGTGGTTTAGAAAAAACTTGTTCCTTAATTTTGTGGTTTTTAGCAGCAGTTTTATGTTAAGATCTGTTGTGTTTGTAACCCATAGGGGTCACTGTGAAATTCCTATGAGGCCTTACATGCAGAGTATCTGCTTAATGTCAATGTTAGCAATAGCCAGTGCTGTGTAGGGTATAGAAAGGGCGGAAGTTCATAGGAAGAGGCAAATCTTTGTTTCTCTTTTTACACAGTGTCTCACTATGTAGCTCAGGCAGGCCTGGGAGTTGTGATCCACTTGCTTCGGCCTCTCAAGTGCTGGGATTATAGGCTTGTGCCGCCATCCCTGGTCTAGAATGTGTATTTGTCTTGATAGTGGAGCCTACATAACATGTAGCCTCAGAGGAAAGAGGAAGCAGTCCTGCTCCAGTCTGCGGGCACAGTCTCCCACACTGATGACTTTACCTTGCTTGCTTCCTGAGTGTGCTGCTACATGGCTTTTTCTTTTTCCCTGGACTATCCTTTTTCAGTTTCTGTTCAGTTACGGATGTTGGCAGCCAGGGAGCTGCTAGTGTGCGGTTTAAGGGAAGGGTGCATGATGGACAGAGGTCAGATTCCAGAGCCTTCCTTCCCTGCCAGCCACAGTGTTCACCTGTCTTCTTCAGCAGGCCCCTGACTGCCTTGTTGGTGGTTGTTAAAGCACTCATGCACTCACTGGTCTGGGGCTAGAGAGATGGCTCTGAAGTTGGGAGCGCTTGCTCTTGCAGGGGACCAGAGTTCACCTTCGTCAGGCAGTGCATAGATAGCACCTGTAACCCCAGTTGCTGAGGACCTGGTGCACTCCTGGCTTCCACAGGCCCTGCACACATGGCACACACATTTGTAAAAGTCAGTCTTAAACAAGACTGCTCTGCTCTAGATAGTACTCAAGGAGATGAGTTCCAGGCCAGCCTGTGCTACATAGTGAGTTTTAGGTCAAGCTGGACTCAAGAGTGAGACTCTTGATGGGCCCTGAGCACTGGGTCAAGAGAAGGTAATGGAAGGTAGCCAAGGTCTCTCCCAAGGTCCTCTACTGTGGTTACATATGAGATCTTAGGAATGAGGCTAGCATGTGCCCCTTCCTACCAGGACATAATGAATACCAAAGGAAAAGGGATGCTGTCTCTCGGGGGATGTGCCAGCTGTCCAGTGGAGGGCTGTCACTGGGGGGATGTGCCAGCTGTCCAGTGGAGGGCTGTCTCAGAGGGAAAGCAGCAGGCCAGCTGCTTTGTGGGATCAGGAGGACATGTCAGAGCAGAGCGGGGCTCTGGCAGGTGTCTGCAGCTCCCCTTGCATGGAAGCTCCATGTCTTCACATAATGACAACTATGTAGGAAAAGGGGAGTAGTTTTGGAGACACATGAAGAGACTGCCCGTTCAAACTTAAGAATTACTGTTGAGAGGCTGGAGATGGAGCTCAGTGGTAGTCCAGTGTGTGTGAGGCCATGGGTTCAATTCTGAGCACCACAAAGGGATGAGCTTGGTGCAGCCATGGAGCTGCTGTTAAGCACTGATGGACTGCATGTCTGACTTCCTTTCTTCTTCAGGACGACCGCTCATTAATAAACCTGCATCTCATGCACACCAGTTACTTCCTGTTCGTGATGGTGATAACGATGTTCTGCTATGCGGTTATCAAAGGCAGACCTAGCAAACTGCGGCAGAGCAATCCTGAATACTGCCCTGAGAAGGTGAGGAGTGGGTGAGTGGGTCTGGCTGGCTGTACCAACAGGCCTTTCTCAAAAAAAAAAAAAAAAAAAAAAAAAGCTGGATTTCATGGCTGTTCTGGAATAATCTCTGATGGAGAGTTCATGTCCCTTGTGCCTTTTACTCCCAGTCCTTCCTTCAACACACGAGTCATGCAGCAAACATCAGGGCCAGTTAACTAGTGGCTAGGGATGTGGCTTGGTTAGAACAGTGCGTGTCTTGCAAGCATAAGGACATGGGCTCAGTCTGCAGCACTTTGTAAACCAGACATGGTACACGCCTGTAATCCCAGTACTTGGGAGGTCAAGGCAGGAGGATCAGGACTTTAAACTCATCCTCAACTCCATAGTGAGTTTGTCAGCCTAGGCTACCTGAATTCTTGTCTCAAAAAACCAAAAACAAAACCAAATCCAAGGTTAGGAATGGGGGCACACACCTTTAATTTTAGTCCTTAGGAGGCAGAGGCAAAGCAATCAGTTAGTTCAAAGCCAGTCTACACAGTGTTCCAAGCCAGCATGAATGAATGAATGAATGAATGAATGAATGAATGGTTAGCTCTCCAAGCATAGCGTAAGTGGTTTTGCAGGTTGGAACTCCTTATAGACTTAGGGTTTTGTTCATTCTTCTCCGAGGTGAGGTAGTTTCCTTAAAGTCTTAATTCCCTTGCCAGAAGGTAATTGTTGATAGTCAGTATGACCACGCGGTAGTGTTCTAGGTGTGGCTCCCTAGTGGACTCAATTGTCTGCTTGCTTTCTTCTAGGTGGCTTTGGCTGATGCCTAATCCCACTGCTCCCCATTTTCTGAGAGACCAAGAACCATGATCATTGCCTGCTGAATCGGCCAGGGCCTGGCCACTCTGTGAATACACGATCTTGCAATGTTGGGTTAATCCAGCCAAAGACATTTCAAGTGCCTGTAACTGATTTGTACATATTTATAAACATTGATCTGGAAATTGGTCCTGTGATGCACGTGCTTTGCCCTGGATGCAGCCTGAACTCGTCACCCTCTTTGAGGGGCAGGAGGGCATGGAATGGACATGGGCTTCTTCCATGTAGTGCCAGGGGGATGTGGGGATCTTGCCAGAGCCGAGCAGGTTGTGTTCCAGTACCAGTGGGGCCGAGGTTTGCTGTGGTTCTTGTTTCAGGCTGGTGTGTTGAGTTGTTGGAAGCTGTTTTCACCTTTGTCAGGACACTGCATTTCAGAAGCCACTCTTCCCTCCTGTGGCTCTTACATGTCTGTGGCTCAATGACCATATAGTGACAGCAGTAATTCCTTCTGTTTGCTAGCAAGGAAACTTTGTTTTAAAGAGAAAAGAAAAGTTACAATTTACTATTCCCCTGGTTAGGACAAGTGTGCTTGTCTCTCCTAGGTGAGAGGTCTCACACCCCAGTCATTTCTGTAGTGAAGATCAGCGTTCCATTTCTACCCCAGCAGCTAGGAACCAGAGTGCTCTGCTCCTGTGTGCTCCTGATAGAGAAGTTTCTAGCTGGAGAAGTAGCTGTGTAATGCTGTGCAGGCCGACTAACTTCACCAGGCAGAAGAGATGGTGGGTTGCTCTAATGCTCACAATCAGGGCTTGCTCTTTTTTTTTTTTTTTTTTTTAAAGAAAGGGAGATACATTTTCTTTTTAATTTTTTTTTTCATTCATTTTTGTACATCACACATCTCCAGAAGGAGAATGACCATTATAGGTATGGAATGTGAAACCGATGCTGGAGAGATCTGAAGGAAGAAGGCATCATGCTCTGATGGCTTGCTAGTCAAAACCGGAAGCATTTTCCTTAGGCTGGTTGTGACCCTCTGGTTCCTCTGTCCCATTGCCCTCTCATATTCCATTTAGAAAAATCATTCACGATCCCTTCCGCCTGGTACTTGTATTTTCAATGTTTTTCTATCAACACCTTGCCTTAACAATCCCCATGCAGTGTTCTCTCAAGCAGTGTTCTAGACTTGTTGGGTGTGAGGATGAATGCATGTAAGAGCAGCCCTCTGGAGGCTGAGGCTGGAGAATCTCAAGTTCAGGGCCAGCCTGGGCCACATACTGATCCCCTATCTCTCAAAGGAAAAAAAAAACCTAGGTATGTCAGTCAGTACTTTTGTCCCATAACTGTAGATCTGTCTCAATTGGAGTTAACTTGCTATATTCTGAAACTTAACTGGCCTAGAGAATTTTATCCCAGGCATTCTTAGATGGAAAACAATACTTTTGGTTTTTGTTTTGAATTGAAGCTTGTTAAAATAATCATTGTAGTTACGTGATGATGCACTAGTATTTCTTAAAGCAGAGGTGAGTTGCTTATAAGGTGGCTGATATTTGAATTTAATTTAGTCTTTTCTGAGACTTTGAGACCCTTGTTGGGCAGGATGGAGAGAGTCCCCATGGCTTGCCTGGTATAAATGTGTCATTGGAACCGTCAAGCTTCAGACTAAGCTGCTACTGAGGAGTAAGACCCAGTAGAGTAAGACACGAGAAGAATCCTGTTCACTGCTGTGTCAGCTGTGTTCCTCTTAGTCATCCTTGTGTTAATGACAGGCAGTGGCTGGGAACTGTAGAGGGTGGAAAGGAGGAACACCACAAGACCTGGGGAAAGGAAGTCCCCAAAATGCTTGGGACATCCTGAGGCCAGATACATACTTTAAAACCCAAATATTCACCATAGCAGGTAGACGGATGGAGGATGGCTGGGGAAGGAGGTTGTGGGCTGAAGTTTAGGGGACTACAGACACATCTGGGCCTGGTCCTCAGCTGCTCCTTGCTGGTAAACCTCAGAAATGGAATGTCAGAGTGGGCCACTAGAGACCTCTGACCCCAGCGGCACTGGCTTGTCCTCAGGTGTGGGGGTATAGTCAGAAGTCAGTGACTTCCTGGGAAATGATTGTTTCGGATCATATTGATCTCTTTCCTTTTGTCTTTCACCGTATGGTATGACTTGAATCAGTTTTGATTCTATGTGTAAGTTCTCATCGTTTGGAACCTGGTATTTCTGTTGTGTTCTTGGCAGTGCATAGGAACCCAGCCTCCTGCATTTTGACCCTCCTGCAGGCACTGTGGGACTCGAGGGCAGCAGATCCATCTCCCGTCCCTTGCTGCATGATGGTCACTAGCTGATCTGTGATGGCGTCCCTCCCTCATTGATTTTCTGTGTTTGAAGTATGTGCATATGTGCTTTACAGAATAAAACATCTGGATTTACTTGGTTTGTCGTCTTTCCTCCAGCCTGATAGGTGTTCCTTAAACAAAAAGTGTAGGCAAGGAGCACTTCCAGGGTTTTGCAGGCTGTTTTTTTTTAAAGTATCTCCTGCCTTGAGGATGAAGGGTGGCCAGTGTTTCCTACTAAGGTGGCCTCAACAAATCCATGGGTCTTTGTACAGAGTGTAAAACCTTGTATGAGACCATGGACCTGACCCGAACTCCACCAGAAGGCCTTAGAAAGAGTCAGGGCTAACCTAGAACATCCCAGTAAGCAACTGAGGGCACAGCTAAGCAGTAGCGTTCTGGATTCTATTCTCAGTGTACAGGATTCACACCCAATGAACCAGCAGAGATAAAGATACCCTGGCCGATCATCTATAAGTCCTTAGTGTGCTCGCAGCCACCATTAACAGCAGGCTATGGCTGGAGACAGCTCAGTGCTTAAGAGCTCACTTTCCACACGACCTGAGTTCAATTTCTAGCACCCACATTGGGCTCACAGCTATAACTCCAGCTCTTGGCTGTCCTGGAGCATGCTGGAAACTAGGCTGGCCTTAGATCTGTCTGCTCCAGTGCTGGGATTAAAGGTCTTTGACTAAGACCCTCAAATCACAAACCAAACCTGTAACTCCCCGCGCCCATCTCAGTTTTTGATGGTTAGTACCACCATCTGGACAGGATGCAAAAATCACAGTGGGAACAGACCTCTGGTCACATCTGTGAGAGTCTCTAGATTGGGTTTTCTGTCTGGGCTGGGGTCCTGATAAAATAGAAAGGAAGAGAGGCATCTGCGCTCTTCTCTGCTTCCTGATGGCGAGGCAGCTGGCCATGCTGCCTTGCCATCCTGCTGCCATGTCTCTGCTGTGACCTCTCACACTGTGAGCTGAGGTAAAACCTTACCTTAAGATGTTTTTCTCAGGCATTTCATCACAGCAGTGAGAAAAGTACGAAATACAAAACCAGAGCAAAAAAGGAAGCTGTCTAGAAATGCAAGCCAGAGCTTAATAAAAATAAGTTTTATTGATTACATATAATTGTAACTATTCTAACATATAATTATAAACCTTTAAGAATTAGTATTAAATGACTTTATATATTTTCCCAAGAATAATCTAACTAAGTCAGTTGTGGTATCATGTTTGTTGAAAATTAAAAATTCAACCTCTCCCTAGTCATTATATATCCATTGGTAGGGAACCAGGTTTTCTCCATGCTCACACCCCAGACCTGGACTTCATTATGCAGAAACACCACCTCTTCCTTCCCAGCAAGCGTCCCCCCTTTGTTACAGACCCCTCTCCAATGATCTGTCATGGACTGACCCTACCTTCTTATCCACCAACGCTGTCTCTGGTCTTCCCTTTGGAACTAGAAAGGCATACACAGCAGTGAAGAGCGGTCTGGACTCTGTATTTTGCGTTATTTTTCATTTTTGCTGGAAACCCCAGCTGACAACAAAAATACCCAGGTACCTGGGCAAATGTTTTAACACAAGATGGAAAGTGGCACATCACTTGAGCAGGGCTCTTGGCAGGTCACAGAAAAGAGCTGCTCCTGCTGCTGTCAGGAACAAGTGTCCGCGGTCGTGCTGCAGCTGAGAAGCTGGGCGGTGTCATTCAAACTTCTCATCTCCTTCCTCCACGTCCTTCAGACTGAGCACTTCCAGAGAACCCTTGCCTTTGGTTTCCTTTTTTATTAGCTCATCAACTTCCCTGAAGCAGCCTGGGTCGATGAGGCATACCTGGAATGAGTAACACACAGAATAAATCAAGTCTTAAAGTTCAGGGCAGACCTCTGGCTGTGTACTAGGTGCTGCTCCCATGGTGGAGGCCAGGGCAGCAGACTGGCTCTGGAGCGCAGTCTTCATGCTAAGGATCTACTGTTGGACTTTGGAAAAGGCACTTACCCCTGAGACTCGCCTGGCCAGTGCTGCAGCTCACAGGGAGAACCAGCATTGCTTAGCATTAAGACCCTGAGTTCAGGGGCTGGAGAGATGGATCAGTGGTTAAGAGCACTGTCTGCTCTTCCAGAGGTCCTGAGTTCAATTCCCAGCAACCACATAGTGGCTCACAACCATCTGTAATGGGATCGGATGCCCTCTTCTGGTGTGTCTGAAGAGAGCCACGGTGTACTCATATACATTAAATAAATTAAAAAAAAAAAAAAAGACCCTGGGTTCAATCCCTAGCACCTTACTCCTTCCTAAGACATCCAGATTCTGTGTGTGTGTGTGTGTGTGTATATATATATAGGGGCTGTAGCAAACTATGGTCCTCTCCAGGATGAAATCTAGCATTAGTTTTATAGGTTACCTTACAGTCACCACCACCCGTGAAACAGACTGGAGAGACATACTGAGAAGCCATGGTAGGTTCTGCAAAGTGCAGATATTTACAGTGTGGGCAAGCTGTTTCTGTCTAGAGTAGTCACCCCCAGCATCAGATCCTTCCACTGCTAATGCGTTCTGGTAAAAAAGAAAGCTGGTAACTGCTAGTCTCAAATTGACTCTGGACCTGAACTCACGATCCTTCTGCCTCTCCCTCTGCAGTGCTGGGGTGACAGGTGTGCATACCTGGCTCCACTTTCACTCTTAGTTACCCCTTAAAAGAAGAGTCAGTGTCAAATATATCCTATTATTTTGAAGAAAATGAATATGGCCAACACAATTCTCTTATGAATGCTTTGACAAAGAGGCAAATAAGAAAACCATGTGACTGCTTAATGCACTATCCTATTTATACCTGGACATGTTAGCCTAGCCACACCTTGTAAATATCATTCCATGGTTTAAATGTGAAATGTCCCTAGCAGACTCACGTGTTCTTAGTTTTATCTCTGGCTGCTGGTGCTATTTTGCCCCTTCTGGGAATGTTGGTGGCTGAGCTGTCCATGGAGGCAGTGGATGGATCTCAGGGGCCGGTCTGTAGGCTACACCTGCTCCTCAGTTCCCCTGTCTCCTCTCCTTCCTGTCCTGCCCAAGTGCACAAGGGCCAAGCAGTCGTGGACTGAACCCTCTCAGACTGAGCCAAAATAAACCTTACTTCTTTAATCTGTTCTCTCAAGTGTTTGGGTCACAGCTATGCAAATTTAATGAACACAGCATTTATGATCAGGAACGAGGCTACGCTGGTAGAAGGAAGCCAAGAATAATGTGTGAAAGTCATAATCCCGGGATCCCCACCCCCATCATCTTACGATCTCCAGCTGCTGGCTGTAGTCCTCGCTCTCCACGACCTTCATCAGAGGCTTTAGCTTTTCCTTCAGCTTCTTCCCTTCGTTCACCGGCAGGATAAAGCGCAGTCGCATGTGCGCCCGCTCTATCTTCATCTTCTCTTTCAGCTGCTTTATCACTTCCAGAGCCTTTCAAGACATAACGAGGAGCGCTTGTTATGTAGATTTTGTGCTGCACTCACTCACATGTCCCACACGAACAAAGCAGTTTCCACATAGCTGCCGTATGCCAATGGCTTCATGGCCAAGATACAAGCAATCCTAGAAAAATGAGATATGGAGCTGGAGGGATGGCTCAAGCTGTTAAGAGCACCGACTGCTCTTCCAGCGGTCCCGAGTTCAATTCCCAGCAACCACATAGTGGCCCATAGCCATCTGTAATGGGATCTGGTGCCCTCTTCTGGTGTGTCTGAAGAGAGCAATGGTATACTCATATACATAAAAAATAAATAAGTCTTTAAAAAAAAAAACAGAAAAATGAGATAGTGTTTTTTTTTTAAAAAAAAAAAAAAAAAAAAAAAATTTTTTTTTTTTTTTTTTTTTTTTTTTGCTTTGGAAGAAAGCACTGTCAAAGGCTGGGAATCAGTTCAGTGGTAAAGCACTTACCTAGCATGCATGAGGACTCGGGCTTAGCGCTCCAAAAGCCAGAAAATGTGTGAGGTGGGAATTATGTATCTTTGCAAACGTAAGTGATCTTCTCTAGAACAGACAAAATGTCTTTTTGTTGGCCTCACCAAGTTTTAAGCCATGAACTTGGAGGACCGGAGCCCATAGCTGAGCTCACAGTAATTCTAGAACAGTGGGGAGACCAGAGGCATGTTCCTTGGGAAAATGGACCCGAGCATCCCACAAGTCGTCCAGCAATGACCTTCCCACTGTGTGTACACCTCTGCCTAGAAACCGTCACTGGGTAGATAAGACAGACTCAGTGGCTTCCTTGAAAGCCTAATAAATAGCCATTCAGCGTGTCAGGATGCCTAACGATTTGAGAGCTTCTGAGTTTAGATGTAACTGCCAATACACATTTAAATTCTGACAGGCCTTTGTGTTGGCACCTCAGGCACTGACCCGCAGGAAGCATTACTGGGGTTACGGGTGCAGAAGCAAAGGATCCAATTCGGATTCTTATTGAGGTTCTGGATATCCAAATTTAGGTCTGCATTCTTGTGTAAAAAGTGCTCTTATGTCCTGAACCATCTCCCCAGGCCTTTAAGATAAAGTTTCTCATGCAGTTCACGCTTGCCTCAAACTCATTATGTAGTGAAGGATGACATTTTGCCTCCATCTCCCTCATGATGAAGGTACCAGCATTACAACTTGAAAAGGTTGTAAGCTCTGTGAGTACTATAGAGCTGAATATTGTAAAAAAAAAAAAAAACCTAACCAACCAAACAAACAAAAAAACAGTGACTTTGTTTTCTGAGACAGGGTCTCAGCCTTGCAAGTGTTTGAAATCCAGGCATGTAGTTGAGCTGTATGAAATATGTTCATAAACAGAAATAGGGAAAGTGTTCATGTGACTCAAAGTCCAAGCTTTGTCTTTAAAGGTTTGAGCTGGACAGGAAGTAAGAGTTCTGCGTGTGTTTGTGTCCCATCATACGGAGGGGCAGCAGCTAAAGAGTGTGGCTCAGCTGGGACAGTGCTTGCCCAGAATGTTCAAGTCCCTGCTACTAACCACCAGCACAGCCAGGCAGACTATGAGTGTGTGCTTCTGATCCCAGCACCGGAGACGGGAAGGCCGGAGCGTCAGATATTTCCATGGCCCTAGGTTCTGAAGACAACAAGGAACCCTACCTGCTGTTTTGTGCTTTTGTTGGGTTTGACGGAGTAGTGGATGTCCTTCATGGCTCTCTCGATGAGGATAACGGTGTAGGGTCTCTTTGTTTCCGGGTTCACACACTTGTCTGCCACAATGGTGGCAATGTCCCTAAACATCTGTTCCAGCTGTGTGTGCCGTTCTTTATCTGACACTTGAACTTCTCCTTTAGTCAAAATCTAAAGATGGCAGAACACACAGAAAGCCCTCATCAGTTCTAGTTATCTCTCTCTACTGAATAGAATTAGTTAGCAGGGAGGAAAGGAAGTATCACCCACTGTAGCTGCTGCTGAACCACATGCTGCCTAAACCCAGCACTGGATTATAAGGAGTTAGGTGAGCCCGTTTACTAAGGGCCAGGGAGAAAGTCCATTTAGAGCAGCAGTCCTCAGCCCTCAGGGTCATGACCCCTTTGGGAGGTACATATCAGATATCCCACATATCAAATATTTATATTACCATTCCTAACAGTAGCACAATTACAGTTATGAAGTAGCAACAACATAATTTTATGGTTGGGGGGTCACACCACCACATGAGGGACTGTGTTAAAGGGTGGCAACAACAGGAAGATTAGTGTTAGCGAATACCTAGCATACTAAAGGCCCTGGGTTCGATTCTCAGAACCACCACAGAACACCCCCCCTACCCGGCCCAAAAAAAAAACCAAAACAACAAAACTAAAAACTCCATAAGCATATGTGGTGGTATACAATTTTTATCCCAGCACTTGGGACTGGAGAGAAGGCATAGTGGCAAAGGGAGCTTGCTGTACTTCCTGAGGACTGGAGTTCAATTCCCAGCACCCAGAACACGGAGCTAACAAATGCTTCTAACTCTGGGTCCAGGGGAAATCGGTTTTAGTGTTGTGGTCATTTTCTAGTCTCTCAGGCACCTTGAACCAATTTGCATACCTGTGCATACATATAAAATAAAAAAAAGTTGGGCATGGTGGTATGCGTCTTTAACTACAGAACTCAGGAGGCAGAGGCAAGTGGATCTTTGTGAGTTCAAGGCCAGCTTGGTCTACACAGTGAGTTTTGGGCCAGCCAGAGCTACATAGTGATATACTGTCTGATGTGTGTGTCTTCTCCCCGCCCCCATATCTCCCACTTAATCTTAGAGCAGAGGGGGGAGGAACCAAAAAAACCCCACAACACTGTTTTATGTAAGGAGACTCAGGGTGTGGTGGGAGCGGTGCTAAAAACTTCTATCCTAGAATATCTGTCCCTAGATGAAAAGTGGGGATTCTCAGGGAAGTGTGTGTCATCTGCAGGCTCATTTCAGTCTTTGCAGGATTAGCTTCCCAATTCTTATTCCAGAAAAATGACCATAGTAAGTTTCTTTTTCTTTCTGATAGTATCTGGAGTCTTAATCACTGCAAGTTATAATGGATGTGGGTGAGGTGGCATGATGCTGGGGAAGCAGAAGTTCCATAGCAGCATGGCTAGCCACTGAGTTTGATGTCAGCTTGGGCTACATAGTGAGACTCTGTCTCAAAAAAAACCCCACAACAACAAAACACAGTGGTCCTGATGTTGCCTGTCATCATGAGAATTTGTTATGTTGCACCTGGCAGGACCTACCTGCTTGCAGATTTCAGTCTGGTCATCTGTCCCAAATGCACTGAGGAGGTCTTCCTTCTTGGCAACCTGACCTTTGGAAACATTTACAAACACTGAATGGGTCTGCAGAACTTCATCAAGGTCTTTTTCCCTTGAAAGGGCAGGAGAGAAAGTCCTACGTGAATCCACTGGACAGCTGAAAATCCACTCACATTTAAACACAAGATGCCAACAACATAAACGGCCAGTGCTGCGAGCTGGGTGTGATGTGCACACCCGTAATCCATCATTTAGGAGGTAGAGGCAGGGAAATAAGGGAGTTTAAGGCTAGCCTCAACAACAGCCAAAAAAACCCTAAAGGAAAAAAGGAGAAATCACACACACACACACACACACACACACACACACACACTATTTAGTCTCTCTCCCTTGTGACTACCTGCGCAGGACCAATCGAAAACTCAAGACAGTATCTGTCCACTTCACCACGGAGGGAAAAAAAACACGTCATTGTTTTATGTAAGGAAACTCAGGGTGTGGTGGGGAGTGGTGCGTCCATCCTGGAATATCTGTCCCTAGATGGCAGTAGCGAAGTCTCTACGCACTTTGGGAAACTGGGGATTCTGAGGTGTGTGAGACATTTGCTGTACTAGTTTCAGTATTTGCAGGTGTAGGATTAGCTTCCCGATTATTATCCCTGGAAAACGGCAACAATGTTTCTTTTCTTTGTGATAGCATTTGGAGTACTGGATTCCTGTCTTAATCATTAATCCAAGAGGCCTCTGCAATTTCGAGTCCTCTTGACTGCAGCTTTGTTTTATTAGGACAGGGTGACACTCACACACGCGCACGCACACACACGTTTCAGGCTGGCCCGGAACTCGCAGCAATCCTCCTGCCTCAGTCTCTGGAGCGCTGGGATTACAGGCCTAGGCCATCAGTTCCACCCGGCTCTGACAGAGTTTGTAATTGGCAGTTTTTACGACACCAACAAAATCCCAAACTAGAACCCAATCCGAACCAGGCAAACCAGGCCTGAGAGGGACCCGTGACTCTCAAGAGCCGGGGTTAGGGAGGCCATGCCTCGGGGTGGCCCGTCCGCTGAACTCTGGGCACAGGATCACTCACACGCCACTCCGCCAGCCGACGACCTTGTTTTTATAGCAGGCGATTTCGAAGCGCTTCCCTCCCCGCTTCATCCGCACCACGGCCACATTGGTCAGTCGGATCTGGTTGGTGGGGGTAAAGATCGACATGGTGGCTGCTCACAGATCTCGAGCTCGCGGGGACTCTAAGTGCTCGGCTGAAACGACCCTACGGCACGCGAACCCTTAACGCCCAAGGAGTGCGCGTCTCTTCCGGGACCTACACCGGCAGTAGCCACTACGCACTCGACTGCGCTACTGCGCATGCGTCGAGTGGCGCACTAGCCGGCAGAAGAAAGCAACTACGCCTGCGCGATGACTTTATGTCCTCTAGCTCCGCCCTCAAAGGAAGGCGGTCCGTTCGGTGGTGACGTCATTTACAAGCGCCAGTTATGCCCATCGGCTGGTGAGTGATGTTTGTTGTCCCGGTGGAAACATGGTGTTCTGGTTGAATAGTTCTGCAGAGTTCAGAGACTGCACTCATTTTAAACTTTTTAAGGAGAATTTAAGAGGCAAAAAAGGAGGTAAAAAAGTGTAAGGAGCTTCCATTTTGCTTCAGTAATTACCAACCTGTTTCCATTCTTATTCTTTCCTCCCTCTTAATTGTATTATTTTACAGCAAATTACCCTGTCGGATGGCCATCGCCTGTAACACCAGAATTTGGCAGGTATAGACAGGATATCTAGAGTTCAAGGCCATCTTCACTAATACAAGAAGTCTGAGGCCAGTCTGGATTGCTTGAGAGCCTTTTTCATCATCGTCTTCAAAACAAATCATCATATGGTTTTATTCTTAAATTCTTAAGTGTGTATTCCGTTAGCAGACACCGGTCTAATGTGCACGTAACATTCTACTTTCCTAACCTAAACAATTCCTGTTACAGTCGATTTGTTTTAGTTAAAATACAAATAAGGCCACCCACTACACATCTAGACAGCATACTGTAGTCATTGTAGTTTTGGTTTGTTTTTTTGAAACAATGTCTCACTTTATAACCTAGGTTGATCTCTAACTCATGGGTAATCCAATTCTCATTTTGCCTCAGTCTCGAATATTGGTATTAGAAGTATGCGCTACTGCACGTAGCTGTCCTTAGTCTGTTTTGTTTGTTTGTTTGCTTGCTTTTTAGATCCCCCTTTCTTTCCCTTTCATTTAAAAATTCTCTTGGAGGAGCTGGGGAGATGGCTCAGTGGTTAAGAACACTGACTGTGCCGGGCAGTGGTGGCGCACGCCTTTAATCCCAGCACTTGGGAGGCAGAGGCAGGCGGATTTCTGAGTTCGAGGTCAGCCTGGTCTACAGAGTGAGTTCCAGGACAGCCAGGACCACACAGAGAAACCCTGTCTCGAAAAACCTTAAAACAAAACAAAACAAAACAAAACACTGACTGTACTACCAGCGGTCCTGAGTTCAATTCCTAGCAACCACGTGGTGGCTCACAACCATCTGCGATGAAATCTGACACCCTCTTGTGGTGTGTCTGAAGACAGCTACTCTCTCTCTCTCTCTCTGTGTGTGTGTGTGTGTGTATGTATATGTATGTGTGTATATATATATATATATATATATATATATATATATATATATATATATTCTCTTGGCCTATGCACCTGAGAGTCAGGGGCAGGCTAACTGCGTTTGTAAATTCGAAGCCATTTTGTTTTACATAGGCAAATTACAGACCATCCAGAGCTACACAGCAAGACTCTAAATAGTAGCTATCCTGAATCTCGTGATCATTCTGTTTTTGCCTCAAGAGCGCTGAAATTACAGACCTATATCACCAAGCTGAATTCGTTTCTTTCATTTATTTATTTATTGAGACAAGGTCTCTTATAGCCCTGGCATACGTATGTCATGGAGCTCATTACGCGGACTAAGCTGTCCTCGGACTAGGAACTCCCAGAGATCCGTCTGCCTGTGCCTCTGGAGTGCAAGGTTAACGGTCTGCACCGTGCTGGCTGTCATTCATTTCTTGATAGTACTGTCCTCTGTCCCGCCCTTTCCCCTTCTGAGCCAATCCCAGTGGAGCCGGAAGTATGCTTGCTTTCGCATCTCGCTCTCTAGACGGAGCTTCCCACAGGCCCGCCCCTTTCCACTCGGAGCCAATCCGAGAAGTACAGGAAGTGCCCTAGCATCTTTCCCAGGGTTACGATCCCAGGCTTCTCTCTGGTCCTGCCTCTTTTCTATTTGAGCCTATCAGAGAGGAGGTTGGAGCTTCCGCTAGCTCTGTCGTCTTCTTCTGGGTCCGCCTCTGTCTCCTGTGGCCAATGCGGGCGGGCCTGCCGGCAGCATTGCTTCCCTGGCTCTGTAAACCCTACTCTGCTGATCGCAGTCCCGCGCTTTCTGCGTTTGCTGGCGACTTGCGGGGCTCGGGCTCCGCGGAGGATGGGTGAGGCCGGGCTGGCCAGGGTCTCGGACAGGCAGGAGGAAACAACTTCCCTCCGCACATAGGGCCGTAGATTGCTGAGCTTGATGTTTTACTTTTTGTTTTTACTGCATCTTATTTTTCCTTCTTCCTTCGTTTTCTTTCCTTTTTTGTTTTTCTTTTGAAAGGGCCGTATTTTGTATCCCAGGTTAACTCAGAACTCACTGTGTAGCTCAGGAAAATTTGGGACTCACCATGTAGCCCAGGTGTGGAACTCAACTTGTGTAGCAACTGGTTCGGCGTTCAGTGTGTAGCTGAGGCTTCCTTGGAACTCACTACTCTGGCGGAATAGGAAATTGCTATGTAGTCTAAGCTGGCCTGAAGCTCGGATGTAGCGCAGGTTAGCCTTAAAAATTAACGGCGTTCCTCCTACCTCAGCCTACTGAACGCACATATAAGTAGGAGGCTGTTGCTCCAGGGGGGCAGGACCATGCTGCTCTTAACTAGGTTTTTCCCTTTCTTAGGCTAAGGGATACGTTTTGATGGAAACTGGCCTAAACCTCAGGGGCGGGTAGTGGTGGTGGTGGGTAACTACTTATGCACATGGTTTGGGACTGCTGGGTCTATTGAACAGCACCTGTAAACAGTACATTTCAGATTTCTAGTCCTTTAGAAAAAAAAATCTTTTAAGCTTCTGTGTTTAAGGCTCCTATTGAAAACAAGTCAAGCGTGGCCTGGAGAAATTGCTCAGTGGTTAAGATCACTTGCTCCCTTTCCAGAGGACTGGGGCTTACCTTTGGCCTCCAAGGTTCATCATGCCTCCATGTAACTGAGAGTAATACAAACGAATCTTTTTAATGGTGGCACTGTGCACATACATGCCTACAAGTAATACAAATAGACGTGTTTTAACGGTGGTACATGCCTTTACTCCCAGCACTTGGAAGGCAGAGGCAGGTGGCCAGCCTGGTCTTCCTAGTGAGTTCCAGGACAGCCATAGCTATATAGAGAGGCTCTCTGTCATAAAACAAATAACAAGGACAGCAACAACAAGAAGAGTCAGTCATGGCGCTATTTGTACACAGAGGCAGGAGCATTAAGTTTGAGGGTGGCCTGGTCTCCAAAATGACACTTTGTTGCAACCAAACCATGGATCCAGCCATCTACGTTTCTTCTTAGATTATCGACTATGAAGTTTGCTTATACTTCTTTTTTTTGGTTTGGTTTTTTCGAGACAGGGTTTCTCTGTGTAGCCCTGGCTGTCCTGGAACTCACTCTGTAGACCAGGCTAGCCTTGACCTCTCGAACTCAGAAATCCGCCTGCCTCTGCCTCCCAAGTGCTGGAATTAAAGGTGTGCACCACCACCGCCTGGCAATTTGCTTACAATTCTTAAAACATCAGTGGGCATCTTTGTGTGTGGCTGCCTGTGTTCCATCTGTGTGGTTTTGAACTCAGGTCCTCCTCTGGATGTGTGGGACTTCTCCTCGCCTCTGCTGTCGCTATGGATGAACAGGTTCTACATATACATGGGCTGTGCCCTGGGAGTTACCCTTTGGATCTGTGTCCAGATCATCGTCAGGAAGCAGGTAAGTGGGGTAGTTTTTTTTTCCTCTCTCAACCTCTCCCTGTAAAAGATTTTATTTTTAATTAGGGGCCCATGTGTGGGTATGTCTACAGTGCCTGTGGAGGCTAGAAGAGGATGTTGGATCTTCTGGAGTAGGAGTTATAGGTGGTTGTAACTGGTTTGGGTACTGGGAACAGTTGAGTGTGTGCTCTCTACTGCTGAGTTGTGTCTTTGCCACCTCATCTAATTTTGTGATGGAGTCCCGTTTAACCGGGAGTTTGCTGATGGGGCCATGGTGGCTGGCTAGTGAACCTGCACACCTCCTTTTTTTTTTTTTTTGTCTCCCCAGCACTGGGATTTACAGGTATGTGTCACCACACCTAGCTTTTTATGTGGGTGGTGGGGTTTGAACTTGGGTCCTCAGTGTGTGTGTGCAATTGATGGGTCTGTACTGGGTGATCCACCTCCCTTTCCATCTTTGTTTTTATCTAAGAAATATTTTACATGTGTGAGTCTTTTGCCCACATGTAAGTCTGTGCCCTTGGAGGTCAAAGAGGGTGTTGGGTCTTTTGGAATTGGAGTTACAGATGCTTGTGAACCCCCTGGGGAGCTGGGAACTGAACTCAGGTCCTCAGTGAGAACAAGTGCTTTTAACTTTAAGCTGTCTTTCCAGCACCTGCCTCCATCTTTCTTTTTCCAAAAGAAAGACAAAATTTTCAAAGCTTTTAATAAAACCACAGAAAAGCTAAAAAGGAACCTTTAGAGTTTTTATTTTGTTTTTTAAAGATTTATTTTATGTATATGAGTACACTGTTGCTGTCTTTAGACACACCAGAATAGGGCATCAGACCCCATTAGAGATGGTTGTAAGCCACCATGTGGGTGCTGGGAATTGAACTCAGGACCTCTGGAAGAGCAGTCAGTGCTCTTAACTGCTGAACCATCTCGCCAGCCTGAGTTCTTTTTTTTTTGGTTTTTCGAGACAGGGTTTCTCTGTGTAGTTCTGGCTGCCCTGGAACTCACTCTAGACCAGGCTGGCCTCGAACTCAGAAATCTGCCTGCCTCTGCCTCCCAAGTGCTGGGATTAAAGGCGTGCGCCACCACCGCCCGGCTTCCCTTAAGATTTTAAAGACTATGTTATAATGGCCTAAGTTAGAATCAAGAAGAGTTTTATAATGGAATTTTAACCTACAAAGAGAAAAATACCCAGGTGTGGTAGTGCATGCCTTTAATCCCAGGACTCAGGAAGCAGAGGCAGGGATCTCTGTGAGTTTGAGGTCAGCCTGGTCTATAGAGTGAGTTTTAGGACATACAGGGCTATATAGTGAGACCCTGCCTCAATTAAACAGAAAACCAAAACCAAAAAAAAAAAAAAAAAGATTAAAAATAAAGAGGTAGATGGATAGATAAACAGATAAATAAACATATGAGAAAAATAAAGCTGTTTTGCACCCTTCAGGGATTAGGATAGTCTTTCCTTTATACACTCGAAAGGTCAGAACACAGGAATGCACAGTTTGCCCACCATATCCTCGTGGTTTTTAGGATTAAGTCAAAAGAATAGAAAGTATTTGGTAACTGGACCGGGAGATGGTTTGGTGGGTTACAGCACTTGCTATGCAGACCTGACAGCCTGAGTCCAGTTCCCAGAATCCACATAAAAAGCTGGCTGTGGGCGTGGTGAGATGGCTCAGCAGTTAAGGGCATGTGTGCTCCTGCAGAGGACCCTGGCTCTGCTCCTACAGCCCATGTCAATGACTTACAACTACCTGTAACTCTAGTTCCAGGGAATCCAACACCCTCTTAAACCCTTGATGATCACTTTACTCACATGCACATATGCGAGAGCACACACATGCGCGCGCACACACACACACACACACACACACACACACACACACACACACACACAGAGTACCAGATGTCTTTACCAAACATGTACTGACTTCACTTCTCACCTGTTGTATGACATTTTCTAAGATACTGTTGCTGTTCACCCCAGGAGACGACTATGCCAGACTGAAGACATGTTTTCATTCAAGTCCCACTTTGTGAACCAGTCAGTTTACTGGGGTCGTTTCCAGTGGTAGTGGTGGTGGTGGTGGCCTACGTGTGTGTGAATACACACTCATGTGTCGTCCTCTGAGCATAACAGCTGTCTCTGTCAGAGCTGCTCTGACAGGAGATCAGGCTTGGTGACTGTTGACTGCCCCTCACAGGAGAAGGGGTGTCCAGTGACTCAGTTGAGACTCAGGTTGTTCCCCCAGTCTTGTTCCTCTTGGCCAGGTGTATGTAATTCTGTTCTAATCCCGTGTGGCCTTTTGGTCTTAAAGGTGCTAGAGTCTGTAGAACGTGGGAGGTTACCTGAGCAGTGGACTCCATCTCTGTAACTCTAGGGAAGCCATCCTCCATTCTGGGGTAGGATTTTTAAGGTGATGCAGCTGCTTTCAGGTTGCCCAGGTTGGGCTTGGATGGAATGGTGGAATGTTTTGCTGTGAGAGTGCTCTAGGGAGGGGTAGACGTCGTGTACATCTCCCTAAAGAAAAAGGTCCTGTAGCTGTGTATGTCCGTCTATCCTGGAACCAGTCCTCCAGACATGCCAAGGGGAGGCTGCAGCTTTCCTCTGCAGGGAATGGGTGTCATACAGCTTGTACAAAGTGGGTCTTGCCTTTTGAGGACTCAGGCTAAGAGGATGAGCTGAGGTATACACCCAGAAAGATGAAGAGAATCACACACAAGGGCATTTAGGGGATTGGAGACAAGGTTTCTCTGTAGCTCTGGCTGTCCTGGATCTGTGTAGACCAGGCTGGTCTCAAACTCACAGATCCACCTGCCTCTGTCTGAGGTTGAGTCTTGATGGATTCTCTTCTGTTATTCATCTTGAAGGTCACTCGTTCCCAGGAGAAAAGTGTCCCAGGAGCTCCTGATAGCTCCCTGTCCCTTCAGAAGAAGCAGACACACGTGTCTGGAGTGAAGATTTTCTATGGATCCCAGACAGGCACCGCCAAGGTGAGCACTCTGCACCATGCCTCTTCTTTGTTTTGCCAGTGTTTAAAGAAAATTCCGGAAACCCTCTTTAGCAGTTAGCTTTGTCAGCCTTCTAGTCCCTTCCCCCTTCTCTCTTCATTCCTTTCTGGAATGGTGGATGGCTTCCTACTGTTGGGCCCAGTGTGTGTGGGTTCTGGTCTGGAAGGGCCCTGAAGCCCGTGTCTGCCTCTGGGGGATGCAGATTCTGCTGTGGTGATAGGACGTGGGTTTCAGGCACATCGAACATTGTGACATGACACTGTAATCTTACATGGAGGACCTCACAATCGAGGTAGAAGAAATTGTCCAGCACTCTGGTAATGAAGCAAGCTTGTTTTTTTTTTTTCCTTCTGCTTTTATAGCTGCCTTGGGGGTGCCTGTGGCTATCAGCTGTTGGCTGGATGTGCCAGGCACTAGAGAGAAGTGAATGATGGTGATGGTGTCAGGGATGGGTTCCGTCTCTGGCAAGTTCACACATCTAGTCAGTGCAGTCAGTGTGTTAGAGGCAGGGAAGGTAGATGTTAAAGTAGACTCGAACTGGGTGTGTGTGGACCAGACTCCCCTGGCGGCTCTTCTTGGATGCACGTGTTACTAGCTTGCTTCCCTGGAATGAGGGTCATGACTGTTGAGTGCTTTTTGTAAGGCTGCCTTGAAAAATTATTTTGTGTGCTGCTAGAGAGGGTTCTCCTGCCCTCCTGTGGACGTTGTGCAGAATAGCTGTTTTGTCCAAGACAGTCTCAGGTGGCCTGTTTGGAATAATACTTGTTATCGTCATTATTTGATTTAAAAAGTTTTATTTCTTAGTGTGTGTTTGAGCCTGTGTGTAGGAGAAATTGCAGGAGTCTGTTCTCTCCTTCTACCATGTGGCTTGAGGGAAGGGGAGACGGGTGTGTGTGGGGGCCGGGTAGGGGAGGCTTAAGCTCAGGGCATCAGGCTTGGCAGTTGAGCTTTACTCACTGAGCCGTGTCGCTGGTCTTGTAATTGTTACTTTAACGTTAGAAAAATTTATGTGGTGGATGTTTTGCCTGCATGTCTGTTGCATGCCTGGTGCCCTTGGGGGCCAGAAGAAGGGGTCAGATCCCCTGGGATTGGAGCTGGACAAGGATATGAACCTCCATGGATGTTGGGATTTGAACCTAGGTCCTCTGGAAGAACAGACTGCTCTTAACTGCTGAGCCATCTCTCCAGCCTGTCATTATTACTTTGTCAATGGGGGCAGAATTGGAGTTTATTCACAAACACTTTTATGTAGATTTTAAGCACGAGGGTTGAGGGAAAGCAGTTGCTTAGGAAGAGGGCAAGAAAGTAACAGCGAGGGCACGGACTCCTCAGAGAGAGTCACAGGAGTAATGCGGCTCATGCCAGCAGGAGTACGGCTCTGGCCACTTGCATTCTTGTGAGTTATTTAAGTTATCCCAAATGTGTGTATGTGCACCGCACACCACTGCACTCAACATGGAGCTCAGAGGACAGCCTGCTGGATGGAGTTGGCTCTCTTTTTTCTATGTGGGTCTTAGGGATCAAACTCAGGTCGTCATGCTTGGTGGCAAGAGCCTTAACTCACCCACTGAGCCGTGCGTGACACTGGCCTCATTCAGAGCCTTATAATAGTTTGTTTCAGACCAGCTTTCCTTTATTCCAGGCTGACTCTGTATAGTGGAGAATGACCTTTGCTGAGTGACTCTGAGGCTTTATCTTACATATTAATCATGTAGTAACTCCTGTTAATCGTTGGCCATTGGTGATTAAATTCTAGTCACATGGTTGCTTTTCCTGGCTGCCAGCTTTTGTCCTGAAGTCATCTAAGGGCTCTCTGGTGAGTCATGTCACTGGCCAGATAGTGAATTCAAGGGGTTTAGGAACTTTGGGCTGAGTAACAAGGGTCAACTACTTACATTTTTACACACACCCTGTGCTGACGTTCTCTGGATAATAACCTCGCCTGCTGTCCTTGCCCCGGCCTGTACCTCTCCTCTCTCTTTTCTTCCATGATGCTCATTGACTTTTGGAGGAGCATCTTCAGGACCAGAGCTTTGTCCGTTTTGTTTCCTTCTGTGTAATGTTGCCCAAAAGTGAGGCTGGCATGGTGAGTGCCCAGTCAGTGAAGTGGTCATAGCTAACAGTTAGGAGTTGTAGAGGCCAAGTCCTGGGACCGCCAAGTAGCAAAGACAGGGGTGTTTTTCTTGAGTGTCAACCTGCCTGGAAATTTGATAAGCATTTGGTCATGTGCTTTGGGAGAGCTGACAGGAACGTTACATGGGAGAGGGTAACTGCCTCCTGGTCTCTGACATCTGTGTATCTCCATGCGGTATAATTACTTGGTTTTCTGTCTCCTGCCTTCTCTCTTTGCTGTAGTTTTTATACCAGAGCTTCCCTGGGCCGTCAGACAAGACCTCAACTCCAGGGCCTCTTCCTGTCTGTCAACCAGCTTCTCATTTCCTGCCACCCAGCTGTGTTTGTGTGCATGTGCATACCCTAGCACATGTGTGTATTCTAGCACATGGGCATGTGGCAGCCGTGTACCGTTGTAGATGGCACAGGGTCCCTGTGCTCATAGCTCAGCACTTGGGAAAGCAGGAGCACACCATTGTCTCTTCAAAGGAAGAGATGTTTAACCTGCTTTCCATGTAGTTAATAGCCTCATGTGCTCTGTGCTGTCTATCTGTAGGGCCAGGCCACACCTGACACCCCTGCTCCCAGCACCCCCCACCCCCCCATTCCATTTATCTCAGACTTTTCCTCCCTAGCCTCTTACCTTGAGCATTTTTTCTCAGTCAATAGAACCCATCTTTAGGGAAGAGGTCACGTGTGCTTTGAAAAGAGGTTCAATGTAATCCTGTTGTAAGCTTTGTTGTACACACAGGACTGAGTTAAATATCATCAGGAAAGCTTTTTCCAAAATTGTGCTGTGCTGAAATATGCCTGGAATAAACTGCCCAGGATCAGGCTCAAGTACTTTGAGCTGGGACTGGCTACTGAATCATGTTCAATTGAATTGCCTTCGTGTCTTGCTTAGATTGACACTCTGCCAGCCCTGATGTTTGCAGAACCCCCCTACTACATCCAAGGTTGGGATATTGTTCTTCAGATACTATCTATCTTGTGTTTCTGATACAGGGTCTTTTGCTGGTGTGGGATTCTCCAAACAGGCTAGGCTGGCTGGTCTGTGAGACCCAGGGAGCCACCTGTCTCTGACTCCTGGATTCTGGGATTAAAAGTACATAACCAAGCCGGGCGGTGGTGGTGCACGCCTTTAATCCCAGCACTTGGGAGGCAGAGGCAGGTGGATTTCTGAGTTCGAGGCCAGCCTGGTCTACAGAGTGAGTTCCAGGACAGCCAGGGCTATACAGAGAAACCCTGTCTCGAAAAACCAAAAAAAAAAAAAAAAAAAAAAGTACATAACCATCTTGCCTGGTTTCAGCTTCTTTTTCTTTTTAAAATTTAAACATTTTTTATATTGTTTTTGTGCGTGTTAAGTGTGAGTCTGCATTCCAGAGTGCACAAGTCAAGGTCAGAAGACATACTTGGGTGTTTGTCCTCATTTTCCACTCTGTTTGAGACTGGGACTCTGTTGTTTAAGGCTGTGGACCCCAGGCTAGTTAGCCTACCAGCTTCTGGGGATTCTCCTGTCTCCATGCCCCGTCTTGTAGGAGCACTGGAATTCCAGTGTGTGCTGCTGTGTCTGGCTTTATGTAGATCTGAGGGTTCTGACGTCAGATCCTCATGTCTGTGTTAAAAGCACTTTACCCATTGAAGTATTTCCCCAGTCTAGCATAAAAAGATAAAATAATAAAAAATAAATAAATCTTTTATTATATTTATTCATTGTGTGTGTGTGCGTGTACACATACATGTGTATGGCGGTCAGAGAACTACTTGTGGGAGTTGGTTTTATCTTTCTACCATGTAAGCCCCAGGAATCCAACCTAGGTCATCGAGCATGGGGCCAAGTTGCCTTCCTCTGTGCACTGAGCTGTCTCTCCAGCCCCCAGCTTCTCTAGTTCCTTTTTTTTTTTAAAATAAATCATATTTATTTATTTATTTATTTATTTATTTATTTATTTCATATATGTGAGTCTGTTGTCTTCAGACACACCAGAAGAGGGCATCGGATCTCATTACAGATGGCTGTGAGCCACCATGTGGTTGCTGGGAATTGAACTCAGGACCTCTGGAAGAGCAGCCAGTGCTCCTAACCTCTGAGCCATCTCTCCAATCCCCAGCTTCTCTGTTTCCATTCTCAGCACAATTTTTCTATTCCTACTGGGGCAGAGCTCCAAAACCAGTGTGGGTTTAGTCCTGGGCACAGGATCATAGAGTGGGACCATGACTCCGCCTCAGCAGAGGAGAGGGGTCCCCTGTTGACAATGATGATACCCAAGATGAAGCCGCTGAGGAAGCACCCACCACAAGGGGCGCCCTGCTCCCTGCCAGCGGGAGCAGACAACAGCCGTGCTTTCCTTATTTGGCACACTTGAGAGTGTATTACCTTTTCTCTCTTTCTAGGGATTTGCAGCGCTTCTTGCCAAAGCTGTCACCTCTCTGAACCTGCCTGTGGCCATTATTAATTTGAAGGAATATGATCCAGATGACAATCTGATAGGAGAGGTTGGTAAATGGTTTTTATTATTATTATTATTATTTATTATTATTATTCAATTAAAACTCCCAAAATTGGGGCTGTAGAGATGACACATTAGTTAAAAGCTCCTGTGGCAGAGGAGGCAGGTTCAGTTCCCAGCACCCACATGGATGGCTCACAGCTGCTCATAATTCCAGCTCTGGGGATTGCGGTGCCCTCTTCTGGTCTCCTTGGGCACTTGCACTCATGTGCATGCTCACACACTCACATGCACACACATACACACACACAAACACACATACTTACAATTCAAATAAAGATTTAAAATTCAAATTTAGTTGACTACCTGTCCTGTGGGGAGGACAGAATCTCCAGAATAATTAAAAAAAAAATGGATGCTGAACCATTTCAGCTGGAAGCCTTTCTACTATGACTCAGGAACTTTTATTTGTCTGTTGTTTGAGTCAGGATCCTGCCCTGTGGCCCTGGCTTGACCTCAGGCTCACAGCTGTTGCCTCTACCTCCTGAGGTTCTGGGATTCCTGGTATACCACTGGGCTCTGCTCCAACGCCTGCATTCAAAAGATGGACTTCACTTACACAATATGTCTTTATTTTCTTGACTATCAGCATTTGCCTGCTTGTGTATAAGTGCTCCATGCGCACGCCTGGTGCCCATGGAGGCCAGAAGAGGGCTTTGTTGAATCCCCTGGAACTGGGGATTCTGATCCCCTGTGTGGGTTCTGGGAATAGAACCTGGGCTCTTGGTAAGAGCAGCAGATGTTCTGAATCACTGAGCCATCTCTCCACCCTTGCCTTGAATATCCCTGTGACCGGGCTTACTTCTGATATCCTTCTGACATCAACACTGCCTTATTCAGATCACTGGTAAAAACATCTGCGCCTTCCTGGTTGCTACATACACAGACGGCCGCCCTACAGAGAGTGCAGAGTGGTTCTGCAAGTGGTTAGAGGATGCAGCTAATGACTTCCGCTTTGGCAAAACTTACCTGAAGGGACTGCGATATGCGGTGTTTGGCCTGGGAGACTCTGCGTACCAGAGCCACTTCAACAAGGTGGGTATGTGGTGAGTTATAGGACTAGGTCCTTCCTTAACCAAAAGAGTGACAGACAGACAAGGTCTCACAAACATTATGTGTGAGAACTAACCTGTGAACTTTACTTTTGTTATTTCTTAATTTTTATTTCATGTGTATGTGTGTTTTGCCTACATGGTTATCTGTGCAACACTTGTGTGCCTGGTCTCTGCGGAGGTCAGAAGAAGGTGCAGGGTATCATGGAACCAGAATTTCAGACTTGTGATCTGCCATGTATGTGAGTGCTGGAAATTGCATGTACTGCAGAGCCATCTTTTCAGCCCCAATATAATAAATTATTACATTTAATGTTGTTTCTTCATGGTGCTGGTGATGGAACCTAGGGCCTGAACATGCTAAACAAGTACACTGCTGCTGAGCCACGCCCCCAGCCCCTCACTGGGGGATTCTAGGCAGGAGCTCTACCACTGGGCCACGCCCCCAGCCCCTCACTGGGGGATTCTAGGCAGGGGCTCTACCACTGAGCCACGCCCCCAGCCCCTCACTGGGGGATTCTAGGC